>NC_062545.1:215607237-216807237 GCF_016906955.1 Phacochoerus africanus
TTGGATCCTTTGTTCCAATATCCTTTTCACCATGAGGCACTATCTGGATAGAGGATAAAGTTCTGAGGCAGCTAGAGTAGTCATTTCAGTCAGGTAATCAGAGTATGACCCCTCCCCGCTCCTCCTCATAATGTTTCCTTCAAGGGCAAAGAGGTCAGTACATCATGGGGTGTTGAACTAGAGGAGAGGGGGAGGGGGATGTGTGTGTTCACATTGGTGCCCTAATCCTTATGGCTTTCAATTGCCCAAGAGGAAGAATAACCAAACTCTTTGGAACCTCTCTTCTTTTGACAGACAAATTTCCCAGAAACTGTAACCAGAATAGCTGGAGGGTTGTTAAACAAGAGGGGATTACTAAGTTGGGGTGGTGAACCAAAAGAATTTGGAAAGTTTGAAAACTGAGATGATATGGGTGGTTAACACACACTTTCTTTTAATTTTTGAGGGTTTTTTTCCCCATGCATCTTCATTTCCAGGCAAGTGTATTTCAACGCAGACAGGAAATCAAAATTCTCTTCTCTCTAGTCTCTATGTGGATTAGGACTAATTATTAGGAAACATAACATTGTCTTTTCCCTTGAATTACAGTTTTATTCTAAAGAAGATTTCATTGAAGGATCGGTTTGACTACCCCCGCCCCCCCAATTATATATGAGATGGTATTTCCAAGGTAGAGCTATTATGCTGTTCTAACATAATTTAAGGGCAGGATGTGGGGAGGTACCTAGCTTAGAGCATACTTTTACTTTTAAGGCTTTTTATTAAACTGATAGAGAAAGACACACACCAACACAAATAGCTCAGGGCCATTCTCTCCCTGAGTAAAATGACAAGAAGTAGTGAGTTCCCAAACAGAAGGCTGAAGCCCACTGAAATGTCCCAGCAGGCTGCTGGTTTTGTACTAAAACGTCCAGTAAATTTCATATAATTACAGCTGCCTGATAAAGGAGGCCTGAGGTCTCTGCAGGCTGTTAAGACCTTCTTTATGGCCAGAAAGAGAGTGGGTAGGATTCAGGCTCCAGACTAGTGCCAAAAGCTAGGAACTTCCTTCAGAACAAGCACAACCATTAGAAAAAGCCAGTTGTGCAGAGCAGAATTAAGAAGCTTGTAGATTTAGGTAAAATAGTACCACCTTTGATTTTTTTCCTTAAAAAAAGCATGAAATGAAAAAGGCAAATCCTAGAAAAAGGCAGCTACCCTTTTAAAAAAAATGCCCAAATCTGCTCAGCTGTCCTGGGTTATGTTCCTAAGTACAATACAACAAATCAATGATTTGAATTGAGTTATCGCAAATGACCTGAAAAGCTTGCCCCAAATTCTGACTCCTAGGAATTAGCCCAGAGGTTCTGATTTAAAGCAGCCAGATTGATTCCTGGATCTGGGACATCTGTATAATGGGTGTTTTAACCACCCACACAATTATTCGGAGCCTTAAGAGAGACAGATGTTTTAAAATCCTCTGTGAACTGCAAAGTGCCACATAAATGTTAATATTTAATTGATATGGTGTGAATAGTGTATTTGTTAGATACTCTGCTAAGCCATCTTAGAGAAATAAAGGAAGGCTGCTGCAGTGGTGTAGTCTGCAGGGTTGATAGTTTTCTATTATTAGTGTTTACCAAGAATATTCTGCTCTCAGACATTCCCTTTATGGCTCATCAGAAATAAACCCAACTAGTATCCATGAGGATGTGGGTTCAATCCCTGGCCCCGGTCAGTAGGTTAAGAATTCGACTTTGCCATGAGCTGTGGCATGTGACCCAGCAATCCAAGTCACAGAGGCGGTTTGGATTCCACGTTGCTGTGGCTGTGGTATAGACTGGCAGCTGCAGCTCTGATTCAACCCCTAGCCTGGGAACTTCCATATGCCTCAGATGCGGCCCTAAAAAAGAAGAGAAAAAAAAAAGGCTCTCATGAAAATGCATTCCTTAAGCAAAAGTTTGTGAGCAAAGTCTTTCCTTTTGCTGTTCCTGATTTAACTCAAAAATAATACATGAGCATTAAGACTTAGTTCCAGATTGTTTGGGGGGGGTGTTCAATCTTTCTGATCCTTTCTTTCTTTGTTATAATCACAGATTTATTTGGGGGCGGGATGGCTGGAATTTAGGCTAGTTGGATGGCATTGCTTCCTCTTTTAATTGGGCTGCAGGGAATGAAAATCATTAGGGGATGTTTGCATTGTATTTGGATGAAAGGATTTTCCTTAATATGTGTGCCTTACTCTCAGAACACATTCTTAGAACGACTTAATAGTGCATAGCTGACATACCTCACACACAGTGGAGCCCTCAATGAGTGAGCCCTGGGATGAATGGCCATAGGTAAAAATGAAGTAAAAAGAGATGCCTAAAGCACCCCACCACTATCCAAAATGTGGGCTGTGTTTCATTTGCAGTTACTACTTAAGAATGGAATCCAATTAAGGGGCCATTTCTTTTTTACATAAAATTGCTTTCGCATAGACTCCTGGAGGTAGTAAAGACTTTTGATAAACTAACCTAGTCTAGTGTTTTGCAAGTTGTGCTTTCTAGGTCTGTAAAGCAAGGTTACTTCACCCTTGGTAACATTTGCATCATTCAGGCAGATTTAAAAAAAAAAAAAAAACTATGCTAATGCCCCATTTCCAACAGACCCAACTCAGGTCCTATGAATGGGTTTAGGGCATATGCTTTAAAAGTTTTCCAGGTGATTCTTATGTACAGCCAGGGGTGAGAACTACCATTCTAGGGGTTCAATAATCCAACCATTTGGCCTTGTGATTGGATAAATACAAATATATTACCCAGAGATAATATGATAGAATATATCAAGCTGATAAAATTGGGATGTGCTTGTGCCCCATATATTTTACACGATTTTCACAGGAAACACTAGACTTTAGAAAAACTCTAACAGCATTGTATCCTGCACCCTTTGTAGAGGACATTCTGGAGGCATATAAGGGACACACAGAAGATTAAGGCCCAGTCTTTCTTATAAAGAATGTCATCTGGAACCGCTATGGAAAACAGTATGGCGGCACCTCAGAAAACTAAATATAGAACTACCATATGACCCAGCAATCCCACTCCCAGGCATATATCCAGACAAAACTTTAATCAAAAAGATACATGCACTCTTATGTTCATAGAAGCACAATTCACAATAGCCAAGACATGGAAACAACCTAAATGTCCATCGATAGATGAACGGATTAAGAAGATGTGGTATATATACACAATGGAATACTACTCAGCCATAAAAAGAACAAAATAATACCATTTGCAGCAACATGGATGGAACTAGAGACTCATCCTGAGTGAAGTAAGTCAGAAAGAGAAAGACAAATACCATATGATACTACTTATATTTGGAATCTAATAAATGACACAGATGAAACTTTCCACAGAAAAGAAACAAACTCATGGACTTGGAAAACAGACTTGCGTTTGGCAAGGAGGAAGGGGAGGGAGTGGGATGGACTGGAAGTTTGGGATTAGTAGATGCAAACCATTGCACTTGGAGTGGATAAGCAATGAGATCCTGCTGTATAGCACGGGGAACTATAACTAGTCACTTGTGATGGAACATGGTGGAGGATAATGTGAGAAAAAGAATGTATATATATTTGTATGACTGGGTCATTTTGCTGTACAGCAGAAATTGACAGAACATTGTAAATCAACTATAATAGAAGAAATAAAAATCTTACAAAAAAAAAAGGAATTTCATCTGGAAACATGTGAAGGGTTGGCTTATGGCAGAGGCACAGGGAAGAAATGAGAAAAACAAGTATAACTACAACTCTAATAAAAGGCAGGTGTGTTATGGATGGCACAGTAAGGATTGAATCACTGACGAAATATAGCTTTCAGCATTGGTTCTAATGCCCCATCTCTTCTTTACCCAGCCTAACTGACCAAACTGAGCGGTTCTGAAATCCAGTCTTGGAACACAGTCTGCTTTGGGGTGGTACAAGAATAAAAAGGAAAAATAATATAGGCATATGTTCCTTCTCACCTCCACTTGGTATAAGGTAGGATATTTTCTAGAACCTGAGACTTGCCAGCCAGGAGGTTCTTCTGATGGAGAGAAAATAGTAAAAAGCATGGGTGCCAAGTGCCATTTTCAGGACTGCTTCTAGATGTCTGACAATGATTTCTTCATCAAGAGGAAGGCAGAGAAAACCTCCTTGCCTGAATTGATTTGCTTTTGTGCTTTTTGAGGTGAAAGATTGTTAATAGTCCCAGGTTAGTTCATCTGCTTGCAAGGATAATGAGCACAGGTGAGATAAAGAGAGAGAAGGAGGGAGGCAGGAAGGAAGGGAGGAGGGAGGGAAGCAAAGAAGGAAAGGATGAAGGAAAAGAAGGGGGAGAGAAAAAAAAGAAAGAGAGAGAGAGAAAGAAAGAAGGAAAGAAGGAAAAAAGAAAGAAAGAAAGGAAAGAAAGAAAGAAAGAAAGAAAGAAAGAAAGAAAGAAAGAAAGAAAGAAAGAAAGAAAGAAAGAAAGAAAGAAAAAGAAAAGTTTCCATCGTCCGTTACTTTTTATATTGGTCTTAACTCAGAATTTCTGGAATTTATTTGTTCTCTTCCTCAACATAGTCACCTGGTGAAAGAACTTTCAAGGTCTCATTACACATTAGTTTGTATAGTTTCCCACTGACTCCATCCAGTACAGTCTCATAATATTTTACCATTCTAATCAATGGATGGATACCAATAATATTAGCCATGGAACATATCTTGGAAGTGAGTGCTTCTATGATCTTTAATCCTACTTCAGTAGACTGTTTTTTTCACACAAGAGATTCAAAGAATCAGGTTTTTTAAAATGAGGATGCCACAAATTTATTACTATAGAATCCAATATAGCGAAATAATGCAAAGATGGCTTGGGGAAGCCTGCAGAAACAGATGTTTTAAAAGAACTAGTACTTATTTCTGGGTAGAAGATCAGAAGAAAAAAATCCCAGCTATTTGATGAGATGATCCTTAAAGGTTGGGTGGGAATTCAACATGTAGGTGAACATACGAGACTTATTGACTGAGTAAGAAAATGTAGAGTTTTGTTCAGACAGTTCTGGAGGTAAGGGTATTGGTAGTGAAGAGGTGGAAATTTAAAGTAGAAAACTAGATTCAGGCAGCATTCCATTTGTGGGGGCCTTTGAATGCTGGTAGAACATTTGTGTTTACTTTAGTCAGTAATAATGAGCAACTGAGGTTTTTTGTTTGTTTTTGAGTATGGAAGTTACATAATCAGATTTGTGCTTTGTTAAAGTTAATTGGGCAGCACAGTGGAGAATGAATTGGGGCCAATAAGAAAAAGATTAGGAGAGGAATATATAAACGATTATTACTGTACTAGTCCAAAGAACATGAAAAATGTTTATATTGAACAGATGGGTTCTAGTGGTAAGAGATAAAGTAGGATCTTCAAGAAGTAAAAACAGATAATAACTAAACAAGATTGGTGTTTCTACATTTATAAAACAAATATTGACTTGAATAGACTATATAAGAATCATATATTTGAGAAAGAATAGCTTTTACCTTGTCTCTTTAAATTTCTGCTGGACCTATTATTGTTATTAGTAATTTTGGAGATGTAGGAAATGAGTTTTGAAAATCAGAACGCTTTGGAATAGTATTTGATGATACAGGAAAAAAATTACAGACAAATGAATGCTCTGCCCACCAAACAGAGTACATCTAGTTAAAGATATAGTTCACTACGAGTCAGAAGTATGAAGGATTTTTTTTTTTCTGTTGATTTTATCAGTTATTTTGACATCTTGTAGGAAATTTTGAAAGTTTGTAATTACTCTCATCCAGAAAGCTGCGGAAATGAGTCCCTCCAATCCTGTTCAGATTCTATTATTATTTCTGGCCTGTGACATTTTGTTGTGTATTTTGCTTCATGAAGTCTACCTTTGACTCAACTCGTGGTCGTGGTCTTGTACCTTTCAACACAGGCCTGATAAGAGGGAATATGAAGGTGACATCTGACCAGACACAGTGGCATCTGAGCCTATGGTACCCTCCACTGAGTCATGCAGCTGAAATCTTTTGAGATCTATATACAGTCCAGGTTCTGATCATGATAGCAAGAGTGTGGAGATGCTCAGAGCTTAAGAGGGTTCAAATATATACACACAAAAATTACAGAGAAATAGGAAATGAGAAGAAAAAGGAAAGAATGTGAGATCAGAGCCAGGACAGATTCATTCCACTTAGTGAACAACTGGAAGCTTTGTGAAGAAAGTGATATTTCCCATTAAATGAGTAATTGACAACAAATTCATTTCCTCTTTCCCTCTCCCTAGCTCCGTCCTGCTCTTCCTTTACTTTTTCAAATATTTATGGAGTATATAGAGGGCTTTAAGCCCTATGATAAGGGCTTTGGGCTCCAATCAGATATGAATCTGCTCAAAACAGCTGAAAAAGTACATTAATAGCCAAGTATGGACATGCCCCGTAGAAATAGTTAAGTGATGTAATGAAGTATAAGTATAGAAGTATAGGAGAAAGAGAAAGGTTTGATTCATAGTTAAAAATATGATTGTCTTAATGTCTGCTTTTTTTTTTTGCCTTTTGCCTTTTGCCTTTTTAGGGCTGCACCCAAAGCACATGAAATGTCCCAGGCTAGGGGTCAAATTGGAGCTGTTGCTGCCGGCCTAGGCCAGAGCCACAGCAATGTGGGATCCGAGCCACATCTGCGACCTACACCACAGCTGTGACCTACACCACAGCTCATGGCAAAGCTGGATCCCTAGCCCACTTAGTGAGGCCAGGGATCGAACCCGCAACCTCATGGTTCCTAGTTGGATTCGTTTCCGCTTTGCCACAACGGGAACTCCCCGTCTTTGCTGTTTAGAAAACTGCTCTTTAATACCTGGAGAAGCAGCCACAGCTACACTTGGGAACACTTCTATATCTAGGAAGCAAGGTGACATATGGTAATTGGGATCCTGGTCCAGGATACAAGGACTGGTTTGTCACTGGTCATCTATAGTTCTCATCCTGTAAAGAGATACACTCCCTAGTACATGGAAATCAACTTGTGGCATTTTATTTCTGAGTGAGTTTCTAAAATCATTTTCTGAAACCCTATTCAGAAGACCCTTGACAAATCACGTCGACTCTGTATAGCTTCCTTGCTAAAACTGTTAAGACAGCTTGGTTGGTGGACATGGAAGTGTTAATTGCTTTGAAAAGCTGTTGTACTTCCAGCTTTACCCTCATTTTTTTATTTGCTTTTCCTCTTTTTCTAACCATTGAATCTTGAAGCACATTCTTTCGTTAAGGAGATTCAGCACCCTCTACAGTAGTTGATTGGGAGTCATTAACATCCTGCAGCACATCCTAGTCTTGAAAGATAAGAGTCAGCCTTGTGCAAATGAAATTTTAAACAAATGCTGCTTTACTTTTCTCTCATTCTCTTAAACAATACCAATGGTTGGCCATGGAACCATAATAAACCTGTAGTTTCAAGTTTAACTTCATTTCCAGGTTATGTCCCATGACATTGACATTCCATAGATATTGAAACTAAGCTTTTCGTCTTTTAAAGATTCTTATCCCTTTCCAGAAATCTCAGCAATTCATTTCCATCATGTGCCCTATTCTTGTGCCATTCAGCAAAACAGTGCCTGTAGATTTCTCCTTCTAGTGATTAATTATTAGCTTTCTGGTGACTTCTTAATATTTTTCTGTATTTAAAAATATTCCTTCATTTCAAAATTCTCTAGTGTAAGATACAAACATTAAATGGAACATAAGAAATGGCAATTACTTTCCTCTCCATCTAGCTTTGCCTTTACCACCAAACACATCATTTGACAAATGTATAAAAATCATATAAGTTTAAAACTTAAAAATAAACGTGAGGCAATTAGTTTCCTCAGTGAAAACATTAGCATTTAAAGGTTAAAGTGACAAAAAATGTGCTTATTCCTTAACATTACTAACAAAGTGCCTATTTTGTGTTAACACGAGTTATATTTTTTAAAGAAGCTGCAAATATATAAAGACAGATGGCCTCTGAATATTTAAATGCAATAGATTAAAAAACAACAAAACCAAAATACACTTTTATTGTTAGGAAATGCTGAAATCCATTGCTTAATGTATTAGTTAATGGAACTTCTTGACAAATCACCTGTTAAATTTTAGCTGACAGCTTGTCATATATTAATTATAAATAATTGTAATATACTGCTATCATAATGCATGCAACACTAAAAAAAATACGGAAGGTAATTAGAGCCTATCCTTTGTTTTCCCCCTTCACTTCTTGCTCACAAGAAAAAAAAATGACCCAGTGTTTCACTTGGGTTGGGATAGTGCCAGTGGTTAATGGAATGCCCCACTCTACTAAAGAATTTAATGGGAATATCCATTTGTCACCGTCGCATGCTGTAATCTCCAGTAGCAGAGCCAATGGAAAATAGCACCGTACCATAACGTCCTCTACACACAGCAGGTAAGGGTGAAATGCAGCAGCAGAACCGAACAGAGTCAGGGTAGAGGGCCTAGCTTTCCTAGGCCTCTCTTTAGAAAAAGAGGTGGATCTCCTTTTCTTTAAAAGAAGCCTGCTGCCTGATAGCAACAAGAAATGCTGCCCGGGAGGAACGAGAAAGTGCATTTCTTTCACATGGACAGAAGTGTGAATGTTTGCACAGCATGTTTCACAATCTGTAACCACCTCTGCCTACTGGAAGCCCAACCTGTTTGTAAAAAGTCTTTGGGTAGTGGAATCAGAAAGATCAAGAATAAACACTTATTTCAATCACCGGCTCATTCTGAGTTTGAACTGTCCAATCTGGAGAATGGGAATAATAGCACCTAAACTTGCAATATCATAGGTAGAATCCATAAAACATTATGAGTTAAAAAATTAGCATGGCTCTTGAGGTGTCTTCCTTTCTTCTTCCCAGTTTAGGTGGAATTGTAGTGTAGCCTGATTACTTTCTATGTGTATATCTTGTGTTTTCAAATGAATTAAAATATTGTTTATTTTAAGGACTGTGTTTTGTATGTATTTGCTTTATCTTTCTCATGTGCCAGGTCTGTGTTTGATCAAGAAATAAGCTACTGTGAAATGCTGCATGAATTAAATTTGAAAAACTCTCTCAAACATTTTAAAGCTTGTAGAGATTAATATTTAAGTTATCTGAGGATTAAAACCATTCATTGCTATTCCATGCATGCATTTAGCTGCAAATTAATGAAGTATATTAGGTGTGGCTAGCACCTATAGGAAGTTGCCTCACATATTCATGTCAGTGCCTTAAATTCTTTACTATCTTTAGAATACATCATTTGACCCTATGCTGTGTTTCTCCATTCTAACTGGATTTAATACAAACCACTGTAGACTTCACAAAATATGATCAACAATTATTTAGTTCCTTGGCTAATAATTTATAATCAGAAAAGAAGTAAAAATGCAAGATTTTGAAATCAAAGAGAAGTAGTTTCTAGAGTCTAGCTTGGCCACTCATTAGCTGTGTCATCTTGGCCAAATTACTTATTATCTTTGTTCCTGTTTTCTCACTTATACAATGGGGCTAATAATATTTAATTATTAGGTCTGTTGTTAAGCTTTGAAACTTTTTTCTTTTGATCACTAGCCACATAATGGAAACATGTCTCACAAAATAATACTTGATATATATAATGCACTATTCTCTCTTTTATTCTCTACTTTCATTTGAAATATTGTTCTTGACCCACTAGATTCTTGACCCAGCAAAGGTCATGATGTGCCTCTCAAAAAACAGTGGGATAGCATGATGTTTAGTATATAACACAAGTGTAACAAATGATTACTACTATTGTCCTTGTGATTATTTTCAGTCTTCTTTTTAGGATGCTTCATGATACATGAGAGTGAAATCTTTCGAGTACTTCTAGGAATTAACTTCCTTGGATGGGGTCCAAAATAAACTCATACTCATCGTATGCTGAGTTATGCACTAGAGGGGGTTGTGCTATAGCAAAGCTCCTGTGTGCTATTCATCAAAGAATGTTAGAGCTGAAAGGGAACTAAGAAAATGCCTAGTACCTTACCTTCATTTTCCTGTATGTATTTATTTATATTTTAAAAATATTCCATACTCTTATTTATAAGTTGCAAAAATGGCTTCTTGGATCCAGAACTGGGAGGTAATTAGGAATAGCTGGGGGGTGGGCATTGGATCATGACATCTGTAGTTTTGTTTTGCTTCTACCAATAAAGAGTTGAGTCACCTTTAACTCTCAGGGACTCAGTTTCCTTAATTGTAAAATTTGGTGGTTTCAACAGATGATTATTCCACTCTGATGTTTTTTGACCTCAAACCTCCAAATGGTAAACTCTTCTAGAGGGTATACTAGATGCTGTTTTGTTACAAATCTGATCTGAATGTATTGATATGTGTATATTAGACAGCATTCTTATTCCCACAATTCAGATGTACAGAGAAAGTATGGCTCCTCCATTTGCTATTTCTCTTATCATCCCAAAATAAAACTGTCTCTTCTGTGTAATGATAGCTCAGACTTTCTAGTCACTTCCTGCTACTGCTACAATTTTTTTTTTAATCTCCTGGTTGTAGTGGGGCAGGAACAGGAATATCTAGAACCTTAGGATGTCAGGAAAGTTGAGTCTTTGGGCATTTGTCATTGACTTATATTGTCCTCTGTCTCCTCTGATTTCTGCGTCCCTTTTCTTCCCACTTGTACATCTTGGTAACCATCACCACTAAATTCTCTAGCTAATCTAACTTGTTACTAGTGAGGTACATTGATACTATTTCTTCTTTGACTGTGCTCTCAGATAGTAATCAGAGTTCCCAGCTGAGATTTTTTTCTTTCAGTATTAATACTAATTTCTTTTGATTTTTTTGAGTTTTATTGACATATAGTTGATTTACAAGGTTGTGATAATTTCTTCTGTACTACAAAGTGATTCAGTCATACATATGCACATATCTGTTCTCTTTCAGATTCTTTTCCCATATAGATTATCACAGAATATTGGGTAGGGTTTCCTGTGGGCCAATCGTTCCATCTACCTCAGTGTGCACATGTCAATCCCAAATCCCCAGTCCATCCCCCTCACTTGTCCCCTTTGTTAACCATAAGTTTTTTAGAGTTTGTGAGCTGGGATTTTAAATAAGGTCAGACCTAGTTAAATATTCTTAAATGAGGTAGAGGCATGTGTCTATCCCTATCAAAGACAACAGCAGAGGAAATATAAGGGTTTTTAAAACTTTGTTTGTTCCTCTACCATCCAACTCTGCACAAGAAAAGTGGGACTTATCAGTTTATGGGGGAGGATGTGGCAATGAAAAAGCCCAATAGGAGTTTACACCTTGAGTGAGAATCACCTGGGTTGAGGCTCAGCTTTCTGAAATCATCCTTAGGGCACAGGGCACGGGTGTCCAGCATATCTGCTTAGCATTTCAGTATCTTGTGTTATCAGAGACCTCTGGAGGCTTGCACAGGTCTTCTTGATTTTTAATATGAGGCTAACCATTAAAAAAAAAAAGAAAAACCAAGAAGAGTCATGCTAAGATGATCCCCGCCTCCCTCAAATTACTGAAAACTATACATTTAGCAAGACTCCTTTCAAAAATATGTGACTTCTTTTTGAAGCACACAGAAGTCAGAGGATTACTGACCAATTCTTTGGTGCTTTTCAGGAACACAGCATACAAATGGTGGGAACAAACAGGCAGCTTGAGACTGCAAGTCAGGATATAGGATCATTAGGCTGAATCTAAGGGGTCTGCTTACCTTTCCTCTTTCAAAGACAGCCTTGAGCCTGCAGGAATAAGTATTGTGTGTATATGCTGGCCTGCACACACAAAGAGCAAGGGAAGTAGGTTGACTTTACTTAACCTTTCTGATCAAGTTTCTAATAAAATTTTGGTAGGCCAGTCTCCAATGGTGGCTTCCAGCTGCTGACTTTTTCCACATGCTGGAGATCCTTGAGGAGTAAAGAAGGTTAAAATGTACCTCTTGAGCTAACAGTCCACATGGAGTAGCCCAACAACTGAGTTCATGTCAAGGGAGAGGGTTTGATGGTGTCCTTCAGACAGAGCCAGGAGTACTGCATTTTCAACATCATAAAGCAAGTGGCATGGAAGCAAAAGAAGAGCCATTACACTAAGATTGATTCAATACTTCCTTTTCTTCCTGACTCCAAAGTGGATCCACCAAACATCCCTCAATGAGGCTACCAAGGTGAACTGAGGCTGTGGTCACAAAATGTGTCTCTTCAACGTACGCTTCTTATATTGGTATCACTCCTTTGAATGGGTTGTGACCAGCATTTTTCCTCCTGCGTTCAGGGACCCAGAGCAGGAAGCACTCCTGTGTGCACCTCTTAGGAGTAGAGTGAATTTTATAGATGGGGGGGGTCTCTTCTTGCCTGGAGGATGGATGCTGGGGAGTGACGTCACCCAGCCCCCTCCTCTGCAAGTGTGTGTGTGTGTGTGTGTGTGTGTGTGTGCACGCGCGCGCCCCCCGCGCCTTCTCCCAGCTCTCCTGCCTTTCTTCGTCCATCCAGCTCTCTGGCCCTTCAGTGGGCCAGTGAGCCAGATTCAGGGATTCGCCAGCGGGGGCAGCGAGCCTGGCTCTCCTCTCGCCCGGGCGCACCCACACTCACACTCTTCGCACTGGCAACGCGCACGCACAATCCCTCAGCGCTAGGGCACCGCGATTTCGTGGGATCCCCTGCACGTTACAAGGATTTTAGAAATCACCCAGACAGGGAAACAAAGAGAGGAACCTTTCCAATCACTTTCCTGAGATTTTTTTTTTCTTTTAATTTCCCCCACCAAACCACCTCTCCCTCAACCTTAACGACCAGGTTCACGCCAGGTCCAAGGATTGGGCAGGAATGGCCATCCCTTGACTCCGCGCGGGCCGGGCTCCAGGCGTCGCCTCGCCCCCCTCTGCCCCGCCTCCCCTCTCCCCCCGCCGGCCAGTTTCTGGTTACCTCTCCTTTGCGCTTCACTTTTTGGGGGGAAGAAGAGAAAAAGGGAGGGAGGCTCTGAGGGGGGCAGCCGAGTTGCTATTTGTGGCCAAAGACTCCTCTTTAAAAGAAGCAGCAGCAGGAAGGAGGAAACAGGAGAGGCGGAGGGAGGAGAGGATACACGGCCCGGACCCCCCAGCCGAGAGCGGCGGAGCGTCGAGGAGCGGGAGGAGGAGGAAGAGCAGGAGGAGGAGGAGGAGGGAGAGGAGACACACAGCGGCGGCGGCAGCGGCTGCGGGAGAAGCGAGCGCAGGGCGAGCTGGAGGAGCGGGAAGAGGAGAAACCGCCGCGGAAGCCGCGGGCTCAGAAGGGCCAGGAGGACGGCCCGGGAAGAGGAGGAGGAGGAGGCGGAGGAGGAGGAGAAGAAGGGGGTAGGGGTGGAGGGAGGGCGGGGGGACGCGCTCCTTTGGATGCTGAATTTCGGGTTTTTGGACTCACTCGCTGACTATCCTCCACTTCCTCGCTCTGGACTGGGCTGGCCGCGCGAGGACCGGGCGGCGGCAGCCACTGGGGTTAGTCCCGCGGCGGGGGCGGCGGAGGCTCCGCGGGATTAAATCGGCCGCCCGGACTCCGGCGGCCGGGGTAGGCGCGAGCTGCGTTGCCGTGGCGGGGCGCGGAGGCGCTGGAGCAAAGTGCTGGTGGCGGCGCGGGAGGCGGTGGAGGCTACTGCCCGGAGCCAACATGACCAGGTGAGTCCCCCGAGCTGACCTGGTCCGCCCCCCAGAGTCCTCCCTGGTCTGCGCCCGAGGCTCGCCCTGAGCCTGGCTCCCGCAACCCGCACCTCGGGGGCCGCAGCTACACACTTCCACGTCCGCGAGCCCAGCGCCCCGGCTTCGGAGCGCACAGTTTGCTCTTCTGAACCTCCTTGGGCAGAGGTCCTCCCCTGCACGGGTTCGTTTCTCCCATAAAGCCTCAGAGAGTAGCAATTCTAGGGAATGAGGGTGTTTGAATCTGTGTTTTTGTGCGATCCCCTCTTTCTCCTCCTGGGGTGGGCGTAGTATTGGGGAAATGGAGGAGCGGCGGGGCAATCCGACCCTACCCAGGGATTCTGTCACCACATTTTTTTTTCTTTCTTTTTAGGGGCAAGGATTACGGTTTTAAAGAGGGATGGTTTGGGTTGAGGGGGCAATTTCTTTTTCTTTCTGTCCTCTGAACTAGTGGGGAGAAGGAGAAATAACAGGAATCAAAGTACGCGGCTGCCTTAGAGGAGGGGGATTGTTTTGGAGACCTTTTCGTGGTAGAATCAAAGCTCGTAGTTCTGCTAGGGGAATACGTTCTTTTTACACACTCCTTCCGTAGCGAAGGGAACGGAGAATTTATACTGAGAAGTTCAAGTTGTAGAAAACACTTTAAAAAGAAAGCCGCTAAGAAACCAAACGTTTTTTTTTTTTTTTTTTTTTTTGCTTTCTATCGATTTATTGTAGCTTTTACATAAGCATGGAGCAAACTTGAATTGTTTATCCGTGAGGCTGATTTTCATTTAGAAGCATTAACAAATTAAGTCAGTTTTCTAATGCTTCCAAAAAAAAAAAAAAATCCTCAACATTGAGTGTGAGCTTGGCTTTCATTAATTGGGTGCTCCAGTATCCTGCATAGTAGTTCCATTCTCCCAAACCTGGACTATCACAATCCACTTGTATTGTTTCCAGCTTGCCACCCAGTACAGGACTTGCTGAATGTCTCTTCTGTTCTCCAGAATTCTTGAGTGATCCCTCACACCACTCTACAGTTTGTGCCTTAAGCACCCAGGAAGATTCCTGAGAGATCGCTCCTCTGTATTTTCTCTTAAACTTTTTCTCCCTTTTTTTTGCTCCCCTTTTTATGTGCTCACACTCACAGTGCATGTGACGTAAGAGCATAGTCTTTGAGCCTCTCAGAGACTAGAAACTGCTTGGGACTTCAGATAGATTGGCAGTTGGACCCTCAGAGCTTCAAATTCGGACCTTTCCCTTTGGTGTGTTCTTCCAACCATCCTGTAGCACACATATGGGGAGGTAGTCTGTCTGTTCATACTTCTGACCATCTTAGCTATTCTATCACTATAGAATACAAAGTGTACACACCCAGCACTCAACTTGAGTAAAAATCAGGGTAGTATACTACCAAGACTCGAAATATTGTGAATTAAAGGAGTATTTAGATGACACCAGCTTAAAGATTATGACATGTTGGTAATATGATGAGATCTGGGACAAAGATGGATAGATATGTGTATTTTGAAAACATTCTGTTATATGCTGCAGAAATTATTTTATTGGCTTGGCAAAGAGAGAATACAATTTCAATGCTCAGTGTCCTAATTCTTGAAACAGACATCCTAAATGGACAATAGAAAAAAAATTTCCCTGTCTCCCACCTCCCATAATTATGTACTGTACTTTGCTTTTCAATGGAGCTAGCAATTCTGTGACAGATTTCTTAAATTCACCCTCATGCTATCAGCTATTATTGTACTTTCAAAGTGTGAAATTGACAAGCTGGTCAGTTTCATGAATTCAGCTGTCAGATTGTGTCCAGTTAAAAATTGCTAAAAGCTGTAAATGTGCCTGCCTAGAATTTTCTTTTTAAAGGAAAGACAGCTAGAGGATGAGGATCAAGGGGTATTATTAATTGTAGATCTTCTTAAATTGACGTACTCCAGTGTAAGTTTTATCACTGGCTATTGTTAGGAAATATTTTTATTTTAGATTTCTACTATTTTAAGAGTGGCATTTGGTTTATATCTATATTTCATTTTAAATAGTGAGCGCTTTGCATAGAAATAATCTGTTCTTAAGCCTCTCAGTAATAATAGTATAGTAGAAATGAGATTCAAAGAGGAAAATGTCTCTCAAATATATTTTAATATATATGAGTAATATATTACGTTTGTAATGACATGTAAAGAGGTGGATGAATTAAATATTTTATTGAGGAGGTTATGTAACAAATTCTTCTTAGACTGGTGTACTTGTAGTTACTAAAGTAATGAAATGTAGTCCTCTATTTTAATATATATGTTTCAGTAGATAACCACACAAGTGAAACTACTTAAGTATTAAATACAATGATTTGATTTGCCTTTTAAGATTGACATTCATTTAAAGCCAGAATATCTCAAAAGTCTTAGTCAAAGAACTAAGAATCGGAATCCCCTCATCTGCTGCTATTTGCTAAGCCACTAGGGGCCTGTATAACTGTTCTTATATCCAGGAGATACCCTGGTATAGCATATGCAAACCCTTCCTAGAGAGGCATTTGAAAAAAATCAGGTAGTCCTTTAAGTTTTTGTTTTGTCTTTTTAACCTATTAACTCATGCTCAGACATTAGTAGACTTTGATTAAAGGGTTTTTCAGGAACATTGTCTAGATCTTTTCCAAAACTGCTGGTGTAAGGATGACTTTTCAGAGAAAGCATGAAACATAGGAGAGATATTTGTGCAAATTCATATGTGACCCTACTTTCTCAGTGTATCTCAAGGATAAACAAGTAGGAACATTAATAACTTTTCTTTATTGGACTGATAAGGATGTTATTTGCATAATGTAAGATTAAAAGAGAAATGAAGCAGAATTACTTTAAGGAATGTGTAGTCATAGATTGATGGTGTGATTAAACTAGCTTTGTAAGTGCTGTGCAGGTGGAGGTTGTGACTACAGTTTAGTCAGCACTTGAGGGACCCACACTGGAGATGCACCATACATTTTTAAGTGTCAGTTTCACAAATTTGAAATCGACCAGCTGTGGCAATCTTGATAGACATTAGGCAATAAGGTCAAGTATACTTACACTGTTCAGTTGTTGATTTTCAGTTTTTCAAACTGACAAGGGTGACTATTTGTAGAAGAGCGCACTGCAAGTATTTGCATATTGGATTTCCTTCAGACCAAACTTGATTTATCAAGCCATTGAACACTTCTATTTTTAAAATGATCCTATGGATAAATAAGAATTTGTTAATACAATCTCAGGAATGATGAAATTTTCAAGGTGATTTTGCTTTAAAACTACTCGGCTTTAGTTTCAGCATGTGTTTTGGGGGTACTCTGAGACTTGAAATATGTGTATGCTCTAATTTATGATCCTGAGAACATCATACTTTTAGGTTCACCTCTTTAAATGTATACATTTAACATGTGGTCATGGGTGCCCTTCTAATTCCCCAAATTTTCTGGTAATCTCAAAAATAAACTTTACCTTTAATGTGATGTATTCAACTTAAGCCACAACATATACTTTAAGGATTCATATTTTAAGCCCAGATATATGAAGTACTATATAGAAAGACATAATTATTTAGTTTCTCAGAGTATTTAAGGAGTGTATTATTTTTTCCCATTTTCTTAAAGGAAAGGTAGTTTTTTGGTTGAAAAGATTAGTTTGAGTAAATTACTTATATTTTAAGCGGGCTTACTCTGAGTGTCTTATTGCCTTATGGAGTTATTTTTCTTTCTTTGTACTGTTTGGTTTCTTTGATAAAATCTTTTAAGGCAGCTATTTACTTGTGATGGCACGAAGGCAACTTGCAGCCTCAAGCAAAGTCAGTGTTTAAAACATTTCTTTTTATATTATCAATGATTTGCCAAGAGCAAAGAGAGAGTCGTTCTTTCTGTGAACTACAAGATTGAGGATTCCTATATAACACGTCAACAGAAGAAACCTGATAATGTGGAAGAAGATTGCTTAGAAGGGATTTGTCAGTAAATTTCATTCCAACAAAACATCACTTGTTTAAGCTTCTGTTATTTCATAGCACAGTGACATTTCCACCAAAGGATAGTTTTGTTGGGGGATATGTTTCCTATATAGATAATCTCATTTGCTTCTAATTAGTAGTTGGTAGCACTTATTAAAATGTCATGCTTGGCTTGCATTTGTTTTGACAATTAAAAGTGTCCAGATCCCTGCCCCCCATGCACTTTAAAAATAAAAATGTTTCGACTCTCCACAATTAAGCCCTTAAGAAAGATATCTAAAATAATAAATGGCTTGTGTTTACTGATTGCTCATTATATGAAATTGTAGCCTCCTGTGTACAAGTTCAGCGTTTTCTTTACGTCATAAGTTTCCAGGAGGTCAAAGAGCAGAAGCTTACACATTACAGAAGTCTCTGACCTAATGTAACCTAAATAATACAGTCATGACAACAGTAGGAGGCTGAGGCATTAATGAAATAGAATTCTTGAAAGATGTAACTCACAAGATTACATTTCAAGCCTAAGTCCCTCATTTCCCCTTTAATAAATTACCCATTTGCTTTCATGTGATCAGCAGTTTTCATTTTCTTCTCTTAACATTTTATTTATAAAATATTTTTAAGGCAGACCTTAAAGTTATTTAAGTATCGTGTCCAGATATACTGCCACACTCCTCAGAGCAACTTGTTGGGGAAAAAAAGCATAACTAAAATAGCCTGTGACGTCTGGCCTCCTCCCTCTCAATATGATGTGTTCACTATCTTCCTGTTCATTGTTTTCTATTTGATGCTGATATATTTAATAGGATCCCATCAGTACTTGCCAGCTACTCTATAGCTTTTTGAAAAATTACAGAAAACAAAGGGCAGAACTGGACTTTCCTTGACTTTTCAAGCTCTGCTGTCCTCCAAATCAATCCCTGTATGTCATAGATCAATAAATGAAATGAGAGGGAGGGCCATTTGGAAAGCTGTCTGCAAGCCATTGGATCAGGGATATCAGGGGGCGAACAGTATTGAGACAACTTGAATATTCCTCACTCCCAGCCTGCAGCGGGAAGCTTTGTCTTCCTTCGCAAATGGCCGCCCTTAAGTGACAGGCTCCTCTTTGACTTCTTCAGCATTTCTAACAAAATATAAGAGCAAAAGCAGTCATCTAAAGCTAGACTTTCTTCTAGTTCTTTGAGTTCACTGGCCAGAAACGGGACTTAACTTTGACATTCAAATAACAATGTCAGGAGTGTTGTGACCTTTACCATATTGCTATTTATTGGATTTAAACATCACAACTCTGTCAGTTTCATGAGATTAATTGAATTTATAAATTCTTAATTGTCTTTTTCTCCCCAGTAGCCCTCAAGCTATATTCTTAATGTAGCAGTAGCTAACTAAATTGAGATACGTGAATTGCATTTAGAAAATTGTGCTTTTCAGTGGTGCTTTGGGATTAGGAGATAAGTGTGATTTCAAACATAGTAAATGATCATCTGTAATCATTGGGTCACAAGTAACAAGTTACTTCTTTTTTAAATGGACTCCTTTTATTAACAAAAAGATTTATATTAGCACTGATTTTATAAATAATTGACAGTTACTGTTTAATCTTATTTAACGATGTGCATATTTAGTGTATATAAAGCTAATGCTAAAGATTGCCAATAGCTTCCGTACTTCCTTTTTTTCTCTACTGCAATGGGTATAAATTCAGTGCAACAAAAATTGAATTTATACCTTAGTTTAATCACTGTGGAACCTTGGGAGAAATGGTATAACATTTTAGGGTCTTGTTTCAGCATCTGTAAAATGGAGAAAATAGCCATAGATATAATGAAGATCCAGTTACATAAGAATTTGTTTTATTTTGTATTTTAAATTAAAAAAAAAAACTAGGTGTAGGAGTCACATAATGGACATGGTCTATTCAATAACGTTAGCTTGTATGTTGGTATTCTGCTATCTTTAGCTATTTGCTATAAATTATTGCTACTTGATTTAAAATCAAGACTCGTTGGATATGTGTGTTTGGTTTAATTTGCCCCCTGTGCACTGTGTTGTGTATGTGGTATAATTACTACAGATGCTAGAACTACCTTTTCTTCTCCAACACATTTTTAGAAGTCTGTAGACATTAGTATGCCCTAGTACACTGTTTATCTCAGAAAGCTTTTAAAGCAAAAGTTAGAAATGATTTTACCTAAAATGTACAAAGAGAGCATTTTGCTCAAAAATCAAAAATGTATTAAGAGATTCCTGATGATATTTGATGTGAAAATGTGAAATTGCAGTCTAGGGGAAGACATGTTTAGAAAAGCAGTTAATTGAAATACTGAAGCAACAGAATTGCCTTATTTTTTTTTTTTTTTATGGTAATACATCTTAGAAAGCGCCTTAGCTCTTTGCCCAGTGCAGCTGTCCTTCCATGAAAGATCAGGTTTCAACAGCAATGATGGATGGTGGGTGCCTGTAGCCAGTTGTGGGGTTTGCTCTGAGGTCAAATGTATTGATGGAGGATAGGAATTTACTGCCTTCTGTCTCTCCCTAAGATTCGCCAGTACAATTTCACAGAGAAAAATTAGACTAGACACATCAAATGTGATCTGGTATTCCATTATAGGCCAAAAGACATTTGTTTTCAAAGTTTAAAATAATTTTTTCCTCCAGCCCCCACTGCCCCTTCCTACTGCTCCAGCCAACCAGAGGAACACATAGAACAGAACCGTGTACTAATGATTTCTTACTGCACAGGTAGACCCCTGACTCCCACAGATATGTATTTGAACTTCTTGTAACAGTAACTTAGTCGAGATATTGTTAAAAGATTTTAAGAGAGAAAATACATCTACTACTTTACTACTTTTGACTTTTCTGGCTGAACTAATTCAGTATGTGATTTTTATTTTGTTTTATTTTCTTTATTTTGCTTCTTAGGGCCGAACTTGCAACACACGGAAGTTCCCAGGCTAGGAGTCATAGTATGTGATTTTAAGATACATGGTTTTATATCTTAATTTATTTATAAATTATAGCTTATATCTTAATTTGAATGGAGTATCTAGCTAAAGGTTAATAATAGTAATCTATTGGAAATGTTTTAAGTATTCTAAATCCACTTACTTGCTAAGTAATGATTTTCACTTTTTTTTTGGGGTGGTGATGGGGGGTAAGGAATTATGTAGTGTTTACTAGAGGAATACATTTTGGAGAGCTGCTTCTGTTGGAAATATTCTATGGACAGAAGTTCTTCGAGTTCCTTCTTTGACTATTTCTTCAACATTCTCTCCCCTTCATTTGATGTTTTGACCTCTTTGTCTCTATCTCAATTCTAAACCTTTATTGTTTTACCTACGGCCCCCTTCTGTTCACTGTCCACACTCTCAAGTGGGGTATTCCTATATGCTTCTTCTAGGAGCAATGATTTCTACATAGAAGACCCTGAAATTTTCTTACTTCTCTCTGGTATTCCAGATCTGCATTTTTTAAATCTGCTTGTTAAATGGTTGAGAAATAGAAGGCTCTCCTTTATCCCACATTCTTCATTTTATAAACCTAAAATATAATCTTTCATCCATACTTAGGTCTACTTATTTTGCCTTGGTACCTCATTTTCTCCTTTCTCTTTTTCAGTTCTTCCTGCACACTTTTGCTTTCTGAAATGCAAACCTTTTCACCTCTGCAGACTCAAGTGCTGCCTTGTCAGCACAGCAGTCAGAGGCCTTTTCAGTCTCATCCTAACTTGTGTGTCCAGCCTCCCCTCTCAGTGTAGCTCCAGTGGAGCTACATACAGCATCAGAGTCCCCACTCTCAGGGAGAAGACTCTGCCCTCAGGAACCTCTTTGGTTCTACCAATAATGTTCTTGGACTCCCCTTTGTCTCCTTGCCAGCTGTCCGAACTTGCATCCATTGAAAGCCTCCTAATTATTCTCTCATTTTCTAATTCTCAACTCAAGAACTATATGCCCTTTTCTTTGAATTTAGTTGCAATCACGAATGTGAACACTAATTGTTCATTTGAAACCTCTCATGATTTTCAGGACTTTGAGATAGGTGAAAAACAAATTTCTTTTAATTTTCTTGATATTAGAAGTATAGCAGTCATGGTTGATGTGTAAAGCCTCAATAGTGATGGTTGCTAAAATTTACTGAGTGCTTACTCTTTGCCAGGCATTCAGTATCATGTTTAATCTCTAAAACAACACTAGGTAAGACATGTGCTTTTATTATCACCAGTATATTTGAGAGAGAGAGGTTAAGTATTTGCCCAAGTTTGCATAGCTAGATATAGTAAATATGGAACTTAAAGCCAAGATTTTAAGTAAATGGTCCCAACTTTTACCCACTCCATTTTTAACCACTCAGTATATTCTTGTGTCTGACATGAATTTTTAAAACATTTATTTTGTGTGTACCAGGTAGGTATACCCAATGACATGGTTTCATGACCCAAATTCAGGAAGAATCTTACACATTTTATAGATTTTTCCCACTATCGTTTTTGAAAAGTCTCTTCTATTCCTTTCTCTGCTTGGGACTGGAGGCATTGAATTTTATTTATTTATTTATTTATTTATTTATTTATTTATTTATTTATTTGACTTAAGCAGTTTGGTTTGGATTGAATGCCTTTTTTTTTTTTTTTTTTGGCAGTCGCTTTTCAGCTCTAAAATTACATGCTTTCAGGCCAGTGACACAACTGTCTGAGCTTTGGGGTCAGTCCTGGAGCAGAAGTGGTTAACTAAAATATTTCCACCAAGAACATGTTTTAAAAATCACAAAGGCTGGCATTTTCATAGCTGCCCAATAGGTAAAGAATCAAAAGAATTTTTACAAAGAGAAATATAGATCCAACAGAGATATCTGAAGAGCAGCCTCCCATCAGAGAAATGAAATTATGCCAAGCGACTGATATGTATGTATTCTATTTTTTGGCATCCTGTCCTCCACAATTGTATCTGGGAAATTTTGTCAATTACAATGTCTTCTAAAATACTCTTATTTTCACTGCTCACCTCTTAATTTCCTGATCAATAACAGATGATCTGATAAGTTTTTTTTTTTCCATTTAACCCATTTTATAAAATGTTAGATGTATTCTTTTTTGTAAGGGCTCAGAAACCTATTTCTGATTAATTATGGTCTTATAAATAATACAAGACAGGATGTTAAATTTGTTTGATGACCTGGAAAATTATCTTTTCTCTGACAACAAGCACCCTGAAGTTTTAAATCAGATATGGCACATAAAATAAAGTTACATGGAAAATGGATTTGGTCTTTGATGGCTCTTCCAGTATGTCAACAATTAAATCTTCTTTGCCCAGGTTTCTAGAATGGTTTTCACATGCATATAGTGTCCTGTTTTGCCATATTGTCTTGTGAGTTAATCTGTAAACATCACCTGCTCGGAGCCTGAAGCTATGTGTGCTACCTTCTTGGGTAGTGGTTGGTGAGGATTCTTCCATACTTAGGTTCTTAATAAATGTTCTTTGATGATAATAATTATAAATTAAGTATGACAAGTACAATAAATATTGTTATGCCTATTCAGCTATTTAAGAAATGATCGGCTAAGTGTATTTGAATTGAATCTGATTTTCACTCTTGTCCAGACTCTACCTGATTTTGTTTCCAAAATACCCCTAGGATATATATAATTTAAATCTTGATTTTAAATTTATCATTTAAAATCTGTTTTCTCCAAATAATCTCTTGTTTTTACAAGTATACCAAAGTAAATATTAATTTTCTTTCGACCAATTTATCCACTACCTTGTATTGTATTAGCTGGCATCTGTTGGCAAGGCCCTCATCATCTTTTGCCTGGATTGCAGCCTCTCTGTGTTTAGTTGGGAATTCTGTATAGTTGCTTGGGTGTACTGTAGCCAGCATGATCATGAAGAAACTGATTATGTCATCCTTCTCCTTCAAATATTCCATTAGCTCTCCATTCCCATGAGTGTAAAGCTTGAAAAACTTAGCAAAAGTCACCTGGCCTTCGATGTCATTCTCCCTACCTTGACTCTTGGCACTTTGCTATTCTCTATTCATTTTTTGTTTACCTTCCCCCACTGCAACATACATACATTCCAGCTGTGCTAAAATATTTCCTGTTTCCCTGATGTACTACTTTGACCCTTCTGTGTGCAGTTCTGAGCATGCTTTCTGGCTTTCCTACAAATTCTTTTCCCTTTTTTGCCTGACTCCCTACTTCCGTCAGGTCTTACCTTAGCTGACAACTTTTCTAGGAAGTCTTCCTATCCTTCCAAGCCTGGATACCCTTCCTTTATACACTAAAATAGACTCAAAGTTTATATATAGTGTCTATCATAGTGCACTGTAATTGCTTATTACAATGATTCATTACAAATTCTTCAAAGCTAAGAGCCAAGTCTTTTCCCCAGTGGTATCTCTGCCACCTAACCCATGGTAATATTGGTACACTGTTGTTAAGTAATCCCTCAGCAAGTCAATGTGCCCAGAAAAATCAGAGGTCGATTAGTTCATGGTCCATGTCTTACAACCTATATGTTTAATATTTAATTCTACAGTTTATGACAGCACTGTCCGTTGCTCTTGAGTAATTAATTTTATTTTACTTAAGTTCTTCTTACCTAGCTTCTTACCAAACCAAGACAAAGCCAAATCTGTGTATACTGTGTGTATCTACTCATATGCCACCAGACAAGACAAATCTGCCTTTACATCTGGCTGTGGTTGGAATTCCCAGCTGCACTTAATTCTGACACATGGTCATTATTGAACCAAAAGCCATCGCCTGGCATGATTATAGCTCGTATTTGTTTTCGTTTTAAGGGGCCTCATCAAGGCTGCCAAATGTACAACAGGTGCCTTAGTTTTATACTTGCCAATCTGTTGTTATTCAAATGACCGCCTTAACAGAGACTAATGGTATCTAATAAAATTGATCTCAGTTCTGGCAAGCCGGGCTTACAGGAGCATGAGTGCTAGAAACTGCAGTGTGGAAATATGCTGGTGCTGCCTGTGCCTGGTAAAGCATACATTTTTTAGAAGGTGACATATGTCTCACACATAGGCCCCTTGTTTATGTTGTGCCATGGAAATTTTCCACAGCCTGGTATTATTTGCACACTAGGATTTGCAGCATCTAATCTTATTTTAGATGGACTCCCTGGGTGGCATGGGGACAGGACTAGCTGTGCCAGCTTATCGATGAATGGCTGTGCCATGTCTGTAAGGCATAGCCAAGCAGTCTTTTTATGCCAAACAACTAGCATGTCTGACTGCTTGTATTTCCTGTCGTCAGAAATTTGCCTCACTGATTTCATAAGGATCTCTAAAGATGTCACTATTAACAAAGATAGCTGGAAGAGGAGTGTGTCAATTTGCAAATAGGAGCTAATGTTTGGACACTTGCATTCAAACTGTGTAATGTTTCTATGTTTTTTTTTTTTTTTTCATGCTTCATAGGAAGCTGGTCTAAGGAAACCTTTGTCACCAAAGGAGGTGACTTCTTGACAACTGGCCATCAGAATTCAAAAGTCTAAGTGATGATAAATGTTAAAACCAGGTCTCACAGGGATAAGATACTGCACTTTTTTTTCCTTCAAGGATCTTAGAGACCTCATTTTATTCACTCACTTGCCTGCTCTCCCTTTTATGCATTTATTCTTTAAAGCATCGTACATTAATCTTTGCTAAATGCAGGGCACAGTGGGACTGTAAGGATGAGCCAAACACTGCCTAGTACAATTTGCACTGACAAATAGGCAGAGATCTGGAATCTTATGATTTTGGAAAAAGTCATGCTACTATAATGTCAATTTCTAATTGGAGAGCCTTATGTTGTCATGTGGAAGAGCTACTCAAATTCCACCATGATAGGAAAGCTCGCAGATTTCACTAAATAATCACTACTACAGTAAGAGACGCTGGTTAGAGCCTTAACTGCCACACTTCACTTGGCTCCACAGTTAATTGAGCTCATCTAATTTCTTGTGACCTAGCATATAGAATAGTTCTCAGGTTAGGATTTGGATATTATTGGACCATCTTTTTGTATTATTTATACCATCCTACTTGAAAAAGGATTTGCGGCAGCTATTAAATCATATGCTTCATTATCCTTAATAAATCACCTTGGTAGAGCAGACAATGGATTATTCTACAGATGGTTACTTTCTATGAAAAAATTTTTAAAAATATGCATCTTAGCCTCATTCTGAATGGTTTTATTTCAAGACATTTAAAAAATGATAGAGGTCCTTAAAGAGTATATCAAGCTTGTCATTTAGTGACTGTTCTTCAGACTAAAAAAAAAGGATACTAAGTAAAAGAAATGTAAATGTGAAGAAAAGTTTTGTTTTTGTTTTTTTGCTTTTTAGGGCCGCACCCGTGACATATGGAGGTACCCAGGCTAGGGATCTAATCGGAGCTACAGCTGCCGGCCTACACCACAGCCATAGCAACATGGGAATCTGCAACCTACACCACAGCTTATGGCAATGCCAGATCCTTAACCCACTGAGTGAGGCCAGAGATCGAACTTGCAATCTCATGATTCCTAGTCAGATTTGTTTCTGCTGTGCCACGGCTGGAACTCCAGAACAGTTTTTAATAAATGTTTTTAAGAGATCTGGTACCATTTCTGATTGTGTAAGTTTTTCAAAATAGTTTTTATCATTTAGAAGAAAAGATGTACAATAATGTAGTAGGATTTTACAGTAGTATTGATTTTGCAACTAGAATTGTGAGAAATAATGAAATAAGCAAATAGATAAAAGCTTGCATCCACAGGCCTACATGAACATGGTAAAGGGCAAATAAATTATCTTTTAGATATATATATTTTTTAATGGCCACACCTGCAGCATGTAGAAGTTCCTGGGCCAGGGACTGAATCCAAGTCACAGCTGAGACCTATCCCATATCTGCAGTAATGCTTCATCCTTTAACTCAGTGGGCCAAGCTCACTCACCTTTGCAGTTGGATTCTTAACTGATTGTGCCATACTGGGAACTTCTCTTTTAGATACTTTAAGCATAGGGCTCTTTTTCCTTTTTGGATTATTTAGGTACCACAGTGACAAATTACACTATGTTTCCATATCTCTCAATGAGAACTGAATACATCTGTCTCTGTCAAATGGACCACACTGGCCTCTTTGCCATAGGGATAACCATTTCTCAGCGAGTGAGTGGGAAATCTTCCAAAGGTGCTAGAAAGGGCAGTCTTCATGTTGAGAATTCACTATCGAGCTAGCCTTTCTACCTTGGTCTTCAGAACCCAAGTCCATTCCTTTTTGTATTTAACACTGTCCCTGTCATAACTGCCAGAAATGGGGTTCTGTCTGATGCAGGAGGTCTCAGTGGATAGCAGGTTTCACATCAGATAGTAACTACTTTGATGAGGAATCTACTGCTTTTTCTCAAAGAACACTCAGAGGAAGAACAAGAGACAGATATTTATTCTTTTTTTTTTTTTTGCCATAAGAAATGGAGTCTCTGTATTACTTAAATAATTAAGTATAATTATAAACTCAGTTGTACTAGCTATGTTTTCAGTGGTCAGTTGTCACATGTGACTAGTGGCTGTCATATATAATGGCACAGACATAGAACAGTTTTGTTGTTGCACAAAGGTAGATTGGACAACACTGGTCTCCTTGATTGTCCTAAGACATCACTTGTAATTTTCAAGGTTACACATGTAGTAAAGACAGAGTATTTACATGCTGCGGATACCCATTGCTCATGTTAGGAAAGAATCTACCTGTCAGATGTTAAGTGAAAGAATCTGTGTCTCACAAATTCATCCTAGAGGAAAATGAATTGATAGCTGATTCTGTGCTTTTGTCTACTGACAAATTTGTGGACTCTTTGATTTTTACCTGCCTAATGTGGAGAACTACTCTTCTATGAAGGTCAAATATGGAAAGAAGTTGACTTCTGTCGGTTCCACAACCTCTCCTCTCAGATTTCTTCACTGAGTCTTTTCTGTAGTTTTCCAAATGATTTTTGTCTGTCTGCAGCCATTTTCACTGCAGAGCTATACGCAAAGGTTAAGGAGTAGTGGGAAAAGGGCTTAGGATGGCGATCATGAAATTAACATCCAAGCAGGTTGCTCTGGGAGTGAGTGGGGATGCTTCAGTGAGACAACTTGGTGTAGACTAAGCTGTCCTCAGCAAATCCATAGGTCTGATGTCTTCAAGCTTCAAATGCAGAGCAGAGCAAATGTGCGTCTTTGTTAAGGTGGAGGGACTGAGCAGGAGGATGGCCTGAAGGAAATCTTGGGCATGCAAAAGCATTACCTAGCCTCCTCTTGCTATCTTTCACACTGTCCTTTGCTTTATTATAGAGCTCTGGAATTTTGTCAGGGATCAAGCCAATCCAGTGTCTTGTGTAATTAGCGCTGGCAAGCACACCCAGAACAACCTGTTAGAAGTCATTGAGAAAAATGTGCCAGCTGTGAGGACCTCCAGACTCGCTCTTGACGGTCTGGTGGGGAAGAGAGGCAGAGTAATAAAGGCAAAACTAAGTATTTTAACTGCCCCTCTCCTATCCTCTCCTCACCCTCCCTTCCATAGAGGGAAGGGTTCAAGGCTCAACTTCATGTTTCTGTAGAGCTGTAATTGAACAGTCAGCACCAGGAGGAGAGAGAAAAGCTAAAGGACTTTGTAACAGTTCCTGGAAACAGAGCCCTGCTTTCTTCTAACTGGCTTTTGGACACACAACCTGAGGTCATTGTTCCCAAATGCCATTCTCTTTTCCTTTTACTTCATAAGTCTCTATCTGCTCCGTGGGGAGAACCATTGGGTCTCTTGTTTTTAGTTGTAGCATTTGCATTTTACGGGTAGTTTTTTTTTTTGTTTGTTTGTTTGTTTTCCATTGTGACTATGTTTGTATCAAGAAAATGCTTTGTTTTAAATATGCTTTAAAAAGTATCTAATGTTGGTTAGATGTAGGTTTTTTTTGTTTGTTTGATTTTTAATCAAATTGATATTTCCTCAGAATAGTGGACTATATATCTCACCCCCTATGCCAAAAAAGTGTTTCACTTAAAAAGGTAAAGCTTGTTTTTATTTCTGTTATGATAGATTATTATTTAAAAATTTTTTCCTTACCAAAGAAGATTCATGACAAGGGTAGAAGTGTTTATGTTCATGGCATTCTCAACCCTCTGTAACAAAGTGAAAAAATGTAAGGCTACTTTGAACTAATTAATCCACTGGAGCCTGGGGATACTCACCTCTTGCAAAGTGTCATTTTTTAAGTCTTGGCTTTTTATTGCAATTATATGTACCATCCATATCAGTAACCGAGGTGAAAATCAGGGTCTTCAGGTAATTACAGATCTAAATCTTGATCATTGCGGGAATATTATCATAGAGCAGGAGCTATATAAAACAGCCACCTGTTCTTGTCCCAGAAAGATTTAATAATAGTCCATCTCCTTAGCCTACCACACTGTAGTCATGGGTTGTGGTGTTCTAGGTGATAAAGTAGAACTTGAATTTGTTGTTATGGAAAGGATGCTGTGAATTCTCAGTCCAGGTGACATGGTGATCCTTACATAATACTGATCCTTGCTGATAAAAGTCTCTCGTACATATTTTTTCATGCACTGTGGAAGATGCAATATTGGATCCAGTATGGTACTGTAGTTAATTGATGTAATTGGTGCCAAAGGGTTGCTAAGTCCATTAAAGGGACAATTTATCATTTTCAATTGTTTAATTATCTGAAAAAAATTAAGGAGGGGCATGGCCAGTTTTTAGAAATATATGGCTTATGTATTAGTATTTTAAATGAATGTCATTATAGGCCTACCCAGCTGAATACTGAGCTCCAGTGGTAGCTCACCATCTGAGTAGAGACTAGAAAAGCACAGAAATGTCAAATTTTACACCTAGGTGTGTCTGACAAGTGGTACAGTAAGAATAGCTTTTCTTACTCTTTTCTTGAGTTACAGTGAAGTGATTTGAAAGCAAGCATGAACCATTAGTAATTTTTTTTAATGTTCTGCTCTCATACAATGGTCAGTTAAGACTGTTTTCACCTTCCTATACCCTAAATGGTTTACACATATTTTAAAGTCAGAAGAGTAGTATCACCTCAATATAGATAATTCAGAAATAGAAAAAAATGCCATTAATAATCCTTTCACCAAAAAACACCCCACTGTTGTGACTTGAGAAAATTTTCTGGTCCTCTATACTATGTGGTGAGTTTTTGATTCAGTACTTTGTCAGTTATCACTTTAGCATAAATATATATACATATATATTTTTTCTATCTTGCCTCTTCATGACAATCATCATAATGGCTTCCCAATATTTCATGGACTAGATGTGTCAATTTTTGTATTGTTAGACACTGCTTTTTGTTTTTTTCCTCATTTCTATCAGTATTCCAAATACAAAGTTTTGAGGAACATTTTAATTGGATTAGCTTTATCTGTATTTTGTATTATTTCTCTTAGTATTTGTACATAGAAGTGGCATCATTAGGTCAAAAGACATGAACATGTTTCTGTTTTTTGAAACTTATCACCAAACTGTGTTACAGAAAGGATGTATTTGCTGATAATGCTGCCAGTCATGATATAGGCTAACAGTTGCTTTCCCCCTTGGTCAGTTTAAAAAATATCATCTAGATTTTGTTGATTTAACAGGCAAAACACTGCCTCATTATTATTTTAATATGAATTTCTTTAATTACTGAAGTGATACTTTCTCCCTAATGTTTGTTTGCAAGTAATTATTCCTATTATATGAATTGTCTCTACATTTCCTTTGCCTAAGGATTTTTTATTCATTAGTTCAGTTTGTTGCTCTGAATGCTTCTCCCTTATGTTTTTCTTATAGATTTTTATTTGTTAAATGAACTTTACCCGCAAATTTTGAAATGAACTTTAGTTTACTCTCAGATTTTGAGTTAGAAACCAAGAAGCCTTAAGTCAGATTTTCACATAACATCATGGGACTTAACATTCTGAGAAGTGGGCACATTATGATTTAATTGTAGTCAAATGCCTAATTATAGTTTGAAATATCTCATTTCTCTTTATAATCTCAATAAAACAAGCAAGCGAATGAACAAAACTAGTTTTTTTTTACATGGGTCAGTCTTGTTTCATTTTCAATTTAGATGCTAGATAATCTTCTACAAAGGAGATGCCTCTTTTGATCTAAAATTCCATTTTCATGTTTCCAGAATCTCATTTCAATTAATTTTATAGTGAGAAGAAAGATGACATATGCCTACGTATGCCTCAGTGTCACATGTCTTTTCTTTCTATATCCTGTTTTTTAAAACATGTTTTTATTAAAGTTCTGACTTTAGGGTCTGCATTTACTTTAATAATTATGTAGAAAAAAAGAAACATTTAAAATTAATTTTTATAGTTTTATAAGGACTGCTTTTGATTATATACGTGGTACATATCAGTTATATAAATATCCTACCATTAAAAACCTTTTTATTTTTAACTAGAGGAAAACAATCCAAGAGGAGTATGGGTTTTCAGTGATTAACTAATAACTTTGGTCTTTTCGAGATGTGCCAAGGCTCCATTTCTTTGTGAAATAGAGCATATCTTGTAGTTTGTTTTGTCAGGGTTCTATCAAACTATCAAAACATTCAAGTTCTGCATTTTGAGCAGTATTTACGCCTGAATTAACTCACAAGTTTTCAAGGTCACCAACTTTGATTATGTTTATTATTATTTACCAATTTAGCCTTCTCTTAATTTATACAATAGCAGCCCATAAAACCAAAACCCTAGGAAATGAGAAATGGCATTTGGACAGTGTCATTTTGAAATTTATTCTTACATTCAATAGACAAATATTTACTGAGTTCCTACTGTGTCCAAGACATGGATCTAGTTACTAGGGGTGTAGCAGACATCAACAAAGACAAGATTATTTTCTCAGGGCACTTTCATTCCAGTAGGGAGGTAGTCAGTAAACAGACAATGGTGTGTAAAATAAATGAGGTTATGATAAATACTATGAAGAAAACAACCTTGGCAGGGGAAGGAGATGTAAAGTGACCACGTGGGGGGGTGAGGTGGGATAAGGGCCGCTGTAAGGGGGGGGGGGGGTTCGTCTGAGAAGGTGACTTTCTGGAAAGAAGGGTTCAGCAGGGAGATCAGTGAGGGCAGGACCCTGAGGCAGGCTTGTGCTGGGATGGAATTCCTCAGCTCTTTTGAAAAGCAAATTTTATTCTTAGCTCTACTTGTAGAGGCTTAGTTCTAGATTTATCCCATTCCAGTGCCCTCCTGCCCCAGTGCAGGGCCAGATCCCTCTGTGCTCTCTGATTTCATCCCTGTTCCAGCTGGTGCAGGATGCTGGGTGGTGACTAACTGGGCAGAAGGGCTGGGGCCATGCAGTCCCTTCACTCCAGCCCATGCTCTAGCTCTTCTTTGCTCCCTGAATCTGATGCTCTGAGGCCCAGTTGACTATTTCTCTAGATCACTGCCTTTCCTGATTTACTAACTTTAACCTGGGGGTCCTTTCCAGAACTAGATTTTATCTGTGTGCCCTTTTCCAGGCAGTTGGATTCCTCAGTTCAGTCATGCCTACCCCCACCACCTCAGGCAAAAACACTGGTCACGCAATGCGTTGTTTGCTTTGAATAACACCACATAAATTCAAGAGTTACTCACAAAGTTAACTGCTGTAAAGCAATTCTGTGTTCACTTTCTTTTCTGCCCTTATTTCATGTAGTAAAAATATCGGAGAAATAAAAGGTTTCAGTATCTTACCCAAAGCCATAAGGCCCCAAAGGGATGTTTGTTAGAAATCTGCATCTTTGCATGTCTTAGCTGATTGTGTCTTCTCTGCATGGACTGGAGTTTAAATTCCTGCTGTGTAACCGCTTTGATTCTCAGTTTCCTTATCTCTAAAATAGGAATGGTAGGTGCACCTACCTATCTCATAGTAGGGCTATGAACTTTAAATGAGATAATGTATTTAAAGAGTAATATGCCTGGTACATGGGATATTTAATAAATAAAGCCATTTTTATTAGTATTGATGCTACTACAGTTATTACCTTTGCCATTATTCTATTCTGTATAAAAACTTGAGAGATTAGATTTATGAAAGAGTAGTTATTAATTTGACAAAATATTTTTCGTAATTACTGAATTTCTTATACATTTATATATATGAGAATTAAGTCCTATCATGAGAATTACTAAATTTTCACATTTTGTATGGTATGTAAAATATATACTGAATTATTTTCCATTTAACTTTATAATATTTTTAACAACTATATAATATGAATCGTACCCTTGTTGTTATGATGGCTTTATCCCTCTAATAATGGCAATCATATAACATCCTGGAACATTTAAAAAACAAAACAAAGCATTTTTTTTCTCCAGGTTTTTTTTTAAATCAATTGGTGTATAACATTGTATAAGTTAAGGGGTATAACTTGTTCATTTGATAAATGTATATATTGCAGTGTGATTTTCACCACAACATACCCCTCCATCTTGTTGCATAATTACCATTTCCTTATTGTGCTGAGAACAGTTAAAATCTCCTCTTTTAGCAACATTCAAGTATATGATAGAGCATCATCAGCAGTAATTATCATGCTTATACCCTGAAACTTTTTATGAGATCTAGAGGGGAGTGACAATTCTTATGTTAACACCTACTAAGGTGATAAATGAAAACATTGAAATAGTGAAATGCTATCATTCACAATATATATCTCCACCTTACCTGACGTAGTTCTTTCTCCATGTTTCTGCCTGTCACTTATTGTATATCAGGCTTATGTAGATCAGAAGTAGCTATGCTCAGACATGCTGCAGAAATTTCAAAGGTCACATGCTCAAATCAATGTTAATCGCCTCTTGAGAAACTAAGGTGTAGTGAATACTGACCACTGAGATTAATTCTTTAACAAGGTCTGTTTGTGTAATTAAGTCAGAAGAGAAAAACTGTAAACTTCCTATCTCGACCTTTAAACCTTGGGGAGGGTTTTGTTTTGTTTGCTTTTTCTCTCCATAAGCTGTGTGGCTGTGGCCTCCAGATGAACTGGAAATGTTAACTCTATTGTTAAGATTTTGGGGCCCACAGAGCAAATATCAAGTCAATTGTAATACTGATTTGTTTTTTCCTTGTGCAAAATAAGACTAGGAAAGAAAATGTCTTTTATGTTATTCAGCTCTCTGGATAATGAACAGTGGATATTAAATTTATGAGAGCACTAATGTGAAGTGAAGGGTTGCATTTCTTTTCATTTAAGATATTTTCTTTTCTTTGGGGGGTATGCGTGGTTACTCAGTTCACGGAAAAAAAAAAAAAAAAAAAAAACGAAGCCTCAGTCAATCTGGAAAAGAAATAGAGATAACTCCAATTTAGAGAAATATTAAATATCCAGCCTCCTTCAGACATGATTAGTTTTACAGTTGAAAGATTTCATATTTAAAGTAATCCTCTTTGTGAAGTCTTGTGATCCTGCAATGTGACCATAAACCTAATCAAAATCACTTTGTTAACACAACACACATAGTAGATGCAAATACTGGTTAATTTTCTGTTTCACATAACTTGAAGTGTATTGTGGTCCTGTTCAGTCAGGCATTTCTGAAATGTTGTGTGGCTGTTTTGGTAATCGCCGTAATTGACTTTCTTTCTTCCTTGTGATTCACGGCCTATTTTCCCCATAATTTTCAAATTGTGGAGTGTTTTTGCTGAAAAACACTTTTTTTTTTTTTTTTTAATGATTCTACTTTCATGACTACAAAAATCCATGGCTATCCACCATTAGGTTTTGCTGTATCTTGCAGGACTTTTCTCAAATCAGTTCTCCAGGAGGACTACAAGTGTTGGGGATTACTAGAAAAATGCACAGAATTTTACAGAATATTTTAATTGCAGGATCCTTAAATACATTTAGGCACTATCTTAGTAATCATTGGGTATATGTATATTTTAATATTTTTAAAAATTATCAGTTACTATTTGCTTTCAGTGCACATTATAACTCTCAGAAGATTGCAAATACTTTTCATTATTGCCTTTTATCTGTCATGCTGTTGAAATGATTTACCGAGCACTACTCAAGTAGGCGATGGATACAAGTAAATTACAACTTGTACCCATTTCCAGCTGTCAAAAAAGCGCTAAAGGAAAAATAGACTATGGCCTTTGTAAAACATTGTGATTTGGAAAGCAATTTTTTCCAAATTAGTATATGTAAATGGTCTCAGCTATGTGAAACTACCTCTGAGTTTTTGCAGTGTTTTCACTATAGTTGACTCATAAAAGTAATTTGGTGTTGAGATGAGTAGCAAAGTATTTTCAGAATGATCAAATTTCATCGTTCTAACTATGGATGAAAAAGGAGTATCTTGTGTGAACTCTTTTTGTTTTAGCTTTTGGAGGTGATGTGTCTGATTCAGAAGGACTGAGTTTCCACTTTTAGGGAATTTAGTGTAAGATAGTTTAGCAAACTTTGCTATTACTTACTCTGTGACTTCTCTGCTTATCTGAAATGACTAGCTTTAGAGGTTTTCTTTTTAATTGTATGTGGGCTTTATACTCTAAAGTCCAGTCTCTGAACATCTTTATGTAACATACTCCTAAGGCAATTTCATAAAAGTCTTTTGGAGGCAAGCCAAGTGCACTTTAATACAAAATAAGCAAGGTTGTATGTATGTATGTATAACCAACTCTGAGTTAAACATTGCCCAACATTCTCCTAGGATTCCGTAGGTAGATTCAACAAAGATAGTGATCAGAAAGAACATCTGGAATAAGTGTAGGATTCAAGTCATAAAAAAATTTGAAGGTGAGTCTTTAACAGAAACTGTTACCTGCCTCTGCTTCATACTCTTGATGATCCAACAAAAACAAAACCATTGTCTTTTTTAAGTGACTAATGGTCTAAGTCTGCCCTTACCTGGATTGAGATGTATTCACAGAGTTTAAAGGGCAGATTGTGTAGACCTCCAGTGATCAAGGAAGAGGTTCATCAGACTTCAGGGAGCTGTGTACACATGCCTGTGTGTCATACCTGAGCACTCAAGCTCCTCAAAATGCTGCTTCCCTCAGGGGCATTGGTATGGTGGAGCCTCTGTGCCTACTTTTGGTTAGGTCATCCCACTTCTCTAGCTTTGTTGGGAACACTGTGTACTGTGGATGAACATGGAGGGCCTGTTAATATAATTGGGAATACTGGCAACTTTGTCACAGAACCATTTTCTTTTCAGCTTTGTAGCAATGCAGTGCAGGACAGGAATGCCCTTCTAAAAGGTGATGGTAACTTGGCTTAAAGGATGTGAACTGTGTCCGCAAAACAGGTCCCATGCTTATAAAAATGTCATTCTCTACAAAATCTAATTTCAGACACCAAGAAAACTTATTTTGGGTTGCCTTACATCTTGTTTGTGGGATGTGAGTAGAAAATATGCTGAAGTGATTTCCATAGATTGATATTGATTAGATGGGTGTTTTTCAATATTTAGGAAGAAAAAAGTCCACTTCCCTTCACCCTCCTAACCCTTTGTCCACTCTCTGTGGGGTAATGAATATATATTTCCTTAGTTACAATGATTCTTTAGCAAAATGATTATCAAAGTGAAAAGGGGTCATCGTGTCATTGAAATACACTGTCAACATTTTCTTCACAATTTAATGTTATTTCATCCTCCTCTGCACCTGTTAAATTTTCTCTGGAAACAAAATGTTGAACCTCAAACAGCATAGGTTTGATATGAAAGAATTGGATAATTATCCAGTTCAAGTCAATTTAATCTCACCTAATTGAGTCCTATCTATGTTCTAGGTTTGTTGTGAGGATTAATTAAAATAACATATCCAAAGCACTTAGCCACTACTTGGCGTACAGTAAAGCATTAAATAAATATTACTTTTATAATCATTACCTGCAGACGTTGCTTCTAGAGCTGATTTTGTCACTGTCAATCCCTGTAAACCCTGGCAAAACAATTGAGCTTCCCAGGCCTCAGTCTTCTTACTTGCAAAGTGTGGGGGCTGAAGTCAGTGCTCTCAAATGTACTTTCTAAACCCACAGATTTTTGAAGTGCAATCCTGCTATGGAGCTAAACTGTCAATATTCTTCAGGAAAATTAATTCTTTGGCATTCTGAAGCATACTTGTTAAAAATAGGGGTTTTTACAAAAAGTACTTCTGTCACTTGCTGATTAATTTTTATTAAGACATCACACATAATTGATCAATTAAAAAGAATTACTACTTGTTGGAGATAGAAAGTAACATCATACTCCCTAGTTGGATTAAGGAATTTCTTAAGCAATAATTTCAGTACCATGGGTGTCCTTTCCTGAATTAGGGATAGGTTTGTGGATATTCTCACATGTGAAAGGCTGTTTGCACGGTCCTCCCCTTCCCATTCCCCCTTGGCTGTGCATCCCAGCAGCCAGAGTCTGGAAAGAACATGCTAGAACATGCCATCTGGTGATCAGGGTGGGCACTCTGCTGCTTCACCATGACCTTTCTCTCTTCTCCTTGGAGGGGCTGAAGGAGTGTTGAGGGGGCCTTAGTCCTCACTTTTCTTCTTGGTCTCAGAGCTCCTAATTGTGCTTCAAGCACCTTCTCATATGCCCAGAATGCAATCATTTTAGCCCATATGTTGCTTTCTATTCCTATTTAACTCCTGTTTCTTAATATCAAGATTCCCCTACCCCACTTTCCCCCTCCCAGGACTCTCTTGAAAGTGCCTAAAAGTCTCTTTCAGAATCTCCATAAAGTTGTCCTTATATCTTTTCATCCTTTGATTTTTCTCTCTTGAGTCTTACAGTTTAAAATAAATTTTTTGAACTTATACTAGAGATATTTATTGAAAGGAAACACAACAAAGTGGTTATAATCTGGGCTCTGGAACCAAAGCACCTGAGCCTTTACCTCAGCTCTGCCTCATGTAAGCTGTAAGTTAAGCTGTAAGTGCTTGGGCAGGTCTTTTAATGTGTTTTTCTCATTTTCTTATCTATAGAATGAGGACAATAATAGTATCTTACTCTGTAAGGTCGTTTAAAATGTTAAAGAATTTATACATATATATAGACACAAACAGTGACTAGACCAGTCCTTGATTACAAAATAGTAAGGACTCAACAAACTCAAGCTTTTGTATTTAATTTTAAAATTTTGTCTAAAAATTTACACAGTAAATGTCTTCTGGAAGGGCAGTTGTCTCAGTTACATTGTAATAACATTCTATAGAATTAACTACTTTCTACAGTCTATGAAGAGATTTCATACAAGTAATATTTGATTTTCTTAGTAAATTTTTATGGCATTCATGTTATTCCCATTTTATAGATTAGAAAAGTGAAGATCAGGGAGGATCAATGTCCTACTGAAGACTGTGGCTAGCAGCAAACTGGGCTTTCTGTCCCTGATCATCTACCTCCAGAGTTGTTTCATGTTAAAATACATTATTTCTAGGGGAAAACATTTAGAGTTGTGCTCATTCTCATCTCAGTAATTGGGCTTTCAGGATGTTGACACCCTGTCAGATGCTGGCCATCTGCCAGTGGGCATGTCAGGTACAAAAGTATAGTTCACCAAGAAACTGCAACCCAGTGAGATGCATGTTAGGATAAGGCATCTCCAGGATTTATAACAAATTTCAAAAATGTCCCTCTGGCCATTTAAAAAATCCACAATGGAAAACTCCTTGCCAAAAAAAAAAAAAAAAGGCAGTGAACTACTGATAAGTGTATAAAATGTATAGATCTTAAAAACAAAGCAGACCCAAAGGAGTACAGGCTGTAAGATTATCTTTATGTGAAGTTTAAAACAGGTAAAATAATCTGTAGTGACAAAAAGCCTGGCAGTGGTTGCCTTGGCTGAGGGGGAAAGAGAGTTTGAGGGAGGGAAGGCTGTCTGGATAAGGACTTGAGCAAGGTTTCTAGAGTAATTGAAACGTACATCTTGTAAAGGAGGTGGGTTACGTGGTCATACACGTTTGGGACAATTTGTCTAATTATACTTAAGATTTGTATGTTTCACTATATGAATCTTACTTTAAAAAAAACCCAAGAAGATAATTTATGTGATTAATTAAAATGTTAGTGGTAATTATTTCTTCAACTTGGTAATCTTTCAACAGTAAATGTAAAGTGGGCGCATAGGACATATGGCATTGCAAGTATAGCATGATAGAGTCTTTCTAAGAATATTTGTTTTTCTTGCAAGTACCACATTATATAGAACACCCTTGCCCACATATTCTCTGAAAAGGAAAGCACCCTGAGTTATTTTAAAATGATAACAAACTTACCATGTCTTGAGTTTCTTGAGTTTAGTTGGGAGTAGTATTTCAGAAATGTTTTGTGGCTTATTTCATTGTATCTTTTTGCAACAGTTAAAGATTTGCAGTGAACCCACCTAACATGGCCTTATGTTTTAGTTTTTAATGTTTTTAGAAATGCATATACTTATAAATCAAATGTACTTCAATAAAATTTATAAAAAGAGTGAATAGACAATAATAGCCTCAGTTACCTTATCACTTTTGACATTTTTTTTCTGCAACCTTCTTAGAAACTCTTAACCAGTTCTTTAGCAATTCTGTGTATTCCCCAGGAACTTTGGTTTTTGTTCTATATACTACTGACATACTCATGTTTAAACACAGTTCTTTAAATAATCAGCAGTTTCAAAGAATAAGTCTTTTGAAGATGGAAATGATTCTTTCCATATATAAGCCCTGTGTATTTCATAATCATTGCATCAAGTTCAACATCTGTGGATTATGTAAACAATAGACTTTCATAGGATTTGCTTCTTTTGTAGATAATGGACTTACTGGCAAAATAGATCAAACAGTGCCCAACACATTGTTGAATATCTTTTTGTTATCTTCTTATTATTTTGAGGATGGTGATAAGTGCTAATAAAATGTACTTTGGGATATTATCCTAATAATTATGAAAATGTAGATTTTCCAAAAATGATACTCTTCCACCTAATTTCAGGCCTATTATTTTAAATGGGGCTTATTCAAGTTCATTTAGTTATGGCTTAATTGGATTAGATCCACGTTTAGTTTAATTCAAAAATTTTAATAACCTCTAGTGAATAAGAGTACATTTTTGGGTAAAGGGACTATGATAAATATCCTGTAGGTTAAAGGCATACTCTGTTTTGAAATGTAAATGATGAATTTATTTACATTGCAGAGTCTGGGGGGAGGGGGTGAATTTGGTTATGTTTTGTGATCCAAAGCTAAAATTCCTTGAATACCAAATAGATTGGTGGGTTGAGTCCTTTATTCCTTCACAGTAGAGGTAGAGCTTGCTGGGCTTTGGGAATTGAAATATAAAATGGAAAATGTCTTGAACCCCTATGAGCTTAGTTTATTAAAGGAGATAGATAGAAGAACAGATTATAGCAATTTAGTGTGATTATGTTTTAATAGAAGTACGGTGAACCTATAGAAGAGGGAAGTAACTCTACCCTGAGAGTGTGTGTGTGTATTCATGGAGTGGAGATCACAGAATTGTATCCAAGGAGAGAACAGAAATCTGCCATTTTAAAAAGGGGAGAAAGAATATTCTAGGCACAAAGAGCTGCATTTGTTAAGGAGGTATGTTCCTTGGATAACCTGCAAAACTTTTAAAGGCATGGAAGGAGCAGGAGTATGGAGTTGCAGAGTCAGGAGAGGTAGTAAGGGACCAGATCATGAGAGGCTTTAATTTTAATATTTATGGAATACCTTCTATGTATCAGGCACCATGCTCAGCACCAAACATTTACTGAGGAGCAAAGCGGATACCATCTTTGCCATTGGGGACATATCAGCAGTGTATATCAGCAGTATATTACCAAGGGGAGAGTGAAATCATGGATGAATGTGCAATTATAAACTGGTTGAGGACTATGACAGGAAAAACAAAAAGGTCTTGCCTGCCCTCTGAGAGGCAATGTATGAGCTGAGCTGAAGGATAAGAAGTAATAAGCTGGATATGGGTATTGAGTATCAATGTGTATAAAGAACAAGAGACCAGAAATAGCTATTTGATGAACTGAAAGGAGACCAGCAGAGCTGGAGGGTGATAGACTTGTAGAGGGGAAAACTGATGAAGATTGAAGAGAGATGGTCAGGAGGCCTGGTGGCTCAGGATCTGTGGGCCTTGGTAAGGAGAATGGACTTCATTTAAGGCACAGTGGGTAACCGTAGGAAGATTGTAGATAGAGGAGTGACACATTGAATCTTTGTTTTAAAAAGATTACTCTAGCTGCTGTGTAAATAATATATTGGAAGGTAAAAGAGTGGACATAGGAAGGCTATTTGGGAAGCTGTTGTAAGCAATCAGATGAGAGATGATGGTGCCAATTGAGATGGGATTTTTAATGAATTAGGTTAGGGACTGTTGGGGGAACAGAGAGAAACAGGCTTTTGTCTTGAAACAGTGTCATTTTCCAAGAAGGGGAAAGCTGGCAAATGAACGTGGTGGGAAATGGGGGAATCATTTTGGAAACCTCAGGTTTGAGGTCCCCATGAAACACCTAAAGAGAGAGGGGGACTGCATATTACATGAGTCTGTAGATCAAAGGTACAGTTTCCACAGAGATAAAGTTTTGAAAATCATTGGAACATAAAGCTGGGTGGGAAGGGATAAAATCACTCAGGGATGTCAAGGTGGGAAGGAAGGTCAGCTGAGCATTTAGAAATCAGGCAAAGGAGACAAAAGTTGTAAGGGGCCTGGGAAAGAGCAGCCCGGATGGTAGTAAAAAAACTAGGACAGTGTGGCACTGTAGACTACCAAGAAAGAAGAGGGTTTCGAGGAGGCTGAGGGAAGTAGGCTGTTACATTTAGCAGGATGGAAACAACACTGAGTGTTAAAAATCTTACTGGGGCATATTTATTTGTTCTTTCTCCTGCTGTAGATGGGGAAGTGTTGAAGGATTTCATGCAGAGGACAGATCTGACCAGAAATGTATTTTAGAAAGATCGTAATGTGGGCTGTGTGAACATTGGATTTAGTTTAGAGAGGCAGAAATCTGTTCATCCTTCCTCTCTCTAACCTGTTAAATTGCCTTATCTTAAAATAAATGACCACAGCACATGTAGTGGTATTGGGAGATGGGCACACTTTGGAGTTTAATGGAACTAGATTCAAGTTTTCTTCCATTGTCAATTACAAGAACGTGGGCAAATTGTGTAACCTCAGTCAGCTTTTGTTTCCTTATGTGATTTGGGGGATAAAATGTAATAACCCCCACAGAGTTATGAGGATTAATGTATAGTATGAATAAGTCCTCAATAATATCACCTATTATCATTGAATCTGCATTTGTAAGCAAATTTGTGCCTTTTGTAATAATTTTATCTCAGCAAATCATCGTATTTCATCCTTCCCTTCGGATAGTACTTTAACTTTAGCCTTCAATAAGCCTGTCCTTAACCTTCCACCCAAGATAAAAATGCAACGATTCTACTCTCTCTGGGAGAATTTGTAAATTTAGTACCTAGCTGTGCACAATTTAAAGTTCACTCTTGCCTTTAGAACACGTGGTTATATTGGTGCACACTTTAACATGTTACTTCCATTTTTTATAGCCTTTTATTTCCCTATGTTTGCTTTTTTAGCAGTTAGGGTGCTAGAACCCTTGATAGCACAGGCATTCCCAGGGCATGGATAAACGTTTCAAGGGCAAAGTCAAAGAGAACCGATGTCCTAAATCATTGAGGAAATTGGCAATGGCACTATACTTGGTACAGAATACAAAACACAAGAGGGTTGTAGCCGCTTGTGCATTCAGGGAATAATGGAAGCTGGAAAATGCTTACTGATAATCAAAACAAAAACATGACAAACTTCTCCATTTTTACAGTGACTTTCATGTTTACCCAAGTAGTGGCAACCAGTCCCGCAACTACATGTGATCACATATTTAGACACTCTTGCCTTGTTCCCAACTTTGTTTTCTTAGGAGATTGAGAGAAATATAGCATGTGTTTGAGAATGTTATTTATGTGTACAGTAATTTGTCACATAATGTGTTAGTGATTTTTCTATAATAATGAGTCATTATTTTGCAAAAGAAATGTATTTTATTGTTAAATTGATAAGAACGTTTATTTTTCAGTACTCTATAAAATAGCCCAATGTAGTGATTATTGAATATCTAGTATATCTGTAAGGAAACAGTTTTATTAATGAGAAAATAGCAAAGATGTAAACTATCAAAATAGGAGTAGTCTGAGAGCTTTCCTTTATAATGACATATTCATAATTGGTATTTAATTTTATTTATTAAAACAATAATGCCAGAAACTAGAATACCTTACTTAAGATTAATCAGAGCTACTTACAACACAGCACAACAATGGGAGAAAAATTATATATACATGTATGTGTAACTGGGTCCCCATGCTGTACAGCGGAAAAAAAAAAGTATGTTGGGAGATATAACAATAAAAAATAAATTAAAAAAAAAGAAAAAAGATTAATTTATCATTTGAAATTGATTTCAGACTTAATTCAGATAACATCTCAATTGCCATAGGACTAATTATAAGTAGATAAGTAACATAAAATAGTAGCTTGGGTTGTGACCCCAAGTAGAAAGATACCAGTTACCAAATTCAAAACCCAAACTGAGAGACAGATTTTCAAAATAAATATTGAGAAGTCACTTTAGGGGCGGGACCTTAATGAGAGAATTCAGGAAGACTAGTGTTTTCTTTCATACTTTTTTAAAAAAGTATTCCTTTTAAGTAAGTCCAAAGTATCCTTATAAATTATTTTTGAATATAAACACATATATACACATATCTTCACAGTTTTATTTTAATGATGCAGGATAATTTCTAATAGTCTTTACTCAAATTTATGTATATTTGGCATTTTGGCTGTGATTTTTAAAGAGTACTGTTCATAACTTGTAGAAGTCTCATTTACACCATTGATATGTATAGCCTCTAGTTTTTCTTTCTCTTTTTTTTTGGTTTTATTGAAGTCTAGTTGGTTGACAGTTTTCCATGAGCCTTTCATGGATCCAGAGACACATGTAATGATGCCTCTGTATCTTTGGAGGTTTAACTCTAGGACTCCCACACATACCTTGGATGCTTAGGTCCTTTGTATAAAATACCGTAGTATTTGCATATAACCTATGCATATCCTCCTGTACACTTTAAATCATCACTAGATTACTTATAATTTCTAATACAATGTGTATGCTATGTAAATAATTGCCAGCACCTAGCAAATTCATTCAAGTCTTGCTTTTTGGAACTTTCTGGAATTAAAAAAAAAATGTTATTATTGATTTAAGATTTTAAGATTCCATATAATCAATGGCACAGCTTCATCAAGCTATGGTGAAGGAAAATACCCTTTAATAAAAAATCTGTATTGCTTCACCATCTATTCTGCTTGTCTTAAAAATGCTAGATGGTAAGCACTAGGATTTTTTCCTATGTAAGTTATACTTGTAAACCATATATCTTTGAAAGACATATTTGTATTTGCAAATAAATGATCATAAAATACTCAGCAAGATGCAAGAATTCTCTTGTTGTGGGTTCCGTAGAAGATGGGAAAGAATCCATTTTTTAAAAGGGCAAGTACTACCAGGTAAATTAGTTTTTCTTTTTCTACTGTTCCAGAATGAGAGCCTTCAAGAGGCTTTTATTCATTTAAAAAGATTGAACTTGACTAATTTAAAATGTTAGTATGGAAAGGGTACGTATTTCTGTAATTTTAAAAAGGATTTGTGCCTTTCACCTGTATCTAATAAGGTAAATACAGTGTTAATTTAGTTGTTATACTTTCCATATGAGTTTGCTAACAGGACTTGACATAAAAGCCTTTGTGAAGATGCTTGATTGATTTGGTTACCATGGCAACACAGATGAATGGAAGAATGATTTCTTTTAGGAACCTTTCCTAAATGCTGTTTTGTACCATATAACAATATCGCTTGTCTTGCTATCCCTTGTGAGGAGGTGAGAAAAGATCACTTTGAGGGTCAACATAGTGTCTTGTGTTTATAGATGATCCTCAGTCATCAAAAAACTGCTTGGCTCATCTTACTCTTCTGATAGCTGAACCAGTCCTGTTCTTTAATATACTGTGATAATAGGCGTCTCGAACAGACCTTTATGTCTCGGAATACACAAAGGAAAAACTGGGTCTAGACTCAAAGATCATATTCTCTTAAGCACAGTTCCTAAAGCTCATGTCTTTTATGGATTTTTAATTCCCCACTTATCTTTGTTTGAAATTCTGCAATGTATCAATAATATGTCCTGTGAGTGATGTTTCTGTTTTGAGGAGACAAAAGGATTTAACCAACAAATAGATCAGCAGGGGCTTCATTTAAAATCCTTTAGTGGTGGTTTGGTGTTCTGGAATTACTGTAAACCCTAAGGCTTACATTTGATATTTCCTTTGTTATGGAGTGAATGTCTGCTCCATTAGCACAGCAATTGTGTACAAAAATGCATGGAATCAGTCAAGTACCACCATAGGGTGTTTTCCAGTGGTTAAAACAGGCTAATGGTTATTACGCTTGTACATTCAATAATAACAGCAGTGAGGCCTATTATAACTATTTTTCTAATCAGCCACATGTTTGTAATTTCTCATTTTCACCCCTTGGGTTTAGGTCCTTGGAATTAGATACTCTGAAACTGACTTAAAGGTTTTTAACTAAAGAATTGTATCAGTAGTGTTGTTGCTAGTAATACAGTGATTTAAAAGTTGCTTCAGGAATAGTTTTGTGCAGGGAGTGAGGGAAAAAGTAACAGAACTTTTTCATATACTGATATGAACATTTTAAACATTGTAATATATAACTTCAAACAAAATTGGCATGATTGGTAATAAAATTCATATGCAATAATGGGGTGATGATATTAGAGTTACTGATGTGTTTTGAAGAGTAAATGTTAGAACTCAGGTTTTTACAATGACTTCTGGATAGTCATCTTCAGTTTCTAAACTGATCCTTTTATCTGAGTTGTCTGATATGCCCCTGGCAGTTAAGCTATTGGGAAAGAACAGATCACATTTGTCTAACTCACCTCAGATATTTACTATTGTGTATTTTGGATTGTGTGGATTATCTTGGAAAACATATGTTTCAGTAGCATGTCACTCTCTGTGATTAAAGGTAAGCCAGTTAAGTTTCTAACAGTAGAAGCAGCAGAAAACATGGTTTGAAGACCAAGAAACAAATTATATCAGATGTGGCATTTTCATAGGAGCAGTTTACTCTCCATCCCTTCTTTCCATATTGCTCTATCACTTCTCCTTCCCTCAAGAAAAATAAAGAAAACATTGAAAGAAAAGCCAAATTCTATAAAAGTAATGTCACCTTTAAATGTGGCATGTGACAATTCCCATATATCGCCAGAATTGTAGCCACAAGAAAGATGAGACAAATTCAGCCATATTTGAGAACAGAATTTATTGAGTAAGAAGTGGTAGTTTCAGAAAAAAAATTATGTGTTTGCTCCAAGTTAATGTCTACCGAAATGAATACGCTTTCCAGGAAACTGTATAGATGCTCATACAAACAAAACTTTAAATTCGATTTTGGGATCCCCCCACCTCCCCACAAGATGAAGAATTTTTCTTCAAACTTGTCTTTAGTATTTTGATACCTCAGTGTATTCTCTGATTAGTTGCATGTGCTGTGTATACATGCATGTGTCTGTATTTGGACACATTCCTCAGTTAAGAACTGCTCTTCTTAACCTTTATTATTTATGATTACTTGGACCACCATGTGCTCAGTGCCACAGTTGGTTTTGTGTCCTTCAAACCCATTCCCTCATCTTTTCCCTATCCTGGAATGTCTGTCTTCTGTTTTTACTCACAGTTTGCTGTCATCTAGAGTTTACTCACCAGGTATTTCTTTTCTTTCCTTTTTTTATATATATAAAATTATTTTTATTTTTTCCATTATAGCTGGTTTACAGTGTTCTGTCAATTTTCTTTTTTCTTTTTTTTTGTCTTTTTGAGGGACGCACCCATGACATAGGGAGGTTCCAGTCTAGGGGTCTAATTGGAGCTGTAGCTACCGGCCTATACCTCAGCCATAGCAATGCCAGATCTGAGCTTCATCTGCGACCTACACCACAGTTCATGGCAACGCTGGATCCTGAACCCACTGAGTGAAGCCAGGGATCAAACCCGCAACCTCATGGTTCCTAGTCGGATTCATTTCCACTGTGCCATGACAGGAACTCCCTATCAGTTTTCTACTGTACAGCATGGTGACCCAGTTACACATACATGTATACATTCTTTTTTCTCACATTATCATGCTCCATCATAAGTGACCAGACATACTTCCCAGTGCTACACAGCAGGATTTCATTGCTAATCCATTCCAAAGGCAATAGTCTGCATCTATTAACCCCAAGCTCCCAATCCATCCCACTCCCCCCTTCCCCCGCTCCTCCTCCCCCTTGGCAAACACAATGTTCTCCAAGTCCATGATTTTCTTTTCTGTGGAAAGGTTCATTTGTGCCATATATTAGATTCCAGATATAAGTTATATCATATGGTATTTGTCTTTCTCTTTCTGACTTACTTCACTCAGGATGGGAGTCTCTAGTTCCATCCATGTTGCTGCAAATGGCATTATTTCATTATTTTTCATGAATGAGTAGTATTCCATTGTGTATATACACCACATCTTCCTAATCCAATCATCTGTTGATGGACATTTGGGTTGTTTCCATGTCTTGGCTATTGTGAATAGTGCTGCAATGAACATGTGGGTGCATATGTTTTTTTCAAGGAAAGTTTTGTCAGGATATATGCCCAAGAGTGGGATTGCTGGGTCATATGGTAAGTTCTATGTATAGTTTTCTAAAGTACCTCCATTCTGTTCTCCATAGTGGTTGTACCAGCTTACATTCCCACCAGCAGTGTAGGAGGGTTCCCTTTTCTGCACACCTGCTCCAGCATTTGTTATTTGTGGACTTATGTATGATGGCCATTCTGACTGGTGTGAGATGGTATGTTATAGTAGTTTTGATTTGCATTTCCCTAATAATCAGGGATGTGGAGCATTTTGTCATGTGCTTGTTGGCCATCTGTATATCTTCCTTGGAGAAATGTCTATTCAGGTCTTTTACTCATTTTTCCATTGGGTAATTGGCTTTTTTGCTGTTGAGTTGTACGAGTTGTTTGTATATTTTAGAGATTAAGCCCCTGTCAGTTGCATCCTTTCAAACTATTTTCTCCTATTCTGTAAGTTGTCTTTTTGTTTTCTTTTTGGTTTCCTTTGCTGTGCAAAAGCTTGTCAGTTTGATTAGATCCCATTGGCTTATTTTTGCTTTTATTTCTGTTGCTTTGGGAGACTGACCTCAGAAAACATTTGTTAAGGTTGATGTCAGAGAATGTTTTGCCTATGTTTTCTTCTAGGAGTTTGATGGTATCTTGCCTTACATTTAAGTCTTCTATCCATTTTGCGTTTATGTTCGTTTATGGTGTCAGGGTGTGTTTTAGTTTCATTGATTTGCATGCAGCTGTCCAGGTTTCCCAGCAATCCTTACTGAAAAGACTGTATTTTCCCCATTTTATGTTCTTGCCTCCCTTGTCAAAGATTAATTGACCATAGGTGTCAGGGTTTATTTCTGGGTTCTCTATTCTGTTCCATTGGTCGGTCTGTCTGTTTTGGTATCAGTACCACACTATCTTGATGACTGTGGCTTTGTAATATTGCCTGAAGTCTGGGAGAGTTATGCCTCCTGCTTGGTTTTTGTTCCTCAGAATTTCTTTGGCAATTCTGGGTCTCTTGTGGTTCCATACAAATTTTGGAATTGTTTGTTCTGGTTATGTGAAAAATGTCATGGGGAAATTGATAGGGATTGCATTGAATCTGTAGATTGCTTTGGGTAGTATATTTCTTCTTTCCTAACTTCTTTGCTGCCTTTCACACTGCTCAGATCACTCTTTCTGGGACATTCTTCTTGGCCTTGGCTTTAGGTTATCAAACTGCCCTCGTTTCCCTGGTTCCCTGAACATTCCTTCTTTGGATTCTACCCCTGTCTTTCCACTCTCCATTCTTCCCTCCACTTAGAGCAGTTCTCCCTCAAGACACACCTATCTGTCTTGGCCCTCTGCTGTCACTCATTCTTTGGCGTGTTTCTCCACTTCCCTGCATGTAAAATCATGAGAGATGTAGAAGATGCCTTGGTCTGTGCTTTTAACCTTGATTTTCTGGCTGTATTGAAGGCATTAACTCTTGAGTTTCACGAAAATACCCTGGATTTTTTTTTTTTTTAGACTTTCATGAAGCCTACTTTGCATGTGTGTAGTTTATTTTCAGTTCCAAATCAATACACATTTATTGAGTATCCATCATGTGTCAGGTCATGTGCCCTGGGGATACAAAGGTGCATAATCTATGGCCCATGCCCTTTCAGAGATTAGCAGTTTAGAGGGCAGACAGATAAATAAATCTGATTAAACACCAGTGTTTTGTGACAGAGGAAGGCTGGGAGAAATATGAATTAAGAGAAGTAACTAACTCAGTCTGGAAAAGGGGAAAAAAGGCTATCAAGGAAGTCTTCTGAACAAAGTACTCTCCCTTTTGTAATATTCAACACTCTATATTGTCAGTTCTTTGAATTGTTTTCCTCAATAAGCAGATGATTTCTATAACATTAGGGACCAGAATCCATCCTGCTCAACCACCTCTCATCACAGCATCTCATGTATATTTACAAAATCAATAAAAGTGGCCGTTTGAGAAGAACAGGCCCCACAGCCTGTGAACAAGCAAGGTTGGAGAAAGGAATGACGCACATTACACTTGTTCCCTGAAATGCATTGTGTTTGTGCTGCTTTTTCAAACTTTCAAGGTCATTTTGAATTTGGATTCTGTATTCTTCAATGGCTGGTGACTCCCTCCTGCCTCTTCCCCTCCCTCCCCCAACCTTTCCTTCTAGTCTGGTCTCATATGCAGATTTAATGATGGTACTAATTATTCCACGCCTCAGGTCATTAATGAAAAATATCCACCGGAGCGCTGCCCAGAATTGACCACAGTGGAACCCCATTTGTTATGCTCCCTCTGAGGCTGACACTTTTCCATTGATAGCTCCTCTCCAGGCATGACCTTCTTTCCTCTTCATAGCTACGCAGCGTGGATCCTATTTTCTCAGTTTATTGATGATTATGTCATGAGGAACAGAATCAAAAGCTTTGTTAAAATCCAAATATAAATTGTCTCTGGCTTCTTCCCCTTGATCTACTGGACTAGTCACTCCATCAGAGATCAGGTTATTTTTGACAAGACTGGGTCTGCACCAGGCTGTTTGTTATCACTCAGTACTCTGTTTTCTTGAAGGTGTGCACAAATGGATTTTTTTTAAACAATGTTGTTGAGGTAATTCCAAGATAATAAGCTTAAAAAAAAGGTTCTCATATTTTATTAGCCTTTCAGCCTCACCTAGTCCTGCAAAGAGCTTGTAATGTTTATCACCTTGCAGTAGCATTGGCTAATTCCTTTAACAGTGGGTTGAAGGTCAACATGGACTGAAGACCAGAAGATTAGAGTGGAGTTGGTTTATTGAATTCTCATCAAACTCTGCCTCTCTTGATTGATCTTTCTTAAGGAGTTGCATGTGTTTCTTTCAGAATCTATTAAGGAGTTTTATTATCAACAGAAATTATGTCTTCCTACAAGAGTAAAGATAATATGTGGGTACTAATGGACATAAGTTTACCAAAGCAGGAGGTTGTTAATATTTTAAGACAATTGCATAGAAACTCTCCCCAGATCTTCCTAGTTCTACAAATGATAATTTTACCCAAGAATGACATATTTTGCTTTTTTCTAAGAACCCATTTGTACTGATTCACACACACACACACATATATATGTATATATACACACATACATGCATATATGTGTATGTACATATATACGTACATGTGTCTATGTATATGAAGCCATGGGTCTGTAGTGCAGGTTGCCTTTCTGTCCTTTGTTCAAGGATGAAAGTCTGTTGGGCGTATTTTTATTGTGTATTGATCTTTCTCTAATAAGTAGTTTTTCTGTTTTGTTTGCACATTATGTAGAAAGACAGATAAGAATATTCCAACTCTTCTGCTGCATTTTGAAGTACCCATTCAGTGGGTAGAAGGAAATCTCTATTTTTATCAGATGTTCCAAAATCTCCTCACCTGTGTTGGTCTCTCTGAAGCTTCCTTATGCATTTCTGTCACTCAGGTGTCTCTCATTAAGTCCCATCCAGACTAGATGTCTTTTAAAGAAGGTATTGTGGGAACCTTGGAGAAATGTACAAATATCAAGGTAGAGTTTGTATGGAAAAGACAGTGAATGTCTAGGTCACATGTAAAGAAAATTCAGTTTCAGTGGTAGATGATGAGGAAACTGAATTATAACAGTTTTGTTTTTCTAGGGGCAAAGATAACTTTTCTAAACTCTTTTATTCATATGAAAAAGTAATATGTTGAGAACAGATAATTTTAACAGTTCAGGCAGTGTAGCCTTTTCAGAAAACAAAGTTCATCTTGTCAGTGATGAATGGTTTTGAGTCATAAGGCCCTTTGGGGCAAGAGTTAAGAAATGATTATTTTGTTCCTTAGTGACCTTCGGATTATCTCCTCATTGAATTTGGGTTATAGTTGTAGCTAAAAGAACACTATCAGAAATTATTTCTGGTTATTCACTCCCACAAACACTAATGGGCCATTGCTGTGAACTAATTCAGTCAGTAGATTTTTTTCTTTCTTTTTTTTTTTTAAGTGTTTACCTTAAACCAGGTCCTGGGAATAATGAGCAGGGTAAGGAGTCACTGCTCAGGGTGCTAGTCTAGAAGGTGCGTAGATGTGACCCAGGACGCTTTGGTTCAGCAGTGCAAAATGCTGATGATGTGGAAGGTGGGGGAGCCCCACTCCAAGGGGCTTTGCTCCAAGTGGTGGTCATGGAGGTGATCCTCAAGATGAAAAACAGATTGGGTCTAGGAGCCAAGTCAGGCCTGTGCCATTAATAGTTTGACCTGCACTATGTATGTGCAGTGCTATATGGTGCTGTAGTTGTCGCTTTTGGTGCTCTAAGTCATCCTCTCAGTCCCCTCTGATTTCGGTCACAGCTGTGGTCCCATGAACATTGCCTGTAGCCCACCTCAGGCACAGCGGTTGCCCGGCCTTGTCAGGGCTTTTCTTCCCAACTGAGGAAGCTGCTGAGCACTATGGTGGGTCCTGTGAGAAGTGTGTGGAAGTTATGGCTCCTAGGAACAGCCCTTAAGTGAGAGGGGACAAGAGCTGCAGGTTACTGCCTCAGCTTTCCTCATCCACAGGGAAGATTCTGGGAACCATTATAAGATCCCTGGGACCTCACTAAAGCCCCTACCCCCACACCCCAATTATTTTTTTATACCTTCCATGCCTCACTTTTCTCTCTCCTGCTTCATAAAATCATTTCCCAAATATACCACTTGTCGCAAGGTCTAATTTTAGGGGAAAACAGTTGACAAATTAAAAAAAAAATGGAGGGTGGCACATAAAAATTCAAACTTCTTATGTTGCCTGAAACAAGAGAGACCTAGTAACTCTGAGAACTGGTTCTTTATAGCAACTGCTAGGGCAGAGGAGTGGCTGTTGACTAAGAGGAGGTAATCTGAAAGAATCCCCATCCAGCAAGTCCCTCTTTAAAATACTGCTCCAGCTCTAGAGGCAGAGGAGCGTTAAGACCCAGGGTAATACTTACATTGAGTCTTTCAAAGGAAGCAGGACTTGGCTAGGCAAGAGGGAGCAGGCCCTGAAAGGTGAAGACAGCATGTCAGGGAGATTGTACAGGCACACTTTGAAGATGTTGTGGGTTCTGTTCCACTGCTATAAAGCAAATATCTCAATAAAGCAAGTCATATGAAGTTGTTTCTCAGTGCGTGTAAAAGCTGTGTTTACACTATAATCTATTAAATGTGCAATAGCATTGTGTCTTAAAAAATGTACATACCTTAATTAAAAAATACCATATTGCTAAAAAGTACAAACCATCATCTGAGTCTTCAGCAAGTCATAATCTTTTTGCAGTAGTAATATCCAAGATCACTAGTTAGGGGTCAACCATAACAAATATAATAATAGGGAAAATGTTTGAAATATTGTGAGAGTTACCAAAATGTGACACAGAGACATAAAATGAGAAAATGGTGTTGCAAAGATGGTGCTGGTAGACTTGCTCAACACAGATCGCTACAAATCTTCAGTTCATTAAAAAAAAAAAAGTACTTTCTTCAAAGTACAATAGAGTGAAGTACAATAAAATTAATTATACCTGTATATTATATCTTGGCAGAATTTCCTCTCTCTGTGTGTGTGTGTATGTGCATGTAATAATTACCCTTTTCAAAGTCCATCATACTATGGCAATAGATGTAGTTATTCAGTAGATTTATGTAATTCTGGTTTTCTATCAATTACAAGAAACATGACTATCAACACTGATTAATTGGATCATTATACAAACAAGCCTATAGTAATAAACGCCCATTGTGTGGCTGCAAGGCATATGTTTGTCATACTCATTAGGGGAGCACTTGGGGCCCAGAGGACTGATGAATTGACCCACATTGTCTTACTACACAGCTGTCATAGCAGCTCTGATAGCAGGTGATAGTTCTGCAAGAGCATGTCAAATTGGTTCTTATCTATTCTGACATCTGTTGATGGAAGCTCCCTTTTAGGTTTGATCCAGAAAATGACCTTGATATTCCTCATGAAGAATAAAGGCTCACAATTATTGTTTAAAGAAGCAGAGGCATGTATCTTTTGCCTCACACCTATCATATCAAATTATCAGGCTGAAACTGATAATACAATGAACACTGCTTCTCGTCAGCAGTGTAATATTTGCTGGATGTGTACACACATGCAGCCTCCCCTGAACTCTCTTATAGAAATCCACAGAGATCAAGTGTAGTCACCACTCAATATTTCAAGCATGTGGAGAGAGACTCTGGCTGCCGAGAGTAGCATCTGTTTTGGAGGAGAACTTTGAGAACAAAATCTTTTAAAAAATAGGAAAACATCAGTGGTTGAGCTGAGAGTTTTTACAAATTTCAGGGCACTGTTAAAGGGATGGAAGACTGAACTTTGTGAGAGAGATGGTCAGAATTGGATTAGTGACTCTGGTTTTAGGCCTATGAGACTTTAGGAAAGTCAGTAAACCTTTGTAAACCTCAATTTTTCCCTCCTCTGAGACAGAGATGCTGATACCTACCTGGGCTACCTTATGCTGTTATGTCAGGGAATTATAAGAAACTTGGAAACTTTTTTTGGTTGGTTGGTAAAGAAGATAAAATGGTGATATTATTTTAGTAATTTGAATATTCAAACATTCAAGTATGAAGTTGGAACAACTTGTGTTTTCAAACTTTTATTTTGAGGGGATAGATGGAGCATTGTAACCTGGAATGAGCATCAACCAGAGTCAGATAATCTGGTTTCAAGTTCAAACAATGTTAACAACTAGTTTGGTGACCTAGGACATGTTAGCTTTGGTCTTCCCTAGCCTCTTTGGACTGTGGTCTCTCACTTTTCTTCCATTTTTTGTTCTATGGCTAATGGCTCCTTTGGTAACCTGGACATCTGGGCATTTTTCTTCTCTCTCTCACTGTTACTGCTTCTCTCTGTGTTCATGAAGTATGAATATTCTGCTAGTACCAAAGTCTGTGGTACATACTTGCATATGAAGTATGCAAATTAAGCATCTGGGGAACCCTTTGAAAATGCACATTCCAAAGCTCCACAGCCATAGAGTGGAAGATTCTGAGTCCATTCTGGTTCCCAGGAATCATAGTTTCATAAGCATGTCATTTAAATCTGATGCAGGTGGACTTTTGAAAAACATACATCTATTACATGTTTTATGTAAAGTTTTGATTTGCAGAGTTAAAAAGATACGAAGTTTTGATTATTCACTATTTTGAATTATCTCTTGGTTTACTTGCATCACTGAGTTGGTTTTACGTAAATACAGTGGGTCAGCTGGTTAACAAGATTATTGGGTGTCTCTAGGGTTGACTATAGTATACTAAGGGTTTGTATACTTAGTTATAATGTTCATGCTTTTCATCATCAAAGCAAAAAACAAAAAACAAAAAAAACCACAACCATATATACTTTTTAAATTCTGTTAGCACATAAATTTTGTATGTATTTGGTATTGCATTTTAGTCACTTTAGAGTGAGTGAGTGTGGAATCTTTGGTCTAGTGCTTTCCCAAAAGTGCTTACTATGGAGAACGACCATGATGCATTGTCTGAAAAGAATAGGATGGTAGTAAAGGGAGGGAGGGAGAGGCTGACTGTGGTTGCTTTTGGTTAGCTCCCACACCATTCCCCTTGATGTAAGAAACCCCTTTTCCAGCTTTATAGTAACATTTTTTTCTTGACTCTTTTGAACTTTCAGATCCCAAATCAGTTAGAGCTGCAAGGGGAATATCGATGAGAGAAAAAGAGGCAAAACTAGTTGATGCTGTTGGGTTTAAAGTCGTGTCCAAGATGAAGAGCAGAAGGAAAGCAACTGGGGAATTTCACTGCTTTGTGCAGAATGTATATGCTTTTCATTTTGTAGAGCAAATGAGTCCCTAAGCACTGCTTGAAATTTAGGTTTCTAAGTTATGTAGGACTTTGTAAACTAGAGTGAACTAGGGTATTTAGTAGACTCTAGATTCCATTTAGATCTGTAGTGCCTCCTTTTCTCCCCATACCACTCCTGCCTACTTCTTTTGTATGTTTCATTAAGGGAGGTGCACCTCTAATGTTAAGTGGAAGGACTGTGGGTAAGAAATGCAGTTCAACAAAGTAGCAAACCACCTTGTAGGACTTAATAAGATGAAGTTCTGAGGTGGTATAGCAGATTGAGGATCCAGTGCTGTCACTGTAGCGGCTTGGGTCACTGCTCTGGCACAGGTTTGATCCTTGGCTGGGGAACTTCCACATGCTGCCAATGCTGCCAAAAAAAAAAAAAAATGTTCTGAAAGACTTTGAAAGACTTCTTGTTTTATTTCATAAACTTACTTAAGAGGGGGGTAATGAAGATATGAAATGAGCTCTGACCAAATCCATATTAAACAGCAAAATCTTTAAAAAAAAAAAAAAAAAGCTGCTCTAAACTCATTAACCATTCACAAATAAAATTACCCATACAGAAATGGAGGGAAACTTTCTAAATAATAGTTCAATTCTCTCCTAATGTGTAGTTGCTTTGTTTGTTTGATTATAGTGATTATAGTGTTCATTAGTGCTGACTGGGTAGGTGCGGTGGTTCATATCTTCAAATACGCTGGAGTCAGAGAACACTCACAGCTTCTATTTTCATCTTTAAAGCCTTACTTCCCACTTCTTTCAGTGTCAGCAGCTATTCCCTTAACATAAATATTTTTGTCACTGTAATTGTGATGGAACAAAGGCAATTCATGGGTGTTTCTGCATTTTATTTGTCCTAGTTACTCCTGTGACAGAATTAGGTTTTATTTCCATTGACTAAGTTGTATCAGTACAAATATATTTCTGGCACCAATATAGTAGATCTCAGTACCGCAGCCAAGTGGAGGGAGCATGTCTGAATACTTAATTTGAACAAAGCAGTTTTTAAAATATGTTTTAATAGTAATTTAAATATTTCTTCTGTCAAAACTCTTTTAATCAGATGAAATGTATAAAGAAGCAGTCTGAATAGAATGTCAGTGTGTTAGTTACGGAAGAGTGGTCATGCCACCTTAAGTCAGCCAGAATGTGAAATTTAAATATTGTATTGCCTTGAACATATACAATTAATTTCAGGGAGATTTTGTTCATACTTGCTTGTTATTTACAGGTAATCTCAGAACACGTACTCTTTAAACTACCTACCTCATAGAAGTTAATGTAAAAAGGGACGAGGTGATTGTGTGGGAAAAGTACTGTTTAAATCTCTAGAAGTGCTCTAATGAGAGTAGTATTGAATCTGTTCATTACATATGAATATAGGTTCTGTGTTTAAAAAAAATCGTGTTTGTTTCATTTTTAAAACTGGTAGTTATGTCAGCATTTTATAAACCTTTGAAAATGAAATTGTGATATGTGTGTGAACATTAAAATGGTTCAGTTATTTCTAAGATAGCAGAAAAGTACATGCCACCACAGCGTTGACATCCAGATGATTTTTCTTCTCTGTCTCTGTTTATATTTCTCTTGTTTTATGTTGCAATTGAGGTTTATAGTCATTTTTTTTAAAATCCCAAGACACTGACCTTCTTACCATGATTATTGTAAAAAGATGACTTACAGAAGATTTTAATTTCTGATTTTGGGCTTAGATTACTTTGATGTGCATGCTCCCTTTAAGGAATGTAGCTTTTAGAGACCGCTTGGCCTAAACTTTGAAGTGGAGAAAAGACAAATTTTAATCCCGGCTCCGTCTTACTTTGTGGATTTGAACTAATCAACTTTTCTGAGCTTTAGTTTCCCTATCATAACTTGAATTGCACCAACCTCATAGATTATTGTGGAATTAAATGGGACCAGGCCTGGAAGGAAGATGATGTTGGTTGGTTTTTATTTCACTCTTCTTTTATTTCCAGATAGTATCTCTAGTGTACAGGTTCTGATCCCAGGACTTTGGTTTGATGGGTTCATCTCATGAATCGAACAGAAGTCCAGTGGAAGTTTCTACCGTTAGTGTAATATACTCCCTTCTGAGTCTTCCTTTCTTATACCAGAACCAGGAAACAAACCTCTAATTGGATGTAGTCATCAGGATTCCCTTTCACATTTAGAAGGTCCATGTGTTATATGATCTGGGAGGCATGAAAACATCTCTTTGGTCAACACGGCCTCTTTTATAGGCTTATCTATCTGTCTTTTCTACCAGGCTTCAAGCTTCTTGTGGTCAAGGACCATGCCTTAGTCACTCTTTATTCTCCAGTATACCACAAGGTAGCCACTGTGCACATTCTGTTGAATTAGAAAAAAGTGGAAGTAGTAGTGCACTATCTGATTAAGAGAAAGTGGGAGCTCCCTGGTGGCCTAGTGGTTAAAGGTCCAGCATTGTCACTTTGGTGGCATGGGTTTGATCCCTGGACTGGGAACTTCCATATGACACAGGCATACCCCCTCAAAAAAAAGAGAGAGGGAAGAAAGTTGATGCTATGTGTTTAAAGTGCCTGGAGCATTATGCATTAACCTAAATGGTGGATTTCAAACATAAGGAGAAAAAAATAGATACTAAAGGATCATATGGCTTTGCTATATGTTTTAGAATGTTTTTTAGAAATAAATGGGTTTTGACATGGCTTTTTGCTGGTAGGCTTTTTCCCTTCTTTTTTGGCCAAAAAGTTATGTATAGGCCTAACAATAATAATTTCATATTTTGTATAATACAAATATGAATGTAAAGAATTCAAGGGTTAAAGGCAATAATGTTATAAGATATAATAGATAATAGGATCTGGAAAGAGATTATTGAGGAGAGTATCAGAGATCTTCCAGCTGAGTATGGTTTTCTCATTGGCAAAGCTAATTACATTAGATTTTAGAAGTTATCATAAGCTGTTTATTCCCTCAGGTAATTTAACTGTAGGGTCAGCCTAATAACTGTGGTGTAGGTTGTTATTCATATTAGCTAAGGTATACATGTGTTTGGGTCAGAGAAAATAAGGTACTTTTTTTATAAACACTTCACAGATGTGTGTAACCATTCATAAATAATACTAAATAATAAAGAATAACTGACATTGCTGATTGGCCACTAAATGTCAGTTGCTTAACATGTATTCTCTTATTTCATCCTCTGAGCTGTCATATGAGGTAAATATAATTACTATCTCCATTTTAAGGATGAGGGAATCGAGGCTGAAAGAAGTTAAGTCATTTCCCCAAAACCATATAACTGCTAAATGTCAACTCTGAGTTGTCAGAACTGTTTATGAATAACAGTGAATGTCCTTAGGATCTACCCATTCACCTAGAAGGAAGAAACTAGAATTTGTGACTGGAAATAATCAGCACTTTTGAGAACATACTATTGGCAGAGTGTGGCATATTTGCAGGCGCATCCCAATTGTGCACATCCTGTGTCTGCAGCAGAGGTTTTCCTACTGTTTTCTTTCTCTCTCTCTTTTTTTTTTTTCTTTTTGCCATTTCTTGGGCTGCTCCTGTGGCACATGGAGGTTCCCAGTCTAGGGGTCTAATCGGAGCTGTAGCTGCCAGCCTACACCAGAGCCACAGCAATGCGGGATCCGAGCCCCGCCTTCGACCTACACCACAGCTCACAGCAATGCCAGATTGTTAACCCACTGAGCAAGGCCAGGGATCAAACCCGCAACCTCATGGTTCCTAGTAGGATTCATTAACCACTGTGCCATGACGGGAACTCCCTTCATTCTGTTTTCTAAACTCAAACTTGCACCTGCAACTCCTTCACCAAGTAACTTCAGTGGACTCATCTATAACAGGATATTGGGAATGTTAACTTAAATGTTCCTTGCATTTCTTTCTACAGTATGATGCATCTGTGAGTATAGATATCTGGAAAGGCAAGAGGTCTGGAAGAATCTAAGTTATAATAAGAATATAATGAGGCAGTGATTTAACTACTAACGCAGTTTGGTTCCAATTTTGAGGTGGACTATAAGTTTCAGATTGGTCATAATAAACAATATTTTAGGATTTTTATAACCCTTTCTCTTCTCTGTTTTGAGTGGTAAAGTAAGGGGGGAAATGAACTTTGGTCAGATTTCCTGATCCTTTCCTCTCCTTTCTTTCTTATGTCTTTTACTGTCTATAGTATGCAAAGAACTGTGGTAATACCATTAAAGTTTGAAATTGAGACTCAGGAGAAGTCGGACATCATGACATACAATGGAAGAAGCAATACTAGCATCCAGATATAATAGGTGCAACCTTGGAGTTTCCATCATGGCTCAGCGGTAAACGAACCTGACTAGTATACATGAGGACATGGGTTTGATACCTGGCCACAATCAGTGGGTTAAGGATCCAGTGATGCAGTGAGCTGTGGTATAGATTGCAGATGCAGCTTGGATCTGGCATGGCTCTGACTGTGATTTAAACTAGCAGCTACAACGCTGATTTAACCCCTAGCCTGGGAACATCCATATGCCATGGGTGCTGCCCTAAAAAGACAAAAAAAAAAAAAGGTGCAACCTTACTTCATGCCATTAAAATGAATGAAGTATTTTTCAGAGTATCTCAAATGTTTCCTCGACATGAGTAAAATAATTATCCAAGCACCATTTTTAATGCTCTGAAGAGAATGCCAAAATGATCAGTATGAGACAAAGGGGAAATTACTAAATAGAGCAAGATTTGAGAACTTGTAAATACTATGTGAGTCAATAATAATTTTGAGTGTATTTTTATTCCTGGATTTATTTTTACATTTTTTATACTTCAGAAGGTAGTACCTAATACCACCTTCATGATCTTGTGACTCCAGCAAGAGATAATTAGAAAGGAAACAAATGTTTGTTTAAAAATCATGTTTGCATATATTATGTTTGCATATATGTATAGGCCTACTGAAAATAATTACATAATTTTTATAATATACTATGTATTAAAGAACTCAAGGATTAAAGGTAATAATGTTATAAGATATAATTGGTGATGAGATCTGCAAAGAGTAGAGGAGAATGTCAGATTTTTCAGTTGAGTTTGGTTTTCTCATTGGCAAAGGAAATTTCATTAGATTTTGGAGGTTGTTATAAGCCGTTTATTCCCTCGAGTCATGTAACTATAGCTTTACATGTATATGTTCTATATATATGCTTCATATGTATTAAGTTTATTCCTTGAAAAATAAGCCTAGTTAATATTACTTCTACTTTACAGGTGATGAAACTAATGCTCAGAGAGTTTAAGTATTTATGTCACAGCTCCATAATATTGATGTTCAAACCCACGCCTGTGTGACGTGGAATTCTCAGCTCATTCTTTAAAAATGTCCTTCATACAGCTTTAACTAATATTATTTCCTCAGATATCTTTTGATCATTTTGGAAAAGGAATGGTTTGTATGATGTAAAACAGAATCATTTAAAAATATACATATAGGATATACAATAGAATACTATTCGCCCTTAAAAAAGAAAAAAATCCTGCCATTTGTAACAACATGTATGGACCTTAAGGACATTATACTACGTTAAATAAGACAAAGAAGTATACTTTGTGTTCTCACTTACATGTAGAATCTAAGAGTTGAACATTTGCTAGAAATAGAGAGTGAAACTTCTAGAAATAGAGCATGGGGGTTGGGGGAAATGGGTCAAAGGCTACAAACTTCCAGTTATAGGGATGAATACATTCTAGGGTGTCTGATGTACAGCCTGGTGACTATAGTAAACAATACTGTATTATGTACTTTCACTTTGATAAGAAAGTAGATCTTAAATGTTACCACCACAGAAATTCAAAAGGTAATTATGTGAGGTGATAGAAGTGTTTAACCTTATTGTGATAATCATTTTGCTGTATAAACACATACAAAATCTTCATATTATACATGTTAAACAATTTTATATGTCAATTATATTTCAATAAATTCAAAAATAAAAAATAAAAAAATAATAAATATGCATACATTTTAAAATGAGCCAGTAAATAATTAACTTATTATATTAAGTCATTAAATGATTAAAGACATTAAAACTTTTGCCATCTAGCAGTCATTACAGATTCATGCATATATGCAAACATTATACATATAAGTAGAAGCTGGGAGAGGGCAAAGTAGTGATTGCTCTTTGATTATATGTCTGTGCCTCTGAAGAATACTATACTGATATAGTGTTTTTCTTGTAAACTCATGGTATACATGTTTTTATTTTTACCATCTCATAAAAGATTATGGTGTATTCTTAATTTCAAGCAGAATCCTGTTTTTGTTTGCTTGGGAAAAGTGGAGATTCTTTGCCTAAAAACAAAACAAAACAAAATTAATTCTGAAAAATTATGCCCTGTATTGACTGGAGTCACATACCAGCATGGAAGAAAATCTTTGCGTATGTGTGTGTGGGGTTGTGGGGAGGATGAACATTGGAAGTGTAAATAAGGAAGGAGGATTCTTCTGTGGAGAACTGGTAAAGTAAATAAGAATGATGGATGTTCATTACAAAATGCATCTAAACATACAAGAATACAGGTTAAATGTTAATTGAAGCTGGCTGCTTCTGCTACACCATCTTTATTGAGGAGGGCAGAAGTTAGGAAGGCAGCTGAGATTTTCAGATGTTTGCTAAGTCTGTGAGTTTGATCAGCTGTTGGATTTCATTTCTTCCATCTTCCTGACTACATTTCAAATGCCTTCTTCTTTTTTCATTGGGGTGAGATTGTTAGTGCTTATATCTTCTAAGCTAGACAATTCTTGGTCTCCTCCAACTGGGAAACTTAAAAGCACCTCAGGGACCACCCTGAGTAAATTCTCTTTTATGAATTCTGAGATGTTTCTCAGGGATTCTTTCTCATACTGCCAGAACAAAAATGAGTTTTTGTACTATATTTTTACAGTATATTCTATACACTAGCGTTACCTATGCTACATGGAGGTAGGCAAGGGTCAGGGGTGGTTCTTGAGGAAAGTCTTTAAGGAAGATGAACCTTTGCAGTGATTGTTATTGACTATTGATAATACTCTGTGCAAATGAAAAAAACAAATGAAAACTCAGAAAGTAGGTTTCTTATAGATACCTGTGTGCTCTGACCTGTAGACAGTAAGAGTATTTTGTTACAATACTGTAAGACTATAATTAGTATTAAATAAAGCAATAATGTAAAATTAGTACTGTGTATATACATGTCTGTATAAATGTATATAAATATATGTGTGTATATATGTGTATATACATGTGTATGTATATGTGTGTATATGTACTCATTGCACTGTCACTTCATAAGGCCTTTTTATTGTCTCAAATAACCCTGTAATGAATACAAAATGGAACTTATTCACCCAACTTTACGCAGGAAACTGAGGCTGTGAGTTGTTATGGGGATTCTTAAAGGTACTTAAATTTCAGAAATGAGACTAGAATCTAGATGCTCTGACTTATAGTTCATTGAACCTAAAGTGTATATTTATATCAACGAGAAGTCTGTGGCTAAAATAACTATTTGTGTAGGATTAGTGAAGCCTACTAGGAGCCAGTATTGTAGATTAAATATATTTAACTACTTTTAAACTTCAAGAGGGCACAGACTGTTGTATTAAGTCCTGAATTGCTGCCCCCACAAGTAGTGCATCACATAGAGTAAGTGTTCAATAAACATGTGTTCAATGAATGGATGAGTAAAAAAAGTCACTGCTTTTCGATGACTTGCTATGCTAGCTTTAAAATGCAAGAGGAAGCTACTCTTTATTCAAGATGATTCAGAATGATTTTGGTAGCTTTAAACATCTTCCATTTATAATCTGTTTCCTGTTAGTAAATATCAGAACTTCTCTGCTGATTTATTATGCTTAGACCAGCAAACCCATAATTGTTTGGTTTTGCATTCTCTAAATAATCTCTGTTTGAAAGCAGTATTATCCACATTCTTGGTACAGGGGATGATAGGATGGCACTTCAGTATGATTTAAACTTGACAAAGTGTTTAAAGTGATTATTATCTTGATATGTCTTAAAGAATTTGTGGAGAATTGGATTTAATGACCCTAGGATTTACCCTACGTCATCAAGTTGTTTAGTGATTTTATTTAAAGGCTTAATATATGAGTTGACTGGAAAAAGAAACACCAAAGAATAAAAAAGAAAATTTGACAAATAGATGAATACTTAGATATGTAAAATGTTTAATTATTATATCAATGTGGCCACAAAGGGGTGAGTTCCATTCTGTCGATTATAAAGTGTGATATGCCATGTTAGCCTAGCATGAGATATTTTATACAACTTCAGTTTGAGAGTTCTGAGCCTGGTTGCCATCCTCTTGAAAGAGTCTATGAAATTTATTTTCTGAAGTTCCCTTTGTGGTTCAGCAGTTTAAGAACATGACCAGGATCCATGAGGATGTGGGTTTGATCCCTGGCCTCACTCAGTGGGTTAAGGATTAGGCGTTGCTCTGAGCTGTTGTGTAGGTCACAGACTCAGCTCAGATCTTGTGTTGTTGTGGCTGTGGCATAGGCTTGCGGCTACAGCTCCAATTCAATCCCTAGTCTGAGAACTTGCATGTTCCATGGGTGTGACCCTTAAAAGCCAAAAAAAAAACAAAAAAAACAAAGGAATAAATAAAAATCATTTAAAAAATAAAAAAATAATTATTTTTTGGAAGTCTGCACTGTTCTAGACACTTAAGAGGATAAATGCAAATATGAGAAGTCATATTCTCTATCCTCAAGGACCTCACAGTCTGACAGAGAGCATAAGCCAAAACACAAATATTTTTAACACAAAGCACAGTGAGAAAAGTGACTCAACTTTTGATCCATGTGAGGTTGGTGAGGGGGAAATCACATATGGCTGCGGAGAAGATTGAGTTTCGTGAGATAGTCCCATAGAGTCTGTGAAATAGTGTTTAATAGCAAGTTAGAAACCCAGGTATCAGGAGGTGTCCTTCATAATGGGTGCAGTTGCAGAAAGGACTCTGCAATTATATCACATGTAGCTTCCTTTTAGACTGTTTCACTACTTGTGGGACTTGTACAGAATAAACAACTCAAAACTAAGTGATCTGTTTGATAATGTTGGAAAATGAAATGATGTTCACCATGGGTTTGGACCTAACATGCTTTGCCTAAATGAGGTTTTTGTATTATTGCATGTTATAGCTAGCTGTGGTTAGGACAGGTGAGAATAAATCTCTTGGCCATAGCACAGTCGTATTAGGATTTACCTTCATTTGTAACTGGAATTCATTTTAAAACACAATTGAATTTTGTGGGCTTTAAGTCTTTTGATATGGACTTTTTATGATATTAAGGAATAGCATGTCATGGCAAATTTCAGTTTATCTCAAATGGTTGGGAGGTGGAATGTTGTGGTTCATCTAACATTATACTAGCTAGGAGATTACAGGAATATTTTACATAGGTTATTCAGTTCCCTAAATTAGAATTAAAGAAAATAAATGTTTAAAACATTATGAACATAATTTGAATTTAAGTTCTTATCTAATTATTCAGAAAGCTCTTTCAAATACTAAGGGTGTGCTAATTTATCAATAGAAGTATTGGTTGTTATTCCTTAATTTCTAGGAAATAAAATTTTGGTCACTTGACCTTTCTGCTATTTGTAATTTTGGATTAATAAAACTTGAATTTCTCAAAATCAAGAATAAATTGTAAGGTCCTTTTAGAACAAACATTTCAGTGGTGGAAAATGCATGACATCCAGCATAAATATATTATATGAATTATAATCTTTTTTTAAATCTTTGAACTATCAATCACATGATGATTTGATGTGATAAATATGGCTTTTAAGTTAATGTTGTCCAAGTCAGAAAGCCATAGAGATCTATGGGATTTTTGAAATATTAACTATTGGCAGAGGTGTAGTTAAGCCTATATTTCTACTTCATAGCTACAAGTACTAGGATGACTAATAAATATTCCAGGCAGTGCAATATTCACTTTCTTTAAAGTATTGATAAATGAGGATCATTGTAATTTAATGAGACCATTCTCATATCTGAGTGTCAGCCTATGAGAATATTAGTTATTAATATTGAAGTTCACCTGTTCCACTGGCCTTCACTAGTCTCTTTTATAGAATACTCTTCATTCTTATATACTTAAATACCCTCCACAGAAAGTTTAAAATATTCCATTCCAATATTATTAAAATTTAGTTATATTTTGGCAATTAAGAATTAAGGCAATTCACTTCTAACTGTTGATATGGTGATAAAACACCTATTGACCTATAAAAGTTTCCGCTCGTGCTAACAACAGTGTGCATAGATCATTTTAAAAGGCCTAACATGCTTTGCTTTTATCAGAAACCTAAAGATGACATGGTTGTTACTGTATTTCACCATTTGGCACTTAATTTCTTCAGGTGTGTTTTCTTATCATTGTTAAAGACTCTTTGCTATAGCATGTAACTATATGAGATAAAAAAGTGCCTTTTGACATGCAGTTTGGTGAATTCTTTCTGTATATTTTGTTGAATATTATTTTTCAAAATAGCAATTCATTAAGAAGAAAGATCCCTATTCTTTAGATCTTATATTACTAATATAATGAACAGTAATAGAAGTTGCTGTAATTACTTGGACTTTGGGATGTCATGCATTTTTCATCACTGAAATATTTGTTCTAAAAGGACCTTACAATTTATTCTAAGATGAACTCTGATTAAAATATCACTAATATAGTGATAAACATTGTAGTGACTAATATTATTCATTCCATAAGAGTTTTCATTGATCAGTCCAGTGACTTATAAATTGTTTGTATTATTAAGTGTGTAAAAGTAATTCACAATCAGGAGTTCCCATCATGGCTCAGCAGTAATGAACCTAACTAGTACCCATTAGGATGCGGGTTCAATCCCTGGCCTTGCTCAGTGGGTTCACGATCTGGTGTTGCTGTGAGCTTGTGGTGTAGGTTGCAGACTTGGCTCAGATCCCACATTGCTGTAGCTGTGGCATAGGCTGGCATCTGTAGCTCTGATTTGACCTCTAGCCTGTGAACTTCCATATGTCATGGGTGTGGTCCTAAAAAACAAACAACCCCCCCAAAAAAACCCTAAAATAATTCACAATCACTCTCTACTTTTTATAATTCTTAAGTATGCTGTTTTGTGATATAAAATGAACATGGTTCTAGGTAATTGTAATACTTTCCTATTTTGGCTGTGCCCAAGAAATTCTAGTGAAATCTTTAAATGCCTTCTGAAAATGTGGAGTTACTGTCGTGGCACACCGGGGACAATTCCGACTGGGAACCATGGGGTTGCAGGTTTGATCCCTGGCCTCGCTCAGTGGGTTGAGGATCTGGTGTTGCCGTGAGCTGTCGTGTGGGTCACAGACTCATCTCGGATCTGGCATGGCTGTGGCTGTGGCTTAGGCCAGCAGCTGTAGTTCCTATTGGACCCCAGCCTGGGAACCTCCATGTGCCACAGGTGCAACCCTAAAAAAAACAAAACAAAAAAACCCCACAAAAAACAACAACAACAAATAAATAACTTATCTAACCATTAGGACCAGGCCTAAAAATGAAAAACAAAATTTAAATGACTTCTGAAAATGTAAAAAAAGTTTCCATCCTTGGAGTTCCGGTCATGGTTCAGTGGTTAGCGAATCCGACTAGGAACTACGAGGTTGTGGATTCAATCACTGGCCTTGCTCAGTGGGTTAAGTATCTGGCATTGTGGTGAGCTGTGGTGTAGGTTGCAGACACGGCTTGGATCCCTTGTTGCTGTGGCTCTGGCATAGGCCAGCGGCTACAACTCCAATTAGACCCCTAGCCTGGGAATCTCCATATGCCACAGGAGTGGCCCTAGAAGAGACCAAAAAAAAAAAAAAAAAAAAAAAAGGTTTCCATCCTTCAAGACTAAGTGATGTTAGGAATTATAAGGCACATAAGTACATGCTGAGATAAGAAACTTTGTTTGAAGGTTGGGTGAAAAATAAGTCATCTGCAAAAGAAAAGTTAACCTATTTCTTTGTATGCTTTCAGTCGTTGGCCATTTTTTTCTAGTAATTGGATGTTTGATGACTTGTTCTTAACATAATCATAAGATTACATGGGAGGAGTTCCCGTTGTGGCTCAGTGGTAATGAATCTGATTAGTATCCATAAGGACTCAATTTGATCCCTGGCCTCACTCAGTGGGTTAAGGATCTGGCATTGCTGTGAGCTGTGTGGTATAGGTACCAGATGTGGTTCAGATCTGGCATTGCTGTGTCTGTGCCATAGGCTGGCAGCTGCAGCTCCAATTCGACCCCTAGTCCGGGAATTTCCATATGCTGAGGATATGGCCCTAAAACAGACAGACAAACAACTGAAAAAAAGATTACATGACATTTCCTCAAATCTGGAGCCATTGTATTGTTTGCTGCTCATTATCTGAGAAAATCTATTCCTTTATTTGCTTTTTCTTATTAAGCTCCTGTGAGGCAGGTCAGTGAAGTTAACATCTTTTTGAAACCAAAAGACAACTTTACAATTTATTTCTCATTTTAGGAGGAAATTATGTTGTTGCCCCAAAATTTAGCTTCTGTCAAATAATTTATAAACTGTAAATACCATTAGAGAGGCTATGTAATTATTTGGAATTCTTTCAGAGTAGTTTGATACAGTTAAAAGGCGATTTTCTATGTAATCTTCTTACCAAGCAGAGTATAACCTAATGGGCAGCAGTATGTGAAATGGGCTTAAGTATTATTTTATTTCTGTATTCTCTGGTTCCTCAATTGCATCCTTTTTCCCCTCTTAAATTAAACATATTGCACTTCCATCTGCTGTACACTATAGATGATTCACATTTATTTTTGCAGGGATATTTTTCAAATGGGTTTAAGGAGCAGATGTTTTTGCATTTGTACCCGCCTTCCTATTACTGGTGCTTTTCCACACATCCAGGGAAAAATGCATTGCTGCTGTCCTTGGTGAATTTTGCATATCTCTTTGATTTGGGCTGCTGAACTGTAATGCATGATAATGTGACAACTGCAGTCAAGCAAGACCGTTCCTTAGTTTCCTAGTATTCGATACCAATATCCCAGCTGTGCTGCTGGAATTTGAAGAACTTCTTCAGCTCTTGGTAATTCTTGGGCAAACTCTGAGTTCAACCATGCCTCCCCCTTTCTGCTAGTTTTCTGCTTCAGGACTGTGTTAAGACAAGTTACAGGTTTTAAAATGGACTCACAAATACAAAGACACACATGTGTGTGCATGCACATGCACACAACACACACACATCCATGATGTATTTTTAGCACAGGCGCTTTTAATATATATATATTTTTTTCTGTTCTAGGATCCAAATAAAACATTTGCATTATTTTAAATTACATGTGCTGATGTTGTCAATCTTATCTGTCTTTCTGGGAGATAGTACCTAGTAGAATATTTGGCAGACGTCTGCAACCAATATTGTGTCTGAATGCAGGTATAGCTTGATTGAGTTGGAGAAAACAGATGAATAGTTACCATTGATGTTGATAACAAATTACCCCAAACTTAGCAGCTTAAAATAGTTCATATTTGTTAGCTCCTACAATTTCTAAGGGTGATGAATCTGGAAGTGGTTTAGCTGGGTATTCTGGCTCAGGGTCTCTTATGAAACTGTAGTTAAGATATTAGGTAGGGCTGCAGTCATCTGAAGGATTGACTGGGACCACAGGATCTGATTCCAGCATGGCTCACTCACATACTTGTAGACAAGAGTCATTAGGTCCTTGATGGCTCAAAGAACCCTCATTTCTTATTACTTGGGGTCTTCACAAATGAGTGGCTTATGTCACTGGCTTCCTCCAAAGTGAATGATCAGAGAAAGAGATAAAAGATGGAAGTTCCTCTTTTTTTTTTTTTAATTAAAGTGTATTTCATTTACATTGTTGTACAATTTCTTCTGCACAGCAGTGTGACTCAGTCATACATATACATATATTCTTTTTTATATTATTTTTCATCATGGTCTGTCCCAGGAGATTAAATATAGTTCCCGGTACTATGCAGTGGGACCTTATTGCATACCCATTCTAAATATAATAGTATCTACTAACTCCCAACTCTCACTCCCTCCCCTTGGCAATCACAAGTCTGTTCTCTATGTCTGTGAGTCTGTTTCTGTTTTTTATATAAGTTCATTTGTGTCATAGTTTAGATTCCACATAAAAGTGATATCATATGGTATTTGTCCTTCTCTTTCTGACTTCACTTAGTATGAGAATCTCTAGTTGCATCCGTGTTGCTGCAAATGGCAATATTTTGTTCTTTTTTATGGCTGAGTAGTATTACATTGTGTATATGTACTCATCTTAATCCATTCTTCTGTGGATGGACATTTAGGTTGTTTCCATGTCTTGGCTATTGTGAATAGTGCTGCTGTCAACATAAGGGTGCATGTATTTTTTTGAATTACAGTTTTGTCCCAATATGTGCCCAGAAGTGGGATTGCCCATTCATATGGTAGTTACTATATTTAGTTTTCTGAGGAACCACCATACTATTTTCCATAGTCGTTGTACCAATTTACAGGCCCACCAAGAGTATAGGATGGTTCCCTTTTCTCCACACCCTCTCCAGCATTTGTTATTTGTAGACTTATTAATGATGGCCATTCCAGCTAGTGTGAGGTGGTACCTCATTGTAGTTTTGATTTGCATTTCTTTAATAATTAGTGATGTTGAACATCTTTTTATGTGCCTGCTGGGCATCTGTATGTTTTCTTTGGAGAAATGTCTATTTCTTTTATAATCTTTTTGGGGGAATGACATACCATCATTGTACTACATGCTATTGGAGCAACCTAGTTATAATAAGGAGGGACTACACAAAAGCATGTGAATACCAGAATACAGGGATTATTAAGGGCCAACTTGGAGGCTGAGTGTTACAGACATGAATCACCTATTTGCTGCTAGGTTTCTATGTGATCTTATATAAGTCACTGAAATGTGATAGCAGATGATAGGTGCAAAAGAAGACTGTAAATAAAAAATAGCATCTACACATAAGGGTTAATTAAGGAACTGTATTTCATTTTAGGAGTAATAAAAGGAAAGAAAAAATAAGAAAACATGTTGGCATGAGGATGGAGAGAAATGGAAAAAAGGAAGAAAAAAGAGGAGGGAATGAGGAATGAGAAAAGAAAGCATTTCCTCAATTAGTTGGGGCCAGGGGTCTTTACCCTGTATTTGCTCCTCCTTATCTCGTTAAGTTTGCACCCCAAATGGGTGCTTATGTCCTCAAAATTTATAATCCTGTATTTTTAAGGATTAAACAAAGAAAAGCTATTATGAGCTTTGTTCAACTGGGCCAGTTTTCATTTTGATTAATGAAATATGAATATAAATCAGTGGTCAAGAAGACTAGATTTAAATCACCAGTGGCAGTTGTCCCTCATTGCCTTCCTCAAAACCGGAATTGAATGCTGACCTCCATTATAAATGCTTCTGCCATCCATTAGGAAAGGACAGCTAAGGTAGCCAGTAGTATTTCCATAAGCCACTGACCTTGGTGCAGTACAAATTAGAATCTAGAAAGGGACTTATTTATTATCATTTTTAAATGTATTTTCTGGAACTCATTTCCCCTGTGGATGACTTTAAACTTCATTTTGGCATCCAATTTATGGGGACATCTTACTTTTAGAATCAAGGAAACAGTTGCTGTTCCCTCATGGTAATTGGTGACTGGAGACGATTTGCCAGGTGGAGTCATAAGGGCTTCAGATCTGTGTGTCTTAAGCTGAATGTATTATCCTCCCCATCTAGCCCCTACATAGGCACACAGCATTGACAAAATTATTTGAAGAATTCATTTTGACAGTGTCTAAAAATGGACCTTTCCTTTTTCCTCTCAAGAGCTAATTACAACAGATAATTCACACGTTGCCTGACTGTGGCCATCTCTAGCTCCTTTACTTACTCGGTCCTTGACATTCACTCTGTCTCATATCGGAGATATGTATTAGGTAAAGGATGAAGACCTGAGTGTCCACTTTTGCATTTTGATCTGACCTTTCCGAAATGTCTTCTAAGTTAAAACACCCCAGTCAAAAGAGCCACTTTAGCCTGCCCAGTTTCCATCCAGTCAAAACAGCTTTTTCTCACCACTGGTCCACTTAGCCAGTGCATATCCTCAGTCACCTGCCATTCCTTCCTTCCCTCAGCAGCTTCTGATGAGGCTGACTTCACCATTCCTTTATACTTTCTTTCTCCACATCCGGCTACTTTGTCATCCTCTTTCATCTGTTCGGCATTTTAATAGTCATGGACCTGGCCTCTCTAAGCCTTCTACTTTCTCTCCCTTTAATTCATTTGCTCCATAGCTGCCAATTGCCTTAAAAAATACTGATGTGGTTTGTTATTCCCCAGCTTAAAATACAGTGTTAGCTTTTTATTATCTACATCAGCACTGCCCACTAGAACATTCTGTGATGATGGAAATATTCTGTCTCTGTGCTGCCCAATATAGTAGCTGCTAACAACATGTGGCTACTGAACATTTAAAATTTGGTTAGTAACACTAAGGAACCGAATTTTTACTTTTTAAAAATTAATCAGCTATGTGTGGCCAGTGGCTACATATTAGACAGTGTAGATATATAACCTTCCTATTTTCATCACTTTTTCCCTTTCCTCACACTAAACATATATACCAATTATATGTTCTAATGTAGAACTTGGAAACTTTTAACCTCAATCCTCAGTAAGAAGTGCATTTTCTTGTTGTGATTAAGACAAACTTAGTTGTATATACTCAACAAATACTTATTGAGGCACGTAGTGTTCTGTGAAGCTTTATAAATATGTCTATAAAGAAAACAGACAAGCTTCCCTGCTCTCCTGAGGCTAACACTTAATTGGTGAGAACCTATGTACAATAACTAAAATGTATAATGAAGTAAATGCTATAGTGTTTTAGAAGGTGATAGAGAAAGAAAAAGCACAGTAGGATGAGGGAATCAAGACTGCTGGTGAATGTGAGGAGCAGGCTGTAGCATTAAACGGGGTGGTCAGGGGAAGCTTCCCTGAGGAGAAGCAAAGACTTGAAGGAAGAGGAGTTAGCTAGCAGATGTCTAGAGGAGACTTATTCATTCCCCATGCAGGGAGGGGCCAGAGCACAGGCCCTAGTCAGAAATGTACCTGGCCTTTGCAGGGAATAGTAAGGAAGGAAGGGTGACTAGATGGTGGGGGTGGGGTGGGAGGAGTGATGAGGATTGGCACAGGTGGAAGTGAACCAGAGTGGGAGCAATAGAAATAGTGACTATATTTTTATAATGCTTGACCACTCATGTAGCTATCATTATAGGCACTCTAGAAATTGTGTCTTTCTCATCCATCCAAATCCTCTTCCTTCTACCAGAAGGAACTCTCCTCGTTTTATAGCAATCTCATTCTTATTTTTTGTCATCTTTTTATTGCCTGTGGGTACATCTCTAATATTTTATTAGTATTATTATTTTAATGGATATACCTGTGGCATATGGGAATTCCCAGGCCAGGGATTGAATCCCAGCCACAGCTGTGACCTATGCCTCACACGCAGCAATGCCAGATCCTTTAACACATTGTACCCAGGCAGGTATTGAACCTGTGCCTCCACAGCAACCCGAGCTGCTGCAGTCAGATTCTTAACCCACTGTGCCACAGTAGGAACTCCATATTTTCCTTTTATTGAAATTTATATATGTGGAATAATATTATGTGAATTCCTTTTTGTGACTTTTTTGCTCAGTATTTTTAATATTTATTGATATTTTTGTTATTTATCTACCATTTCTTTATTCTCATGGGTATACTCTTTTCCATCTTATGAAGAGCCCACAAGTTTTCTACTTTTATAGACATTTATGTTGTGTTTGGTTTTGGATATTCATGAACAGTGCTGCTCTGAACATTCTTATATTTATTCTGGTGTATATAAGCATGCATATTTCTATGCTTTTCCCTGAGTTACTAAATTCTGAGTGATAGGATATTCAGTACTCAACCTCATTAGGTATTACCACACTGTTTTCCAAGGTGGTTTTCCAAGTTACTGTGTCTGAGAATCCCTTTTGTCCTATAACCTTCCTGACACTTGAGATTTCAGACTTTTAAAAATTTTGTCAGTTTGAACAATGTGTGATAGTATCTCCTTGAGGTTTTCCTTTGATTTCTCTGTTAATGGAGTTGGATACCTTTTCCTATGTTTATTGGCCATTGGATTTCATATTTTATAACATGCCTGCTCAAGTCTTTTGTCCATTTTTCTTTTTGATTGTCACCATTTTCTCATTGATTTATACAAGTTCTTGATAGTTTCTGCATACTGTGCTTTATCAGTTTTGTGTACTGCATATCTATTTTCCCAGTATGTAGCTTGTTATTTCATTCTTTTAATAGTGTCTTTGGATAAAGAGATGTTCAATTTTAATGTAGGAGAGTGCAACGTTTTTTTTTTTTTCCCTTTAATGTAAGTTCTATTTGTATATTGTTGCAGAGCTCCTTTTCTTCTCCCAGCTCCAAAGCTATTCTATATTCTCTTCTAAAAACTATATTTCACAATTAGGTCTTCAGTCCACCTGAAATTGATTTTTGTATATGGTGTGAGGAAGGAGTTTATTTTTTTCCTTAGTATGGATTGCCAATTCTGTGCTATCCTGCTTCTTTAAAAATATTTTTGATTTTTACTCATTAGATTTATTTCATATTCCACTAACACTTAGGTAAGTGGCAGTTTAGAAGACTGGTCTAGTGTTACCTAATCACCTCTTAAAATGCTCAGTGGAATCAGTTATAAACAGAATCTCAATCTGAACTATCTAAATACAAAGAAAATAGACGACAAGGGTGCTTCTATAGCTTACAGAACCTTAAGGCAAGGATACAGACTTAAGAATAGATTGGAATTCTATGGCTGTCTGAATATCTGATTCACATGTGTTTCTCTGCAGAGCAGGTCAATGGGAATTATGGCTACCAATAGTTCTTGAAGTTTACAGATCATATGTCCAACTACTGTAGGGAATCTATTTCCATATATGTCCAAAATACTCCCTGGTGCATTTTTGGTCAAGTGATCATTTTTTTTGCCAATCAACTATGGAAGCTTCTCCTGCAAAATGTAGCTGATGTGGAGAAGAGAGAGCTTCTGGGCCAATTGCTGGATGAAGAGTCTATTAGATGAGGCATCGAGTATGTCCATGCCACCAGATGCTTTTACCCATAGAGCTTCTGACTGAGATTCTGCCCTTAAAATGGCATCTTTGGTGGAGCTTTCCTAGTCATTCTGCCGGCAGTGAGTTTGACTTCTGGGTCTCTTAGTTGGGCAAAAAACACATATAGATATAGAGTTATTTCTGTGAAAATGATGTGGCATTGACAATGTCCAGTAAATATTAAATTACTTATTTAAGCACATGATAATATGTGAGACATTGTACCTGCCCTCAGTTAGAATTCCCTTAAACTTCCAAAGTTGTACTACGCATTTCAACAATTTCTGAATAAGTAGTTGGTCACTAAATAAATTCTGTCCTTAAAGGTGGGTTTAATATATTAAAGCAATGGATTTGACTTAGGCTATATTTCCCAATAATTTTTCATTTGATTTTGCATTTGAAAACAATTAAAGTTAAATGGAAGATATGTCATCAGTGTAGGTATTTGTTCTTTCTTCCATAAAAGCATTTTTTTTTGTAATTTTCCCACTGTACAGCAAGGGGATCAGGTTATCCTTACATGTATACATTACAATTACATTTTTATTGTTGATTTTTAAGTAAAGTATCTCTAGGCTAAGTTCAGTAATATTATCTTATGTGAACAAAAGGTACATGATTATTTTTCCCGTCATAACTGTTGTTACTCATAACCATTTTTTCCTTGTTAATTTAATTGTCCTAAATGAATTTTCAATGCAGAATAACAGATGTGATCAAGCACAGAATGTTTTCAATACATCCTGTTATTAAAATTTTGCCTTATCTTGACATAATGAAATATTTTCACGACAGACAGTAACTAAACTGCATCAGTTTACTTTCCAGAGTTAGCGAAATGCAGCTTTTAAATGGGTATGGCATTGTAGAAAGTATTAAAAAAGAATGAAGAAGAGAAAAGCTATAGGCAGGGAGCAAAATGCTTCCTTTCTATGAAGTGAACTTAAAACTGAAATAATCAGCTATTTACTTGGTTGGGAGATGGCGGGATTTGAGGCAGCTGGCACTAGGTTGCTTGGAGACTTGGTATGTTATAAGGCAGACTCAGTAGAAATACTAGCAGAGGTTGAGGGAAAGCCTCAGGTGTACCTGGTAGGGAAGCCTCACCTCTCCTCCCCTGTTGGCTGCTGCCCATCTAATCCTCCCCTCTTCTCCATGCGGCTCCCCTCTTTTTTCCATTGCACTGCACTCTACTCTTCTTTTTCTGCTCCTCTCCTCTACCATTCTTAGCTGTAAGTATTTTACACACTTTTCTATCAGGATTGAGAGATTTCTGGGTGGATCTAGGTTTTAGTCACCATCTTTTTTAGCAATATGCGTTACTGTGCACACCCCTGTTCTAGACATTAATAGACTAGAAAGATGCATGTATTACACAAACTATAATTTTGGCTGAAGAAATGGGAAGGCAAAACATGTTTAATTTGAAAGGGAGAACATTTTATCATCATCCTTAGTAAGTAAGGAAATGCACAATGTTTAGGGGGTTAGTACCCATTTCTAAGGTCGAAGGAGCAATAGCAATCAGAGCATCTTTGACGCCATAGTGCTGTGGCTCAAGCACAGTAACTAGAAGCAGGATAAAAGCCAGAATATGATTGTTCATGAAATGGAATGTTGAATTGTTAGAACAATTCTCATTAAGCAGCATGAATATCTAGCTTTGACTATGGTAAATGGTTCAACATCTATCGGGTTATGTTGGGGTATATCAGGGTTTTGGGCTATTGAAAATGGTTTTCTTACTATGCCATGTATCTTCTCAGTAGATACCCTGGAGTCACAGTAGAAAATAAATATTTTTTACATGTATATAGTTAAGAATTGGGTTCAGACAGTGGGAGTAACTGGGTCACCATGCTGTACAGTAGAAAAAAAATAATGTATTGGGGAAATAACAAAAAAATACTTTTCTTTTTCTTTTTTCTAGGGTTTCAGGTACAAACTCTTAAATTTTTCCTTTTTTGTTTGACACAAATCTCAAAAGTAGATAGTGCCTACACCTGCAAAAATAGAGATGACTGTAGTCCTGATCAAACATCAATAATTGCTTTAGGTGAATTTATGGAGGGGAAATTTCCAAGTTGATTATTTTAACAAAACTAAAATCATACTCAAAACAAGAACCAGTACAGTTGTCTCTGAGTCCTTGATTCATGAATTCTGCCAAAGTGATTTGCCACAGATCACTAAAATCTCCTATTTTCCTCTCATATTCTGGGTTTCTGAGTTGCCACAAGTGATGAACATGTATATGAGATGAGATACATGCACACACACACAACAAATTAAGAGGCTTCTCAGACTCTTTCCTGTCTGGAGTTTGTTGTCCATCTGTAGCAATTAGAAATGATTTTGTTTTATAATCTGAAGTGCATATGTTATTCAGGAAAAATATTTAATGGCCTTTGTTTCCTTACTATAAGCCATAGAAATTATAATTTTTTAACCTTGTAATACATTATGGGCAATTTTTTGTGTTCTTTATGCTTTTGCTGGTTTCTCTTGGTATCATCCCTACATTGACTATAATCTCAGCTAAGCTTTACCCTAATTTACCGAACTTGAAGCGTTTCTAGGTCATTTAAGCGAATCCCAGTATGACCACCCCTCATTTATTTTCCTTAACTTTATCCTATTTAGTGAAGTTTTATTTCATGCCACTTCATTCATTAAGCCACTTGACAGTAATTCTGTGGCATGGCTTTGGCTGGGGGAGTCAGGGCTGGTGGTTAAAGCCTAGTTGATGAAGAATTTGAATATGAGGCACAAGAGTTGGCAGGAAGCAATGGTTAGTCCATTCAGATGAGTTCCTTTTACTGCAAATATGAATACAAACTGTAGGTCATCAGAAGAGTATTCAGTTTTCTTAATGTGGTTTGGACAGCTCCATGACTGCATGAATTTACTGAAAAGGTTGTGGTTTGCCTCCATTTGCAGCTCACAGTGTGTGATACAAGTTAGGGATCCTGGTCGGATTAAAACTCGTGCATGATTGCTTTTGAACTCCTCCAAGTGACAATGCAGTCAGCTCTGAAACTCCTACATGTTTGGTAGTTGTGCCAGATTTGAATATGACAGGGTGTCTTTTCCATTGATTAGTCTTTTTGCCTGTTATTCATTGTCATCTCACTTCAGTCTCTTTGAGATAGGGACTCCCTTTCACCAAGTCTCTTTTCCTATGCATTTCTGCGTTTAGAAACCCAGCCCTTATTTTTGGTGGGCTCTGGGAGGTCTCATCGTTTCTACTGAACAGCTTCATAAGGAGCCCAGCTGTTAGCTGTCAAGGGCTTTCTCTTTTATTAGTCTCAGAAGGCAGGACTGGCAGGGTGTAGCATGTTGGTACAAGATCCCAGCTGTTGTAATGGTGCTCTCTCAGTCCCTGATCATTTGAAACTTGAAGAAAAATTTGACCTTACCATGGCAGTTGTTTCTGTGTGTTCATCTGTTTGTTTTTGAGGGGCTTGCAGTGCAAGATAAAGAGATGTGGATGGTAACTATAAAACATGGGGGCAGTGTGGAGGAAAATTTGTCTTGTTTTGCTTTTCAAACTTTTTAGAAGTTGACATTTTTGGTATGGAGCATTTAAAAGTCTGGAGGGAAATGTTAACTCATGTGGATGTAGATAAATTTATCTTGGCATACCTTTATTTGCTAAACGGTGTAAGCAATCTTGGCAAAATTTATTCACACTTTAAAAACAGGGAGATAAGAAAGCTAACTATTTCTCAGAGGTGCACTCAGAAAGTTTCGCAGAATCAAAAGTTTTCGATGCTGCTTCATTAAAAGAAAAAAGTAGTAAAACCAGATTCTCCTTTCAAGGGGCTTTGTTTCTTTATGCCATCTTATTTTTCAAGTTCTCTGGGCGATTTCTCTCTGTCAGGATCCTCAGCAGCAGTTGAATAAACTGACCAATTTGTTGAATAATGCAGTCAAGTGTCTTAAGCAATGACAATATCTGCTTGTACTTCTTTGTGAAAGATTGAGAGACAAGAGCACACATCATAGCATATATTTCTATTTAAGAAATGTAACTTATTTAAAATAGGGAACCTTGAGAGAGATGCTTGGTTGGGACTGAGTCATTACCCAGTTAAAAATAACCTTTCCAGGTCATGTCGTTTTGTTTGCCGCAGTGAAATAAGTTTATTTCAGCAGAATGAAGCCATTATTAGCTTGGCAGAGTCCACTTGTCAGAATTTTATGGAGCAGAACACCGTTTGGCTGGGAAATTCAATAAATACTGTAATGTGAGAGGAGTTAAACTCCAAGGGCTGAAGGGGCAAAGAGTGGGGGATTTGTGGCTAATTCATTGTTTTACAGCTCCAATAAGAAAGCATTAGGACATATGACGAATTATCATTAGAGGTCAGGCATGTAAACCTTTTGTGAACTATCAAGGAGGTGGAATGTGTGTGAACAAAATCAAAACCTCAAAGTCTATTAGGATGTATACCACTGATGGGTTAACATAAATATTGAAGGGTCTCAATTCTCAAGTTTTTTCCTTTTTTCTTTTTTTTGGGGGGGGGGGAAGTGTGGGTGTAATATATTTTTTTTGACCTGCTGTCTTGCCCTGTTTGAAAATTTCTAAAGGACTAAAATATAGGTGAAAAGCCTATGGCAATATAACCCAGTCATCAGACCAGTACTGCAGTAATTAAAACGGAATGGAGTCATTTGTCACCTTAACAGTGTAAGAAACCAGACCAGTGGCCATTCTCAAGCCACCATAGGCTTCACCTTGAAGCAGTGTTGGAATGACTCTGCTGTGGTGAGACTCAGTTCTCAGCTCTGCCACTGCATCATCCCAGGCAAATGAACTTCAGCAAGCCCCAGTTTCTTAATCTGTAGCAGGGCTGAGTAGTAGTAGTAGTACTTAAGTAATAGTACTTACCTCACAGAGGAGTTCCTAGGAGATAAAATGAAAGAGTGCAGGTAAAGTTTTAACACAGATCCTAGAACACAGCAAAGCAAACAGTAGCAACGTATTACTTCTCTGCTGGATCTTAGTAGGAAACACCAATGACCTTAAGATACGCGGGAAATTGCTAAGACTAGGAAGTCTTTAACTTTGAAAGGAAGAATTAATATAATAAATGATTATGCTCTCCTTTGTCATTTTCCACATCTGAATGTCAGTATACAAATGCACTTTTAAAAACAAAATTCCAATCACTTTGTAAGTACTTTTTTGTGTTCTGTTTTTGAAATTGATTCCTTTATGAACACTTTCATTCATTGTTAGGATTGGTGAGATTCAGTTGGCTGGAGAAAAATGTGCAAGGATCAGAGTGGAAACCTATTTTGAGGTAAAATGTCACTGGTTTTGGATATGGGGATTATTTTCTGACTCTGAGGGCTGTTGGATTTCATAGAAAGAGAAAGTATAAAGTCCTTCTCTTTTCACGCATCTTTGCCGCAGCACTAAATAGGTTGGGAGTTCTCTTTATATTTTTCCTTGAAGGGAGTGTATTGAATATGTCTTAGACATATTATTAAAGAAAGAAATCAAGAATGTTGCCTACAAACACTGTACTTTTAAATAAAATCACTTAGTGGAGAGTTTCCTGGACTGGCCACTGGCCTGCCCCAGTGTTGGGCATGTTATGCATACAGAGTGAGTGGAGGGAAGTTTCCTATTATCAGAAATTATTAGAACCTTAAAGATAGGACATTAAATCTCTTTTGGAAAAGGGGGCTTGGCGTAATGTGTAAGTATAGTTTGCATCATTTGCTCTGCAGCCTGACCTTCCCGCATCCCCTGCACAGTCTGATTAAGATTCAGAGAGCTCTGGAATTCATTTAATTAAAGCACTGCCCTGGAGTCCATTATTGCAAAATATTAGCATAGTGCTTTATGTGACCTTTAAAAGTTTAGAGATTGGTAAACTACAGAGGTTGACTCTTTATTCCTTCATTTACCTGCTTTGGGTAGTACTTTGTCCCTATTTTCTTGTACTAATTGGAGGTACTCTCATTTTAAAAACCTGCTTTTCATTTCTGGTAAATATTTTGACATACCTTTTCCTCAGCTAGGATACAGATCTCTGGGCCCCATTGCTCTTCTTTCACTTAATACCTTTATCTCCTAAGGGTATTTTCCTTGGAACCGATAAATTTAACTCATATGGATTAAAACAGACACCTCACCCTGGGCTTCACAGACTGCCTCTAAGCCTTCCAGAAGAATCGCCAAAGTCAATTAAAAAGCTGCACCTTGACCCCTAAGATGCTTTAGATAAACAATGTCCCACTTGATAGCTGAGTGCCACTGCTGACACAAAATTGCACTTCCTGTTCTGTTTCTTCAGTCTGAAGGCATACTAGGGCAAAGCATTAGGCTGGTCATAGACTGCAGAATCTGGAAAAAGTGACTGGGGACATCTGAACTAACCATGCCCCACCCTCCCACTGAATTCTTCTACTAATTACAGTTGAACCTAAAGAGAAGATTTCTTCAGAGTGGAATGTGTCCCACGGGCATTTTTTACTGGAGCAGGTTAATTTAAACTTACAATATCTGACCACGGTGGATCAATAACAAGTGCGCAGTATGCAGGAGCAAGCGAGGGAAATACCGTAAGCAAACACAGCTCAGGAATTGATATGTATCCAGCTACTTCTCAGCTTATTTTTGGCACGATCTCCTTCCTTGTCTGGCATCCATAAACTGGGTTTTAAGGATGCTCTCCTTGTTTCTATTTGCTGATCTCAGGCTTCCTGGGAATACAGTATTTCATGGCCTTCAAGGTCAGATGTGATTATTCAGGTTCATTCAAGGTGAATCATCAGGCTTTGCCCAAGATTCTAGTATTTCTTTCTAGGGATGGACACTAAGAGCCCGAGAGGCCCCTCTGACTATGAGATAACTTCAGGCATCCCCGGAAAGAATCAAAGCCCTGTGAACCAGCAGAAGCTGCCATAGACATTTCATCCTGGGACGCCTCCAGGAGCTGCTCCCCTTGTTGCAAAAGTTCATCCTGTCAGTGTTTCAGGCGGCTGTTGTCCAGTCTCAAAGCACATCAAGAGGCTCTGACCAGGTTATAAACTCAATCCGGCAACAGTGTTCTCATTCTTTGCTATTCTCTGCCGTGTCTAGCACGGCATGGCATTCAGGACTGATGCTTACAGAATGTTTTTTCGTGTTTGCACCTCATCTCAAGGGGAAAAGGAGGATTTGAAACAATCCCGAAAGTTATCAAATGAGATCCTCTTGAATAAATGGCTGATCTTGTGTAGTGGAATAATTGACTAGAATTTTTACTGAACACCAAGTATTATAATTTTATGTTGATAATTATGATCTATCTGGTGAATTTAGAGCAGTTGCATTTCCATGTATTTGGATGATGCTATTTTTAAGTTTTTCCTCCAGAAGGAAGATATTGACAGATCCTCCCAGAACTGGAGCACTGGAGCCTTAGAACTGAATATGTGACTCTTTAACTTCCTCCTATTAGGCTTTTGATGTTATATTGTGGAGTGAGCATCAACAATGTTAGTTAATAATAGTAATTATCCAATTCACCTTGTGTTACCACAGCTAGTCAAAATCCAGTGAAATCAGAGTCTTTATAAGATAAATGTCATCTCTTATTCATCATACCCATTGTCCAAAAAGTATCCCTAGCATAAAAAAAAAAAAAATCATCAACATAGTATGTGAGCAAATATGTCTTCTCAGGCCCTGCTGACTACAGCCCTCACAAAACCCCAGGATCTGGCTGAGTTTGTAGAATGCCAGCCTGAGGCATAAAAGCTTGCTTACTGTGCAGATTAGATGGAAAGCTTTAAATAACTGAGGAGAGAGTGGCATCTTGAGATGTGTATATGTGTATTGAGGTGGGGGATAGGCTTGGTAATGTTATTTGTAGTTGTAGTGATGAGCTTGACACTCTTTGGTGGTGAATGCTAGCTCTAAGTTATCTCTGCATAGAGGAGGAAAGTGTAGTCTGGGGACGCACATTCTTTTTTGGCTCTCTTTGACCCTCCCCTCCTCCTCATTAACAGCAAGCTAATCTTACCTGAAGCCCTGTGGAGTTGGAAGGGCTGAGGGATGGCTGGTAAGGGATGTGTTAGTTCCTAAAGGAAGAGTTGAGGAAGACCATGGTTGCCTTCATTGAAGATATAAGAGGCTCCAGAAAGAAAAGAACTAGAAACTCTACATACAGAAAAGGTGGAATGCATTAAAGTTGCTTCACCTTGCATTTTGGTTAACAGATCCTTAAGCAGTTCTTCACAATTTCTTTCTTTCTATCTTATCTACTTATTTTATTCTTCCCATCTATCTATCCATCTATCGCCTATTGTGAAATGTGGGTAGATTTCTTTTGAGTCTGGGTGTAAAGGAGCTCGTTTTCCTCTTTCTTAGTACCTTCACTTGGAGCCTTGCCTCCGACCTCCTTTCCTCTGCCTGCTTCTCCTTTACTTTTCCTTTTCAGAGTGGATCATACATATATTTTTAAAGCATTTGGAATAAAGGTGTAATAGTCACCTTTGCTGCTTTTTTACCCTGCTCTTGAAAAGCAGTATTTTTGTTGGTGGTGGTGGTAATAAAATAGCATTTGCCATGGGCCAAGCACTGTGATAAATGTTTTACCTGCATTATTCCATTTAATCCACTGAGCAACCCTCTGAGCTCTGTATTGTGTTATCTCCACTTTTCTGTGATAAAACTGAGGCTCATGGAAGGTAGGTATTGTTCCCAAGGTCCCAGAGTGGGGAAGTGGCCCAAACTGAGGCTGGCTGAGTCTGTGCAGTGGCTATATGCCTTGGTTTCCCAGTTGTAGTATTACCAATCTTTCTAAGCACCAATTTTCTTTTGCCAGTGGAAGAGAGCCAAGTATAAACTCAGGTGAACAATGAACTAAACATCTTCTAGGTGTTAGATGGTACTTGCATTATCAAAGCAGAGTTGGCCCTTTGAGGGGCTGGAAAGTCATGGCCCAGAATCCAAGGTAAGGGTGAGAACAAAATGAGACCCATGATCTTGTAGCACAGAGACTGCTTCAGTGTTGGACAAATTTGGGGTCAGTGATATGTCTAGATACTGAAACTGTCTTATCCAAAGGGGAGGGGCATGTCTCAGCAGTCAGAGGAGCCTGAGCTATGTGGAATATAACAGATATTGGCCAGGCTGAAAATGTGAATGAACTTGATGTTTCAAAAATATAATAAAAAGGCAAATTTTTCAGGTGTTAAGTAGGAAATACTTTCTATTACTGATTTTGACTTGCAGCCAAATTATTACACATTGTGCTTCAGCTTGACTGGTCTAACCTATGGCTATTAAGATGGCCTAAAATTAGAGTCCGTTTGTGTATATGTGTGTGTGTGTGTATATATATAGATATATATACACATAGATATATATATATACACACACACAGATATACATGCATCAAAACAAAAATATGTAAACATTAAACTTTCAGAAGGAAATGCAGAGTGTTGCTACAGAGGACACAGTGGTTTCAAGTCTAAGAGCCTATCTGAAAGACTTCTGAGAAAGCAAGTAACCCAATCTGAAGCTTTGTTCTATAAAATCCTCTGGTCACTACTGGTCACTGCTTCAGGATGGCCTCAGGGCTCTTTTGTTGTTGTTCACGTTGAGGGTGTTTTCAAGATGAGTTGTGGGAAGGGTTTTTTTGTGAGATAACAGTTGGATAAAAAAGCAGAAGTTACATACTATTCCTGAATCCAGTGATTAAAACTAGGTCTTGTCAGGCCATCTCTTAGCTTAAATGGATGTAGGACTACATAAATCAGGAAGCGTAGTAAGTAGGATTTCAATAAAATTTATGATCATCTCTCTTTTACCCCTGATGTTTATACCGTCAATGATCACAGATGCATCATTTATATAGGATTTCTAAGTACTAAAATAACTTACAAAAATTAAAGTCTGACTTGCTCAAAATAGGAAACACATTCTCAGAACAGTTTTAGATATAGTAAAAAGCAAAACACTAGCTCCAATATCTTTTCCGAGTTACAGAATTTTCCACAGAAAGTCAACAAGATTATCTTTCTTTACACGTCTGGGGAAGGGGGCATGTCAACTATTTGTAAGGTTATGTAAAAATGTCTTGCTCTTAACTAAGTACTAGTATTTTGCACTGAAGTCACTTTCTCTTTAATGCCTCTTTTTCTCCAGAAGGAAATATAAAGGACAAATGTGTTAATTTGTTAGCCAGTTGGGCGATACTTCTGTTTAAACTTAATTCTTAAACATAATTAACAAGAAAGTTGAAAGGATAATTTAAAGGGTAGGGCTTATTTAAAAAAATAAAGACTACTCTAACATTTTAAACACATCTCCCTAAATGGAGTCCCTGCCTTCCATCTCTTTTCGACCAGGGATATCAATATATTGCTGCTAGAATAATCTTACAGAACGCCTTGCATCCTCACCACCATTGCTGCTGTTTTATTGAATTCTTATTATTTGTAGTGTCTCATCTGATTTTAAGTACATCCCCACTGACCCATAGGAAACTGAACCTTGTACAATTTTTTGGCTCACCCATGGTCTTATCTTCTTTCACAAATCAGGGTACAGGCCTTCTAGTCTTCCACCATAAGTCCTCTAGTACTATCTAGTTGTTGAACCAAGAAAACCCTGTAATGATCTCTGTAAACATTTGCATTTGCTATTGTCTGCTGTCAAACATCAAATAAAGTTCCCTGGTGGCCTAGCAGTTAAGGACTCCACAGTGTGGTTTAGGTTTTATTCTTGGCCTGGGAACTTCCACATGCTGTTGGAGCAGCCAAAAAAAAAAAAAAAAAAAAAAAGAAAGAAAATCAAATAGGAGAAAACAAAACCAAAACATCACAAAACCGTATTTTCAACATTTCAATCATTTTCTCATTGAGTCTCCATGGATTTTAGCTACTACTGGGATTTGGAATTGTGCAGCCTAAATGACATGCCATTCTATTTGTGTACATAGACGTTAATGCCACTGATATAGTCCTTCATGCCTACAGATTGTTGCATCTTAGAAATTAGTGGTTTATAATTGAGATAACAGAGAGATAGTAGGAAGAATACCTAGTTGAGGCCTTTCTGCGTTTCTGCTCCTAATCCAAAGGTTCATATGTTCCACACCTATTATGGACGGCATCTTACCCAATAGGCTTTTCAAGGGTTATGGCTTTCCTCTACATGTTGTGCAGAGAGTTCAAAGTTATTCATCTTTGTTTCTGTCACCATCCACAGCAAGACGACTATCTCAGTGTCCCCAGTCTTACTGCCTCAGAAAGCATGAAAGCTTATGGAGCATTTTAATTAAATGTTGCCCAAGGCCTTTATACTTGCTGCGAAAGTAAACAAAGCTTAAACAGACCCTATCAGAAAAAAAAAAAAAAAAAAAAACCTCTTCCTTTAAATGTTTTTTTAAACACTGTGCTTCTCCTTCTGCTGTTTGCTCTGAAGATTTAGAGTCATTTTTTTCCAGCTATATATTTTAAATGCCATTATAGTCCATTGATTGGAAGTTCCTTTTGAAAGACTCTAGAGTATTTGCTTCATTTAAGGCGCCAGTGGATATAGCAACTAATGGAGATGTGCTGATGATTATTTCTCCGTGACTCACAATCAAAGATTGCTCCCCACTATCCCATACCCCTGCAGTACAGAGTGGGTATGGGAAACTCCAGTTTTCCCTTCAGATTCACTGTATTTCCAATGGATAATATACCACCATGGAAATAAACTTTTCTGTAATCAATAGCCCCTTTATTGCTCACCTCTGATATATATTTTTCCCTTTAAAGTTACTTTTCACATGCAATTTGATGACTCTGGTATAGTCTTCTAGGATTTATATTGAGTGATGAAATCCTTTACATGGTCTCTGAGGCTCCCTGCATCTTGAGCTTTTCACTTGTACTGGCTCTCTAGTCTCGCACTGTTCTGAAGGCACTGACGTCTTTCCAGTTTTAGGACATTCCCTGAAGTATTTTTACCATATGTTTTTCAGATTAGCAATTGGGCACAGTTGCTTTGAAGTTGCGTTATCTGAAAAAGGTATCCGTAAGAATGAAGAAAAACAGGTTAAAGATAGTAGATGAAAAAGTAATTAACATGCTTGTTAAATTTATCTTATATGCCTCCAATTTTTGATACCCTGTATTGTTTTAATTTTATAGATGACTAAACTTGAGTGTCTAAGGAGCTTATTCAAGGCCATAGCTAGGAAATAGATGTTTAATATAGAGTTATGGTGGCAAGTAATGGGAAGCTAATAGAAGCAGGAATAATAGGTTTCTCTGGGCATTGAAGAGGGCTGAGTAACTTCTCTTTGGGTGGGAGCAAAGGAGAGGGGAGAAGGTGTCTCCAAACATGTCAGGGAAGGATAGCTTCACACAGAAGCTATCTTTGTGGTGATTATTCATGACTAAATAGGGCTTTCTCAGTAGCCAAGGCAGGGAAGGGAGTTCTAGGCCCAGGGAACAGCATATACCAGTGTACTCAAAGAATATTTTGAATGCGTGAAACTGTAATAATTTTGTTTATGAAGTATGGTTGTTTAAAGCTAGTGGCAGAAGATTAGCTGGAAAAGTAGACAAGGTTTAAATTATGAATTCATGTTCTAAGTCTAGGTTGGGAGCTTAGAATTTATTTTAGTGAAAAGAATTCAGTGAAGTGTTTATGCTAGAGGAGTTATACTGGGTTGTGAAAAGATAAGTCTGATTTTAGCTTTGGGAAAGTGAAATAAGGGACCACTTCATTCTTCCACCTGAAACAAGCCAAAAAACCCACAATATATGTGAAATAAAGGTCATTAAGACAATGGACATCAGGAATTCCAATGGCAGGTGGCTTAAGAATCTGACTCCATGGCTCAAGTCACTGCGGAGGTGTGGTTTCAATCCCCAAATGGTACAGTGGGTTAAAGGATCTAGTATTGGTGCATCTTCAGCTTAGAATCAATCCCTGGCCTGAGCAGGTGTGGCCATAAAAAGGAGGGGAGGGAGAGGACAGTGGACATCAGATAATGAAGGATAGTGATCCTTGAGTGATGGGAAACCTACAGTGAGCCCCCTGATCACCCTAGCTTACTGCCTTGAGCATTTCTAGAGAGTGGCGGAGGGAGAAGGGAACCTAGTTAAAATCTGGCGAGCTCCCTGAGTTGAGGGGATGGGATTGATAATCTGGAGAGAATAGAGTTTGTAGGACACGGTACCAGAGATGAGGTAGCTGCTTGGAGAGAACAGAGATCCACCAAGCCTCCTTGTCAAGTTATTTAGCAGAGCAGTGATCAGCTATGCATGTGAGGAAACTATGGAGGCTAGAGAGAAAACCACTCAGCTTGCACGTGAAAACAGTCCCCATAGATTGCAAGTGGCTGGGAATAGTGCCTTTTCCCACCAACCGGAGAGGAAAGCCTCATCACTCATGTGGCCCCTGGTACGGTACTCAGAAAGATTCTGCTTCAGAAATAGGAGGAAACTATCTCTGCATTAATAAACCTTGAGCTGATTCCACCTAATGACTCATAAAGATCAAAATGTTTGAAGTCTACCCACTTCCTAGAACAAAATCAAGAATCTTTGTAGGAATACAAAAATGTTAATTATATTAAAAATTAGCAATAGCAGGAGTTTCTGCTGTGTTGCGGGGGGTTAAGGGAATCGACTGCTGCAGCTTGGGTTGTTGTGGAGGTGAGGGTTCGATCCCTGGCCCAGTATAGTAGGCTAAGGATCAGAGTTGCTGCAGCTCTGGCATAGTTTGAAGCTGTGGCTCAGATTCAGTCCCTGGCCAGGGAACTTCCATATGCTGCAGGTATGGCAAAAAAAAAAAAAAAAAAAATCAGATATTCAATAAAAATTACCAAACTTAAAAAGAAACAAAAAAATACCCATAATGATGAAGAGGAAAAACAATCAATCAATTGAAACTGAGCCAGAAATGACATAGATGTTAGAGTTAACAGACAAGAACATGAAAATAATTTTTATTTATTTTTATTTTTGGGGGGTTTTATTTTGAGGGGGTCACACCCGTGGAATATGGAAATTCCCAGGCTAGGGGTTGAATCAGAGCTGCAGCTGCTGGCCTACCCCACAGCCACAGGAATGTGGGATCTGAGCCTCATCTGCAACCTAAACTACATTTCACAGCAACGCCGGATCTTTAACCCACTGAGCGAGGCCAGGGATCGAACCCACATCCTCGTGGATACTAGTTGGGTTCGTTAACTGCTGAGCCATGATGGGAACTCTATGAAAACGATTTTAAATTTTGTTCTATGTTCAAAAAGGTAAATATAAACATGTTACTATTAAAAGGACCAAGATGGGGGTTTTTGAGATGAAAACTACAATGTCTGAGATTAAAATATACCGGATGGGGTAAACATCTAAGACATTATCAAAGAACAGATTAGTGAACCTGAAGCCATAGAAATACAAACCATCAAAACAAAGCAAAAAAAAAAAAAAGAAAAAAAAGAAGAGAAAAAGTATACCAAGATCATTCTTATATCAAATTGTGTCATGTTGTTATTGTTCATTCCTCCAGGAAGGAATAAGTGGGGTTTTTTTGTTTTTTTTTAGTGGTAATAATTTTTACAGTCTGGCATTTCCTAATGTTGATTAACTGATAAAGCTCTGTGAAGAATAGCCCCTTTATTTGGTTTATGATTCAGCTTTTCTTGTTTTGGTCAATTAAGATCCTGGTATTCTTAGCGAGGTACTCTGGGCTGGGCTGGTTCGGAAATGACCGAAGCCTGAATTGGCAGCTGTGGCTACTAGTTTTATCACTTGAACAAAGGTCTAATGTTACCATTGTACACATGTGTGTGTACATGTTTGAGAAGAGTGTTCTATCATAATTATCCTCTATATTATTTTCTCCTTTTGAATGTTGGAACTTTGAGCAGTTTTTCACAGGAAAAAAAAAAACAAAAAAAACAACAACCAATCCCTAGACCCACCCCACAAATTCCCCAGTGACAAACCAGGGACAGGATTGACACTGGAAATTCATGAGGTCTTTAACTATTACTGAATACTTATTTTAAGCCTATGTATAACTTTACTGCTTTACTACTGACTTAAACTTGTCTCCTGTCACTAGTGGGAAAGGATAGATTATATGTTTTACTATGACAGGTAAAGCACTGCTAGTTGATACATTAAAAATGTAAGCACTTGATTATAAATTCTGAAAATTTCAAAAATACTGATGGTCTTTAGCATTGTGTGAACACGTGTATACACATACACTTGTTTTTTTCTGTATTGGGAAATATATCACAAAAAAATTCAGAAAATATTGATGAAAAAAGGCATGTAATCAATGTATTTAGCTGCAATTTTTTGATGGATAAAGACTAAGGAAGGAAGTGTGCAATAAGAGTTTTTATTTAGTTCAGTGAACACTAATTAAATCTTAAAGTTTTCAGATTTCTTTTGTTTTACCTTTTGAGTTTGCATAAAGTTTTTTGCCCATTAACATACAAAATTTTTTTTTGTCTCTTTGTCATTTTAGGGCCACACCCATGGCATATGGAGGTTCCCAGAATAGGTGTCTAATGGGAGCTGTAGCCTATGCCAGGGCCACAGCAACACCAGATCTGAGCCTTGTCTGTGACCTACACCACAGCTCACGGCAACGCCAGATTCTTAACCCACTGAGCAAGGCCAGGGATCGAACCCACAACCTCATGGTTCCTAGTCAGATTCATTTCCGCTGCGCCGCGACAGGAACTCCAACATATAAATATTTTTAGGAAAAGACTACATTAGAATAATTAGTGGAACACACACTATTTAAATACGACAATATATATTTCCATGAAAACATTCTATTAGAAAGAAATCACCCAAATACTCAAATACATCTCTTTTGGGGATTTCTTTGAGTTTAAAGTGTAAGATTTTTACATTCATTGAAGTCTTCTCAATCAGTTCCGTAGAGTGAGGGATTGATAGTGAACAATCATTAAGTCTTTGCTATTATAGAGTTCAGAGAGATCACATTTTATGATAGGAAAACAAATTGCTCTTGAATAGAAAATAGAATTCATTGCACTTATTCCTTTATTCTTTGAGGAAATTATCTCATTTTTTCTGATTATTTTGTTAGATTAGGATAGACAGTTAATCTTCTCTGCTTACACCATCATGCCAGATTGAGAAGATGCTTTGACTCAAATGATTTTAAATCATAGATATCTTAGCAATCAATATTTTGTAGACTACTTCTTGTTTTCTATTTATCAGAATGCCCATTTTTCAAACCTTCGGATATCCAGCAGCTTGTCATTACTGGCATCCTTGGACTGGGAGCAAGGGATTAGGGCTAGATTTCTGTGTATTTTTAAAATTAAAAAGTATGTAAATTTCAGCCATTTATAAGAAAAGCTTAAAAAATAGAAAAAGAAAACCCATAACCTTTTCTGAGATGGAATACAAAGTGAAAAAAAACTGTTCCATTCTTTTGACATCAGTAGTTTCACAGTAGAGCCATTTCATTTTTTTACACTGAAAGCTAATTTTTGCAAGAAAACCTGTTTCATTAAAGTTTGTATTCAAATGAGTGGTGAGGGGCACTTTTTTTTTAACCTATCGTGTTAGATTTGTGACAGTTTTTCATCACATTTGAGAAGGAAAATCCACACAACTACAGATACCTTTATTGTCGATTGCCTAGGCCAAATCATGTACTCTGCAAATGTTCAATAAATATTGATTGATGGTGCTATTCATCTAAAACACTCTCAGGTTAAAACTCAGAGTGAGTGCTTAACATTCTCATCCAGCTGTAATTACGCTTCTGCAATTTCCATTTAGTTCTCAGTACTCCTCTTTATAAAACTGTAGCATTGTGAGGAAGCTAAACGAGGTATATAAATAGTGGATGAGTAAATAAAGACGTTCTGAATGAACTCAAACAGATATTAGACACAAATGTTTCCTAATATCATTTTCAGTTAACCTTAAACATAGACTGACTTTGTCATCTTTACAAATTTCCTTGGATATTGAAGATTTAATAATGTATAAATATTTCAGCTATTATATACTATATGATCCTTGGATGATTCACAAATCATTAATAAAATTGGCACTATGCTAGCTCGAAGGATTAGATTGGTTCCTTTTGAACAAACACCTCCCTGTGCCTCCCTGCCATGTATGTACCCTTGAAATACAGACAATACATCATTCTTATACAGTTTTATTATACAGTGTGAATAGTATGGGACTAGTATAAGTCAGTGTACTAATGTCTTACAAACTATTAAGCTACTGTTTTATTCTATGAGTGTCATTTTCCCTATAAATATCTTAAAATAACAGAATACTTATCTCTAATACTATTCCAGATTCTAAATTCTATGCATGTTTTTTTTTTTTTTCTCTTCAAATGAAGAACTTTAGATGATAACTTCACTTCATCAGAACTAAGGGAAAATAATCTATGAAGGAGAAAATCAGACATTAGGCTTTTGTAGTGTTAATTAAATAATTATTGTTTTTACTCTTTCAACTGGATGTTTTGTCATCTTGTGGCTTAAGGTTTCAATGACTTTTAAAGATGTAAATGGAGGCCAAATAGTAATAACTGTCTTTGTTCCTCCAGACTCTATTACTATTTGAAATATTTGTATTTCTTTCCTCCTGGCCTTTTAAATTATAATATGGATACATGTTCATTATAAAAAAACAAACCAAGGGCTAAAAGGTTTTTTTCACCTGAATCCTTACTATCTGTAGTTTCATGTATTTCCTTTTGGATTTTTTTCTATGCATGGACAAAAAACACACACACACATGTGCACAAATATACACACAACAGTGAACTTTTTCTTTAGTAACTCAAATGAGACCATTCTCAAGTGATTCTCCACTTTGGTTATATGTTGGAATCACCTGGTAGGTTTTAAAAGTATGGTTATGCCTGGGTCTCACCTTTAGAGATTCTAACTTAATTAGCCTGAAATGTGGCCTGAGCATCAGAATTTAAAAACAGAAAGAAAGAAAAAGAAAGAAATTTAAAGTCTGTGGTAATATGTCACCAAGTTTGAGATCCCTAACATAGCTCTTGCAGTTTGTTCTTTTCATTTAAGATGAATCATGACCACCCTTCTATGAGCAAATACACCCTCACTAATGGCCATTCACATTTTAAAATAATTTTGCCTTTCAAAAATGATACAATAAATGTACATGCACCTTTGGGATTTTATATACATTTTATGTGAGTAGAGTCCCATTAAGAGACAGTATCAATTCAAAAAGTGTAGAGAAATGTTTTATCTAAGTCCCTTATTTACATGACTGTTTTGATTTAGGTTGATAAGGACTTTCTTTCTTTCCTTTGTTCTGAAATCTAGGTCAGAAATATAGCAGAGTTGAAAGAAATCCTCTGTATTAGCTACCTACATTTCCTATGCATTAGAGGAAAACACTTGGTATGATCAACATCAATGATAAGGCAGCTTCTTTTCTAACAAGAGTGTCCGGAAGGCAGTTGGCTCCCAATACTGGGCAGTTCCAAATGGTTATCTCTTTCTTTATATTGAGGTTAGAGCTGCCTCTTTATGGAGTAGAGTCTTGCATTTTCGTGGCCAGAAGGAATCTTGGAAATCATTTTGGTTAACATCTTTCCTGTCTAGGTGAAAAATGAAGCCTTTAGGAGCTGTGTAGTCTTATTCAATATCCTACAACTGAAAAATCATACACCTAAGTTTGGAGATGCAGACTCCTTCTCTGCCCCTTCCTTCTGCCCCACCATGGCTTATTCTTACTGCATATTGTAGTACTTAGCTACTGCTGTATAATAGTCATCCCAAATTGAAAAATTTTTCATTTCACAGTTTTGGGGAGTCAGGAATATGAAATGGCTTAACTGGGTATTTCTTTTTTTTTAATTTTTTTTAATTTTAATTTTTATTTTTTTTGTCTTTTGTTTTGTTGTTGTTGTTGTTGTTGTTGCTATTTCTTGGGCCGCTCCCGCGGCATATGGAGGTTCCCAGGCTAGGGGTCGAATCAGAGCTGTAGCCACCGGCCTACACCAGAGCCACAGCAACGCGGGATCCGAGCCGCATCTGCAACCTACACCACAGCTCACGGCAACGCCGGATCGTTAACCCACTGAGAAAGGGCAGGGACCGAACCCGCAACCTCATGGTTCATAGTCGGATTCGTTAACCACTGCACCACGACGGGAACTCCTCTTTTTTTTTTTAAGTTTTACTGAAGTGTAGTTGGTGTACAAGGTTGTGATAATTTCTGCTGTACAACAAAGTAATTCAGTGGGTATTTCTGACTTAGGATCTTGTCATGAGTTTATACTCAAATTAACTAGAGCTGCGATTATTTCAAGGCTTCACTGGAAGAATATCTGCTTCTAGATTCACTCACATGGGTGTTGGCAGGACTAAGAATATCTGCTTCCAAACTCACGCACAGTGTTACTAATAGGCCTTGGGTCTCTCTAAAGGCTGCCTGTGAGTCCTAAGAACATGGCAGCTGGCTGCCTCTAGAGAAGGTGATTGAGAGAGAAAGAGAAAGTTACAGCAATCCCTTGAGCATACACCCAAGTTGGAAGTCAGTCTTTATATAACTTTATCTTGGAAGTATTCTCCCATCACCTCTATTATAATCTGTTTGCTGAAAGTGAGTCACTAAGCTCAGCCCACACTTAAAAGGAGTAGAATTATACCCCAGCTCTTGAGGGGAGGTGTGGCAAAGAGTCTGTGGATTTCTTTAAATCCCCACACATGTTTTAACTTTATTTAGCATTTGGAGATGGTAAGATTCATAATTTTAGCTCACAGGGCATTTTCTTTTACCTCTTGGCCCTAAAAGGACACTAGATAATTATTTTATCATCACCACACAACTGAAATAAACTTCTAAAATTAACATGGTAGCTTAACAATGTCTTAGAGGTTGCCTAGTTCACAAACAGGGGATACTATTGACACTGAAATTTTTAACCTGTGTATTCTCATGCTCAGTCATGATAAGTGTTTAATCATTAAATGATTGTATATCAATGTATTTGTCACATGACCCCTCTCTCCGCCAAACAGCCCATTATTTTGAGTATTCCATAATGGTCTGTATTTTTAGCCTCAGACCCATGATCCCTAAAATCCTAATGCCTAAAATCCAGATGTTTTTAATCTCTAAACTGTCAGGGTGTTACTGGGAACATAAGGTAAATGCCTTGAAGCAAAACAATAATGTGTTTTTAATGAAGAGGCCTTTCTCTATTGCTGATCTCTGAATCAAGAGTATGCCTCTCTTGCAACAGCCTTTTCATACCACCCTTCGTAATGAAACATATGGCTTACATCACAGTAAAACATGTAGAGTAGGAAGAAAAAAACATGCTTCACATATGTGCCATGTCTAATGTAATGCCATATGCCCAGCAAACACAGAGGACTTAGACTTGACTTCAGTCCTGAAATAATTAGAGTACTAGAATGTTTTTAATTTGTTTTAAATACTGCAAATGGTTTCACATTTTCAAGTAATTAACACTCCCTTCACTTTTAATATTTGCATTTCATTATTAAAAAAACAATCCCCCAATAACTTTTAATGAACCCTCAAAGCTGTGACATTTAGAAAGCATTAACTTTCCCAAAATAAATTATCAAGAGAAAATAATTCAGCTTTGAATTTACTATATTCAGCAAGCTTAAAAGAAGGAACTTTAAAAAAGAAAATGTGTGTGATTACTTGTCTTTGTGCTTATGGTCTCATTTTTGATGAGGCATTCTCATTTGACATATTAGAAAGTGATAACTTACCATCATCTTTCTTTAGAAAAAAAAAATGCCCTCAAAAATCTAAAAGTTCTCTAAAAAGATGGTGCCTAATTTTTTCTGTCTCTAAAATAGAGTTAATTTGCTTGTTTTTTGTTTTTTGTTTTTTTTTTTCCTGTAACCACCATTTATATACTTAGTGAAAACAATTTAATTTGCAACCTGGAAACATTATTTAGCCAAAACACTGAAATTTTTTTTACATAATTTTTTTAATTTAAATATGGTTGATTTACAGTGTTGTGCCAATTTCTACTGATCGGCAAAGTGACTCATTCATACATACATATATATATATATTCCTTTTTTATATTGTTTTCCATCATGGTCTATCCCAGGAGATTGAATGTACTTCCATATGCTGTACAGTAGGACCTCATTGCATATCCATTCTAAATGCAATGGTTTGCATTTACTAACCCCAGTCTCCCAGACCATCCCACTCCCTTCCCCTTGGCAACCACAAGTCTGTTCTCAGTGTCCATGAGTGAGTCTGTTTCTGTTTTGTAGATAGGTTCATTTGTGCCATAATTTGGATTCTACTAAGTGATACCATATGGTGTTTGTCTTTTTCTTTCTGACTTACTTACTTCAGTTGTATCCATGTCACTGCAAATGGCATTATTTCTTTTTTTAATGGCTGAATAGTATTCCATGTTACATATGTACATCTTAGTCCATTTATCTGTCAAGGGACATTTAGGTTGTTTCTGTGTCTTGACTATTGTGAATAGTGCTGCCATGAAATAGAGGTGCCTGTATGTTTTTGATTTATAGTTTTGTCCAGATGTATGCCCGGGAGTGGGATTGCAGGATCATATGGTAATTCTATCTTAGTTTTCTCTTTTTTGCTTTTTAGGGCTGCACCTGTGGCATATGAAAGTTCCCAGGCTAGGGGTTGAATCAGAACTGTAGCTGCTGGCCTACACCACAGCCACAGCAATGCCACATCTGAACTATGTCTGTACCTACACCATAGCTCACAGTAACACTGAACGAGGCCAGGGATCGAACCTGCATCCTCATGGATACTAGTTGGATTTGTTTCTGCTGAACCACAACAGGTACTTTTATTTTAGTTTTCTGTGGAACCCCTGTTCTGTTTTTCATGGTGGTTGTACCAATTTACATTTCCACCAAGAGTGTAGGAAGGCTCCCTTTTTCTCCACACCCTCTCCAGCATTTGTTATTCGTAGTCTTACTAATGATGGCCATTCTTACTGGTGTGAAGTGATACCTCATTGTAATTTTGATTTGCATATCTCTAATAATTAGTGATGTTGAGCACTTTTTCATATGCGTACTGGCCATCCTTATGTCTTTGGAGAAATGCCTGTTTAAGTCTTCTGCCTATTTTTCAATTGGGATGTTTGTTTTTTGTTGTTGAGTTGTATGAGTTGTTCAGCACTAAGGATTTACATATCATGACTATGGCTTTTATAACAAATTACTCTAAAATTGATGGCTTAAAAACTTACTTTTTCACAATTCTAGAGTCAGCATCTGAAATCAGTTTTACTGGACATCTTTTTTGCCTGAGGCACTTCTTTCTCTTAAGGGTGCTTTTTTCTTATGTTTACAGCAAAAATGATATTTATAGCAATGTACTATATTATCTATTGTATTACATTATACTATGTCTAACATATAGTAATATATCAATCCTATTTTTGCCACTATTATTTATGACTAAAGTTCTATATTTTAATTGTGGTGCAGTCTGCTCTACTGTCTTTAAGCCTGTAAGTAAGAACAGGGAGAGAGAGAGAGAATGTTTTTCTCCTCTAGATCTTACCTAGCTAGAAGCCATCTTTGTTTGGCAGAATGTCTAGGAAGCCTGATTTGATTGGTGCCTACCTCTGTATCTGGGCCAGGATCCTGAGCATTCTTGAACCTTCAGGCTGACTATTAAGCAAAGAGGCCCACTGTACAACACAAAACTTACATGGGTTTTTCAGTGTCATTCTGGAAAGCACTTTTATCTCATGCTTGGGGATAAGCAGGTGTGGCAAAGTCCAGTGACCCTTTGTTCCAAGTCATTCTGCGCTTTTCCCACCATTGGGAGGCAACTTTTTAGGGGAAGCTGTGTATTGGATCATTTATACATAGCTGTATCTCTGAATATCATAAAAATTTCTCTCTGCCATAAAGAGAGACATTTTTCCTATGGGTTAACTGGAACAAAGGAGGTGGAGAAAGTGCTTTTAATTTCAAGGGTCAGAAGTTAGGAGAAAAATCATAAATATTTCCTTTCCTGAGCTCTCATCATGCCGTAGCAGGCCATTAATTTTGAAAGAGGTTTTCTATTGAAGAAGGCTGTTCATCTGGCGACATGGTAGGTTAGTATGTATTGCTTTTTTTTCCTCCATGCCAGCGAAATGCTGTTGAGGAGCAAATCATCTATTTAATAATATATTTAAGGAAAATGGTGGGAATTGGATTTAATTAGAAAAATAATAAGTGATTTATGCAAAGGGGAAGTTGTTCTTATTTTGATAGTAAAATCTGTATCTTGTCAATGTAGCTGATTTCTCTAAGGGTTTAAGAATTCCCAAGAGGGTAATATATACAATTTTACCGAGATAAGTAACAATAATGCTGCTTATTTTGTACTCCTAGCAGGAAAATGAAATTCCAAAAAGTCAATCTCCTTTCAGTGATTAAACCTAATACTCTCTTGCCTCATTGAAGATTTGAGATGGCCTAATTCTAGGGAATGCCAGAGAAAGTGTAACTGAGAATTACACTAATATGTTTAATTCAGTGGGGCAAGCTTTCTTACAAATATTTTATTATAAAGTTATAGATAGATTGATTGATAGATAATTAGACACAGATATCCCCTAACCTTTTATAGTTTAGAATTGTAAACCAGTTGGATATAGTCTTTAGTCTTAGTCTTCTTTCTCACTTTTTGCCCCCAGTAGGCCTTTTTTCATGTACCTAAATTGTGCATCTGGGTTTATTTGACCCTCAATGACCCATTTGTTAATGATTTTCACTAGAGAAGCAAGGGGTAAATGGACAATGTTCCTACTCTTAAGTTGCTTTGCAAATATATTTAAAACTCAAACTTTGTAATTCAATCTCTAGTCTTCACTACATTGGTAGAATTTAGTGGCCTTTCAAATTATTTTGTTTTTAGGATTCCTCTTGCAATTTTTTTGAGAAATCTTCTTATCTTTTCATTTATCTTCCCTGCACCATGGTCATTGTTAATATTATTGTTTGTATAAGTTTCTGTGTAAACGAGCTTTGCAACGAGTGGTGTATTCGTAGGATTATAAATCCTTAAAAGGTGTATTTTAGCTTTTCTCAGCTAACCTTACACCTGCCCATTTATGTGTAGTACCTTTGAATTTTAAAATCCTATGAAGGAGTCTTTCTCCTATAGTTCTTTTTTTTGATGGATGTATAGTTGATTTACAATATTATATTAGTTTCAAGTATACAGCAGAGTGATCCAGTATTTTTACAGATTGTAATGCGTTAAAAGTTATTGAATGATAATGATTATAATTCCCTGTACTGTACAGTACATCCTCACTGCTTACCTCTTTTATTCATAGTAGTTTGTATCTCTTAATTCCCCATCTTTGCCCCTCCCCTTCCCTCTCCTCATTGGTGATCACCAATTTTTTTTGGTTTTTCTGGCCACTCCCAGAGTATATGGACAGTCCTGGGCCAGGGATTGAACCTGTACCACAAGCAGCAACCTGAGTCACAACAGTGACAATTGCCTGATCCATAACCCACTGTGCCACAAGGGAATCCCCTAGTTTGTTTTATGTATCTGTGGTTTTGTTTCTGTTTTGCATATACATTTGTTGGCTTTATTTTTCGATTCTGTGTTTAAGTGCTATCATAGACTATTTGTCTTTAACTTATTTCACTAAGCATAATCTTTAGTTACATCCATGTTGCTGCAAATGATGCAATCTCATTTTTTTATAGCTGAGTAATATTCCTGTGTGTGTGTGTGTGTGTGTGTCTCTGTATCTTCTTTATCCATTTGTGTGTAGATGGAGATTTGGGTTGCTTCCAAATATTAGGTCTTTTAAGTAGTCCTTCTGTGAGCTTGGGGTACATGTATCTTTTCAAATTAGTGTTTGCATTTTTTCTGAATAATATACCCAGAGATATAATTGCTGGATAATATGGTAGTTCTATTTTTAGTTTTTGTGTGGAAACTCCATACTGCTTTTCATAGTGTCTGTACCAATTTACATTCCTAACAACCCTAATAACATTGTACAGGTGTTCCCTTTTCTCCACATTCTCTTCAACATTGCTTATTTGTAGACTTGTTGATGATAGCCATTCTGACAGGTGCGACGTGATATCTCATTTTGTTGATTTGGATTTCCCTTATAATTAGTGATGTTGAGCATCTTTTAATATGCCTGTTGACATGTGTATGTCTTTGGAAAAACGTCCATTCAGATCTTCTGCCCATGTTTTGATTGGGTTGTTGTGTTTACTTTTATTTATTTATTTTTTTGATAGTGAATTGTGTGAGCTCTTTATATAGCTTGAATATTAACCCCTTTTTGGCCATATCATTTGCAAATATTTTCTCACATTCAATAGATGGTCTTTGTGTTTTGTTGATGGTTTCCCTTTGCTGTACAAAAAGCTTTTCAAGTTTAATTATGTCCCATTTTTATATTTTTGCTTTCGTTTCCTTTTCTGTTAGGAAATAGATCCAAAAAAATATTGTTGCAATTTATGTCCTGCCTATGTTGACACTCAGTCCATACTATATATTTGCTTTTCCTAGTGGGAACTTTCCCTTTCTATAGATTCTTACCTTTCCAACTAGAGAAGATCCTTTAATACTTCTTTTAGGAAGTATTAGTATTAGTATTGTATTAGTATTAGTATTGATGAACTCTTTCAGATTTCTGCTTTCCTGAGAACTTCTTTCTTTCTCTTTCTTTTCTAAATGATAATCTCACTGGGAAGAGTACCCTAAATGGAAGATTTTTCCCTTTCAGCACTTTCAATATATCATGTCACTCCCTCCTGGCCTGCATAGTTTCTGCAGAGAAATTGGCTCATAACCTTATGGGATTCCCTTGTATGCGATGCTTTATTTTTATTTTGCTGCTTTTAGAATTATGTCTTTAACTTTTGCCATTTCATTTATGACATGTCCTGGCATGGGTCTGTTTGAAGTCATCTTATTTCTGACCCTCTATGCTTCCTGTTCCTGGATATTTATTTCCTTCTTCAAGAGGTTTGGCATTTTTCAGCCATTATTACCTCAAATACATTTTTGACGTCCTTCTCTGTCTGTTTTCCTTGTGGGATCCCTTCATGTCCAGCAATTTCTTAATTTTTTTTTTTTCTTTTGTCTTTTTAGGGTCTCACCTGTGGCATATGGAGGTTCCTAGCCTAGGGGACAAATCGGAGCTGTAGCTGCCAGCCTGCACCACAGCCACAGCAATGCAGGATCAGAGGTGCGTCTGCCACCTACACCACAGCTCACAGCAGTGCCAGATCCTTAACCCACTGAGCAAGGCCAGGGATCGAACTTGTGTCCTCGAATGCTAGTCAGATTTGTTTCTACTGAGCCAAGACAGGAACTCCTTAAACTATTTTAATTTTTAAAATTTCTTTTTCTTTTTGCTCTTCTGATTGTTTTCTATAATTCTCTTTTCCAGATCACTTATGTGTTTCTCTATATCTTTTAGTCCGCTGTTCATTCCTTTTAGTGTGTGTGTGTTTTTCTTTTTCTTGTTTTTTTAAATTTCAGCTATGAATTCTTCATTTCTCTTTAGGTCTTTTTTATATTTTCTAGTTCCTTGTTAAAATTTTCACTGTGTAGATCTATTCTTTCCATAATTCAGTTAACATTTTTTATTAACAAAGCTTTGAATTCTTGATCTGGTAATTGTTTATTTCTGCAGCATTATGTATTTTTTCAGGTTTTATTCTTTGCTCTTATAATTGAGAGCAGTTTCTCTGCCTCATTTTGCTTAACTTTCTCTGCTTATTTTGCATTTAGGTTGGTTACCTATTGTAGTATTGAAGGACTTATTGTGCTCATGTGTGAACATTCTTTTGCAGACTGTGTCCACTGCCTTTGGAGCAAGAGCTTAATGACATGGAAATAAGTCATGTCTATTCTAAGTGTGTGCTGGCAGCTATCACCTTGGTAGAGGGTGGGGCTGGAGATGGAGGGGCTAGAGCTGGACCCTGGTGTGGAGCAGGACTTCTCTGCTTAGTAGCCATCATTACTCTACCAGGGTCGGAATCTGGTCTAAGTTGTTGGATCAGAAGCCCTGATAGTCAGCCCTGAGCTGGCTCTGCTCCTATCAGTATGTGTTTTCCTCTCTCCCTGCATTGAGACCCTTGCCTCAGAGCAGGGGAGTGCTGAAACAAATTGGGCCTGTGTGGGCTCTCGGCACATGTCAGCTGAAGACAGATGTCTGAGCTGTCTCCATTGTGCTGCCTGTGCAGGTGCCAAATGTTTCCCTTGCACTGTTCAGATGCAGCCTCAGTTTGTCCCTTATAAGTAGTCACTTTCCCCCAGCCTCTCATCCCTACCCTGTTGTGGAGCCACACTGCAGGGCAGGTGAGACCTACATGGACTCTCCTCATTTATTGGTATGTGAGCTGTGGTGGAGCAGTCATCATCAGAGATCTGGACTGTATCTTATGTGCTGCTTGAATAAGTGCCAACAATGGGTGCCATGCCCCCCCTACTCCTTCCCCTAATTCAGACTCTGCCCCAGGGTTAGGTTGTGTCTGCCCCCCATAGTGGGGTATTCTTCCTGGTCATGGCTCCCAGATCCTGTGCTGGGCTATGACATGATGTGAGCAGGGCTGGAGTGTTCACTTGGGTGGAACTGGGGTTACATTGAAGTGGTACCTGGAAAGTGGCCGGTAGAGCAGATGTCTGTCTCCCCTGCCTCAGGGACAGCACTGAGTATGTATGGTACTCATTAGCAGAGTCCAGGCTTCTTATAGCCCCCTGTTAGCTCCAGTAATCCTCCAACCAGCCTGTGGAGCTTGTTTACCCCCATAGGACCCCAGGACTGGGGTACCAAATCTGTGGCTCTCATCCCTCACTACCCAGATGTCCCCCCATGAGCTCTCCTTTTCCTCTGAGTCTCATCTCAAGACAGAGGTCCCAACGGGATTGTTTTTCTTCCCTTCTGACTCAATTATGTATGTATCTTCCATACAGCTTTTATTGTAAAGAGTCCTTCTGCCAGTTTCCAGTTTTTTTTCAGTGAGAATTTTCCACTTGTGCATATATTTTTGGTGTGTTCATGGGGTTGGGGGAGGTGAACTCTACATCTTCTAGCTCCATCATCCTTTTTTTTTTTTTAAGTTTATCCACTAAGGATATTTATTTATTTATTTAGTCTTTTTTTTTTTAGGGCCACACCCATGGCGTATGGAGGTTCCCAGGTTAGGGGTCCAATTGGAGCTGTAGCCACTGGGATACACCACAGCCACAGAAATGCAGGATCTGAGCTGTGTCTGCTACCTATATCATAGCTGATGGCAATGCCAGATCCTTAACCCACAAGTGAGGCCAGGGATTGAATCCGTGTTCTCATGGGTACTAGTCAGGTTTGGTACCACTAAGCCATGACAGAAACTCCTCTAGTACCATTTTCTATCTTATTTTCTACTTTGTATCAAGTAAAATATATTTTTTCTAGCAGAAAGCTAGACCACCAAGAACAATCACCAGAAAGGCCATTTCATTCTTGAAACCCATACAAACATCAAAGGGATCTGTATATTGCCATTAAGGATCACAGGGATAGTTCCACCAGCAAATCTGGGCCCCTCTGTGAAGCATAAGTGTGTACTGAGGATTCCTCAGATTTTACCTTTTTGTAATACTAACATTCAAAAGTACCATGGATTCAGAGAACAAACAGGTGATTGTTGGAAGGGAGGGGGTGAGGAGAATGAGTGAAGTAGGTAAATTTAAAAATGTTAGGAGTTCCCGTCATGGCTCAGCATTTACCAAACCTAACTAGTATCCATGAGAACATGAGTTCGATTCCTGGCCTTGATCAGTGGTTTAAGGATCTGGCATTGCCGTGTGCTGTGGGTAGGTCACAGACCTGGCTTGGATCCTGCGTTGCTGTGGCTCTGGCGTAGGCTGGCAGCTGTACCTCTCATTGGACCCCTAGCCTGGAAACCTCCGTATACTGCGGTGGTCGCCCTGAAAAAGATGGAAAAGAAATATGTTGGAGTTCCCTGGTGGCTTAGTGGTTTAAGGAGCTGGTGTTGTCACTGCTATAGCATGGGTTTGACCCCTGGCCCAGGAATTTTCACATGCTATGGGCACAGCCAAAAAACAGTGTATTTGGGTATACGGGTTGAGAAGACTATTACCTCCTTGGCAAAATTAATTAAGAAGAGACTCATACCTAGGACATACTTGCAGATACATATATAATTTTCAAAGATTTGGGCAAGAAAAACAATTACAGTTTTAAAAGTGTACAATCCGCTGAATACATATAATTCCCAAGTCTTTTTAAAATTTAATACCAATTTTAATATGAACTGCTCTAATGAATTGATTTATTAATAAAAACAATAATTATTGTTTTACTTAATATCTATTGGGCCTTTTTCCATGTGGCTTTCATTAATCAGCCTATGGAACGACCATCCCAAAGAACATCAAATAAAATAGATCTTATTCATTATCATTTTATCATCATTTTTACCTTCAAAAATAATTGTATTGTGCACAAAATTCAGGATATAATGAGGTTAGATGATGGTATCTTCAGGAATTCCCATTGTGACACAGTGGGTTAAGGATTTGGCATTGTCTCTACAGTGGCTTGGGTGGCTGCTCAGGAGAGGGTTTGACGTAACTAGTATCTATGAGGGTGCAGATTCAATCCCTGTTCTCAGTGGGTTAAGGATCTGGCATTGCTGTAGCTGTAGGGCAAGTTGCAGTGTGGAATGAGTTTGATCCCTGGCTGGGAACGTCCACATGCCATGGATACAGCCTAAAAAAAAATAAAAAATTTAAAAAAAAATAATTAACCCTACAATACTTAGTGTAGATGTATTCTTTTTAAATCAAAACAGTAATAGAATTTTAATTTATTGCATTATTCAAGGTGTTCTAAAAGACTTAGTACCATTTTAACCTTTAATAGCCTCAGGACCATATATGTTAACGTACTTGCAGAAAAAGTCATTTTGTACTTATCTAGTTAGTGAATTGTGAACTGAGAAATTTTTTATTTTAATTTTGCTTTTGTCACCATTTGCCATTATATTAGTTTTCTAAGGCCATCTTAACAAAGACCAACAAATTGGTTGGCTTAAACAGCAGAAATGTATTGTCTCAAAGTACTGGAGGCCAGAAGTCCAAGGTGTCAGCAGGGCTGGTTCCTTCTGAGGGCTCTTAGGGAAGGATCTGTCCAAGACCTACCTCCCTGGCTTAGAAGTGATCATCCCCATCTTAACATTGTCTTCCCTCTGTGTGTGTCTGTGTCCAAATTTCCTCTTCTTGTGTGGATTCCAGTTATGTTAGATCAGAACCCAGTTTATGATCTCCATAAAGATCCTATCTACAAAGTAGGTCACATTCTGAAATTCAGGAGATGAGGATTTAAACTTGCAAACTTTTACGAGAACACATTTCAACCCAGAATAGTCATTTTGGTCTACTTTTATTTTTTTTCCTTCCTCAACCATGGCTTGGCAGATTATATAAGATTTGCATTCAGAAACTTGCTAGCACTGAGCTTTGGGCTAGACACCAGTTACTCCTCTGAACCCGTTTTGTCATCTGCCCTTGAAGATAGATCCTATACTTTGAGGGGCTTTTGTGAAATTAAATAGCTGCAAAAGGAGCCACTTTGTCTTGTAATTAAACTTTCTTGAAATTGAACCTCTGCTTCACACCAGCTTTACATGTTAGGAAGATTATTTTTCCCTGGGCTTCATTGTCCTCATCTCTAAAACAGGAAGAAGAATGTTTGTCTTGTAGAAGTACATTGTGTAGAATTTTAAATGAGCTACATAAATACTAGGTATCTTCAGAAAACATTTTGTAAATGGTAAAGTATGACAGCATTTACTCTTTTCTTACTTCTTTGTTACTTCTATTTAACATCCCTAAATTTATAGACTATTCATTTTCACATTACTCCAGTTTATTTTATTTTTCTTTAGAACATGGTGAGGCTTTGGATCTACAGGGCTGTAAACATAGCTTTACTTCTTAGATAAAATGACACATCATATACCCAAGCCTAATTTGAGTATAATACAGTGCCAGCTCTTCTCATCCCAGGTTCACAAGAAAATTCAGTGCTAATACTCTAAGGCATCTATTGTATGTAATGAGTTAATTTCTGGCATCTGCATCTAGGATAGGACTAGCCTTATATAACATCCTTGGGAAAACTGAAAAAGATTCATTTAGATTATACTCTGTAGGGTATAATCATCTCATGTAACCCTAGTTGAGAAAAGCTTGCTACATTTTGTTTTGTTTTTAATGACAATGGACACAAGCTTTTTTTGCTTTAAATTCTTCTTGCATCTCTGATTTTAATGTGCTTTTGTTGCTCACTGATTCTGATGAGGTAGGGAGGAGGCAGCCATTATTTCATTTCACACAGATGGAAGTCAATGCATGGTGATGCCAGCGATTGTCTCCAGAGTCTTCTTGAAATAAGATAATGACAAAGTGGGGAAAGTAACACCCTCTCAGCCCAAGCACTGGACCGCTTCTGTGGGATCAAGATTTCAAACTGTAAACTGGCTGTCATGTGTTTTATGTGGATATCGTTCCCACGAAAATCAGAAATGTCCAATGCCATTTAGGACCACATTGGAATTGTATTATAGTGGCAGTAGTGTAACTGGAATAAGTATTTTTGGAGTGCAGTATGATGATTTATTATGCCTTGTTCGCTAATACCCAAAAGGCAGCCATAGCTGTCAGCGAAGTTCTAATCTTTTCCTTTAAGACATGTGAGGTTTATAAGCACACTTGGAGAGATACTAACTCCAACTTTATCTCTGCTTTTTCTGGTGATGGTTGATGTTTACTGCCCTGCAGAATAAACTCAGTTTGCCTTCAAGGCCTACCACAAGCTAACTTAACCCGTAACCTAATTCTTTGTCATAGGAAAACTATGATATATATACAATGACTATTTTTTTTTTATTTTTTCTTTTTGTCTTTTTAGGGCTGCATCTGCAGCATATGGTGGTTCCCAGGTTAGGGGTCCAAATGGAGCTAAAGCCACCAGCCTACTCTAGAGCCACAGCAATGCAGGATCCGAGCTGCATCTGCAACCTATACCACAGCTCATGTCAATGATGGATCCTAACGCACTGAGCAAGACCAGGAATGGAACCCGCATCCTCATGGAGCCTAGTTGGGTTTGTTAACTGCTGAGCCACGACGGGAACTCCCTACAATGACCAATTTATTGTTTCCAGAAAATATTTTGGACGTATCAATCTTTAAATCTTATGCTTAGTAATGAAGTGCTTTGTATTCTTCTCAAATCAAGATTCTGTATATTTTTCAAGATCTCAGTCAACTATCACCAATTTCACAAGATCTTTCCTGACCACTGAGATCATATTTTTCTCCTCTAAACATATATGGGCATTTCTTATTCAAACTATCTCTTTGGTTCTTAACATAGTATCTTGCTTATCAAATTTCTACATTTCTGTATTTCCCAACAGCAAATTTGTAAGAGGCATTGCCCTTGTCTAATCTTCTTCATATCTGACGTGTATAAGCAGGATGTCAGATACAGGGAGTTTACATTCAATAAATATTTGTTGAGGAGTTTCCACTGTGGCACAGTGGGTTAAGAATCTGACTGCAGCGGCTCTGGTCCCTGTGGAGGTGCAGGTTCAGTCCGCAGCCCAAGAACTTCCCTATGCCATGGGTGCAGCCATAAAAGGAAAAAAAAATATGTTTGTTTATAGATTCTTCAGAACCATATTTTAACTAGGTGACTTTATGATTAAATAAGTTTCTTCCTACTATATATGAAGAAAATAAAGAAAGAATGTGCTCTGAAATCAGGTCATTATTTTGAGGATTTTTACTTCCTTTTACCTTTTTATATATACAAGCTTTGGAAGATCCTAAACACAGAGTCAGCTTGAAGATAGAACAGTAATTTCTTATTAAGACTACAACTCTAGGGCTTTAATGAAACCTTTCCTTTAGTAGCCAGGTACCATGACCTTCAAGGAACAAAGCGTCAATACAGCTAACTAGTAGAGCCAGTGCCTCTGCCATTGTCACTTCCATCACTATCACCCTGAGAGTTGGGCAAAACTGCAGATGGCTTTGCTGAATTTTTTAATGTTTGTTGCAAAATAATCTTATCCTGTATATATTTCATATACGTACTTCCACACAAATCATAAATATTTAACATGGTCTTAAAAACCTTATTCTCATGGAAATTACTGGGGTGAGGGCAATAAATAATTAACATAATGAATGCATTATGTGATATGCTGAAGGTATTACATGCTATACAGAAGAGCAGTGAAGGAAACTGAAGTCGAGAAGAGAAATGATTTGGCCAAGGTGAATATGAAAGTGAGGACTAAAGTGGGGTCTAGAACTCTGGTCCCTTGACTTTCTCTGTTCCTTTCTTTGGGCTGCATTGCTTCTCCTGGACCCAGGGGCCATTCCTGTTTCTCTACATGGATTCCTTCATCATGTGTCAGCACTTCCTCCCACTAAGAACTGAAAGGCCCTATCTGATCCTCACTATTGAAAGTTATGAATCTTTTAAATTCTCAGTGCTTTGGACTCTGTACCTTCTGTATGTTTCTAAGAGAATTTGAGCTCAACTCTAATTTATGTGTAACTTTAACCTGTGCTTTTCTTAGTGACCAATGTCTTTTGTTTTATTCAAAGTGACTGGGGGTGACTAAGGTAAAAAATGCAATGATAAACAGCTTTTCTAGAAAAGCTGTCTTAAGTTTTCTCAGCAGATTTCATTGCTCTAAACATGTAGTCAGCTTTATGAATAAACCACAATTTATTTATTCACTCTGCTATTGCTGAGCCTTTTGATTATTTCCAGTTCGAGCCATTCTTTTATAGTAACATTTATGTTAATGTTGAGTACATAGCTAGCAATGGGACTACTGAGTGATAGGTAGGTGTGTATGTAGCTTTATTAAATACTACAAAATACTTTTTCAAAGGGGTTTTACCAGTTTGCATGCCTGTCAGTGGTATGTGAATGTTCATTTGTTCTGCTACCTTGCTGACACGTTTAATTTCTAATTTTGAATATTCTAGTGAGGGTGTTGTGGTTTCAATAATAATAATTTGCATTTCTCCAGTGGCTTGCCTGTCCAAGGTTTTTGTCTCCACTCTCTCTTCTCCAAAGACAGACAATACAATGAAAAATGAATAGACAGTATCAGAATTGTAGTGGATATGTGTTTTGCAGAGATCTTCTCTTCCACTCTGGATTGATCTTTCTTCACTTGATCTTAGCCAAAAGGCTGAGAAACGATGATTGACCTTTTTTAATAATGTCTTTTGGCTGAACAGGCATCTTTAATTTTTAATTAATTTCAGCTTATTAATCTTTATTTTGACTTACTTCAGAAGTTATTGCCTATGCCAAGGTTACAAAGCTGCCTTTTCTGTGCTATTTTCCACAGGGATTATTGTTTATCTTTTACATTTAGGTCTCTAATCTATGTGGAATAGATTTTGTGTATGGTGTGAGTTAGGGAGAGGTTCAGTGTATGTTATTATTCATATAGCTATCTTCTTGACTCAGTTCTACTAATTGAAAAATTATTCTTTCCCCCTGCATTCCAGGGGCACAGTTGTTTATAAATCACCTGGGTGAATGCAGGTAGATATATTTCTAGAGTTATTATTCTGCTTCACTGGCCTCTTTGTCCTTGAGCCAGTTCTTCACTGTCTTAATTTCTGTGGCTTTTTAATATGTCTTTTATTAAGTAACTGGAATGGTTACCTTCAGCAGCAGATTCCTCAACATTTGTTCTTCTAGAAGATTGACTTACCCATCCTTGTTTCTTTGCACTTTCTTATACATTCTGAAATCAGTTTTTTTTTTACTTTCTTCAGAAAAAGCATGTTGAAACTTATATTGAGATTTCACTGAATTCATTGATCAATTTGGGCAAAATTAACATGTCTACAGTAAGTCTTTCTAACTGTGATTATATTAGGCTCATCCATTTATTTAAATCATCCTTTTAATTACTAATGCTATAAAATTTTCTGCATAGAAATTTGTCAGGTTTTGTTACATTTATTTCTATATTTTAAAAATATTTTCGATACTGTTGTACATGGCATATTTTAAATGTTTATTTTCTGATTGTTCACTGTGAAAGATTTTTAAATCTTGACCATATTTTCAGCAGCCTTGCTAAACACACTTATTAATTTTAATATTTATCGTCTCCTCACTTTTCACACATTCTAGTAACTAGTAAAGTCAACTAGTACCTATCTCAGGACAGACACATCCAGCATGCTGTCAGAAACTGGCCCAAGGAACAGACACTGGGTATTCAAAATGTTATTCCTTTAAAACACTTGAGTAAAAGTGTCACTTCTTTAGATTATTATCCTAACTTGAATTGTGGGCTTTATCCCTGGGTAGAAACCACTTAAGGACAGTGGCATCTATGGAGATAAAATTGTGCTAACTACTGTCAGTACACTTAGTGAGATCAATTGAGATCTCAGACACATACGTCACTTTGATTATATCATCAGGAAGGAACATCATGCTATGTTGTTTTAGCCAGTGGTTAAAGGCATTTTAGAATAGTTTTACTCCCTCTGAGCTCTTTGGCAGAAAATATTTGCAGTGAGAATGAACAAAGGCACAAACAGTTCCAACTTACTAATTTTACTAAATCACAGAACAATATACTACTTAAAAAATCTGAGAGCTAATGACAATGATTTTACTAGTCATTTACTCTCGAAAGAGGACCAGATTAGATCAAATGCAGCCAAAAGAAGCTGGGATGCCCACCTGTATTTAAAGTGTGGTAAAATACTGAGCAGGACACAAATTTCAAAAAGACTTTGATAGCAGATGAGATACATACTGACCTCTTCCATGTCCGTAACTTGTGCTGTATGCCCAAACCATCCCTAAACTTAGTAGCTTAACCCAGCATCCATTTATTTATTTCACAATGCTCTGGATTGCAGTTTGGACTGAACTCCACTGGGTAGTCCTGCTACTGTGCCCCGCTGATCTTTGCTGGGCTTGCTGGTGAGTCTGTAGTCAGTTGCCAGGTCCTCTGGGAGATGACTGGTCTAAGATAGCCTGGTAGGGTAGCTCATCTCTGTTCCACATGCTTTCTTATCTTCTACTAGGCTAGCTTGGCTTTATTCACATGGTGGAGGTAACAGAGGACCCAAGATCAGCAAATAGAAGAGAGCCTGCAAAGCTGCTTCCTAAGGTTTCTTGAGCTTCTTGAGGCTCAGGGTTGGAATGCACACAGAGTTGCTTCTGTCTTGTTCTGTTGGCCAAGTTGAATGATTAGGCCAACCACCGGTGGTTAGACTCCTCCTCTTGAGATGCTTGGGAAGGTGGCATTTTGGGAATACATTCTACCCCTCCATGTAACAAACCATAGTGCTTGATGCTGTGTTTTTAAGACAGAGGTTAAGTACTGGTAATTTCCAGTTTATTTAGATAACTAATTACAAAACATAAGGACTTGAATGGCTTCATGTTGGGATGTTAAAAGCCTTGCTGTAGTGAGGGAGGAGATCCTAAAGTGAAGACTAAGGGATGAAGTGTAAAAGATAACTAAGACTGAAAAGCTAATTTGGGAAACTAGCCAGCAATTGACTCACAGTGGGACCCAGCTTTTAAATGCTAAAAAAAAAAAAAAAAAAAAAGAATTTTTGAATTATTGCAAATGTTGTGTTTTCTAATAGTCTGAATGTCACTGTACTAGTCAGTATTGGTGTCATTGCTAACATTACCATTACAAGTTTTAAAAGGGCCAAAACAAGACATTGATGTACAAAATTTCAGAAACTTTTTTTTGTAAAGTATGTGTAGAAAGCCTTTTAGGAATCACAGATTTAAAAGTGTGACCACGGAAATCCGCTGTGCTCACTATTTCTTTGTACATGAAAGCAGATTCCACCCACCTCCCTGCCCCCCCATTTTCAGAAAAGCAAATGAAAACTAACATCAGGTACTTTACTTTTCAAGTAAAATTTCTAAAGCGTGTTGTGCTTCTCTAGGGGAGAGCCCTGGGATGAAGAAGAAAATTCATTTGGTTTTCTAGGGCCTGTTGTTACAGGGAAACAGAAAAGAGCAGTTTAAACATTAAAAAGCAACACATTCTCTCTGATTATTTTATATAGAATTGAGGAAGGGGGCACTGCCATAGGATCCCTGAAAAGTGAAACTTTCATAAAGATTCAAAGACTTTCCAACACAGTACAAGGGCTCCATCCAAATGAATGGGTCAGTCACCTGTAGAGACACATGGGGTAGGATGGGTGGTGGAGGAGATTTACATTTTTAAAACCATTGGCACACAACCACTGGAGAACTTGTCTAAGTATGAATCAGACCATGTCACTCTGCAACAAAAAGCCCTCCAGTGCATTCCCATCGCATTGCAGATGAAATCCAGTCTCTGTGATCTGGGTCCCTTCTGACTTCACAGCCTACCTGCTCACTGCTCTCTGCCTGGCTTTCTGGGCTGCAGCCACTCCAAGCTTAGTGCCCTCTCCATGCCTCTGCCCTGAGCAGTCGGTCCCTTAGCCCAAGAACCTCTTCTCCACATTGTTTTGTAATCATCATCCAGGTTCAGGCCTGCACCCCATCTCTTGAGGGCCCTTCTAAAGCTTCCCCTCCCCCATTACCTTGTTTCCTTTATAGCACTTAGCAGTTAATATTTAAAAAAAAAAATTGCTTCACACCTGAATGTGTCAGGGACCTTGTCTTGTACAGGATTATGTCTCTCATATCTATCACTGCCTCTGGTATTCAGGAATATTTATGGAACCAAAGAATGAAGGAATTCATTTTTAAAACAAAAACACAGTTGATGTGTTAAGTTGTTCTAGCTTCAGTGTGGATGGTTTGCAATGATAAAATGAGGACATTGTATGAAGACCTCAAAAAACAATGATCTCTTTTCTCTGTGTTACATCATGTTGACATCAGCTGTCACATAGTGACTTGAACATGTGATGATTACAGCAAGCGTTTGACTCCAGAAGGAGATTGGTGGACAAAAACTACCAATCAGTAAAAGCTCTCTGTGTTATCTGTTGTCCTCAGAAATATATATGAAAAATATCTAAACTACAGAATATCTAGGGCAGTGGGCCTCCACCAATTGATGTGACCTAGCAAAAAAAAAAATGATAAAACCTCTGTTTATTTTTATCTCATTTTTTAAACTTTCTAATTGTGTGTGTTTGGCAGTATATTTAGTTCATTAGTGATGTGGGAATATATAACATATAGATGCATACTTTCACAGATTTTTAAAATGTGATGTATTTTTTATGTTGGCTTGCATACACTGTATTTATGTATGGGAATGTATCAACCCATCTAAAGTGTGAAAATAGGAGTTCCCATTGTACCTAGTGGTAATGAAGCTGACTAATTCCATGAGGATGCAGGTTCTATCCCTGGCCTCGTTAAGCGGGTTAAGGATCCAGTGTTGCCATGAGCTGTGGTATAGGTCACAGTCCCAGCTTCTATCTGGTGTTGCTGTGGTGAAGGCTGGTAGCTGTAGCTCCTATTTAGCCCCTAGCCTAGAAACGTCCATATGCCATAGGTGTGGCCCTAAAAAGGAAAAAAAAAATAAGAAAGTTTGAAAATGATGAAGATTTATGCTATAAACAGTACTGACCCTAGCAGCAATACTTTTACAGGTAATATGATAACACATCATGGTTAAATATATGATAAAAATATTAAAGGAAACATAATAAAAACAAGGGCACATGTATTCAGTTTGTGATGGAAACATCATTGGGCATACCACAAAAGGTAGAAAAATTCCTGTAATTATCACATTTTAATTTGGGACTTGACCCTCCAGGAAATAATAGTTAGGGATCACCTCCTCCCCCCCCAGCACCCCTACTGTCCTTGACCATCTGCTAACCCCAGCCCATGCTTGCACCTACTCATGGTAGTACCTGGGTACTTCTCGATATAGAAGTATACAAATCTCTGTTTCAGAAGGCTCTAGGATGATGCCTAGATCCAGCAGAGAAGTTTGGTTGATATTATTATTTGGCCTTTCCTTTTCTTTAAGTTACATGGGTCATTCAAATATGATTACACTCTGTATCTTGGAAGTTTGGTATTTAGAAAGTTACTACACCTCATTTGCAAGTAGGCCTTTAATGACTTTAAATTCCTTTTTTTTTTTAAATCTCTGCACTGTGTGTTTTAAGTATTTTATAGATGTATAATAAAAATGATAGTATTTTATAAAGACCTTTTCTGGAGGTCTAGAATGTATTTTCTGGAAGAGTGGCCATGGGAAAAATGTTTTTTTTCATTGCTAGACCAAAACATCTTGGTATGGGAAATTAGTGGTGCTTTTATTGCTGCAGGAAATTTTCTTACTTTATTATCAAAGAGCTTTATAATGCCACTGCTATTGAAAAATAACCATTGAGTGTCTTCATTTCTTCTTTCAATATGGCCGTGTTGCCCTCAGCAACTTTATAATAAAGTACACTCCAGCTGGCATCTTTCCACCTGGATAACTGTCCTGTATATCTCTGTGATTTCAAGATCTAACGCAGTCCTACCTATTCCCAATTAGTCTTCCACTTGTATTTTTGCTAAAATTTAAATGAAAGAAAAAAGAACTCTGTGAAAAAAAGAACTTGATGATAATATATAAAATAAATGTGCTTCGGGGTGGTATGAACATGTGTTTGCATGTTATTAATTCAATTATTTACATGCGAGAACTTCAAAAATCTATTTCTGGATAATCATTACTACTTCTGAGCCCACACTTATAAACTATTTAAGATACTCAAGTACATAATAATGGGTTACTGGATTAAAGATATATTGTTTGGAGAATCTTTGACTTATGGGCTAGAATTTCATTTGTGGATTATTTATCCATTGAGGACAAAGACTCTGAAATAATTTTAATCAGTGAGATTCTTTCAGCCTTCCTTCCTATACCTAGTTTTTAAGGTTTTCTTCCCCTTTCATTTGGGCCAATCCTTAGACTGTTTCTCTGCCAATCAAGGAGAACTTTTTGTTGTTCATTTTAGAATTAATCATGGCCTCACTAAGCTGTTTTTCTCCATGACACTATGTCAGAGATGTAAGAAGCAGAGTCCTGTATAAGAAGGAAAGTCAGTTGGGGCTCCTTTCCTGAGACTCACCAGATATGTATCCCAAGATTATTAATTCCATTATGTATTTTTACTTCATTCCCTGTCTGATAAAAGAGGGGGTTGCCAAAGAAGATCTGTAATTTTTCTGATTTTTATCAATCTTTGGCTTCATTCAAGGAGAAGTATAGATATGAAGGAGGCACACATAATGAAGAATTCAGTGTAGCTGAGAAAATAAATGTGCTGGGTGAGAGGAGGAAAGTGTATATTGAATATCTGTGTTTAATATCTGTCTCCTGTAACCTTTCTTAGGTTATGTTTCTTTTTGGTTAATAGTCATTTATTTGGTTTCTCCTCACAGAGCTTAACTCCTCTATTATGTGTGGTGTTCACAGATTTTCAGAGAGAGAGAGGATTAGTCGTGAGGACAGTATCGGGAAAATGAAGAAAAGATGCTTTCATTACACATTCCCCAGCCATTCGTGATGGCCTCTCACAGTTCTGCTTTCTGTCTCTGCTGCTGGCAGTGATTTGAAAGAACATTCCTTGGAACTGAAGATTTCAGTCCTGGGACTGTTCCCTCAGAGAAGAGCTGAGCTGCAATCATGAGGGATGGGAACCATATCTATTCACTGACAGACATCAGTGAAGTCTCTGCCCCATTTAGCAGATTATTCTTTTAATTGGTGACAATATTTATGTCACCTAAGCCTGTGAACTGACCTTCCCATAAAGCAAGCCAACTTCAGTTCTAGCTTAGGACAAAAAAGGAAATTTGGGAGCCATCCATCCATAGTATTTTGACTGCCATGCCCAGAAATTTAAATCCATTGTGAATATATGTACTTAAATTGCAGGGAAACACCTAGAACTGATGAATTTAGAAAACAGTATACTAGAAACAGGCTTTGAAAATTCCCATTTTTTTTAAGTTTAAAAATATTCTTCGACATTAATGAACTCTTGTCGGATATTATTTCCCAACCTTGGCACTGTTGACATTTTGGTCCAGAAAAGTCTTGGTTGTGGAGGGCGGTCTTGGGCGCTGTAGGATATTTAACAGGGTCCCTTGGCTCTACATTTAGATACTATTAGCACTCCCCTTATATTATAACAACAAAAAATGTCTCCCCTGGGTAATGGGCAAGACTGTTTTCAGTTGAGATCCACTAGTTCAGAGCACTGATCACTCTAAAGATGGAGTTACAAATGTAACACCTGTGAGTAGACAAAAATCTGCTTCTTTTGAGCTCCAGTAATGAAGTATTTGAAAACTATTAAGTACTATTATTAAAAGACCCTTTACTTTGTTTTTAAAATAATATTAAGGACTAAAGTAATTAAGGATAAATGGAGAGGTAAGTTCTCCAAAAAATGAATTCTAAAATGTACTTTGCTTAGTAAATAAAATATTGTCATGTATTGCTAGATTTCTTTTATGTATTGATGTAAATAATACAAATAAAATGAACATAATAATAACTAAAACTTGATTACTCACAATGTATTTTAAAAGCAAAATTTATTTTATACAAAAATTACATGCATTAAAAAAGACATCCTTTTGATTTTTAAGATAATGAAAATCAGGAGTAATGACTTAGGAATGATATGGTTGTGTATAACTGGATAGCAGTTACCACATGCAATAATCATTTAAAGAAATTAGTTGCTTTTTCTAAAGCTATCCTACTTTTCAAATCAGAATTATAGTTCTTTTTGTAAGGAAAATATAGGTAGGCAGGGAGATAAGTTGGTTCCCCCCCACCCCGCTCTATCTGTTCATTTCTCAAGGCATAACCTCATTTTTATTTTTGAAGGATAAAGAAATGCTCAAAGTTAATAATGTCTTTTGCCATTTCTGAAAGTAAGTGATATTTATGTGTACCTCAGATGTACAGTTACTTGAAATCTTATAGAGATGCTATCAATAGTAATTTGAAAAGTGAATTATCTTATCTTACCCAGACCATTCGCTTTTCTCTCTATCAGAACTAAACATATGAGTAGTCTAATGTATCCATATTGATAGGCATTGTTTTCCTTTTCAGTTATTTGTATAATCCGGTTGATGTCACCAAAGAATTATTGTGTGCTTAGAATCACCTGGTGTCTTTGAACTAAGTTTTAGCCTAAGCCAAAAATGAGATGATTGAGTTATTACTATGTATTTATATGCGCTCTCTCACAAACTCCCTCTTGATTTTTTTCCCCCCAATTTATTGTCATAAAAATATTTTTAGGGCAAAATAGAGTTCTGACATGATGTGCTGTTATGTAAAAGAGTATAATTTAAGGGAGTATTTAGTTTATTTCATAAAATTAATTCCTTATATTCTTTAGATTCAAGTATTTTATGCAGAGATATATTGGATATGAAGTTATTTTTCACGATTTAATTTAATAACATTTTTCTATTGCCATTCTTTTTCTCAGCACTCTTTTCCATAGTTGAAATGAGGTTTTTGGTGTGGCATGTATTTAAGAATGTGTTTTCCATATTCCTCATGGATACTCATTAATTGTGGCCATCTCCTAAACATCATACACATGATTTCACATGAACATGTAGAAGTATCCTTGCCTTTGCCACCTATAAGAGGTGAAGTGTCTTTGCTGTCAGGGTTACATTTCTATTATATCCCAAACAGGGACTTTGCAGTAGTGGGAGATGGAACTCTTCTAGCTAGAATATGAGATAATCATTTTTCCTTTTAATCACAATGTTTGTATTTGGCCGTTGTCCAGTCGTATACTTGACCACTTATTCATCCATCACATTCTTTGAAGAAGTTTGAAAAAATGAAGTGGTTTTTGTCAGGGTGAGGTGCAGGGATGGGGAAATGAGTGACCCAGAGGTTAAGTGGGTTTCCTTACTTAACACAGTGAATCCTTAGAGTCTAACTGTTGGGAAGCAAGGACTACAGGGGGTCAGGATTCCCAGTTCATTGTCTCAGTTTACAACCTGGAAGACCTTGGCTTTGTTCTAGCTATGCTATTCAGCGCTGTTGAAAAATGAAGCTATAGGAGTTCCTGTCGTGGTGCCGTGGTTAACGAATCCAACTAGGAACCATGAGGTTGCGGGTTCGATCCCTGCCCTTGCTCAGTGGGTTAACGATCTGGCGTTGCTGTGAGTTGTGGTGTAGGTCGCAGACACGGCTTGGATCCCGCGTTGCTGTGGCTACAGCTCCGATTAGACCCCTAGGCTGGGAACCTCCACATGCCAAGGGAGCAGCCCAAGAAATGGCAAAAAAGGCAAAAAAGAAAAATAAAAATGAAGCTATAGTCTGTGCTGTCCAGTGGGGCAGCCGCTAGTCACATGGGACTATTTAATTTTAAATACAGTAAAATGTTTACTTCCCAGTTGCAGCTGCTAGGTTTAGGGTGGACAGTTATTAGTCAGTGCAGGTAAAGCATATTTCTCTCCTGCAGAAAGTTTGGCTAGTACCAGATGATTCTTGTCTTAGACCATGATAAAATATTTAGGGCACTATCTTCTCTTGGATAATTCTCATGAATAAGTGAAATGGTGAATGTTGATTTTTGTTTTTTCTTTCTGTGTCCTTGTGTTATAACTGTACACTGAGGGCACTGGGAGCTCACAGGATGCCCTCAAAAGTCTCTCCTAGGCTTGCTGTCTACCCTGGCTCCCTCCCCCATTCCAGATTCAGCCAGGGCAGTTCTGCTCTTGTAAGACTCTTTTACACGTGGCAGTTACCTGGTAGCACATCTTCTGTACATTTTTTTTTTTCTCCTGAATGATTGGAAGTACATTCTAGTCCATTTATAGAGACCCGATTGATTTTGGAGGTAGATTAAAAAGAAGTCACAGCATTTAGGAATTTCCTCCTTACCACACCGTCCCCCAATTTAATGGGTATATACTTGGGTTAAATATCATTACTGTATTATTGCTTCTAAGATGTCTAGTATTGAAAGTATAGGGTAGTTTTAAGACAGAAAGAAGCAAAATGTTTTGGGGTAAACAATATCTAGTGTCTGATGAAAGCAGTATTTTTTCTAAGCTCTTATCGAGTTTTTTTTTTTTTAAACTTAATTCTTTCCCTTTTCTCCCTCTTTTCAGAATAATGATTTTGTTCTTTAACTTTCTCCTAGATTAACCAATGTAACATTTGAAAATAATTTTTAGGATTAAAAACTTATGGATTTGATATGTTTGATATGTTATATGATACGATATGTTTCAGTTCATTGTAGTTATTATTCGTTTTGCCACTCGGATTTTCCCTCATTTGGCTGATGGGAGCTGCATCACCTTGGTTCCTCCTTTTGGTTATAACCTGGTAGTTCCTCAAAGCCTCCATGCTGCCTGGTATGGCAAGATAACTAATGCTCACTTTGCACATTTCCTACCAAAAACCTACAGTCAGTCACTCACTACTCTGAGGGGCTTGTAGGTTTTTTTTTTTTTTTTAAAGAAAAGCTCTATTTTGCCTGTCTCCCCCCCCCCGTTATGTTAACGTAATATACAGAAACACAATTCAGAAAGCTGAAAAAAAATCCTTCAGCATTTATTATCTGTTTCAATATAAATATATGTATTACAAAAAAGGGTTTCAATGTTAAATTGAAGATAAAGAGTTGGGTAGGTGTCGGCTTATGAGATTTCTTTGAAGCAGTGATTTGTTAAGACTTAGGGCAGATTTACTTTTTGATGTTCCATTTCAAATTACATTGCAGACACCGGCCCTTTGAGCTGTGAGTTTCTCTAACCACACATATACACAAATAAAGATGGTGGGCTCTGAGCCAGTTGGAAATCAACAAAGTTATTGTTAACATCTTTGTGCTATAAGCAATAAGAAACCAGTTAATATTTTAAAAAATTTTATTTTAAACTCATCTAGATGGTTCAGTTTTATCTGCCCATCTCAGTTAATAAAAGACATAAAGGGCCAGGTATATAAAAATCTCAGAATTAGCCTCTGCTGAGGGCTCTTAGACAAATGCAGAATAATTTGTGATGTAAGCTAAATCATGGTACTTGTAGTATTTCCCAGATCCCCTTTCTTGCCCTTTTCATTGCAGAATGCTTGGCTACCCTTTCTTTAGGCTAATGGAAACTACTTGTTACATTCATTTATCCTCATTATTTTCAAATATTTCCTTAAAAATATTGCCCATTTTTTTTCCAAAATTCAAACTCCACCTTAGTGATACCCAAGCCAGCCATTTTCCTTTTGGCAACATTTCTATGTAGTAAACAAGATAGAGAGTGCGATTTCCTGTTGTGGCTCAGTGGTAAGAAACCCGACTAGTATCCGTGAAGACACGGATTTGATCCCTGGCCTTACTCAGTGGGTTAAGGATCTGGCATTGCCATGAGCTGTGGTGTAGGTTGCAGACGTGGCTTGGATCTGGTGTTGCTGTGGCTGTGGTATAGACCGGCAGCTGTAGCTCTGATTCGGCCCTTAGCCTGCGAACTTCCATATGCTGCAGGTGCTGCCCTAAAAAGCCAAATAATAATAATAAGAAGAAGATACAGAGTGGAGATTGGCTGTAATGAACATCTAGAATGGGTTTTGCCTTCATACCTCTGATCTCTGGTCAAATCTTGGCCCAGGGTATAGCCCCTTTAATTATAAAATTGGTGTGTTCACACCTTCATTCATTTGTAGATCCTATCACCGTTCCAAGTCCAGAGGTAACATTTGTAGGTCCATTTGGAAGAATTTAGTCTTCTTGTGACATTTCAGATGAGAAGGGGAAAAGCCAAATCACCTCTTTCCTGAGAGAGCATTTCATACATCTCCATCTCTGTGACTGCACTGAACCATCATGTAGCAGTTGGCTCTGATACACTTGCACAGACACAAATTGAGTCTGACAGGACTGATGTCTCCTGGACTTGGCTGTCATTTGAAATGCTGGCAGGAGGATGGAAGTGGTAAGAGGGGGCGTGAGGAAGAGCTGATTCCTTTAGCACCTCTTCTATGAAGTTTTGAGAATTTTAATGTGTGGTAGCTGTGAATGGCTTGATAAGTTGTTTTCCAGATGAGGTTGATAACAATAGCTGATTTGAGCAGCTGGCTAGCTTTTGGTTTCAAGTAGATGCATTTCAATGTACAATTTGCTGCTTCATGCCACCCACCAATCTGTTAAAGAAAAAAAAAAAGCTATCTAGTGGAATAGTAATTAGAATGATTTTCCCCTCCTTCCTTTTAGTTTTATCTTTCTTGCATTCAAGCCATTCATGCATAGTAATGAAAAAGAAAATATATATTTTAAAGTTTTTATTTGCATGCTCAGTTTTAGAAAAGATACTACAGTATCTGCATTATAATACTTTTAAAAGTACATGTTATTTTAAGTTTTTAGGTTCTTTCTGGACATCTCTGGTATTTTGTGTCAAGAATTTTGTTTGTGTTTCATATATCCCATGCATGTATTTCATATATCTCAATATGCAAAAGTTAAAGGTACACCTTTCATTGGCAAATAAATTCTGATTGTCATTCTCAAGTTCTCAGGATGAGAGAGGAAGTGATAACATTAAATATGCCCTCTCTTTATTAAGAGGCTACTCTGTATAAGATGTGCTAGATTTATTTTAAGATTCTGTAGGAAGAGTTTTTTAGCACCTGAAGAGCCATACTTCAGATTGTTGCTTGGTGCCAGTTACCACTTCCATTCTTTTCCGTTCCACCAGGACCACCATCACTCTTATGGTCTGTGTGACTTCTTACCTGCAACTCTTGATAATAGTGTTCTCTAAATAATCCCACATTCCACTGTCAGTTGATATTCTCAAAGCTGGAGTTCCCGAAAGTGGCGCAGTGGTTAACAAAACTGACTAGGAACCATGAGGTTGCGGGTTGGGTCCCTGCCCCTGCTCAGTGGGTTAACGATTCGGCGTTGCCGTGAGCTGCGGTTTAAGTTGCAGACATGGCTCGGATCCCGTGTTGCTGTGGCTCTGGTGTAGGCTGGGGACTACAGCTCCAATTAGACCCCTAGCCTGGGAACCTCCATATGCTTCGGGAGCTGCCCAAGAAATAGCAAAAAAAAAAAAAAAAAAAAAATTCTCAAAGCCTAGTTCCATGTTATTCTGCTCCAAAACATTAAACAGCTCCCTTTGTGATTTGCTGAAAAAACTCCTTGTTAACTTAGATTGGCATCCAAGACTCTTGATGGCCTGTTGATTTTTCAAACTGAACCATTTTCTTTTGCCACCCATCATCTTCTTTTGGTTTCCTAATGGGTCCAAGATACCAACCCAGTAGTCCCATTATGAACCCTGGACCAGCTGCATTAACATCACCCAGAAACTTGTTAGAAATGCAAGTTCTTGGATCCTACCACAGACCACTGAATCGTGAAACTCAGTGTGTGTGTGTGTGTATGTGTGTGGTGGGTGTCCAGTAATTAGCTTTCCAAGTGGATCTGATGCCTGTAGATGTTTGGGAAGCTCTGTTCCAGGCCAACCAGGCAACTTGCCTTAGCCAATGTTCCTCTTTCACTGCCCTGCTTTGCATAGAATTCCTGGAATGCTTTTCTTTCCTTTTAGTAAAACTGCCTATACTCCAAGGCCCAGTTGGAGACACTGTTTTTTCCATGATGTCATTCTTAATCCTATCTTTTATGGCATTATTTGGCTTTCCTTCCTGGCACTAATCACTTATTAACTTGTACTAGTCATCCGATGTACCTATCTTATTTTCCCTACTAAATGGGAAAGTCACAGAGGATGGAATCTGACTCATTTTTTTGTATCTGGTAACATTTAGATGTGCTAAGTAGCAATTCTGATGTCTTACACCCAGTAGGCTCTCTAAAAACAGTCTGTGGCTTATTGATTTTTTATAGAAGATTGAGAAAACTAAGCCTTTGCCCAAGAGGCATATAAAATCCTGTTAAATCAGAGTGGCTCATGCTAGCTATTGTTTTGACTTATTGAAGCCAAACTAGACTTAAATGTGATGTGTCTTTAGGGAAGACGCCAAATGTGCTGGTATAAAAAATTCTAACCTCTCCTGTTTAGCTGGCAAAGTTGAATTAGTACTGTCATTTCACCTGATGCTGAGAAAGCAACTTCCATTATTCTGCCAATAAGAGACTTTTTTGCTGCACAGTAGAGCTTCTCTTAAATCTTACTTATAACATCGATGTGCTTTCTTCCACTGATGTATTCATGTAATGTGTCATAAGAAGTGACAGTTTTTTCTCATAGAGCATTGCCCAAAAGGTGACACAAGAAGAGAATACAATTCAAAGTAGTTGGCTTTTGAGTGGCCTGAATGTGGGAATAAGATCAACCAGGGCTGTTCCATTTTACAAACTAAGTTATTTGCTTCCTAGAACAAAGGCATCATGGTTATAATTTATGGTGTATTTACAGTGGGTTGTGTTTCTCCTGGTGGTTGTGATGGAATAAGGGGAAGAGAGTGAGGAATCTAAGTGTCTTTGTGTTTTCTCCCTTTTCTTTTCTCTACCTCTCCCCTTATAGGCTCTGAAAGTGCTACAGCTGAAATTTCAGATCGGACCGACTCTCTGCGGCTCCGGGGGCAGTGATTACAAGCTGCCAGAGCATGCTGGTGCCAAGCTGCAGGATGGTGCACGTAGCCAGGCCACTGCTGCTGCTCCTTGCCTTCTTCCTCCGCGTGGATGCTGAGAGTAAGCCATTCTCCTCTTCTCTAGGGGGCTGTGACCATAATGAGTGGTTTTGTTAGCAGTTGGCACCGTGTTCAGGGCCTCTGAATATGTTTCCTCTGGAAGTAAATTCTGAGACACTGTGGGATCCTCCTTGGCTACCAGCCAGCTTTTCAAAGAGATTATTGATGTGACTTCCTTACCATTTCCTCTCTCTTAATGCCCTTTTTCTTGTGCATCTAACTGCTTCTACTGTTTTGCCTTTTCTTTTCTTTATTTTAATACTCTTACCAGCCCAGTGGTAAAGATATTATGAGTGATATAACTCAAACCAAGATTAACCAGTGGGTGATGCCCATGAGTAAACATTGCTTAGACCCATTAGAAATTTCTTGAGTTTGGGGGATATTTCTATGTTTAGAAAAATGCACAATGTCACATTGAGCCCAATTAAACTTCCAAGCCCTTGTAGCTGTCACAGCAGCTGTTCTAATGTACTGTTTCCGACAGCTGTCGTGGAGGACGGTATTCAAACACATCAAGCAGAACTGACAACTTTGTGGCGGGATGAAGTGTGTGTGAGTGTAAGGAGAATTCGGTGGTGTACAGACCCACAAAATTTGGATTATTGGACTCAATTTAGGAAACCGAGATTGTGGTCAATCGGCTTGCCGATTAATGTGAAGCTCACCATCTCCTTCGTAATTAGGAAATCGTTAGCTCTACCTTGTTTACATATGTCTCTTTTCCCATCTGTCCTTTGGCCTTTTTGGAAGAGACAGTGGTGGAACAAGGCATGTCTTGGCCTTGCACTCACCAACATGTTTGGTAGTGGTTCAGCTTATGTGAGAGGTGGCCATTCTCTCTGGGAGTCCCCTAGTGTTATTAAAATGTGTAACATCTGCTGTCATTAACATTTCCCTCCACTGGCTATTTCAGTGATATGAAATTTGATTCATGTTAAGGATGTTTCAAGGACAAGGATCCTGGTGTCATGTTGGCCCCTATTTATTAATTGCATTTCGACAAGTATTTCCTCAATAGCAGCCAATTTCTTTGTTCAAATAGGGGCTCTGTTTTCTGTAGAGAGCTGTCCAGGAGTAAAAGGAATACTGTTAATAATAGGATACATATGGAACATAGATGTTTTAAGCACATTCTCTGGTTAGTAATGTATATAGTCTCCTAATTAGCACTTGGGAGTGTTGGTTTAAGGTGAAGCCAAGGAATTTCTAATACAATGCCAGCAAATAATTAACTGGGATAAGACCCCAACGAAAGACGTTTGTGTTATTTTAAAGCTGTTTGTCAAATTCTATTTTAAGGTTGAAATCTAAATTTAGTTTTATTAAGAAAATCAGGCATATGGCTTTATTTTTCTGTTTTGGCTAGAGTGAGAAAGTCAGTTGTTTTACAGTTGTTAATTTTTGGCAAAAATATATGAAGACCCAGGGAATTCACTTCAGTATCAGATCCCAGTTATAATATTCATATACCCATGAAGTTATCCTTCCAGATAAGTAAACATAATCTTCTACCAAGTAGCTTTGCTTTTGCTTAATTCTCTGGTGGAAAGTGGCAGACGAATGTCAAACGTTCAGGAACAAGTACTTTTAAAATGAAAAATAATGTTTTAAAAACAGTCTAGACTACAGATGATCATCACCTACCCCTTCCTGTATTCCTCCCCTTCTCCATCTCCCTCTTCTGCTCTGTCAGCAAATCTCCTGTCCATTGGAGTCTTAGACAAGAAATAACAAAGGCCAAATTAGCGATTGTTAGTTCGATTATTTACCATGTTATATATTTACATGATACCAGTTCTCAACCTCAAGATGTAACCTGAAAAAGAACCTGTTCTTTCTTCCTCGGCCCATCCCCCTACAGAGAGGGACAGGCTTCTTTGCCAGATTAATTTTGTTTAGTTTTGCCCTTGTCTACTCAGCCTTGCTTTAGGATATTTTCTCTTTAACCCATGCATTTGGCCTTGTTGAACAGCCTGTGTAACCTGAGCATTTCTGGTGAAAGAGGAAAAATCAGTAATACTTTTTGAAGCACATTTGATTTTATTTATTTTGGCTTTTTAGGGCCACACCCATGGCATATGGAAGTTTCCAGGCTAGGGGTCCAATCGGAGCTATAGCTGCTGGCCTAGCCAGAACCAGATCCGAGCAGTGTCTGCAACCTATACCACAGGTCACAGGAATGGCTGGATCCTTAACCCACTGAGCAAGGCCAAGGATCGAACCCACAGCCTTATGATTCCTAGTCGGATTCATTTCCATTGCACCATGATGGGAACTCCTTGAGGCACATTTTAAAAGAAGAAAGGACATCTCTTATTAACTGCCTGGGGGATATATGTGGTACGTGAAAGCACATGGTAGAGTTGGAAATAGAATTTTCGCCACTAAGGATATTTAAAGAACAACTGATAAAGTAGGATCTAGATTTCAATCCATTAGGTTGTGCCATTACCTTCTCTTAAAACACTGAAAAAAATCAGGATATATGTAGTACTGAAGAAAAATTTGATTTCTTCACTATCATATAAAGGTGATATTTCTTAGGCTTCTGTCACCTGGGTCACTGGTTTGTTTTCCTACTCTTTGGTTTGTACATACAACCATATTTTTTTTCTTCTTATGTAACTATACTTTTTCTTCATACAAGGAATCAGAAGTCATATTTTAAAATTTAATAGCTTGTCAGAGCCATTTGAGAACTTTGAAATTTTTTTTAATTTTGTTCTCTTTTGAGGAAGAGAGTTACAAATGCAGGTGGGGAGTGGGAAGGAGCCACTCAAGTGTACTACTTAACTTAATGTGTTCAACTCATTGCCTTTTGAAATGATTAACTCCGAAGAGCCAAGGAGTCAGGACTATAATCTCTGTGGAACACCATCACACAGTGCTGGTGTGATGTTGCATTAAGTAGGAGAGCTCTCATGAGTGTTGGTTCAAGCCAAGGTTGAGAAATGGTGATAATATCCCTTTAGCAGAAAATTAAAGTCTTTGCCATTGCCAATTTAAAGTGCCTCGCAGGTTCCTGCTATTATTTTCAAAGGCTAGATATGTGCATGGATCTTATTGCTTTTCATTTCTGTGTCTGGAACACTCAAAATGATTCTGCTTGTTCCTTGAATGCAACTACACGTGGTAGAGCTGTGGCCTCAGGAAACAGTCAAGTGTGACTTCTCTTTGAGCACCAGGAGCAGCCCTTCCTCATGCCAGGCCAACCAGTTTTCTGTAGTGGTTTGACTGAGGTCATTTCTGGAATAATATACAGGCAAATTCCTCCCAGCAGACAGGGCCATTTCACACTGAGAACATTCACAGCTTATTAAATATGTCCTTTAGTTTTTATTTTAAATTATGAGTGTTTGGGTATGTATGATGTATGTGTGGATGTTTGAATGTACGTGTTTAGGTCACAGTCCATTGAATCATCATTTAAAAGGTAAATTGCTCTTGGGATGATGAAAATGTTCTAAAATTAGATTGGGATGATGATACTAATTGAGTATAAACATACTAAATACCATTGAATTGGTCACTTTAAATGGTTGATCAGTGTGTTGTATGAGTCGTATTCCTATAAAGCTATTTTAAAAAGAAAAGGTAAACCAATGCTTAATCCAGTTCTCTGGTTAGATTCCTTTTAGTTTAGTTGTCACCTGAACACCGAAAAGTGTGCTGGTTCCTTCAGGCTAGTGAGAATAGATGTGCTTATTGAGGAGAGTAGGAAGAAAGCCAGTTCATTTTCCATGCTTATCAATGCCTTCCTTGTTTTCCTTTGCTCTGACTTTACTGAGGTGTGGCAAAGTAAAAACATTGCTATTCCCTCCTTGTTCCTCCCCTCCCTTTAAAGTAGCTCAATTAGCAGCATCCAGCTGTCTTCAGCAAGAAAATATTCCAGCTATTTTACTGATCCTTTAGTCCCAATGTGGAATTTTCTGTAGCTTTCCGAATTAATTGCTCCCAACAGAGCTGAACCTACCTAGTAAGGTTAAGAATATGTCATACAATCAACAAATGTGTATACTTCAAAGTATTTTATTGTGCGTAGAGGGACTTTTTTTTTTTTTTAAATCCAAAATATGATGTTTGTTGTCTTTTCTTTCTCTTTTTTTTTTTTTTTGTCTTTTTGCTATTTCTTGGGCCGCTCCTGCAGAATATGGAGGTTCCTAGGCTAGGGGTCTAATCGAAGCTGTAGTCTCCAGCCTATGCCAGAGCCACAGCAACGCGGGATCCGAGCTGCGTCTGCAACCTATACCACACTCAGGGCAATGCCGGATCGTTAACCCACTGAGCAAGGGCAGGGACTGAACCCGCAACCTCATGGTTCCTAGTCGGATTTGTTAACCACTGCGCCATGACGGGAACTCCTCTTTTCTCTTTTTATTTGAGATGCAGCCCTAAGGTAGAAGGTGAAACAATATCTGAAATATCTGTGAATTACTTCTTGTTATTGCTAATAGCCTGGTGATATTTGATTATACTGGTCTATGACTTTCTTATGTCTTTCCCATCACATTCTTGGTTTCTTTAGTTTTCCTCATGTAGCTGCTATTGACCTGACACATTTCAAATAAGCTTGATTTAAGAGCCATGTTGTTCCCCAACCAGTGTCCATCTTGAAATAAATAATTAAAGAGGAAAGTACTGGTGACTGGGTGGAAACCAATTTTCTCTTATCTATGATTTTATCTCCTCTCTTTCATTAGCTTACTTTAGCTCTATTTATTCATTCATTAAACTAGTTGTGTGTGTGTGTGTGTGTGTGTTTGAGCATGTGTGTCTGTGCCCCTACTTCATGGAAAGCTTTGTGCATAATGTTAGGGATATAGAGATATAAAGAAGTATAGTCCCATACCAGCTTGCGATCATCCTTCAGATTCATAGCTCACTTTTCAGAACTCTCTCAAGCAATATTCTTAGATTTTTATCTCCAGGCAGAAAGTAGTGCTTAAGAAGAGGAACTCTGAAGCAGGAGTGTTCATATCCTGCCTCGGCTATATAGGTGTTCTGACATGGTACATATGTGCAAGGTACATATCTCTGTGCCTCTCACCTGTAAAACGAAGATGGAAAATGGTACACACTTAGTATGGTTAGCTTAAGTTTAAATAAAAAGCTGCTTATAAAGCATTTTGAATAATAGGGTTAAATATTCCCTAGATGTTAATTGCTATATGCTTTTTTTTCTTTCATCAGCTTGTATCATTTCCAAATTAGAAGCATCCATGTTTAGATCTCTGTGGACATTGTTGATCCCATTAGCTTCATGATTTGAACATTATCTTTTAAAAATATAAATATGTATCTTTATATATATGCCTCCAAAGAACATCAACTGATTGGCTCATTCATGTATTTAATATTCCCTTTAATAAATGTTTATTGAACACATTTCTTGTGTCAAGCATTGAGTTTACTACTGAGTGTACAATGCTGAGATTAAAAGATATGATCCTTGCACCTAGAAGGCTTAACCTTAACCTCTAGAGGAACAGACAAATATTTAACATTAATCTCAAAATTTTTACACTTTCTGTGATGAATGTTTTGAGGGACGAAAGTAGGGAGGTTAGTGTTTTAACTATTCAAAAGAATAATGAAAAGCTTTCCTAAAGGAGGGATTTATTTTTTTTATTTATTGTGAAAGAATTTCAGACTTATAAGAAGTTACATTTGTATAGGAATTTCCCATATACCCATCACCTGTTTTGCCCCAGTAATGACTTGTTATACAATGGCAATGTATTATCAAAATCAGGAAATCAACATTAGCACAATACTATTAACTAATTATAGATTTTACTAGTTCTTACACCAGTTTATTTTTTTTAAGTTGTAGTTCTCTTAAATTTGATCACATGCATAGTTCTGAAGGGATAATTTTTGATATCACATCTTATAAGTTAACAAACTACACCTGAAAGAGCTGCTAATGTTCAAGAAAGAACAGGCTCTTATACTCCAGGGCAGGAATAACTTAAGTGTATCCTGGGGACTGAAAGAATGGGGGTGACTGGATCCCAGGCAGAAGGAGAGAGAATTCAAATAAGGCTGTACAAGAAAGTAGGACCTTCTAATACAAGGCCTCATAGCACTTCTTCCAGATCTTTGTTTTTATTCTAAGGACAGTTAGGGAAATGACAGAAGGACATTGCATTTAAAAAAAAACCTCAGTGTAACTGAAGGGTGGAGATATGCTTTGGAGCCAGGCTAGCCAGAGTGAACTTGAGATCTTTTAAGAGGAAATTAAGGAAAAGATAGGGAATAAGGAAACAGAGTGATGGAGGTTAGGGAGGCCAGACTGCTTTGAAAGTCAAAAAATAATTTTAGTTGACTTTTGTGGAGATAAATTCTCCTAACACTTGAACCACCAACAAATTATTGTAATTCTGAGTGAAAGAGAAAATCAAGCTAATGAAGAACAAATAATCCTTTAACATGTCATTATTTTTCCCTCCAAATGTATCACTGCTTATTCCTATAATTTCTCTTCTTGATTGTTTAATCTTATTTAAACTTACCTTTATGTTAATATTTGTAAAAAAAAAAATACATTGGAATCCAGAATCAGTTATAAATCGTGAATGAAGTTCATAACCTTACTACAAAAGGTATTTCAATTTAGTTTTCTTCTTTGACAGAAGCTTTAAATTCACTCTACGGTTCATGATGGGTTTTGCATAATCACAACATAGTGTTGTGACAATCATTTTACACTGCAGTTATGAAATCAGCCAGATCCTGATTCTTGTTATCACAGAATTTACTTTTTAGTTGAAGTGGGGCTGGGTGGGGAGGAGGAGACCTGTAGCAAGATAAGGTTATGTACAAAAGAAAAATGAACAGTATGGCATTGATATTATAAATGCAGCCGAGACAATAAAACAAGGCTATGGGCTGTGTGAGTAAAGGGGACTATTGGGGGACGGGACAGAGCATTCCTTCATTTTATGTCAAAGAAGGTGCTGCTTAGTGAGACACAACACATACACTGAGTGTTGGCAAGGAAGCAGCTATGAAAAACTGGAGTTGAAAACATCCAGGCAGATAGAACAGTGATTCACAGAGGCCTTAAGGAAGGAAGAAGCCTAGTGTGTTCAAAGGCTAAAATAAATTCCAAAAGACTGAAGCATAGCCAGTAAGAAACCATAGTTAGGGGAGGGAGGGAGGGGCTAGGTCATGTGGCCTTCTAGGCTTAGAAATGGGTTGGATTGCTGAGCAAGTATCTAAGGAAACATATATTCCTGGGAATATCTACCTGTGAAATTTGAGTTGGGCACCACTGTCTTCTACTCAAACAAAATAAATATTTCTTTCACAAACAGTGCATTGAAGGGTTGATGCAGTCTCTGATCAGCTCATTTTCTAAACTGCTTGACTGAAATTTCCTTTGTGCCATCCCATATAGACTTTGAACACTGAAGCCTTTGGTTCACAGAAGCAAAAATAGCTACTTTTAGCTCTTTAGCTCTGGCCAGTTTTGTTTTTCCTTTAAAGCAGATGATAGTTTTACACTGGAAACATATAATTAGGTCTGCATTTCACTTTATCAACATCCGTAGTTGGAGAGGAGGGTATACGAGAAAAGCTGGACTGTAATCGGAAGGCAGTAGCCGACACAGACTTGCAGGGGAAAAGGAAACTGGAATAGAGCTTTTCTCTATATGCCTTCATTTAATCAAGATTATAGCAATAGGATCCCTAAGTGATTCCTATATGGAAAGTATATTCTCTGTATAGAAGAAAGAATTTTAATAAACTCTTTCTTGGTAAATCTCTTTTATTTGGGGGAAAAAAAAACCTTTATTGCTTATGTGATTTAACATACCAGGACTTAGTTTTAAGCCCAGTGCGGCTGTAAGGTAATAAATAAAATAAGGATTATTAAACCATAACTTAAATGTGTTTTCTCCAAAATAGTACATGGGGTTAGTAACCTGATTTGGCTTAAATTTTGGCCCCTTTGCTTACCTGGAACAATATCCTTAATTCTTCTGACCCTTTGGAGACTTTCATAGCTCTCACAGGTTCCTTTGAGATATAAATGAAATCCTATATGTGAAGTACTGTGAGTGCTTGATGTATGGAAGTTATTTAGTAAAGCTTCATTTTTATTCCTTTGTATGTACCATAGTGCCTGATGTATGCAGAAATCAATTATCTAGCATTTTCACCTGTTGAGATGATTTTCAGTTCAGGGAATGTCCTTTAAGCAGCAACAAACAGAACAACACAAAAAGCATCCATACGTAGATAGGTATTATAACTTTTCTGCTGAACTTTTAGTGAAATCTCTCTGCACTATGTTTACACCATCAGTGTAGCTCAAAGTTTCTCAAGCTTAACACTATTGAGGGTTGGGTCCTATGTTGGGTGAGGACTGCCCTGAGTATTGTATGAAATACAGCAACATCCCTGGCTTCTACCCAGTGACAATCTAGCCCCAAGTCATGACAACCAAAATGTCTTCAGATATTGCTCAGTGCCCCTTGTGGAGCAAAATTACCCCTGGTTAAGAACAGGAATAATGCGTAAGCTCTGGTACAGAGATTGCAAGAGGGAGATAACTGCCCTTTGGACAAAAGAGGGGAATTTTTGTCTAAGATATGAGAGGCCTTTCACAAGTTCTTGAAATCAGCTGTGCCATTTGAGAAAGATAAATCTTAGCTCTGCTTAATATCTTGTATAACCAGAAACAGATTGCCTAATTTCTTCATGTCTCAGTTTTGTTGTCCTGGGGTATTGCACGGTAATTGCAGGGCTGCTGTGGCGATTAAACATTAACCAGTGTAAGGTGCTTAGAAGTTCTCCTCACACATAGTAAGCACTAAATAAATATTGGCCACTTGTTTTTATTATATTAACTGTGTATTTTGTAGTATATTAATTTGATTTTGATACATTTTTATTTTATGATGCTTTATTTTAGCAACAAAATCCAGTTTTATCTCATAGCAGTGATCATATAATACCTTCTTCTTGTATAATTTTTAAATGCTTTATATCTTTAATATAATTTGTTCCTGAAAGCGCTAGAAGTAGGCAGGACCCCTTTTATCATCCTCACTTCTCAGATAAAAGAAGCCAAGGGTCAGAGCTGTTGACCTGCCTGAGAGCGAAAAGGTGAGCAAGTGATGGAAAAGGCCCTAGACCTTAGCGCTCTTGACTCTTCCAAGGAAGAGACAGAAGAGTTATAAAAAGCAAGCACAGGACCTCAAAATGCATAGCAGCCAGAATTGTGAACAGAGGTCCCAAAGGAGCTACCACCACCTGCTGTAGTGACCCATCACCTGCTGTGGTGGCCCTCCTGCCTTGGAGGCCCATCCCCATTGTAGTTGTGCTTGAACTTCATTGATGGAGTGAGGATTTAGAGTTATGGAGGAAAAATTGTACCATATCCATAGTACCATATATGCATATCTATACCACATATGCATTAGAGAGGCACTGAATGACTTTTAGAAAGGCTTCTGTCCTGTTCCAATTAAAATAAGAAGAAAATACTGTCAATTTGGAAATTTTGGCATTCTGTGTAACTAGTGTCTTATTATAAAACACTTTTTAGTTTTCATTAGGCTGGCTTGCTGTTCTTACCTGTCAGTGTGATTTAAAATTGTCAGTTTAAGATTTTATCACCATGATCATGATATGACCATCCTCCTAGTCGTGTTCTGGTACATTGGAAATCATGGCCAAACTATTTTATGGTTCCTTTCAAGGTAGAGTCATATTCCCCTCTCCTTGAAAGTGGGTCAGTTGCTTGAGGTGCTTTGACAGATGGAATGATGCAGAAGTGATGCCCTCCTTGTCCTTGGCTGAACCCTAAGAGTTTGGGAGCTTCTGCTTCCACTCTCTGGCACCTGGAGTCCTCATAGAAAGATGCTCTTCTGTCTTGCTGGAATGATCCCGTGGAGAGAAAGAAATGCTCAGGCAGTCAACACAGAGCGTGGCCAGCCATCAGGTAAAGAGACAGATAGGTGAGCAAAGCCATCTTGGCTTTCCATCTAGAATCCAGCCTTCTCCTGATGATTGACAACCATGGGTGTGACCTCAAGTGAGACGAGGAGAAGTGCCTAGCTGAAGCCTACAAGGCAGAATCCTGTGCAATTGAGTCTTTGTCTTAAGCAAGTTTTGAGGTGGTTTGGAATACAGCAATAGATAACTGAAACATGTAGTGATTATTGTCATGAAAATGAAGCATCTACCAGCTTGAAGAGCAACCTTGAACTTGTCCTTGCTTTATTTTTTCTTCTCTGGCTCTGGACCACAGATGACATTCTAGATATCAAGTGTTTAAAGGTAGTCTTTTCTTGAGTAGATGAACATGTGGATATACAGCAGTCAAAGCTCTACCAAGTGCTAAAATTCTGAAACCTTTCCACATTTTGCAAGCCTTTTGACCAGAGGTTGGCAAATGATTTTTGTAAAGGACCATATAGTAAATATTTTTGGCTTTGTGAGCAGCTGGTATCTGTAACGACAATCCAGCTCTGCTGTTAAAATCAGAAGATAGTCACAGATAATACCTAAAGACATGAAAGTGGCAGTGTTCCAATAAAACTTTAATTACTAACATGCTCAGTGTGTCAGATTTGGGCTGAGGGTCACAGCTTGATGACACTTGCTTTTGACCTTATTTACAAGCTCTCACCAGACAATGGGGAGTAAAGAATGTTTATAACAGCAAAAGACCTTGTTTTAACACTGTGAGATTAGTTAAGGGAAAGAGACATGTTTAATCTGCCTCTTTTAGCACTTTGCTTTGTTAGTAATATTTATTGGGAGCAGATTAATTAGAATAAATAAGTTCCAGAAACACAGCTCTTGATAAACAGAGATGTTTAATAGCCCTTAACCTTTAGAATTTGTGTGAAAGAAACTTTTCATGTTTTCTGCACTTTATGTCTTTATTTTGGGGGTGTTTCAGGTACTTGGCTGTTAGTGCAACTTCAGATTGCAAACTCCTGACAAATGAATAATTTATCAGCTATGGGATAATTTTTATTGTACTGTGAACCTGGCATTTGGAACTATGAACATCTTAAATACAGAGAAAAAAGCACCAGGAAGTACAGATTTGATGGGAATGTTGCAACAGGGTCTGTAAAGAATCAGGTTTGTAATCATGGGTATTGAAGCCTGATAATGGTTTCATAAAGGCAAGCAAAAGCAGAAACCTCATGGTGAATTTGACCACATTGTGGGTACCTCTGTATAGATGGCTTCTGTACTATCTCAGTGCTCATAAATCCAAAGAAAAATAAAACTCCAGTAAGAAGACACCACTGATGCAGCAGCAATCCTCAGAAATATTGCCTAGGACCCAGACATCAGCAAATTGAAAGGCCTTTTATGGGGCATGGAGAAGGGGTGGTTTGCAATTAATTGTAATTGGAATCCCTGACTCACATGAGAATATATTTTTTTTAATTTTTAATTTTTTTGCTTTTTAGGGCTGCACCTGTGTCATATGGAAGTTCCCAAGCTAGGGTTCCAATCGGAGCAATTGCTGCTGGCCTACACCACAGTCCACAGCAACTTGGGATCCTTAACCCATTGAGTGAGGCCAGGAACCAGATCTACATCCTCATGGATCCTAGTCAGGTTCATTAACCACTGAACCATGAAGGGAACTCCTATTTTTTTTATTTAAATTTTTTTTTTGTCTTTATAGGACTGCATTTGCACACAGAAGTTCCCTGGCTAGGGTCAAATCAGAGCTGCAGCTGCTGACCTACACCATAGCCACAGCAATGCCAGACCTGTGCTGCATCTGTGACCTACAGCACAGCTCATGGCAACACAGGTTCCTTAACCCACAGAGTGAGGCCAGGGATTAAACTCTCGTCCTCATGCATGCTATTTGGGTTTGTTACAGCTGAGCCACAACAGGAACTCCACATGGGAAAATTTTAATTACCAACTATTGCCAGTTTGTCCCAGTGACTAGAAGAAAGCACATATTTCTGAAAACAGTATGAAGGACATAACTCTATTGTCATTACCATAGAGGTTGTTTAGATTTGTATGAAGGAGGACTAATGAGATTGAACAAAAATTTTGGCTGAATATGAAGGTGGATGAGTAATGGTTAAGTCTATTTGACTAGGGAGTAAAATCTCAAGAGAAAGAATGAGAGCCCCACCACATGAATCATTTGAAGTAAGAGGCAGAAACCACCATGGAGAACTCCTGTTTCTGAAATAATCAAGACTACATCAGCACAGGGATATAAAAAGAGCATTTAGTGACTGCACAACACATAATTCTTTTTGCATTTTAATTGTTCTGATTTGGAATGAATGATGGAAACAGGAAGGGTATTATGATAATTATAATAAAACAATTGCTTGTATTCTGGGATCTATTTTTTCCAGAGAGTTTGCGGTTTAACAAATGGATCTGATGCCACCATTGGGCAGGGAGTAAATTGGCTCACTTCCTTCTGGTGTGTTTACTCAGGCCACTAGGCTTCTCTTTGTGGCCTCAGAGAAGCTTTCACTAATTATTCAGTCACCAACATTCTGTTGAACTCAAAAAGTGTTTTTTGTTTTTCCAGCTTTGCAAATATTCCCCACTTCTCCCTTTCTGACTGCTTAGATATGCCATACCAAATCTTACTGACTCTTCCGGCTCCATCTTTTCTACCATTTTCATCCACTCTCATTAAGTGCCCTTGTATCTCAGGTACTTGTCGATAACAAGAAGATGGAGCTAATCTCAGAATAGTGGGAGAGGCAATCAAGAGATACTTACAGCACGGGGAAATGTGTGCAGTGGTTGACATACAGAAGCAGTGTTGCCAGGAGCAGGTTGTGGTTGGAATTTGCAGGGAATGTGAACAGGTCTGGTGGAGACAGAAACATACTGGAGGGCATTGAGGCAAAGCTGAGGAGCTTGGAGCTTGCCTGGTAAATCAGTGATCCCTGAAGTGCTCTGGACTCACTTGGGAATAAAAAATAGCTGCATAGACCCTGCACTGACCTTGTAAATCCAAGTATATGAAGATAAGGACCAAGCACTGGTGTTTTTTGTTTTGTTTGTTTAAATGTTCCTCACTTAATTCTCAAGCACAGCCCAGCATTACCACCTAATAAGGGAGGCAATGAAAACTTTTAAACTGGGAAGTGTTGTGGTCCCAATTGCATTTTTGATAGTTTGTGTACAGGATAAACTGGAGGGTGAATTACTGTAAAGTCAAGCAGGATAAGGGTCACAATGGCCTGAATTGTGGCTGTTGTTATAGGATAAGGAGGCACCAGATACAAAACTTATTTAAGAGGATTAAAAACTTGCAGGATTCTGTGATGGACTGAACTTGATGTGTACTAAATGAGTCTTGGAGCAGCTAGAGGGAAGTAGCCAGAAGAGTAGATACATCTGTATTATTTCTCTTTCACCCCATCCCTCCTCTGCCAGTACATCCAAAGCACTTAATTGTGGTTTTTGTGTCTCTCCTAACAGCTGTCATAGTTTTCATATATTACTTTTTGACAGACTTTATGGACCGATTCTAATTTTAGTTTGTCTAAAATTCTCACTTTCCATGCTTAGGCCGAGTGTGTTTACTTAAAGCAGATCCTGCCTCATTGCCCTCATCTCCCAAACTAGGGCTTGAATACAGTCAAGTAAATTTTTTTCTTTTTTCTTTTCTTTTTGGGGCCACAGCTATGCCAAAGGAATTTCCCAGGCTAGGGGTCAAATTGGAGCTGCTGGCCACAGTCATAGCCACTCAGGATCTGAGCCTCGGCTGTGACCTACACCACAGCTCACGGCAGTTCCGGATCCTTAACCCACTGAGCAAGGCTAGGAATCAAATCTGCATCCTCATGGATAATAATTGGGTTTGTAACCCACTGAGCTGCATTGGGAACTCCTTAAATTTCATTGTGAAAGCAACAGTTCAACTCTTTGGAGAGTTCGTGCTGGATTTCCTGAGGGAAGCAACCACCACCACCCAGCCTCTTCCTGCCTTTTTGCAACATATCCAGGATCTTCTAATTTTCCTAGAGAAGTGGAAAGTCCAGATTTGTATGTGAAATATCCCTAGTTTTCACCTATTCACTTGGATTATAATTGTTTTTGACTATGCTTGTGGAATGTGGAATTTCCTGGGCCAGGGATCAAACTCATGCCAGAGCTATGACTAGAGCCATAGCAGTGACAACTGCCAGATCCTTAACCCACTGGGCCACAAGGGAACTCCTGAATTACAAATCATTAAGCAACAATAATACTGAGGACAAAGGAAAAACATCTTTGGGGTGGCTCTAGTTTGGGATCATACGTTTTCAATCTCTGTATAAAGTCCGTAGAAGTTTATAAAATTGAATAAAATTTCTCAATCCCAGCAGTAGTTAACAATAGCAGAAAATTTAACAAAGCACCAACAGCAAACATTTGAGCTGATTCTGTTTGTGGAAAGTGAATTAGAGAATGGATTCCATTACCAGGTATCTCACAGTAAAATATAAAGCAGAAGGGCAAATTTAAAGTCCTTTAACTGCAATTATATAGATACTTCCGGTGAATTTGAATTGGGGATGATGAATTATTCATTTAAGTCCTTTGGTCCCCAGTTTTGTACAGTCTAAATGGGCCAGGTTAAAGACCTCAGGTGGCCCCTCATAGCCTGAGGCTGTGGAGAGAGTCCCTGCTCCCTCCCTCCCAATTTTATCCATCCCCTGGAGTCCATCCAGCTTGGTTGCTGGAGCTCTTTTTTCTCTCAGGGGCTGCTCTGACTGCCCAATGTGAAGCCTCAGAATGTGTAAGGCTAAAGAGCATTTGAACAGTTGTTCAGCCAGTGAATTAGCATTTCAAAGGCCTATGCTCAGAAGGGCACTGCCCAAGTGAGCAGCTGGGTGGAAACCAAGTTTACTCCTACAGTCCTGTCTGCGTAATAAGATATTTCTGTGAAAATGACTTTCTTTTTGTAGGAAGACTAAAGATTTGGTGCTAAAACTTTTTTCTTACCTATTTCGATGGCATTTTTTCTAGAATATTCCTTTCACTTCATATTAAACAGATCAAATGAAGCCTGGCTGTTGCTTGCTCATTTGAGTGACACTAATCAGGAATATCTATTGTTATATTTCCCTCTGTTGTGTTGAAATGCTCTGAAGAATAACTCTGGTATTTACTGGCTAGATTACAGCATTTTTGTAAGGACATATATGTTTTATAATTTTAGTCAGAAGAAAGGCATTAGCTTCCAAATAAAAATATATTGGTTCAGATCCTGTCCTGCTATTTACTAGCTGGGTGGTCTTGGAGAAGTGTATTAGTTTCTCTGAGCATATTTTTTAATTCATTTCATATATATTCTACATCTTATACCTATCAGCCTTTTGCTGGTTGCTGGTAATTTGATAGTAAAAAAATTGAACCCATGCCCTGCTATAGCTTCTAATCTAAACTTAGATTTTCATCTGTAAAACAGGGATAAAAGCCTTATCCTGCACTTGTTTCACGGGGATTAGCTGTGATAATGTGTGTGAGGTACCTGGCAATGATTAGGGGAGCATAATTGGTAGATGTAGCTGTGGGATTTGTGTCTCCCTCTTGTGCTTAGTTGCCACTGCCTTCTAATTCATTACCTTAAATTGACACAAAGCTATTTTATTCCAGAAATCTTTTTTCTGCTTTCACATTGTAATTCAGAGATGTTGTTCAGGTCTGAAAGTCTGAGGTTCCTCCCTTTCTCCTTTCCTAATGTTTCACATACATTGAGCTGATTCTGTTTGTGGAAAGTGAATTAGAGAATGGATTCTATTACCAGGTATCTTATTTTTTCTGGAGAGATAATCCTATACTAAGTTTCTGGGATACACTCTTCAGTGACCAGAACAACAACAACAAAGTCTTGCACCATGAAGGTCACATTCTATGGGGCTCAAAATAAGAGACCAGAGTTGAGGAATCAGGAGTTTGGGTGTTGACGCAATTTAAAATTGACTGCTCAGGTCAAGGTAGACTTCATTGAGAAGGGGACATTTAAGCAGATTTGAAAAAGGTTGGCAAGTTAATCCTGGAGGGCTGGGTGGTTGGAGTCGGTTCAGAGACCCTATAGCAGAGCCTGCATGGCATGTTGTAGGAAATGCAAGGGAAATAAATGGTACAAGGGGTTAGAAGGAGAGACACCTGGTACAAAGAGCCTGTAATGAGGAGAATCAAAGTAGTTAGGAGGTCAGGTTCCCTGGAAGCAGTAGTGAATTAAGATCCTACTGGTGATAGTGGGCTCTAAGAGCCTTCAAGCAGAAAAAAAACCTTGTGCCAAGGTCCTGAGGCCAGAGGACATGAGTAGTGTCTGAAAAGGACAGAAAAAAAATGGGGGCTAAAAAAGGAAAATAGTAAGTTATTAAAGGAAGAAGGCTAAGATGATTATATTTAGGTCTTATCATGATGATTCTGGTTGCACTATGGAAAATCTGTGATTGCTCTTGATTATAGTGATAATTTGAGTGCAAAAAAGTCCTCTCCTAAAGTGATGGATTTCCATTCATTGGAAAGAAAAGATCGATTATGTAGACTGTCTCTTTTGTGGCTCATTTTTTTTTTTTAAACCTCATTTACTCAGATTTCCTTAGACTCGGACATAGGGCCAAGCATTCCTTATTACGGCCAACGTAAGTTTCCAAGGATGCTTTTACCTGTAACATTCTCATTAGCTGATGTAAAGACTGCAACAGTTACTGTGGACCTCATAGGGCAGCCTCAGTAATTCTCACCATAGTCCTAAATCTGAGGTGGTAGATAAGATGGGGACTCGGTTCAGAAATCAATCAGATATCAGAGTTTCAATCACATGTGTGTGTGAGCCTAAAATTTTGGTACTGGCTTGTTAATAACAGCAGGAGGAGTGTGAGGATTCCCCCCCACCCCTGCAAATCTTTCATCCTCTCAAATCCTATTTTATAACTAAATAAAAAATGCATACTCCTATAGGTTTCTAAGAATGCCTTTATTTATTCTGACATTTTGACATACTAAGGAATCAATATTTTTTTGTATAATCAAATTTTATTAACATTTAAAAAATCTAGTAGAGTAGAATGAGGTACATTTTAGATAGAGGATTGGCTACCTGGTTAAATAACTTGATTGCTTGCTGATGGGATGGATCTTGATGTATTTTTGGCTCACTTTGCCCTTGGTTTGTCACTGCCCATTGTTCTGGATCCACTTTCACACTTTCCTGGATCCTTTCCTTCCCACAGTGCCCAGCATCCTTAAAAAAAAAAAAAAAAAAAAAAAGATAAAAAACAAACAGTGTTAAAATAACACCAGTATAAGATTTTTACAAAGCCATTCAGGTTTTAAGAATATCTCATATTGTCTGTTATTAAATACAGCCACATAATCGATAAGGAGCAAATCAAAATATTTACCATAGAAATGACAAAAATATAAAAGTATAAACCTTTTTTGACAATGACTTTTTTCATTCAGAACAAGAGAATGCTCTTATTATAGGCTAAGTTTAGCCTTACACTATCCAGTCAAAACACTATTTTCCAAAATTACTTAGGATAGCTCTTCGCCCATCTCCTTCAGTCTAGTTATGTGATACATTTGTAAGGCAGTTAGATTGATTTGTCACAGTCTGCATTCCATCTTTCCCTTACTTCCTGGTTGACTTTTTAAAGTTTATGTACAATAAACCTCATTCTTTGAGATATACAGTTCTGTGGGTTTTGACAGATGCATAGAGTTGTATATCCACCACTACAATTACATAGTAGTTTCTTCACCCTGGAATTCCTTCCCACTGCTCCACTCTAGCCTTTTGGGTTCAGCTTTTTTTCATTTAGCAAAATGCACTTAAGTTTCACCCATGTTTGTTGCATGAATCGATGGATTGTTGCTTGAGTGGTATTGCATTGTGTATATACCCAGTTTGTTTAGCCATTTACCAGTTGAAGGACATCTGGGTTGTTTCAAATATTTAGCGATTATGAATAAAGCTGCTATAAACATTTACAGACTGGTAAAAAATAAATTTTAATCAGTCTCTGGTGCAGTGGTTCTGGGGACTTTCAAAAATAACAAAAAACACAGATGTCTGGGCCCCACTCCCAACCAATTGAATCAGAATTTCTGTGGATGGGGCCTGGGTTAATGGTTTTATAAAAACTCCCCAGGTGGTCCTCTTGTGCAATCAGGGTTGAGAATTAATGCTTGGAGACGTGATCATTTTGTATTTTGGGTAAATCAGCTCTCTAGGGTTTACTTTATTATTTTTATTTGGCGTGGTTTAGTAATTACACTTAGGTAATATAAGATTATGCTTCAAATTAGTTGTTTCTCTTAAGGATTTAATTTCATTTCAAGGCGAGAGTTACTGTATGCTAATTAAACCAAGACCTTTTTAAAGGTGCAGTTATTGAGTTTTTATGTAGTTATGATAGAAATATATTTATAATATGCCAATTATATCCCTCAGGAATATTTTAATAATTATATATTTGATTAAAAGGAGTACTTGTTAGTTATATAGTGTAATTATATGTTTGAATAAACTAGCACTAGAACTAAATGAGCTTCCTTAATTACCTAGATAATTATTTTATATTGCTGATGAAATATATTATCTTATATGTAGGTAGTGAGTTTTTACAGTGTTTTATAACAGTATTTAACAATGATATAATCAACTATGTTGAGTTAAAGTGTGAAACAACATTAAAGTCATGAATTCGGTAACAGATATTTGCATTAAAATAATGACATTTTCATGTCAGGCATAAATTCCCTAAGAACAATGGGGTTTTTAAAATTTCCCTGAATCTACTAAAAATGTTATTTGAAAGCTATATGCTTTGATGATCAAAATGCTTATTACCAAGATAAATGATCATTTCTGTCTTAACCCTAAGCCAAGTTTTATTCAGTTGATAGAGATCCTGAGAATAATTGTATGATCACCAAGTGTTAGGAGATCCTTCACAAGGAAAGTTCCAAGAAATAAACACATTTTTTAAAAAGATCTAATTAAGTTTATTCAGTGATTCATGAATCAAGCAGCATCCCATTTAATAACTAGGAGGTGCTCCAGAAGTAAGGTCTTCTAAAAAAAGACCTATCCACAATATTTCGATTTTTATTTCCATGAATAAATGTTAATTCTGATTTTAGAGTACATTCATGATAATAAGTGGGATATAATGTTGATATCTTCCTGATTTAGCTCTTCCATTCTAATTTCTAATGACCATGAGCTATTTACATATTTGCCTACAGATATTTGGGAGAGCTGGGACTTTCAAAGTTGTGCTCTCCTCCAAAGGGTGGAAGGAAACTCGTTACCAGGGCACAGAAAGCCCATCATTGTGCCCACAAAACAAAGCAACAACTTTCTACTATTGGTGCTAGAATAGCTAACATGTATTGAGCAGTTAGAATATGCATACACTGTGCAGCTTGAGGAGTATCTCCGTTGGTCATTATGACACTCCTGTACTTGAGTAACTCTCATTATCCCTGATTGTAAGATAGGGTAAATCATAGTTTAGAAAGGTTAAGCAACATGTCCTTAGTGCTGTTCATAACAAGTGGTAAAGCCTTGATTCATACCTATGTAGTCTGATTTCCAGGACCACAGGCTTAATTGCTCTTCCACACTCCATTAGGCATCATTTGCCCCAACTTTACTGAATTTAAAGGAACCTTTTTCTTTGCTCCCTTTGACTATCTCAATTTATAACTCTGGATGCATTTTTTTTTTTCCTTTTTGATTCCTCTATTTGGTTATATATACCTATTTTCCCATTAGGGCCTAGATGCCTTCTCTATTCCTGGAGCATTTGTACATCGCCTCATGTGCAGTAGGCTCTAGGTAACTGCAGGGCTGATTAAAGGACATATACAGAGTTCATACAGAGCATCCATTAGGTTGGGTTGAGATCCCTTCTTCACTTCAGAGGTGCCTCAAGATGGCTTTTGGAAACTCAGTTCTGCTACTTGGTGCAAAGCTGGCTTAGTCTGTAAGGGATACAATCTAAGTACTTCTCATCCGTGGGTAAGTTTGAACTTCCTGTGTAAGCATGATGCATTAATAATAATGGAATGAGGAGTTCCCTTCATGGCTCAGCTAGGATCCATGAGGATGCATGTTCAATCGCTGGCCTTGCTTGGTGGGTTAAGGATCTGGCATTGCCGTGACCTGTGGTATAGGTCGCAGATGCATTTTGGATCTGGTGTTGCTATGGCTGTGGTGTATGCTGGCGGCTACAGTTCTGATTTGACCCCTAGCTTGGGAGTTTCCATATGCCGCAGGTTCAGCCCTAAAAATCAAAAACAAACAAACAAACAAAAAAAACCCCAAACAAACAAACAAAAAGATGGAACACAGTGCAAGGAAATCCACTCTATGGCTTGATTTCATTCTGAAAGAGAAAATACACAACTCGTTTAGGTAAACTGAAAGATGTGTCAAGAGGGACCAATTTTGACACTGTGGCCTGCACAGCAAGTGTTTTTGCTTTGGGAATGGGTTCCTTGACATTATCTATTCCAGGTAATAATAACCTGATCATGCTATAATAGACCATGATTAAACATGATAGTCTTGAGGTCCTTTCTCCCTCTGAGGAATACTTGTTGTAATTAGGGAATCAGACCATAAAACTTTAGATTCCAAAGTAGGATTAGGAGGTGGAAAGGAAGAATGTCTAGAACTTTAACTTCTCTTGTCTTCAGGCTTGTGCCCCCTCATCACTGCTTGCTTCTTGTCTTTACTTCTTTCTTATAAAGTCTGTGCATTTTCTTAGGCTGTGCTAATTCAAGGAACAGTTTTCCCCAAGAACAAGGTCATCAAAGAACACTGCTATTTTCTGATAGATTTTGAAAGGCTTTCTAATTCTTGCATGTTATCTTTGAAGGAACTCAAATCACAGACTCAGGGTGGCCAAAGGAAGCATGGCTTTGGTCCATAGCTTATTTGAGACACTTAATTCCATTTAAAATCTGCAATTCTGATGCGCTGTTAAATATCCACTGCCTATCCAGGTGACACCTTTTTTACAACCGTTTGTTGTCAAAGAATCATTCAAGTGCCCTTATATGTCTGCTTAAAATCATGTAGGATTATATCTCCTTAATTTGTTCTGTAATAGATCCACTGTTTTACTGCAGCAACTCTGAAAAAGAGTGTTGTCCTTAAGGCCCTATCCTCAAACTAGAAAGTTTGGATAAAGCTAATTGATTGTAGGCTTGCTGTTGTTCATTATCTTAATTAGTCTAGGTAATTAAATCATTAATTGATTGAAGCTGATCCCTTCTAACAGTAAAGCAGTGCTTTTCTGCTTGATCCCATAAGAACTGCCATTTCAGTTCGTGCATCTCTCTTTTTTTTTTTTTTTGGTGGATTCTGTGTGGCTAATAGACCCCTACAGTGGGGACAGTGGCACAGGAGGATAAAGCTAACCTATGGACACAGTGGATGCTTCTGAGCTGCATCTCGGTAGAATCAGGCAGCAGGCCCACCCTGGCTGAGGCTAATTAACACTGGCCAGGAAACCGTGGTGCAGATGCAATCCATTATGGAGACAATCCTGCCTCTGGCACTTAACTTTCTTTCATTGTTTGTTGTGTTTTGCTTGGGTACCTTTCTGAAACTGGATTTCCATCAAAGGGCTCTGACACCCCTTCCTGCCGTGCATATGCCCACACATTTTTAGCCCAGTGCCACAGCGTTCCTGAGATGAGCGCTTTTTCTTCTTACTCAAATTCATAGCCTTGAGATAATCGCTCTGTTTCCTAAATATATGAAGTTCTTTTTAAAACTTCAAAGCTGCCTCAGGGCAGAGGGAGGAGGGAAGGCAGATGCCAACTTCGAAAGCTTCAAGTGAATTGGCCAAACCATGAACACTTGTCCTCAGGTGCAGAAATATGAGACATTTTAACAGAGCTATTGCACATCTGAAAAGTTGGCTTTTACAATGAATTGCTAATCCGATAATTACATTAGCACTAGAATCAGACTAAACAAAGGAAAAGGTAAGGCAGTAAGAAGATGTTTTACTTTGGAATACATTTCAAAGCTTCTTGTCAGTCCTCTCCTATCTAATTTCAGAACAACTTCTGTGGTAAGCTTGGTTTTATTGAGATCGTTACAGTACTTTGAGGTTTTCTTTCTTTTTTCTTTTTTTTTTGGATATTCTTTCTTATTATGTATCTCTTGAAGAAAATTGTGGAAGTATTGAAATTCGTAAGTGACTTCTTTTTTCTTGGACAAACTGAGCTGGCAGTTCCTTGGAAGAATTCAAGTTCTTTGTTTTTTCTGATTGATAGGATAGCAGTAGTAGGGCAACAGAAATGGGTTGAAATGAATGACTAGCTTGAAATTTCTATGGCTGGATATAACACTTTCTGCATGACCCTAATCAGAGTTAGCCATTTTCTTATTATTATTGACATAGCTTTCAGACACCTCTGCTCATGGAAAAATATAGCAAACAAATATGTGTCTTTCTTGCTATTACTGAAAGAGATTCTTAGGGAATTGTAGCATTATATCATGCATAGTATACTGTGGCTTCAATTTTATCCAATAAGCATTAACATGGGGTATATAATTATAAAGACCTTTTCTATCTAGACTTAAATAAGCTTCCTTTAAAACTCACATGAATATGATTAATTATGTTTTTATATTCTCAGTGTAGTATGTGCTTAATTGCTTTCTAATCTAGGAAACAGATATATCTTGTATATCCCTCTTTGCTATTGCTTATTTTATGTAATAAAGAGAAAAGGAAATGCTGTTTAAGAAATGGAAAATAATGTTCTCTAAATAATTAGAAATATAAATTCAAAACTATTGGTATTTAAATTTGGGAATTTATTTCTTATTCTGTTTGTATTTATTTTAAAATGAAAAGATTCTTTTGTTTCAAAATAATTTTTAGAAAGTGATTATACCTCTTAAGAGAAGTAATGTATTTTACTTGCAGGAAGGACTCAAACCTGACAAGTCTTGATTTGGGTGAGAATTCAGATGTTGAGCCTTTTTTAAATTTTTTGAAAATCAGAGTGAGTGTAGCGAGAGGCATTGACAGGAATATGCTTTAATTTATTTTACATGATATGATTAATTTTATATAGTTATGACTTGTGACAGGTAGAGAGGAAGGAAAGATTGCAAACTCTGTTTATCAAAGGAAGTGCAGTTGGTCAAGGTGAGAGTGGATAAGGGCTTCTGCTCTGGTGGTGGCTGTGGAATTGGAGAGAACTGGATGGATGCCAGAGATACTAGGACAGGTGAAACAAACAAGAGTAAGTAAACTATTTCATCAGAGGTAGCAGATGAGAGAAATATCAAGGGTGGCCCCCAGATCTCTGTTAGCACCTGGTTGAGTGATAGTAATGTGTCTCGAGATAGGAAACACTAGGGGAAGAATGGAGTTGTTTGGGTTGAGTGGGGAATCATGAAATTGGTTTGGAACATATTGGATGTGACCTGCCTGTTAAATAACCTACTGGAAAAACTAAATAAGTAGCTTCATATTTGGATCCAGATATGAGAAAAGAGCTGTGGGCTGAAGTTAATCTTTTAAAGTTGTAAATGGGTAGGAACAATATCAGCAAAGGAGAGAATAAACAAAGACCAAGGGTTCAGGAACTAACCCTTGGAGACCCCCTGTTTATAGAAGATGAGGATAGGAGGGGTGGTCAGTGGGGAAAAGAGAACGATAAAATATAGAGTAAGAGGGAAATCCAGGGCAGGTTGTGTTTAGAGACCAAATAGATGTTTGGAGGAAAGTTGTTCTCCATGCTCTTAAATGCTGTTGAAGGGTCTGAAAAGTGTTTATTGGATTTGGTGACATAGGGGATGTTGGTGACATTAGGGGAACTTGGACTGGTGGTGTGGTAGAACTGGAGTGGAGTGAATGGTTTGTTTAAGGGAGGTAGAAGACAGAGAATTCTGAATCTGAAAGTGCTTGTTCAGCCTCAGCTTCCAAACTCAAAGCAGGATCTTTTTCCATGTAGTCTCATAAGTACTCATTTAAGAAAAAGAAATCTTTAAGCTTCAGACCTCCAGACTTTCATTTTCCTTTCCTTTTCTGCTGAAGAGTGAATATATTACCATGCTGCAGATTTGGTCTGGGGAGGAAGTCTCAATAGTTTTTCAGAATCAAAATCCATGTAATCCTCCAAATACTTGTGCATGACTTAGTCTCTGACCAGCTCTTTGTTTTGTTTGATGAAATGCTCTTTACTCCCACTCCAATTATGCTGAACTACTCAAAGTTCTCCAAATAATTAGAGATTATATTTATAAATATTAAAGATTTCTTCTATCAGTAGGGTTGATTCAGGGCTGCTGAATTTTTCTGATACATTCTTCTTCCTCTTACTTTTAATTGCCCCTCTTTTATTACACTTTCCCTTATAGACCTAAGGCGAACCTCTTCTGTGCCTCCCTGTACAAATTTCTGTCATAAAGCTTCCACATGTACATCTGGTCTTGTCTTTCTGCCTGCCTATCTGTCTATTCATCCATCCATCCATCCATCCATCTATCTATCTATCTATACATACCAAGGTGAAACTTCCTCAAGAGAGGGATACTAGTTATTTGTTCTCATGGCCTAATGTAGTAGTCACTGAATGTTTGTTGAGTGAATAGATGAACATCGCTAGGCTGATCCAACTGAGAAACAGGAAGTAGCAAAACAGACCCCTGAAAAGCCAGAAATGGTGCAACAAATATAGTATGTTATTCAAAGTAAGGGCCCATAAGCCTCACTCAGAGCCTGTATTCTTTGACTTTACAAACAACTCTAAAATATTTATTTGGCAACCACCCTGTCCTTGAACTTAGACAAACCCCTGACCCACTGACAGATCTCAGAAAACACACGTGGCTGACTTAGAGGGAAATGAAAAGCTCTACAAAGTAGATTAGAACAAAAGCTATGTAAAGTAGCAGAGTGAACCAAAATGATCCAAAAAAATGGGAGAGAGCTCTTTTTTTTTTTTTTTTTTTTTTAAAGTATCTTCTCAGGACTTTTCAAGAGATTTAAAGCCAAATGAATAAGTTAATGTACTAAAACAGGGTGTAAATATACCCTATCAGAAAATGATGTGACTGTGTTTTATTCTGCTTAAAAAGTCAGAAAGATATTTAATACATTAAAAGAAGTTATTAAAAATAAAATTATGTATGGAAATACATATAGTTTAGAGAAGAAAATTGCTTCTGTATGGAATATCCTATTCCTAATGATTCCTAATTGCTTCTGTATGGAATATCCTATTCCTAATGATGATCCTATTCCTAATGAAAATTGCTTCTGTGTGGATTTCCTATTCCTAATTGAGATAGTATTGTGGTAAACACACCAGTTATTCCTGTAGGTTACAATGCTCTGGAAAGGGGGAATCCTTACTGTGAGAATTAGGGAATCCAGGATAAAAAGAAAAAGAATGGCATTTATCATGTAACAGGAATCTTTAGGAAATCATCATGCACTAACATGGGTGCAGTTATTTTCTCTCATTATAACTGAGTTAAAAAATTAAATGTGTTATTTTACCTTTCCAGAGGTGGATGCTTTGTTTTATCCTGGGTAACTGAGAGGATTATTATTCCTTCTTTTTCCTAAATTATGACACAAAGAAAATTTTTACCTTTGCTAAAAATCCCCAACTTTCATGTTTTTTCTTTTTAACTTAAATTGTTGATGGGCAAAAAGGCAATGGTATTTACAGGATTGAGACAGCTCAAATAAACCTAGTGGGTGTTCTAACAACTGAAATACTGGCTAAGGTTATTAAAAAGTGATATGTCATATTTAATGTAACTTCAGCTTTCTTTTTGGTGTTTGTTCACTGTTTAGTGATGTTAAAATCAAGGGTTTTCTCTAAATACTCCCTGTGCAAAAAAAAATTTTTCCCCTTCTCTGTACTTCTACATTCAACTGCCTGTCTGTTTTTACAAATGAATGAAAAAATTGAGTAAGATTGGAGCTCTGTAATACAATGTATTATTTTTCCCACTCCTTAGAAATAATAAAAGCACATCATAATACATCTTTGCTATTAAAAACTGACCTCCAGTGTGCTGTGGAAACATGTAATTGAATAACACTTTTTGTCGAGAGAGATATTCAATAGAAGAAATGAATTTATACACGGCGTGATGATAAAGCAGGGGCTTGACAATTGTGAAAGTTCTGAAACAGAAAAGCTGCCTTTGATTCTTCTTGGCTGACTTCTAAGTGGAATTCAAGAGTTTATTACAATACCGAAAATAATAATTTAGATACATTTTTACTGATGGCAGCATATTTTCTTAAATGAAAGTAATATTGTAGTATGAAGATAAAATTACAGTTTCCATTAAAATATGCGCCGGCAGAATGTCATATGTAGTGATAAAAAAAAATGACTGAAATCTGGGAAACAGAAACTGTTTGAAATGGCACCTTAGATAATGAGGTATTTAAAAAAATTAATTATTGGGAATTCTATTAGAATTTGCTGATTTATTATTATATACCCACATTTAAAGAATTGGTTTCTGATGTCTCTGATATTTGAAAAAGGTACACTGTCAAAGACACAAAGTACAGAAAGAACCTTTTTGATAGATGTGGGTAAATAGTTACATTAATTAGGATCGACAAAGTGACCATTTTTCAGTTTTCCCCCCAGCATAACAGGTAACTCTTGTTGTGTTTTCTGTAGACTTTAATGTGAAATGTACCTTCTAATCCTGCAAAATATTATCACAGAGTGTGAGTGTTTTGTGGCCTTCCTTTTCAGTAAAAATTGCACGAAGTATAACATTTTAGAAAATAATTTCTTACAACCTGGTTATCTAATATACTAAACATTTATATCAAAACATTAAATTGTATTCATGAAACTTGCCAGCTGAACCAAATAGATTCACAAGCCAGAAGCACTTGGTTTTAATTTATATACATTTTCTTAAGATTATTTTCAAATGTTTAATAAAATCAGATTATTTCCTCTTTTCCTCTGCTAAATAATGCTAAAAAAATGTTAAATGACCCATTTTAATGACATTTTACTCTAGTTTTTAGTGGAAATGGGGAAAAAAATGTCCCCAAATACTTATGGTGAAAAATACTGGTTGAGAACACTGACCATTTATTTAGATTCTTTAAGGAATTAATATTTTTAATAATTATTTTTAATAAAATAGTTTTAATTTTATGCAATGTATTGATTCTTGGTCTGCCTAATCTTTCTCTCAGCGATATATATTGAAAGGCCCTACAGAAAATCAACCTGATTTAATAACTAGCTAGAGCTTTCTAGCTAGTTTTCTCCTCAATATTTCTGCATGCTCTCCCTGGGGTCAGTTTTCAGGGTCATGGGTATAGAATCCCTTCAGGATGCAATTGAACATAAACACTGTAGCATTTATTTCTGTGCTTAGTGGTAAAAAGAAATCTTTTTTGGGGTGTACTAAGTAAAGCTTGATAGGATGCAAGCAAAGAAAATTGGCATATTTTAAACCAACTGTAATTAAAAAAAGAATGCAACCATAGATAAACCTTTCAACAGAAATTGGCTGAGGGATATTGAGACCCAGCTATTCATTGCTAAGTGTATATCACCTTACACTAGTATTGTGGATCATAGGAGATATACTTAGTACTTGTGAGCAGTTTGAATAATCTTTCTCAACAGCTTGAACTGTGGCTACAGCTCTGATTTCTGACCTTTCATCCTTCCACTTCTTGGTCCTTAAGTTTTTGTTTCCAAAAATTTACACATTTTTATAAGCTCCAGAGCAGTTACTCAGAAATTTGAGTAAAACACTGACTAACACATCTGACACACAGTAGGTTTTCAATATGTAGTAGCTATTATAAATGTTACTACTACAATTTTTATAATAACCGAATGATCAACTTTGATCTTCATTTCTTGTGGGAGTTCTATTTAAAACTCTGGTATATGAAAAACCGTGTAAGCCTTACATTCATATATGATTTTAGATCATAAAATTTCACACATTTGTATTGAGTGCTTCCTGTGGCCATGATGATAATTTCCTCACAGCAGAGACCTCAGCAGAATGTGATGTTACTGTCCATGACCTCAGAGGTTTAGAGCCACCTATGGTCACCTATAATTGAATAGTTATGTGTTTTATGGTAACGGATGGAAAACTAAAGGATAATAATAATTCATCTTTACCAGTAAGTTGTGGTAGAAAGTCTCAATAGATTGTTTTGGCTATTTACTCTTTACATTATTAATGTCATAGCCGTAAAGTTTTGTGTCTTCTCCTATACACACACACACACACACACACACACACGATAACCATTTAAAAATCCAAAATCAACAATAGATTTATAACCCAGAAACCCCAGCAAGAAAGGAATGCTTTAATTTATATTTAAAGAGCCTTGGAGTTCCCATTGTGACTCAGTGGTAACAAACCTGACCAGTATCCATGAGGACGTAGGTTCAATCCCTGCCCTCGCTCAGTGTGTTAAGTATCTGATGTTACTGCAAGCTGTGGTATAGGTCCCAGGTGCAGCTAGGATCTTGCTTTGCTGTGGCTGTGGTGTAGGCCAGCAGCTGCAACTATTCAACCCCTTAGACTGAGAACTTCCTACCTTCCAGGTGCAGGTAGGGCCCTAAAAAAAAGCCTCATAGTCCATCTCATTGGGCTGCCAGATTTCTCTCATTTTCAAACTGATGATAGTACATGAAGGATTTTAAAAACCCCCTTCCCCCTTATTTCTTTCCAAGATATAGTCAGTCCTCAGAAATTAGAGTCATTCTCCCCCCCACACACACCAATTCTTTAATTTTGACCCTAATTTCATGGTTATGATTTTCTTAGGCACTAACTCTAAATTTTGTCAGAAAGCCAAGCAAATATGAGAAAACAGGCCTGTATTTGTTGAGCAGGAGCAAAATATAATTTTGCTAAACCAGACAATGTTATTGTTGTTTCCATGCTTCCAAGAGCATTTTTTAACCAATTTCATTTTAAAAAAGAAAACAAACTAAAATGAAGGAACTATTGGGAAGTACAAAGGAACACCTTTGTCTCTTGTACACCTCTGGCTGTAGCAACGATATTTGATGACAGTTTTGGCAGGGATACTTTAAAAAAAGAGAACACAATTTACACTTCTCAGAACCTGCATCAGGAGCAATTTGTATGGATTCATAGAATCATTGATGGCTTTCCATTTAACTTGAATAAAATATAAGACTATTCTTGGCTGACAAGGCCCCAGATGCTCTGGCTCCTTTGCTTTCCTCTGCCTTCATCTTACATCAGACGTTCCTTTGTTCACCATTTTTTGATTGTCTTGACCCCTTCATGCATGGTCTTCCTCATTCTTGGTACTCTCTCTGTTTAACCGAATTCATTCTTTCTCACTGATTCCTCTTCTGTGAGATCTTCTTTGACCATCCTGAATAAGTCTGACTTCTACCTCATCACTATGTTATCTCCTTCCTACCACTTCTCATTTTGATGACCCAGTTAGTGCTTGTTCCCTGACCCGAGAGTCTGAGTGGAAAGTGTGTCTCTTTTCCTCCACACACCAGAATCTAATATGATGCTTGGCACAAGTAGTTCAGTAAGTATCTGTTAATTAAATGCATGCATCAGTGAATTAGTGGGAGGGAGATGGATTGTATTTAAGATGAGAGAAAAGGATATTGTCACAGAGAATTTGTTGCAGAGCAAGGACAGTAAAGGTCAGATCTCTTGTTTTTCCAGCTACTATCTCTTTCTCTTTACTGGGTTGTGATGCTTCCCTGAGAAACCTATTCATAGGGATGGGCTTTAATCTACCATCCAGCTGAATTCTGCAGCCCCTGAACATCTCTGCTGATCTACTTGCTGGAATGCCTCTTAGATCATACTTCTACTCTTTAGGTCAGACATAGCATGGAGTTTTTAATGGCTCAAGTGGAAAATGCATGTATACTAAGGAGCCCTTAACATTGGTGGAATCCAGATAATAAATGAGTGATCATGCATCGTTTCCATTTTTAATTATAGTCATTTCTAAGTAAAGAGAACCGGGAGTTCCCACTATGGTACAGCAGAAACAAATCTTACTAGTATACATGAGGATGCAGGTTTGATTCCTGGCTTTTCTCAGTGGGTTGGGGACCCAGCGTTGCCATGAGCTGTGGTGTAGGTTACACACATGGCTTGGATCCCATGTTGCTGTGGCTGTGGTGTAGGCCAGCAGCTGTAGCTCCAATTCGACCCCTAGCCTGAGAACTTCCATATGCCATGGGTTTGGCCCTCAAAAGCAAAAAAAAAAAAAAAAAAAAAAGAAACCTGAATCCCTGGTAAATTTATAATATTGTTTAATTTATCAAGGATCACTTTATCAAATATCAAGGATCTTCTACTTTAAAATTTTGTGATTCTATAAGATACAGCTAAAATAGTTTTGGTTTATAGGTAAGAACATTGAATAAAGTCTGTATCACTTATCCAAAGTTAACTATAAACATTTATGCAACTGACTTAGCAATTAAAATAACTCTTTCTAGTACAAGTGGGTATTTGATTTTTAGATGAATAGGAACAGACTCTGTGGCAGACACTGCCAGTTGCCTAATGGTAGACAATTTATTCTTGTTTGCTAATCACTGAACCTAGATTTAATTTCTTCTCATTCCAAATGGCTGTGTCTGCCACCAGAGCCTGAGTCCTAAGTCGTGAATGTTATTGGTCCAAAATAATTAAAAAAAAAAATGTGGTAGTCTTACTTTCCCTTCTAAGTGATGCATTCAAACATATGATGGTATTGAATTCTGGCCAGTAAAAATTGGAAAACCTGCTGGGGAGTTTTGGAGAAGGGTTTATTCACTCACAAGAGGAAGATGTGAGACAGGGACATTCTGAGTGTTTCTTCTGTATGTAGTGTTGGGAACTGCTGCAAACATCTGGAGATCACAAGAGAAGCAAGTCAGCAAATGCGAGAAGATCACAGAGGAAAATGGCCCATAGGGGAAAGAATGCTCAAGGCTGTCCTCAAATTGCTGAATTAACCATTCTATCTCAGGTCTTATGTAAGACAATAATCTCATCATTATTGAAACCACTTTAGTAGGGGGTTCTGCTTTGTACAGTCCCCAGTATTGTAACAGAGAAGTTTTTTAGGTCAACTAAAGAAAACTTAGCAGAGTTTATAATTCCAAATCAGTATGCTCCAAGGCGAGAAAGCCGTCAACACAAAAGCTGTATATTTTATGATTTAAATAGCAATGGAGGCTACCACAGAAAAAATGTGCTGGTATGGAGACAATCAAAATCAACAAATAATAGATGTTTCATATACACAGCTTGAGAAGGCTTCACAATTTATATTTGCAAACTTTGTTTTCTGAGTTTATGTAGAACTGTCTAAGTGGAAGCAAATAGTTGGTTTTCTTTGGCACATGCCAACAACAAGCATTTTTAATCCTGAAGAAAATGTATTGTTCTTTGTCATTTTTATCTTTTGCCTTTGGGCATGCTAAGATCCTACCTAAAAATATTTTTCTTGCTAATTCAACTTTTCTAGGAAAAAATACCAAATTCCTCTGAACATTTATTTTTCAGTGGGACTGACCACAGATTAGATTTTCCATCAGACTTTTACCCTGAAAGTTGTTGCTAGTGTGAACGTTATTGGTATGAATTTGCTTTGGGGTTAGAGACTTCCCTAATTTGATGACTGTGTATTTTGCTTCCTTTTGCTAAAGAAGAAGAAAACACAACTTTTCCATTTCTTTCCCATGACTATTTTCTATTTAGTTTTCCCATTTACTTCTTGAGTCAATTTAAGTAATTTATGTCTTTTCCAGAAAATTATTTATTTTATGCCGGTTTAAACATTTATTAACTGTATGTTTGAAGTATATTCCCTTATTTTAAATAAATTTCCTTACTGTCTATTGTTAGATTATCATTTCATGTCTAGGTAAAATATCCAGATATTTGCATAATTATTTAAAAGTGCAAGCATTGGAATGTTAATGAAACAAACTTGTCTGGAGAAGCATACACTGAAAATTGTGCCTAGAAAGATGTGATCACAAATGCTTTTGAAGTGCAAAAACTTACTTTATATTATTAAGGATGTGCCTTTTTCTGACCTTGATACCTGGTGTGTGTGTCCTAGAGCAGGGCTTTTCGACCAGGTGTTTAGGGAAACCCAGATACTGTTAAAAGGTATATAGAGAAATATGTCACCCCACACACCTATATGGAAGACATACAGGTTGTTTTGTTGTGTATGGAGATACTGCTTTTTCTGTTATGTTTTGTTTTACTGTGGGTCCTCTCACAGCAACTAGCATTTGAATGTATGCAAAACAGTTTCCTAACTCTGATCATAGAAACAGGTTACTGAACTCAATTAACATGCTACATTTCCTCATAAGCACAAAGCATTTTCTCAGACTTCTATCACCCGCATCAAATATAGACAGTTGATTGATATGTACGCCTTGTGGAATATGAGCTCTGTGGGGAAGATAAACCACTTTTATTTCCTCAGTTTTGGCACTGTGCCCATGAAGGGGAAGATGGAGAGAAATGAAATGACATAGTGAATGTCTAATTTAAGCATCTTAATGCCTGATTCCTGCCATGTGCTCGTAGGACACAGGTTCTTCCCATGTTCTCTCTGGTAGCCCAGTCTCTGATTGAGGAAGATGACCATGGAGAAAAAGAATAGGTTTGTTATAAGAGTGAATGGTCCTTTTGCAGGAGGGTTTCTGTTAAGTCTGCAGGAGACAAAGAGAAGATTGAGGTTTTCTGTTGTTCAGCTGAGTCAAGATGCAGGAATTAGGGTTTGCAGAGCTGCTTGAAAAGCAGAGATGTGAGATGTGGTTGTGAACTGGGAGACAGTGAAAGAGTGTGACACTGTGTTAAATCATTGGTTGCAAAAGACATGAGTTTCTCAAAAATTCCGAGAGCATAATACCACATAGGCCTAAGAATCATAGACTTACCATTTATAATTTTGACTATTTTTAAGCTACCATAGAATTCTATGACATGTAATATGGTTGTCCCTTTGTATCCACAGGGGATTGGTTCCAGGATTCCCATGGATACCAAAATTTCAAAATGCTCAAGTCCTTTATATAAAATGCCATAATATGGTCCATCATCAGTATCATGGGTTTTACATCTTTTGTAATCTTTTGAGCCTATAATTAAATCACTGTTATTGAACCTGTTATGGGTGAGTGGATGGGATCCACAGCTGAGTAGTGAACTTACTTTACTTTCAAACATTTGCAACTTGCTTTAGCTTTATTCTTTTGTCTTTTTGACTAAATGTGTACTAACTCTTAAAACATATTAAAAAGTTTCTTTTTTGAAAACAATTGTCAACAAGTTCCCATCATGACTCAGCAGAAACGAATCTGACTAGTATCCATGAGGATGCAGGTTTGATCCCTGGCTTTGCTAAGTGGCTTAAGGATCTGACATTGCCCTGTGCTGTGGTGTGGGTCCCAGATGCAGCTCAGATCCCTCATTGCTGTGGCTGTGATGTAGGCCAGCGTCTGCAGCTCCCATTTGCCCCCTGGCCTGAGAACTTCTTCATGCCAAGGGTGCAGCCCTAAAAAAAAAAAAAAAAAAAAAAAAAAAGACAAAAAAAGAGAAATCTGAAAAGAATCTTTTGTGGATATCTAGAAGCCAATGTGTCATATAGTTAAAAAACACTTTACAATTTAAAGTGTTTCCCATCCCTAATTTACCTGATTCTCACAAAAGCTTTTGAAGGCAGACAAGGAAAATATCAATATGCCATATTCTTGACAGTCAAAACTTATGACTAAAAGTAGCTTTTTTGGTAGAGATTGCTGGTGCTCACTAATTTGCTCTGTTATTCATGGACATGTCACTAACCCAAATCTTCCAGCTCCCCAAGCACTTAAATGGGACCATGATTAATGGAATAGGATTGGAAATTATGTAGGATTGAGTTCTGCCACCTCTAGGCTAAGAAATTCAGAATGGAGGGTGACTTGGACATGCTTTCCCTGCCCCCTCATCTGTTGGCCAAAGGTAGAGGGTCCCCTGGAAGATCTGGGGGAGTCCAGGATAGTGAAGCTACTCAGTGGAAGAAACTGAGGTTCCTGAATATCTGTATGGGACAAGGCCGCCCTAGAAATCGCACTAGACTGTGACATAATGAAATACATATTTTACTGAGACGTTGGGTTGTTTATTATGGCAGTTAATCCACCTTCTGACTTCTTAGTCTGCTTTATTTCCATCACTCTGCATTGCCCATCTGTACTAGTGACAATCTTGTATCCTATTTATAATTGAATGTAAAGCTACTTGAGAGTCTAAAGAAGGAGTATGATGTGATCAAACAGATAAAGGAGAGGACTACTTAGATACTTTTAGGTGGAATCTGGGTCTTCCAAAGGGAAAGCAATAAAATAATCCAGGAAGTTGATGCCTCAGTTCTGGACCCTTGGAACATGCAAACGGATGAAAGAACTAGGAGGAATGAAGGAAAAAAAAAAAAAAAACAACATGATTATGAGCTGAATGGTAGTGTTTCAAGGCTTTCATTTTGAGACATCAGCCAGTATATTGGTGGTATGAGATAGGCCTATTAGGGAACGGAATGAATAAAGTTACATAAAGTTGCTTTTGGTACAAAGTTAGTATTAGATTACGGGACTATTTGATCGCACCACAATAAAAATGTGAAAGAAAGTCATGACCAAGTTATTTTAAGTAAACTGGCAGATACTTAAGTAAAAATTGTTTGTCCTTGTGAAATCTGGTTACTGTTTTACAACTTCAAAGATAGTTTGGAATGCTGTTTGCACCAAAATTATATTGCGGCAGAGCACCTTCCAGTTCAGTAGAATTCTTATAAAATTAAGATGCCAGAAGACTTGTGGAATTCTAGAATTTAAAGAAATTCTGACTAACTAGGACAAGGTTTTTCATTCCTTTCTCCCTTTCACCTTACTGCTGCTATTTTCTCCTTCTCTTGTTCAAGACAAACACTACTGATCAATCGTAACACTTTCCTTTTATTCCCAAAGGAAATAGCATCACAGTCATCCTAGCATGAGCATTCTGACCCTTCCTAGAGTGATTTTTATCTTGGGAGGCAGGAATAAGGTGAGGTGGGGGAGGGGAGTAGTGGTAGATACCCAGTGTTCAAATACCTCTTTAATTCAAATATAATTGAGTCCTTCTCACATAAAATGAGACAGTACGTATTTTAGAACAGTGGCCATGGGGCATATTTGAGGTTGAGGCTATGAGGATAATTATATCAAAAGTTGTTTAATTTTTTAAAATCTCCTTTCCCACTTAGTTTCTAAATTATTTTCCACTGTGAACTCTTAATTAAGAGTGGGTTAGTAATTTCTCTTCAGTTTTTCTTAAAGATTTGCCTTTAAAGATTCACTGATACCTCCTTTGATGTGAGAAGAGAAAGAAGAAAACATCACGCTCAAACTTGTTTCTCTGCTTATTATCAAGTCTGCTAAAGAGTCAGGGAAGATTAAAATCGTCGACTAAAAAAAATTTTGGTACTAGAATATTCAGAGTACTTAAGCTTATTTTGAATATTGAAATTAAGTAACAGATTGTCCATCTTCAGACTTGTGAAAAAGAAATTTTACCCACGTCAAAATTTTACCAGTTAATTGCTCACGCTTTTTAAGAATTTGCCCATGTCCCAGACCTGTTTTTCAGCACTCTTGAAAAATTGCTGTTTCTCTGCCTTTTCTCTCCGATTTTGGCTTTTTCCTCCCCCATCTCTTCATTATTATCCTCTTTTTAACTTTAAGTGACTTTTGGGCATTTTGCTTCATTTTATGAAGAATATGCTGTGTATTCTGTTGAATAAATTAGCCCATTGGTAAATGGTTTAATTGTAGTTTAAACATTTAATTTTATTTATGTACTTATTTATTTTTTTATTTTTTAGGGCCCCACCCCTGGCACATGGAGGTTCCCAGGCTAGGGGGTCGAATCGGAGCCTCAGCCGCTGGCCCACACCACAGCCACAGCAATGCCAGATCCTTAACCCACTGAGCAAGGCCAGGGATTGAACCCACACCCTCATGTGTCCTAGTTGAATTCATTAACCACTGAGCGATGAAGGGAACTCCTAGTTTAAACATTTTAAAGACATTTGTGCTAAGTCATATATGTGAGAAAATGACCTAAGGTTATTATTTCCAGAGGAATTAAAATTTTTTTAACCAAATAAGTATTTCCTTTTAGCTCAACACGTACAAAAACAGTAACCTTCTAAGGCAGAGGGGACCAAATAGGATATCACACCCTTTGATCACACAGAGAACTCCAGTATGTTTTCAGATAGCAAGAAGTGAACTAATCAGCACAGAGGGAAAGAAATTCCCTTCTCAGAAGTCACTTATTCAAACTCCATTTCTATCTCTGTCTTCCTAGCCACTCTTTTTTTTTTTTTTTGGTTATCATATGGTTGACAATTAGAACTAGAGTCTTAATGTTCTACTTCAGCAATTTTTTTTTTTTTTTGTGAGAATGATTCCTAGTCACTTTACCCTGACTTAGACATCTCCATTGTTCTAGAGGAATGAAAGTAAAACATTAATGAAACCATCATGATTTCATCAATGAAGTCAGTGGTTTTAAAGAGTCTGAAGAGCCTCTTATCCGATCTATGTTTCAGTTTTACTCGCCCTGACTTATAAAATTGCGAAGATCCTTCACATGCATGTTGATAATATGACTGTGGGCATATATGCTTAAAATGATAAAGATACAGACTTACAAGGGACTTTAGAAATTATCTGGACAAACATTCGTTTTATGGAAGAGAGAACTGCATATAGTTCACTGTCTTTGTTTTGTGCATCTCTCTTAAACCTCATTGAACTTTGTATGGTTGATTTAGTTCTGTAGGAAGAATGCATCAGTTGAGAAGTCCATCATGACCCATGTGAAATGATTAAAGCATCTGAAAAATGTGAGTTATAGAGTTTGAATGGTACTAGCACCACCTTACCAATAATAATAGCATAGATTGAACCAGGGCATGATGTATATTGCATACTCTTCTCAAAGCTATAGGTATATGACTAACTGAAATTCTATAATAAATTTATAAAGTAGGTTTTAGGGTAAGCTGAGGCTCACTCTGGGCTGAGAAAGTAAAACCGAAGCTTAGAAAAAAATAAGTGGTAGAGCCAGAATTGAACTGTGAAATTAAGAGTTTGTATTCTTTATCCCTTTTGCTGTGAGTGGATTCTCTTAGTGACCACAGAACTAGCTAGCAAATAGAAGGACTAGAGACAGACCTGAATCCAGGGTACTTTCAGCTCCATCTGACAGTGTTCACAATGTAAGTGCATTTGGATGGCTGGGTAATTTTACATTTGGTATTTTTCAAGGTATATTTTCTCCTCATTTAATAAGAAGTTAACTATATCGAATTTTAAGTATTTCTTTTTATTAAATACTTTTCTTTTTAATCAAGTGACTATCTTTTTTTTAGTGTATTTCTGTCTGGACACCATCTTACATTGTTTTTCCTTTTTAGCACACGTCCACATAACCCAGTGTATTTATCACTTGATCTTACCCAATTCCCAAGAGAATAAGGGGTTCTGGGGAGTGAGGAGGATAAGAAGGAAATAATTGAAAGTAAAAATATGTTTATCCCTTGCATCTGTATACTTGGTACATTATACAGTATTATACATTTACTTGTTAGGGTCAAGTAAGTGGGTTTGAATCATTTATTTATGCAAATAACATCCTTGTTTTTAAACCAACAAATTCTTGTCCCTGTTTAGTGAATTTTTTATTGTAAAATGGAATAATTTTTCAGGCATCTAGAATTTCAGACGACAGTGAAAGTGATATATCTCAATTGCTTAGCTTTTGATCTTCCAAGAGATTACACATTTTTGGGTAATTAAAGAGCAAAGATTTCAACCCAGGCCTCTCAGTTCTTAATTAACTACTTCACCATCTACAAAAAGGAGAAAATGATGTGTATAAAGTTCTCAAGGGATATGCACAGCAAGCAAAGCCAAGTAGCTTGGAAAAGATTAGATGCTCCTATTTTACTTAAGGGGCTCTTATTTTGTTTAATTCAGAATTTAGTATTTGCCTTTTTCTACCCCCCGTATTTGCTTTGGATAGTGATATTGTACCCTCAAATGTCAGTTTTCTTGGTTGACATTAAAAAAATTAGATTGAGGCTCACAGAGCCCACACTTCCGTCGACCTTGGCTGTAACTGGAGTCACAGTAAATATTGTTGTTTGTTGATGTTGGCACTTCAAGTGGAGCATATCAAGCTCAAGTCTCATGGACCATGTGGTTCACATCACATACCTGGAACATATGGTTTGTGTTGTCCTCACTGAACTTCCCTTAAAGGGCATTCATCTTGGTTTTCTTTTGAGAATGACATAGTTTTATTTCAGAATCAATTGAAGAATTTTTTTTCATCCCTCATAAGTTTCTGGCAGAGTTTTGAGACAGGACATGAAAAATTTCAATTTAGGAAATTAAGAATGCTTGAAAAAATACTTTAAAATCATGTGCAGGGTTATATGTATTTGTTTTCTGCCAGGTATTCCAGATAGTCCTTTAAACTTGGAACCTAAGGACTGAATTTGATTTAACAGACAACACACAGCATATATAGATTTTTTTTGAGTAGAATCTAGCACTTCCTCCTTTCAGAAATGTGTCTGAGGTGAGTTTTTTGTTTATTTGTTTTTTTTTTTATTGTTGTTTTTTGGAATAGTATCTAAAATTTTCCAGGAGAACTTTAATTGACTTTACTTTCAATCAAAAGAGTGAAAAGCCAGTCTTACAGAGGCTCTTCTCTCCCAAAGGAAATACTTCATCTTATACATTAGCTTCATAGAGAACTTTAAGAGTTTTAATGGTCTGCTTTGGTTGATCTACTTTTTGTTTGGTTCTCTGCCTTGGTAGAATATAAAGTCAAAGTCCCAATGGCTAGCTTTCAACATTTTGCTTATGTCTTAGTTATTTTCAAATGCATCAAAACTTGCCTTGGCTTTCTTATTAGGTGGTTTCAGTAAATCACTGGTAATATTTTATCTTATTTTCCTTTTGGTACTACTTATTACTACTTATTAATTGGTATTACTTAATACTTGGTATTTATTAGAGTGGCAACTTGCTAGGGCTGAGTTCCTGAGCCTCTTAGTCAGAATAACTTTGGTCGAGATCCCAGTTTTAATAGTATGAACATGTGCATGTTTTCAGCTTCTTTGACTCTTCTTTTATTTATGAGACTGCACTTCACCTTATGAAATTTTTGTGAAAATCAAAGAGCATTATATGTATACAATATGTGTAATCATGTCTAAAACCTAATTGGATCCCTTTCATCAAGTATTAGAATATGTGTTAATTCTTCATGAGATGGTTCTGTGTTGTGGACTTGAACTTGGAGAATTTTCACCCTCCACCGTCATACACAAATCTAATGTGTGGGTTTGTACATATGTATTGATTCCAGGTTAGCTGTGTTCAATCTTGAATCTTGTCTGAATAATCTTACGCTTCACCAAGGTTACCTCCAAACTAATCAGTCACTGAATACTTAGGTTCTTAAAATGAAAAGAACATGATGTCTTTGGAGGTTTCAGAGAAGCAGACATCTCTTTTTTAAAAAAAAATATTTTATTTTATTTTATTTTGGCTTTTCTAGGGCTGTACCCAAAGCATATGGTAGTTCCCAGGCTAGGAATCTAATTGGAGCTGTAGTTGCTGACCTACACCAGAGCTGCAGCAATGCGGGATCTGAGCCGAATCTGCAACCTACACCACAGCTCACGCTGGATCCTTAACCCACTGAGCAAGGCCAGTGATTGAACCTGCAACCTCATGGATCCTAGTTGGATTCGTTAACCACTGAGCCACGACGGGAACTCTGACACCTTTTTTTTTTTTTTTTTTTTGATTAAGGATGAAACTAGGTCATATTTTGCACTGTACATTGAACTTGATTAAGAAGTTGAAGAATTGTAGATGTTTTGATAGTGTTTGCTTGCTTTCAAAGGACTATTGTCTCCCTTAGGAAAGTCCCTTAGCTTTCAAATGAGGACACTCATTTTTGAACATCTTCCCAAGAGCCAGACCGGACAGATGTTTCTTAAAATGAGCTTCTGAGAACAACTGAAACCTGAATTTAAAAGAAAATAGTCTGATTTGGCTTCAGTCTTTTATTTTTAAAGGCAGAGCCTGTGTTGTCGCATAATAAAAGGGAGCATGGTGTTTGACAGGTTTGTCAACAAAAACACCTTCCGTTAAGGTACTTTTGGGGAAAGATTTCAGCCTGAAAATGAAGCTGTGATTAGACTTGGTTCATTTATATTGGCTTTTTCCTCTTGTGTGGCCATATTTTTGCTTGACATTTTTGAGCACTACCATTTCTATATCTTCTCTGTCATTAGCCTGGTTAAGTATTTATACAAGTCCACCATTCAGTCAGTTTAAAAATAGGCCATTTATAGTAAAAATCAGACTGACATCATATAAAACCAACATATTGGCTGGTTTCCAACTTATTCCTGATGTGTTTGTTGCCTGGAGATAGACACATCCCAGTCAGTCTGTTACAGATGCAGAGTTTGCCCACAGACTTCTGGAACCTGGACAAAATGGAAACATTGTGGCTGTGACTATTTTAAGTTCCTAGCTGTCAGTTTTGCTTGTGGAACCTTCAAAAGTGATTTTTATTCTACCCAATTTTAAAACTAGCACAGGAAAACTATTGGTCCATCAGGCCTTCCTTGTCCACTCTCAACAAATATAATGCACATTTCTTTCCCTGCTTTCTACATTTATGCACTTCTTTGTAGAGGCCTTTTGTTTCCTTTAAAAGATGATTCCTTTCATCTTTTGCCTTTGTTTTCATTCATGGCCAAAGAAAAGCTTTCTCTTCAAGGCTCCAGAATATAAGGATTTTTTTTTTAAGCTTGATCCATTGGAATAAAAATATAATGCCTTTTCCTTTGAAAATGCCAGAAGAGTATTCTGACATCCAGCTCCTGATGCAAACATGGCCCATTCCCAGAAGAGCATTTTTACAGAGGCTGAAATCTACTCAAAACAACCTGAGACTGATCACTTTTTTCTGTCTCTAGGATCATGAAGTTTGTGAATATTATCTGAGCACATGCATATTAATCATATGCCCAGAGAGAGCAGTAAAATCCTTTGAATGAAAACATTCATTGTGAAATAAATGAATGTAATTATAATTCATAGGAGCACTTTTGTCCAAGTGTAATTTGTAACCCTTAAAATCAAAACCCAGCAGGCACCCTTAATATTTTTCAAAATAAGTCTCTTCTTCCTAAATAGTTTCCTATTAATCAACTTTAATATAACTCTTATAATATTTATAATTCTTATAATATTTTGCTTCAACATATCTAGAATAACTGTAATTTAGTGTTAGTCTGTAAATGAGATGATTTACTGAATTTGATTGAGGTTAGTTAAAAAAGGAGAAAGGAGTGAAATTAGTTTTTTTGAGCCCAGTACAATAGCTGGGACCTTAGTCACATGATTTCTTCTGTAGTGTGGACTTTTAGGGTAAGAAAAGGAAGAAAGGAGTATCATAGCCATTGTAGTCAGAAGAACCTGGATTCTAATCTTGGTTCCACCTTTCACCTTTGTGACAGTGAACAAGTTATTGGCTTTTCTGGGCCCGTAGTGCTCATCCGTAAAATAGGAATGATTTGTAAAATGGTTGTGAGGAGAAGTAGTAATATACAAAATATAGTTCTTGCCATGTGATAAATGTGTTTGTGCAAAGAATTGGGCTTGCTGATGACATAGCATTGAGGGAATGTTCTGCTTACTATAGATAAATTACACAAAATTTGGTGGCCTAAAAAAAAAAAAAAAAAGACACCTGTTATGTTCATAGGCTCTGTAGGTCAGGAATTCAGACAGGGCACGGTAGGAATGACTTTTCTCTGTTCCACAGTGTCATGGACTATAGCAGGAAGACTCTAAAGAGGCGGGTGGGATCATCTGAAGGCTTACTTATTTATGAGTTCTCTGGCTGATGTTGGGAAGTCTCCCTGGGGGGAGGGGTATGGGGAGTTGGGAAAGGGGGGGGGTGATAACTGGCCTCCTGGAGCATCTCTCTCTTGATCTGTATGTGGCCTTTCCATGAGTGCTCTCCAGCATGGCAGCTTCAAAGTGGTTGGAACTCTAACATCTTGTCTTAGAACTCCTAAAGCACATGTTCAGAGAGTGCCCTGGAGGTAGGGGTCGGGGGAGAGAAGGGTGGGGAGATACTGCCAGGAGTTTTGCTGGCAGAAGCTGTATCCTTTTATGACCTTGCCTTGAATGTCAGACAGCATCACTTCCATCATGCTCTGTTAGCTAGTGCAGCCCCAAACCCTCATCCCAATTCAAGAGGAGGGAACAGAGTACCCCAGTCAGTGGGAGAAAAGCTCATGGTGTAGAATATTTACATCTTTGGAAAGTACAGTCTTCCACAAGGAGATAATGTCTGGATCAAGAAGAATTTTATTTATCTATTATTGTGTTATTGCTCCTTCTTCTCCCTCTCCTTACTCTTCCTCCTCTTTTTTCTTTTCTTACCTTTTATTTTTGGATGATATGTGGAGATGGGTTCTGAGAGGCATGTTGCAGCTGGATATGGAGACTCCTTAATGCCGGGTTGCACAAAGTATCCTGTTTTATAGGCAGTGGAAGCCTACTGGAATTCTCCTTTCTAGGCATGTGTGTATTTATATGTGTGTGTGTGTGTGTGTGTGTGTGTGTATCAGTATAGGAGATACAGATCTAGGTAATCTTTCTCTTTTTTTGAGACAAGAGTAATTCCATAAAAGAGACGTTAGTCCAAGTTATGAAGTACCATTTCTCAAAGAAGTTTACCTTGTAGGGTCTCGAATTTCCTGTGTTTCTGCAAATTTCGTGTTCAAACCTGACAGTCAAACCATGGATGCAAGGTCATAATGGAATAGAATTGAAGAGAATGCCATTGGACAGATACCATGACACATGCAGAAAATACAGCTTCCTGTGTGGCACCCAAAAGTGGCATGCCCTCTGGAACTAAGGCCTATCTATTCTTCCAAGTTTGCTGTTCTGTATAGAACAGAAAAATACGATGTGGAACATTTTGGAGACGTATTACAGAAATCATGTGAAATGCTGCCATGGAAATTATGGTGAAAACTCATCTATCCAGAATGCAGGTTTCAAAGCCTTTAGAAATTTTCTCTCTTTGAAGCTGGGGAGCCATAGTCTTGAATGTTAAAAACAATCAAATGCTAAAAGCAAAAACAGCAATAGCAAAAACTCCCTCGCTCTAAAAAACAAACCACAACTTGATAGAATCGTAGAATAGCCATAATAGAACCATCTGAGAGGAGCTCAAGTAATCAATGTGTGATCGCAGGACTTACAGCACAGAACAAAAACATCACCCAATCTGTGATGTTTAATGAGAACATACTCATGCAGACGTATCCTGTCCCATTTTACTGTCCTGAACTTTCCTCTAATAAGACATTCTGCCCCATATTTTAATAAGGAGTGTGTACTGTATCTCGGCTGCTATGACTTCATTGCTTCACTATTGACAAATCTCCATTGGTATAAGTTAAGGGAAGAAAAAGTGTTAATTATTTAAAGCCCAAGTTCAAGCTTCCTCTGTGGGAGCTTTGGTTGTTAGTTTTTGTTTGTCATGCTAAGTGTTTGTAGCCCTGCAGGAGTCAGAGTCCTGTGGAAGGGGCTTAATAAATAAATTTACATTCTTACTGAGGCTTCTCTAGTGTTAAAACACTGTTTGCCTGTTTGCCTAATACATAATGCATTTTCATAGTGTTTCAATGAACCACGTATGTTCTACACATCCTCGTGGTCCAGCTTATACTGAATGACAGATGTACCCTTCCTCCTGTTTTGCTGCCCCAGTGACTATGATACATACAGGTTGTGCTCATAAATGCAGGCTAGGAGGTGGTGGGCATTTTTGTATTTAAGGGAATATGGTTATTATCTGTCTTCATGTGCTTCATGGGGAGATGTATTCAGAGCTCTGAGGACATCATTGTGCATTGTCTTGTCCTTCAGTCACTCGCCACTCAGCCAGCACCTTTTAGAGCTATGGGTGGGTCCCAAGAATATAATAAATAACAAAATGAATAGTTTTATGTGTATTAAGTGGGGGGGGGGGGCAGGATGATCACTGTACAAATATTGCTCTTACTGGTTTTTGCATTGAATATTTGCTGCAGACAGCAATGGTGATGAAAAAGTGAATTTATATACCAGGTTGGATATTTTAAGGTACTCTTTAAAAAGAATGTTTACCATGGGCTTTCTCTATTAGAACTAACTTACCTGTGGCCACCACACATCCTTGAGGCTTGAGAGCCTTCCACCACCACTTCTTCCCCTGCTAACCTGGTCTTTGTTGGAGAAGCTTCCTGTGGGCAGTCGAAATAAGCTTGTATGTATGTGGTGGGGTGTGGATTGAGGAATAAAGTTTTTAAAGATACACTGCTTTTCTTGGTGGAAAGGTCAAAGCTGACAATAACGATCATCTCAACTTAGCAGCTTCTTGGTTAGGCCCTTGGTCAAACTGACCTATGCACAATCTACCACATCTATTCTCTTCTTCTTCTCCTTGTCCCCCTCTTTCTTCTTCTTTTTTGTTCACTAGGTACTGTCAGTTCAAAATCTTATTTGCATTTATAGGCATGTTTTTTTGCGAAACATGTAAGTGTGTTTGGTGTGGTTATAGTGTTTTAAAGAACTGAAAATTAGTTCCTGACATCTATGAGTGTTTATCTACACTGAGTGTTTGGGTCTGTGGATGATGAGGCAGGGAAATTGAGGAAATATTGGCATAGGAATGACTGGACAGGATGTAACCTCCAGGCTGGCATGGAGGGCACATGAGGGCATTAACAAAGATGGGAGTTGGGTGAATGAATAATGGAGAGGAGAGATGCTAGAAACTGACTGCTCCAGAGTTTTGAACCTAGGGGTGGAAAAGGACAATTCTTTCTCCGTCCCTTTCCCATCCTCCATGGCCTTTTTCCTTTCGTCACATCATGGCTTCCTCTTCCAGATCCTGAACTCAAATTAGTGCTGTGGAGCCTGTAATATAACTGCCCGATGGGTTTATAAGACTGTGATGGGCTAGCCTAGCAATGTGATATCGTTTTCATAAAAAATAATTCTGAATTTTAAATATGTATTGGAAACTAAAGCCTATCATAATTTGTTAAACCTGTATGGAAAGACAGGCAGCCACTCATGATGTCAGGAAAAAAGACTCAATAAGGGAATATACCTGTAGCTGACTGAGAAGGTATACCCTGGGATTTGTAGTCCTTTATATTTTGAGGAATAAAAGGAAGAAAAGAGATGTAATTAAAGTTGTAGAAGATTATGTTTCCTAAGGTGCATTTTAATTAGCTTTTGAGGAGGAACAGGTGGTATAATTGAAAACTGTGGATTCTTTTCAACATCGGTTTCCAGTGTTAGCTTTTTGTGCTTCTTATGCCTTTTATAGCAAGTTCTCTCTTTATTTTTCCTTTTATTTCTCCTCTGATTAATTAAATTGATTTTATACCATGGTAGTTATTATTTTAAATGATATATTTCCAACTATGTAGTAGAAATAACAGATTCATATTATTTAATAAAGTACGATTTATAAGAAATAGTTCAATACATTTAATTTGCTTTCACTGGATTACATTAAATATTTGAAGGAGCTTAATTTACTTCCTGGCCAATTGATTATCTTTTCTCTAATAGATATGCAGCATAAAATGTAAGATATTGGTAATTAGAATTAGTAATTTATAAATTTGAGAACCTTTTTTCAATGGAATGTTTTAAAATGCACATATTATGCTAAATTTTTCCTATCCAAAAGTGAAGCTATAATGATTGTAGTGGTGAAAGAGTCAGCAAGAAGAGTCAGGAGAATGGAGCCGCCTTTGGCAGTGATCTCAGTCGTGGTAAATGCCTCAGTGGAGAGAGCGTCATAAATTATTTGTTCTTGCACTTCTGAATCTTAGTATTGGTCATAAATATTTATTTCCCAAACCAACGTGATTTTTCAGCATCATCATTGGTGAGTCCGTTGAAAGAGAACATGCTTAGCAATTTTAAAGCTACATTGATTCAGGAGCTGAAGGCATTACACAGTTAAATAGCGGTAAGAACAATCTATTGAAAGCATGCTCTTAAGTAGCATAGTTGATCCGCAGTGAAGGAGAAGGTTCCATGTTTTCTCTTAATTGTGGAAAGTAAGGGATTTCGAAACAGTTGTAGAAATATTAACTTGGATCACAATTTAAATATCTCAAATTCCAGAGTTCCCATTGTGGTTCAGCAGTAACAAACCTGACTAGTATCCATGAGGACAGGTTCGATCCCTGGCCTTACTCAGTGAATTAAGGAATCAGGTGTTGCCATGAGTTGTGTAGGTTGCAGATGTGGCTCAGATCCATCGTTGTTGCTGTGGTGTAGGCTGGTGGCTATAGCTCCTATTTAACCCCTAGCCTAGGAACTAGGAACTTCCATATGCTCTGGGTATGGCCCTAAAAAAAGACAAAAAAAAAAAATCTCAATTTCCAGGTCAGAAATCAAGTCGAGAGAATGGGATTTGCTGAAATGGCATGCTAGTGAACAGACTGCTTTGAGGTGGTGGAATATTGCTGGGAGTCAGATGAGAATTATATTGTGATTCCCAGAATTCACTAGCCATCAATTATGTTTTTTTTTCTGTTAAAGTTGAAATAGTTTTTGCAGGCTAAGTGTTTCTGTTCCTGTGCAGTCAGCTTCTGGTCTTTTACATACCAATTTCCATGCCAACCCTATATGTGCTTCCAGCGAGGTTGTCAGTTTAACTCGCGAATCCCTGAGAGATTTTTTTTTTGAGGTGCATTGTGGCATATGTACTACAGGCACTATGTATTTTTGTGTATCTCATTTTACTTTTATCCCAAACTCTTTATTTTAGTTTGTTTAAATTACCTTTGCTATTAGTAGATCTCACTTTAACCCATACCTTAGAAAATAGGTTCAAAATCATGTCATCAATTTTATTTGTTATTAGAATGGGTATAAAGGATAAATATACTGTGTTTCTTTATGTATCAATGTCTATATATGTATAGTTCTACTCATAGATTCTGCAGAAATCTCTTCTTCCAAACCACTGGGAAATGCTGAGTGCCTTTCAGAACCACTTCTACGGGAAAGAGCTTTAGAGTTTGGGATTAATAATAATACTTCTTCTCTACTCTGGAATTTTATCCTATTGATAGGCAAAGATCGATCAAAATAGTGAATCATTTTTATGACTGAAAAGTATGGATTGGGGACCTTAGTAAGGCTTTCTTTCACTGTTCTTCAATGTGGGCTCTGGAATCCTTCTGAGAGAGACATGGAGACAGAAGTAGTAGGGGAGGGATTGGAGAGAGCTCAAGAGCTAGAGCAAGAGAGGAGATAGAAGCTGAATTATGAAAAAAACAAAACAAAACAACAACAGAGTTTGGCTTCTTCCATTGCATACTCTGCCTAAAGAATTTTTTTTTCTAGTTTTACTTCTATTTAAAGGCTAAACCACATAACGAAAGAAACACAAGTTTGATGGGAGTGGATATTAACTTCTGAGAAGCTTTGGCTTTGGAAAGGTCAAATAATTGACATAAACTTGGGTTAGAACAATTCATCAAGGACTCCAAGTTCATAAGGACGGTTAAGGGTGGTATAGAGCATGGGCATGACATGATGGCTAAATTTGATTTGTACTTGTTTATTATTCCATCCCTGTCTATATGGACCCTACCAAGGAAGGTATTTTCTAGAGGCTTAATGCATGCAAATCTTTACAAAATATAACTCCAATTTGAAATTTTCATTTCAATTGTTGCCTGTGTTTTCTTTTCACTCTTCGCTGCTGGGATTCCAAGTTGTCACACAGAGAAGCTGTCAGCAGAGACAGCAAGATAGAGCCATAGGGGCCTGCCCCCTGCACGCACAAACAGCATGGAGACTAAAGGAAGCATGGATACAAAAGGCACTGAGACCCCCAACAGATCAAAATAACTGCCTTTTCTTTGCCCTCTGAGTCATCAGTCTTCAAACTAAATAAATGTGGTGTTCACTTCTCAAATGCTGCCCCCACTGCTTCTGGTACCAGGGTCTCTTAATAATTTAGGGAGTATTACAGTATGTCACAAGGAAGTTGAACGTTTGGGAATAAAAACTGTAATCTACAATCCCACTTTAGATTTTGTTGGGTTTCGAGAAAAATCTGGCTACCACGTTTTGAATGTTGGGACTTGACTTTAGAAATTATGAGATGGAATTTGGAAATCAGTTCTGTGCTCTAAATCTTTAATCTTTGTGTTAAAAATTAGTATTCTTTATGGCTATATTAGGCACATGAGATATTTAAAAATGGCATTTCAGTATGTCTTTGTCCATTATGATCCTTCAGAAAAAAATGAAACCTCTTAATTTCTCCAATGTATCTTTTATTCATTTGTTTCATTCATTGAAACATTTTACTATACAAATATATTTGGGGCTCTGACCGTGTGCCAAACAGTCAATAATTTTCTTGAACAAAAAATAGATAAACAAGAATTGTACTAATGCCTAGCAAAAATTTTAAATAGGGGCAATGGATAAGAAAGCCAGTACATGTAATACACCAATAAGCTTCTTAAGGTAGGTTCAGGGAGTTGGTAGGGAATATAGATGAAGGAACATCTTAGCCCTAGAGGACTGTGAAACTGCTGCAAGGAAGAAGTGGTACTTGAAGACCTCAGAAATGAGCTAGCAGGGCAGATGCAGGAGATTGACATGCTAGGCAGCAGTCCTGATACACATAAGAATGTCACTTGTCAGGGACCTGGAGGTAGTTTGCTTTGATTGGTATATGGATTTATGTAGTGGGCACTGTGAGGCGAAATGGGATAGACAAGGCTAAAGTCCTGCTGTCCTGTCTGCTATGCTCTGAGGGCTGGAATTCCTCCTGAAGGCCTGGGGCAGGATGGCACATTACACTAGATCATGCAGGGAAGTAATGATCAGATCTGTGTTTTGGAAAAAATACTCTGGCTTCACTGTGCAAGAGGAAGGAGAGATGCTGTAATTAAATGAATTAGAATGTTTCTGTAATTCTCTAGAGCATGGAAGAAGAGGGTCTGAACCAGGATGGGGACAGCAGAGATAAAGAGATGATGGATGTAAGGTATAAGATGCTGAGGGTGACGTGCAGTGATGGAGGTGATAGGCTAGTGCCTGGAATGTTAGTGATGATGCTGATGGGATTACAGGGTATCATTGTTTCTTAGAGGAAAAGTGGAGGGAAGCATAATGGAAAGACCTAGGGTTACCAAGTTTTATGATTTTATAATTGGAGAAAAGGGATGATACAAAGAAATGCAGAAGACATAGTTTCGGAAAGGATAGAATTCGGTTTTCATGTGAGAAAATACTGACTTTGAAGCATATTCATTGGTCATTGTATCTGTAACACTAGTTAACATCTTACTATGTGCAAAGTGTGTGTGCTAAACCCCTTAGTTTCCAACTTTACAATAGTTCCATGAAATAAGTTTGAATATGATCATCCTTTGCATTTGAAGAAACTGAGACCTAGCAATGGTAACATGCTCAAGGTCACACATAGTGAGGAATCGTGCACCAGAATTCAAACCGTGATCAAATCAACTGCAGAGCCTAAGTATTTAAGCACCACCTCATGAGCATTTAAGCACTGCCTCTGATGAAACCTGTGTCTAGGATATTTATTTAATGCTTTCTGCATTAGTGCTTAAAGTAAAGAAAGCTGATGTTGAAACATGTTTAGTGACCAATGGAGAGAAAACTTAAAAAGAAAAAGGGTTGTGCCTTGTTTATTTTGGTTGTAATTTACAAGGCCTTTCCAATACATTGGAGATTAAATGCTTCTTGACAGTATCCAGATTTATAGTAAATTTCAGAGGTAGGGGGACCTTGGCTTAGTTTAGTGAAGGAAGCAAAGAAGCAAAGAAATCTTGGAAAATACTGAAGTATAGCTCATTTTGAAATGTACTGTGACCTTGTGAAATGAGAAGCATTTTTTCATCTCTGAATGTACCTTAATCATAATGTAGCCCAGGGGAGCCAAACATTTTATATGTTTTAACAAGCTAAGTGATTTTATAAAAGTGCTGTTAGAAGGATTTATTTTAATTGGACGTTAGACATGCTAGCCTTAAATCATAGCTAGTGCTTTGCTTAGAGCTCTATTCCAGGTTAGCTTTCATAAGTAAGGTAGCAGAACTAATTTTTTTTTAAATAAAATACTCTCAGTGTTGGAGTTTTACTTATTTTTGCTTATATTAACTTCAGGCTTAAAAGCTTGAAGTGCACATTCAAAATATTTTTAGGATGTGTGTGTATGTGTGGGAGGTTTAATATAATTCTCAAGTCATATTTATCACATTTTTACTCTGTTTATTTCCAGCAATATGACATCCTAAAAAGAATAGTTTTACCTTATCACCATAGTTCTCCTCCTCAGGGAGATTTTTGCAGGGAATATCTGGCAGCATTTGGAGACGTTTTTGGTTGGCAAAACTGGGAACAGAATGGGGTGGGATATGCTGCTGGCATCTTGTGAGGAGGGTCCTGGGGTGCTGCTCTACATCCTACAAGACATAGGACAGATCCCCACTGGAAACAATATGCAGCTCAAGGGGAGTTCCCATCGTGGCACAGCAGAAACGAATCTGACTAGGAACCATGAGGTTGCAGGTTCGATCCCTGGCCTCGCTCAGTGGGTTATGGATCTGGTGTTGCCGTGAGCTGTGGTGTAGTTCTCAGATAAGGCTCGGATCCTGCGTTGCTCTGGCTGTGGCGTAGACTGACAGCTGTAGCTCTGATCTGATCTCTAGCCTGGGAACCTCCATAAGCTGTGGGTGCAGCCCTGAAAAGCAAAAAATCAGTATTCATCTCAAAATGTCAATAGTGCTGAGATTGAAACTAGCTACATTCTGCCTAAGTGTCCAACAGCAATTCTTAAGGCTAAAATTGTGGAGTTGTTCATGGAATGAAATGCTTGATGTGGTTTTAGATCTTGGGTATTCATGAAAACCTTTATAGTTGAAGGAAAATCTGAAGATGTCTCTTAAATGGCAATTAGCATTCTGCTAGACTACACCCCTTTCAACAGGGAGGGACACCAATGCATGTTACTGTTGAGTGGCTGGCTGCCAGGCACAGATTCTCCTTGGAACAGGGAATAAACCCAGCCTCAATGGTTTGCTGTCATACCTCTTGAAATAAAGTTATTGGTTTTGCAACAAGGACAAAAGAAAAAAAAAATAGTGCTGAGGTTGAGAAACCCTACTAGATTGTGTGAAACACTCTATAGAGTGTGTGAAAATTAAGCCACTTAAGCATACACCAACAGATATTTTCTTTAGCAGCTCAGTGAAAAATACTGATAGTTCTTGGCATTCAGGAGATAACCAGTAACCATTCCTCCAGTGTGCATCATCAAGAAGACAAAACGGAATGTGAATAAGTGACAGTTGTGATGTTCATATTTTCCTTTATATTAAGAAAATATACATTATTACTACTGTTATTATTAATAGTTTCTAGAGCATGAAAAATATGTTAAGTGCAGTGCAGAATATAGTCATTCACCACCCAGAGGGTTTTGAGCTTATAATTAGGCAGATGGAACAGACTCAGGCTTAGGATGGGGAAAATAGGTGACAACATGAAAAAGACATTACAACTCCAAAGCTTAACTTCATGGGATTTTTACTTACATTTCAGTTAATTTTTTTTTATTTTTAGTGCAATGAATTTTATTATATTTATAGTTGTACAACCATCATCACAACCTAATTTTAGAACATTTCCATCCCCCCAATTTTTTTTTTAATGAAAGCAGCTACTATGTACTCTAGAGAAAAAGGCTTTCAGAAATGATTTGATGCTATTAAAGAGCAAAACTCAAAGAACAGCTAATGTGAATTAGCTTGAAATATTCATCATAAGACTTATGAAATCTTAACAGAAAGTAAATAACAAGTGCTTTTTTTAAAATACCTACATTTCTTGAAGTTCCCATCGTGGTGTAGCGGAAACGAATCTGACTGGGAACCATGAGGTTGTGGGTTTGATCCCTGGCCTCGCTCAGTGGGTTAAGGATCTGGCATGGCTGTGAGCTGTGGTGTAGGTTGCAGACATGGCTTGGATCTTGTGTTGCTGTAGCTGTGGTATAGGCCAGCAGCTGTAGCTCCTATTTGACCCCTAGCCTGGGAAGCTCCATGTGTCATGGGTGTGGCCCTAAAAATAAAAAATAAGTAAATACATAAACAAACACCTGCATTTCTTGTTTGATACATTCATTTTAATATAGCAAATGAGAGGTTTCTAATTCTTGTCAATATGAATTTTCCAATTATATTTATTTGCTATGTAGTTCTATTTTTTGAATTTATTTTATTGAAATATAGTTGATTTACCATGCTGTGTGTTGTTTTAAATTGGCAGATTTAGAACAGAAAGATTAAGAGGATTTAGGCCTATGAAAATACACATAACAACACCACAATTAAAATGAAGGCCTGTTACCTTATCTTTGCTAACTGTGGATATCATATTTACACCCTTAACTAAAAGTTCCATAATCAGTTCACATTTTAATGTGTTCATCTGAAAGAGATGATACTGTTTCAGGGACAGGGGTGGACCTCCTTAGGAAATGGTGCTTTCCTAAGAATACAATTGAAGCCTTATCCATTTGAAAGTAATTGCTCAGTTTCTAAGTGTGCGCACTTTCTTTCTAATTTCTTAAGAAGCAAAATAGCAAAGTAATGAGTAATCGCAAGAAGGCAAAGTTAAGTTTGTATCCCAAGACAGCCCAGAATGTTGCTCATCAATATGAATGAATTCCAGTTGTATCCTACTAAAGCATGACAAAAATCAGTACCAGACAAAGTTGGAGAGCTGAAGTGAAAATTTTAGTCACTGTGTTCTGCAAATATGTTTAGTGTCAAGTTCTTTGAGGGAAAATTCATGTCCACCTCAGGTATCTTTTGTTCCGTTAATTTTGCCTCTGGTATCAAATGATAAAAACCCATTTGCATTAACTACTTGAATCTCATTGTGTTCAGAGAGTTCCTGCACTGGCTATTTCCAAGTCTCAGTGAAGAAATGGACATAGAAGATGTAGCAGTAACATAAACCAAAAAAGGTTATAGCAAAGTTCTCTAGTGTTATGTTTACTAAATTGTCGTGGACATGAACACTCAACAGGCAGAAAGATGGTACAACATAGATTATTTAACATAAATTTGAGAAGAATACCATTCAATGATCATTTAGTTTTGATGAAATTTGTGACATTTTGTCCTCATGAAAGTGTATGAACTTGTTAGATGTTTGCCTTTGGGGCATGATTCTTTGAATATCAGTTTGAGTACTGCATGTTTGCCAGTGTTACTCCAGCATATCTGAAATTATTCAAGATTACTTTCAAAAGGTATGGGACGCAGTGCTAAAACTGTTAAAAGATAAACTGAAGTGTGTTAAAAAATTTATTTGAGCGAAAATTCATTGGAACTAGTCATTACCAAATTTTAAGTGGCTAGGAGCACCCTGCAGACAGCAAAGACTTATATAACTCAGTATCTTGTAGTAACCTATAATGAAAAAGAATGTAAAAAAAAGAATGTCTGTGTGTGATTGAATCACTTTGCTGTACACCTGAAACTAACACAACATTGTAAATCAACTATATTTCGATAAACATTAAAAAAACAAGAAAGGGCAGAAGCAAAGAAAGATTATTTAATTGGCTATAACTTAAAACCTAACTGGCTTTTTGCAATTGGGAGTGTCATAAATGTTGTATGTTGCCAGCTTTTGAGTGAAGTGGTCTCTTCAAGGCCTAGGTGTATAGAAATAAAAATTCTGGAGCTTTTTTTTTTTTTTTTTTTTTTTTAAGGAATATGTCCCTTTAAGTTAAATACAACATTTTAGATTACTGGAAATGACTACATTTGTATTTGCAATATAGACATATCTCTAACTCCTACAGATAGAGTATTTGGCTAGGTGTTTTAAAAATTAGACTTTTGAAGGTATTGCTCTAGTTTCCTTGCAGCCATTTTCCAAACTGCTTTAATGTTTAGTAAGTTCTGTATCTTGGGCAAATTATTATTATTCCCTCTGCACATTTTAATTTAAATGATGTAATTTTCTGCTACTGTCCTTCATCTTTTCAGCAAAAAATTTTTCAAGCCTTACTTATTTATACATCTTTTACTTTCTTTTTACTTTAGTAGCATTTTAAATTCATTTAGTGACCATTTATTTCAGGGATGTTACCTTACATATTTTTTTAATTAAATTATTCTGTCTTTTTCTATAAAATTAAGCAGTTCTCAGGCTTGAGATTATTCATTTAGAATTCATTTCATCTGTAATTTGTCCTTATTTTATCTTTTGATTATTGTTTGCAATATGTACTCTCCAAATTACTCTGTATAAGTGGAGTTGCAGTATGTGAGAGTGGCTGCATTGCCACAGTATTAAACAAAGGGGAACCCTCACCCTCCTCCCCACAGGCTGTGTTTGTCCTCACACTTCCCTGAAATTTTTGCCTCAGTTCCTTACCACCCACTTGCCTTCAGTCTGTCTTCCTCGAGAGAAAGTGAGCTGAAATTGCACTGAAAGTGTCACTTGTGAACCTCTAACTACTAAAGGCATGGTCCTTTCTCTGTCCTCATTCTTTTTAATCCCACTGTAGCATTTCACACACCTACTGGTTATCTCACTCCTAATTTTAATTCTGTAGTGCTTTGACAGATGACCTCTGGCCTTCCCACTGTCATGGCACTGAATCTTCCCTTTTACTGATAGCTTCTCTACCTGTCCAAATCAGTGGGTTACAGAAGACTATCAGGGGTTCAAAGAGAGCCCCCTACCTTTACTAGCTAGCTGAGTGATTTTAGATAATTTATTCAGAGCTCTTATTTGTTAAACTGAAAAAAAATTGGATAGCACCTCACTGTGTGATTTCTTTCTTTAGCAATCTGAGCTTATTGGGCAAAAGTGAGAAAAGATTGGGGGGGGACATCATTACATAGGACTTGCAAAGCTCCTGTTTGACATATGATTGCCTTGCCTCTCTTTCTCTATCCTGCAGTTCTGCACATCCATGGCTCTAAAATTACATGAGCTATCCATGGTTCATAGCCTTGATGACTTTTTTAATCTGGCACTCCAGATGACCTATGTCCTGACTCCACACTACTTTTCCTGTTTTATCATCTACTTGTCTCTCTTTTTATTTTATTCTATTATTTATTTATTTTTATAAATTGTAATGAATTATTTCCCCATTACTTTTTTTTCTACTGTACAGCATGATGACCCAGTTACACATACATGTATACATTCTTTTCTCTTACATTATCATGCTCCATCATAAGTGACCAGACATACGTCCCAGTGCTACACAGCAGGATCTGATTGCTAATCCATTCCAAAGGCAATAGTCTGCATCTATTAACCCCAAGCTCCCAGTCCATCCCACTCCCTCCCCTTCCCCTTGGCAACCACAAGTCCATTCTCCAAGTCCATGATTTTCTTTTCTGTGGAAAGGTTTAGCTACTTGTCTCTTAAGCAAACCTGCTGTTCTGGCCACACTCCTCCTGATTTACTGTATCCTCAAAGAACCTTTCAGATTCATGTGCTCCCTGAATTGGGTTTCCCACTACTTATCCTTGAGCTGACTAGGGCAGCTCAACTGCCACGGCCTTGACCAACCTTCATGTCTCTTGATGTGGAAGAATGGAAAAATCCCATGGGCTTCTTCCACACACTCTGAACAGGGTTTCCCTCTCCTGTCTCCCAGGCACACTTCCGTGCAGTACGTTTCAGTCTTAGTGGTTTAGCCATCCCCGAAGGTCTTGCCCCCTCAGATATCTCTATAGCAGAACTGGGCATTAGTCTCCATGTTCTAGTCTACCACAGCCTTCAGGAGAATCATGCTAGGAAACTTTTCTTCTTAGTAGTAGAGCAAGGATAAAATGGGCAAGATGCCATATTTCTGAAAGTTCACCCTGAAATCCTCTCTACTGTCTTTTGGTAAAGGCACCAGAGTGGGACTCTAGGTATTTAACCAAGGAGTGAGAGGGTCGTCTCTCTTCCTGTAGGCACCCCTGCTCTTTTGAGTGCTGACTTTGAAATATTTTCACTTTGGGGAGGGGGAAGCACCTCCTCCTTCTTTCCTTAGGGAGGAGGGACAATGGACTCTCCCTCCAACACCCACCAAGTTGATACCTGTTCCTCCCAGAGCCTCTTCTTGTGGCAGCTGGGGAGGGTTTGGAGGAGAAGGTGGGCACTGGTGGCAAGACCAGCTCCAGCATTTTTCAGTCTGAGTTGCAGGCATGTGGTTGTTTCCACATGGTGCTGGCTGCCTCACTACAATCTTGTCTCTGACATCTGGAATACATTATATATTTTTGTTCTCAGTTACAGATCATAGACATCATCCTGAGACAAGGGAACCCCAACTTGGGATTCTACTATAGTAAAGTTGTGAGTTTTAATTGAAAGACAGTTAATACAAATCATGTAATACAAGGCAGGCACATTGCAAGTGACTAAATATTTTCCCCTTTGGTTGTATTATTTTTTGTATGATTACTTGCAATAATTTCACTATCTCTTTATGCAACTAACCTTTTATAAGGAGTTTTTTTAAATTATATATTCAATTTCATTTCTAGTGATAGGTCTATTCAAATGGTCTATTTCTTTTTCATTCAGTTTTGGTGGGCTGTTTTTAGAAAGTTGTCCATTTCTTCTAGGTTGTAAGCCATCTATCTGGTCCTCAACTTTTGTTTATAGGGTGGGTTTTTTTTTTTTATTACATGCATATAACTTTTTAAACATGTTAAGTAAGTCTAGAGTTTGTGTTTTTATGACAGTCTCTAAGCTTTTTAGTTAAGATGAAAAACCAAAAAAAAATTTTATTCTACCTTAAATGATACTTTCTGGGATGCTACACAAAACAGTTGGGCTTAATCCTACAGTTACCTAAAAAAGGAAGCACAGAGAAAGCCCTGGGGAACATATGTGTCTCCATGTATTTATCCATGTATATTCAGAATGAAACCTGTCTAGTTTGGCCAGGTTTGTAAAATAGATACTCACATAATTTGATGTATTTTTAATTATACAGTAAAGCCACTTTTAAGTTAGAAAAATAGGGGTGATCTTAAAGAATAGGTTGCACTACAAAGAACAAACTAACCCTTGACTTTCTTCAGATCTAGTTCTTCGTTAGTTACCAATTGGTAACTAACTTTATAGTGATCACCTTGAGAGAAATGGTGGTGAAAGGGCCAGTTAGCACCATCATTTCTTTCCAAGATGTCCTATTATATTTATGCATTAGGAACACAGTAGCCAGTGGGCATCTTGTCATTTGAAAAACTTTATACAGGAGTGACCAACCCAACCTCAAGATTTATTAATAGTATGTACTTGGGAACTATACTAATAAAATAGGAGGGCATGATATGTAAAAGATTGGACTTAAATAATATGGAAAAAATGAATTTTATTTTTAAGTTTTATATCAAACCAGTCTTCCCAATTCCCTTCACTTTTGTATATAGTGATGTTAAAATAACATTGTTACAGACTGTGTGTACACAAGGCAAAAGGTTTGTGGTTTTGGTGCATAGCAGAAATCAGGAATATTCATAGCATAGCAGTTGAGAAGGCAGAGATCGTGAATGTCCAGGACCGTTTGCCTCCTTGAATCTAGTGGGCAAAGTGTGCCATACACAGAGAATACTGTATGGCCTGCTTGATGTCTGCAGAGAACAATGCACAAGATATTCAGTGTACTGGGAACTAGTGAGTTTGAGAAATTATAGAATTTACTGTGTTGCAGAATTTCATCTTCTTTTTTCATAGTGAGTCCACTTTGCATATCCCTTGGCTGAAAGGATGCATGTATTTTCCCTCCCACCTGTCTTAGTCCACAAATTTATAGGTGCTTTTGCAGGAGTCAGTTTCTGTGAAAGGAAAATATTTGGCTTCAATTTTATTGCTAAAATTTTATGAGACAGTGACAACTGTAGGGCTTTGTGATGGGAAAACACCTTAACTCCATTAAGAAGATGGCTTTATTTTTAAAATTTCTCCCCCCTCCCCACAACACACAAAAGATTTTATGATTTATCTCTGGACAACAGAAATGGAGAGAGTAGTAAGGAAACCTCTTACTCTTCCTTCTGAACAAACCATTTAGTTTCACCTTGCATTGAATATTTACCTAGTACTTGGAATAGTTGAAGTGAGTCATAATCAGCCTTTGAGTTCTTGGTTCTTGTTCTAGAATGTTTAATGGTTTGCTCAAATATTAACGCTTTTCTTCAAAAGGGTGAAAAAACCCTTTGATTTAAAGCACTGGATTTTTAACTAAGGTCTTCAGCGTAAAAATATGGACAAATGTAGTGTATTCTATTATAATAACACAGTATAAATGATAATAATGTTAAATATAAAGTGTAATTCATTTAGGAAAAAAAAGCCATTATGAAATGCCCAAATGATTGTGCAGTAATAATCAGGAGGAAATAATTGTTCAGTTATTTAGTTAATGTATTTTAATGAAACCTTTTGAATTAATAAACATAGACATACTTTTTTTGGTGTCAGTGATAAACTCAGTGTATCTTATCAGATAATTAACTTTCACAAGCATAATAACAAGTCTACAGAATAGCAATGACACTGTTACAATAAAGTATTTCTTTGGGCATGGAAATCTTAAAGGGAGAACAACTGCTTAAATTTATGTTGCTTCCTCTTTTAAAGGGGCTGTCACTTTTATTACCATATGTGATGTAGACAAACATTTCTATGAAGAGAAATAAAAGGAGAGGAGGAGGAACACAAAAAGAGATAATAGGAAAAGTGTGGAGGCGTGTTTAGGAGAAGTACATGCAGCCATGATGGAAGGCAACATCACCACTCTATATTAGATGGTCCAGGGACTGTCTCCTGCATCTCAATTGGTCTTTAATTAGATAAGTGTCTTAACAGTTCAGCTTTTCTAATTCAGGCAGGCTGTCCTTCCCTCAGTAGCTCTCAAAGGGTGAACTCATGAAAAACAAAAGCTGCTTTTTCTTTCTCTTCTTTCTTTTGAAGTCATTTTATTTAAAGTAAGCTCCAGATTATACAATTCCTTTTGGACCTCATGTAACCCACCAGTGAAATGCCGCCAGGTCTTTGGAGAGGAAGGGCAGTAGAAAGGAGTTGTCAAAACACTGGGAGAGGATTACAGCCTGCTGCATTTTGGTGGGGGCTTAATAGCTAGCTTCATGTTTCCTTCTGTTCTTGATAGTGATATGGTACAGTTCAAACAATCACAAATCTACCTTAAATTTAAAACTGTGAAAAATAATTGGACTTCAGAAGGAAGGAAAGAAAGAATCTAAACTAAATTAGTTTTTGAGGGTAAGCAAATACAATATTTCTTTTTTCTCTCTTTCAGTGTTTTTTTTTTTCCTTATTTGCTTTAACTGCTATCTTCTGAAAAAATTTAGGTGAATTCTGATAAATTTCAGTGTTTTGCTAAGAAAGCATGAAGTATTTCATATACTATTTGATCTTCAGGTGTGCTCAGTTGGTGAAAAATTTCCAGACTGTGCCTCTTGAATTATGCTTTCAATGTTCCTATTAGAAGTTGTACATTTAATTTTACCCTCATTAAGCTAAAATGTACCGTTTTTGTGATATAACCATGGGGTACAAGAAAATTAAAATTTAGTGAAAACCTGTGAAAAATATAAACATTTATATTTACATATGAATATGGATAGGGGAATCTTTTAGAGCAGCTTCTGATTTTACATAGGAATAGTATAGTGCAGGATACATGCACTGTGAGTCACAATTTTATTTCAGTAAACGTGCATTTAAGACAGTTGTTTTCTCTTAACACCAGAGCTATTCCAAGGTATATTACCTGGTGTTTCTTTGCCCACCAGGAATTACAGATTAATCATCAGGTATGACTTTCATGCTGCTTAACTGATCCTGCACATGGGAGCAGGTGTTTCCCCTGCTTCTTGATATGAGCTCATTGAGGTTAGGGACAGTACTTGCCTCATATTTGTACCCCGAGTGCTTAACCCTGAGGTGCCTTCAGTGAAGAAAAGTTGGGCACCATTGACACAATTACATTCTCAATAAGAAAATAACCTCTTTCCCTCAGAACATCTTGAACTTTGATCAGCATTGGTAATATGGTTCAGAAGATGTGATAGATGCATACTCTAGTAGCTGGAAATGGGAAGTAATGTAATGTGTGGCCAATTTCTTTATGATTATTAAAACAGAAGCTTCAGATATAGATATAACTATCAAATGGATATATTTCACTATGGTTGCAAATATTTGAATCTCCATTTCTAGAGAAAGTTGAGTGATTGAAAAGCAGACTGGTTTTGTACTTTGTTCTAGTTTTCAGTCTCCAGATTATGTTGGTTAGAATAAAAGTTAAGATCCTTGCCATATAGATAAGATAGTCAAAATACTAGGGAAAATATCATTTGACCATGGCACCTGGAAAGAATTGTAAGCAGCGTGAGATATTAGAGAGTACCTCTTAAAATAGGAAGCTGCAAGAATCTTGGGAGATGAAATGATTTTAAAGTTCCTATCCACTAAAGATTTATTATTATTTATTTACACTTAGGAAGTAATTGGAGATAACCACACTGTGTTCAGTTACTAGTTTATTTTGATTTCATTTAAGCAAATACAGTACTAATGTATTTCAAATGTATTATAAAGTAAAAACTGCATTAAAGCTGTGTTTTTATGATTACAATTGAACTGAAATTTTTGCACTATGACATTCAATGATAATATGATTTTTTCCAGCTTGTAGAAAATAATTAACTGAATTCAGAATTTTCTTAATATTTGTGTTTGCCCTGCTAGTCTGTCTTTTAACTTCTGGAGCTCAGAGTTAGGAATAAAATTAGCCATGCTGCTGAGGATAAGGGAATAGGAGGTGGGATCCTAGTGAAGCTAGGGAGCCAGAGAGAGAGGAAAGCAAGAAAATGCAAAATCGTTGTTTCTCCTTAGCTGGGTTAGAGCTCTAAAGAGTCATCTAGGTTGCTTCCATGTCCATTGACAGAACATGGATAAAAAAGATGTGGTGCATATATACAATGGGATACTAGTCATAAAGAAGAGTGAAATAATGCTATTTTTAGCAATGTAAATGGACTGGAGATAATCATGCTGGGTGGGGTTAGCCAGACAGTGAAAGACAAACATCATATGGCATAACTTATATGTGGAATCTAAGAAAAGGATACAAATGAACTTATTTGCAGAACAAAAACAGACTCATAGACTTTGAAAAACAAACTTTTGGTTACCAAAAGGTTCAGGTGGTGGGGGGAGAGGGATGGACTGGGTGTTTGGGACTGGCATATGCACACTGAGGTATATGGAATAATTGGCCCATGGCGACCTGCTGCATAGCACAGGGAACTCTCCCCAATATTCTGTGAAGATCTATATGGGAAAAGAATCTGAAAGAGAATGAAAATGGATCTGGGTTCATGTGTAACTGAAGCACTTTGTTGTACAGCAGAAATCATCGCAACATTGTAAATCAACTCTACTTCAATAAAAGTTTATGAAAATAAAACAGTCTTGTCTAGGATTGTAGATAACAGTTGTAGAATACAGAAAAACAAGAGTTGAATGTTATCTCCTCCTGCTCACACCCAGAATCATGCCATGAACACACTAAATGCAGACGAGTTGAATTAGGAAGAATGGGAATGGCTAGTGTTTTGGTGGAGTTTAGGAAGAGTAATGCCACCTTTGGTACAGCTGGGGCTGGTCCCTGCCTCCCATGCTGTAGAATCACTTGGCGTCAGCCTGGAGACCTCCACCCACTCCACACCTGTTACTTTTCCTTATTTTATTTCCTTTTAGACTCAGGCTACAGTTGGTCACCTTTGCAGTTCAATGTCGAGTCTCCTGATCTCAGGATTGGTGTTCTTTCCTAGAGCTTCTCCAGTCTCCTCATTCTTGGAGTTTGACTTTTATTTTTAATAAAGTAGTGACTCTTCCTCCTCATACCCCAATAATGAATAAAGGGATGGTTTTCATTTTCCTCTTGGATTGAGAGTTTCCACCTCTTCAGTGCAGTTGAAGATGCAATTATGACTGGTTGTTTACTTACCTATATAAAAACACATGGCATCCTCATAAATTATCTTTCTTCTTTTTGTTTTTATATAAACCTGTATCATGTACCAAGTTCATAATTCATTGTCACATGTTCAGTTTAACATACAGAATACTGTGAAGTTTTAGAATTAACCAGAGGAAATTGTTCCTTGTTCCTTTACTGTAACTGCATGGGTCGTAAGTACTCATTAAGTGCTTGTGGATGGAGAAACAAAGCAAATGTTGAAATAACTGTGAGGTTATGAATCAACATTTCCGTTTTGTTTTTCTCAACATATGGCAGAGTAATAATAGGGCATAATAACTGCTGGTATTGACATTTTTTCTCTCTACTTTTCTCTTATTTTTGTTTTCTGTTACCCCGAATATTTAAAAGTTAGTGACAAACAATAAATGGGGCAAAATTACTGCCATTTTTTAAATGTGTAATAATAGTACGCTTTTGCTTGCTTTTGGTCAACCTTTCAGAAAAACTTTTAATTTCTTGTAAACATTTTGTATTCTAACACTTTTCTTGCTCTAAAACTTTATTATTATTATTATTATTGTTATTATTACTTTTATTATTATTTGCCTTTTTAGGACCCCATCTGCACCACATGGAAGTTCCCAGGCTAGGGGTTGAATCAGAGCTTCAGCTGCCAGCCTATGCCACAGCCATAGCAATGCCAAATCGAGCTGTGTTGGTGACCTGCACTACAGCTCATGGCAATACCAGATGCTTAACCCACTGAGCGTGAGGCCAGGGAATGAACTTGTGTCCTCATGGATACTATCAGGTTTGTTATCATTGCACCACGATGGGAACTCCATGCTCTAAAACTTTAAAATTTCCTTTAAGAGTAAAAGCTATGTTCTAATAACTCAATAGGTTAGAAACAATACACCCTTTTCCTAGATGTGGAAAGGCCTACTTTATAAGTAAGACCTTCTGTTATTCTGCTGATTTTGAATATGTGAATTGCTTTCAGTGTAACTTAGAACAGTGAATCAAATTTCTGGATCTAATTGCCCAAGTGATGAAGGAAATAATCTTCAAAATTTTCTCTAAAGATTATATTGAGGTGTGATTCTCCTTAGTTTCCTGAAATGCTTTATAAGTGGAGTGATGCTGTGATTTATAATAAGAAATATATATTTATTTGGCCTTTGTCCCAATTTAAGCACAGAGTTCCTAAAACCCTTGGAATTTCTTAAGTGATGAGGGCAAAAAGGTGTCCTTTGTTATGTTAATGGATACTTATGAATCCCACCCAGGGATGGGGGTAGTTGCCAGTGTAGTCATTCACTGATTAGAGAGTCAAAACTTTCAGCCTCAACCCTGAGGTTGAATCACTAGCCAAAGACCAGTCATTTGATCGGTCCTTCCTGATTAAATGACTGGTCTTTGGCTAGTGATTGTCCTGAAGCCTCCATAAAAACCCAAAAGGACAGATTGGAGACATTCTGGGTTGGTGAACAATATGAGATTTTGGGAGCGTGGTGTACATGGAGGGGCATGGAAGCACTTTGCCTTTTCCACATGCCATTCTCTATGCATCTCTTTCATCTGACTGTTCCTGAGTTGCATCGTTTTAAAACAAACTAGTGATCTATTGACCAAATGTTTCCTGAATTCTCTGAGCCATTCTAGCAAGATTAATCAGACCCAAGGAAGGAGTCATGGAAACCTCTGACTTACATTGGTCAGAAGGACTAGTGATAATCTGGACCTGCTTCTGGTGTCTGAATTCCAGGATGGGGAGTCTTGGGAACTTCTAGTCAGTTGCCAGTCAATTAGAAGCACAGGTGATAACCTGGACTTGCAGCTGATATCTAAAGTGTGAGGATGGAGGACTGTCTTGTAGGACTGGGCCCTTAACCTGTGAAATCCAGGTATATAGTGTCAAAATTAAGTTGAATTCTTGGGGACTTTCTGGTGTCCCAAGAATCGTTTGATGTTGTGTAGGGAAACCCTTTGTCCCTGACACATTGGAATTGGTTCCGGAAACCCAAAATAGATAGGTTGGTATTTATATACAGATCATTTTTGTTACCTCAGCTTGGAAGATCCTGGTTTATTTATTATAAAGGGCAGGGACTTAGAGACAGAATCTGAACTTGTGACTCTGCTCTATAGGTACAAAATTGTGTGGCTTTGAAAATAACGAGCCTTATATTCATCATCAGTGAAGTGGAAATAATCCCACTCCTTCAGAGCCAGAGTGAGTGTGTGTATTTGTGTGTTACATGAAGGTTAGTTTTTAGAGAGTTGTGCTGTTCACTGCAGCTATTCACCAGGTCAGCTGGGAGAATGGGGGAAGATCTAAGATGGTGCGAAGAGTTAAATTTAAAGGTGGTAAGGAGTCAGCTGGAAGTCAGGAGTCCTTGCATGTAAAATCCTACCCCTTTGTAGGTTTTTTATTTTAACTGATGTTCTTGACACAATATAGGGCTTAGCAGGTTCAAATATAGGGTGTGTGAGGTCATTGCTGAAGAAGGGACAAGTCCAGTTCAGGTTGTGTCCCAGAGGTGGAATCATGGCAGTCAGCCAAGGTCAAAATCAGAAGTTCCCTGAGAGCTAGAAGCCAGATGGGGAAGAATTCCAGAGACAGAGCTCAAAACAGGAACCAAGGATCAGTATCCAAGAAAGCAGACCTGTAACAGGAGACAGGAATGTGGGAAACAGCTTTGTATGGAGTCCAGCTAATTTAGGTGGCTGTTGTCTTTTTTAAGGCATCTGACTTAGCCATTTGCTATGAGTGGGCTTTGTCCTAAAGAATGCTGCTATATACTGACCTACAGATAATCAAAAACAGGAAAATAAAACAAAGAAAGCATACAAACCTTTTGATATTGGCAGCAGTTAAAATAAAACCCCCTTTAGACACGGTTTCCATAGCTTAGTTTAGTGATGATTCTTTAGCATTTTTTCTTCATTTTCTGGGCTCCTTACTGTGTTCAGTACAGTTTTGACATCACAACTTGAAATTAGGGTATAAAGAAGATATGGATCTGTCTGAACACAGAAGTGCAGAGTTGTCACAAATGTGTGATAGAAATGGAAAAGTAGACATAAACCTTATATAGGAAAAATCCAAAATGATGACTTTAAACCATAAAGATAGATATGTGAAATTCATTTTGGTATTACTTGTCTATAAAAAGGGCATGTGTATGTTACATTCTAGAAATATTTCAATCAAATGTTGCTAATACTTGGGGAAAGTGAGACAGGTATATTGGCTTGTTCAGACAATCATTTCTGAAATAACCTATTCTCCGTTCATCATTGGGAAATGATGATTATGTTGGACATTTGAGTTCCTGAGGAGCACAGAATGTCTCCACCAATTTAGATGATGTTATTTTGATCATTTTTGTTCTTTGAGGTTGCAGAATGGTAGTTACTGTATTATCCTTCTCACTGGTCTCTTGCTACATTCATTCTCCTTTGGTGAATGCTTCCTTAACCTTGCCATCAGAGTGTTTTTCCCAAAGCTCACATATGATAATTGAGAAGGAAAAATTTTAATAATCCTCAAGAAGATTGGTGTTGATTATGACATGAGTTTAAAAATTTTTTTATTGTTATTTCCCCAATAAATTTTTTTTTCTACTGTACAGCATGGTGACCCAGTTACACATACATGTACATTCTCTTTTCTCCCATTATCATGCTGCATCGTCAGTGAGCAGACATAGTTCTCAGTGCTGCACAGCAGATCTCATTGCTAATCCATTACAAAAGCAATAGTTTGCATCTATTAACCCCAAGCTCCCAATCCATCCTACTCCCTCCCCTCCCCCTTTGGCAACCACAAGTCTATTCTCCAAGTCCCTAATTTTCTTTTCTGTGGAAAGTTTCATTTGTGCCGTATAGTGGATTCCAGATATAAGTGATATATCATACAGTATTTGTCTTTCTCTTTCTGACTTACTTCACTTAGTAAGAGAGTCTCTAGTTCCATCCATGTTGCTGCAAATGGCATTATTTCATTCTTTTTTTATGGCTGAGTAGTATTCCATTGTGTATATCTATGATATCTTCCTAATCCAAACATTTGGATTGTTTCCATGTCGTGGCTATTGTGAATAGAGCTGCAATGAACATGCGGGTGCATGTGTCTCTTTTTTAAGGAAAGTTTTGTCCGGATATATGCCCAAGAGTGGAGTTGCTGGGTCATATATTAGTTCTATGTATAGTTTTCTGAGGTACCTCCATACTGTTCTCCATAGTGGTTGTACCAGCTTACATTCCCACCCAACAGTTCAGGAGCAGTCCCTTTTCTCCACATCCACTCTAGCATTTGTTATTTGTGGACTTATTAATGATGGCCATTCTGACATTTGTGAGGTGGTACCTCATGGTAGTTTTGATTTATATTTCTCTAATAATCAGTGATGTTGAACATTTTGTCATGTGCTTGTTGGCCATCTGTATATCTTCCTTGGAGAAAAGGTCTTTTGCCCATTTTTCCATTAGGTTGTTGGCTTTTTTGCTGTCGAATTGTATAAGTTGCTTGCATAATTTAGAGATTAAGCCCTTGTGATTATGGTATATGATAAGTTAAGTATAAATTTTTAAAGTTGGAAGTTGTTCTTAGACAAATCCCATTAAAGTGAAATGGATATGAATACCATCATATTTGCTTTAGGGATTTCCCTTCCTTAACTGTTTGCCCCAAGCAATTACACTCTGTCCAAGACCCCATGCACAGGAGTCTGGGAGGTGTAACATTTAGGTAACTTGCTTTTTCAGAATGTTGTGTACAATACATTGGGGGTGATAGAAATCTTGAGAAACATATCCTTGGATGGAGAGTATTGGAAACCTTTCCTCTTGACTGGTTTTTATTTAGTATATTATTTTAAAATGCTCTATGTCATGATGATAGCAAAACAGTAGAATTTGGAAGAGTCTTTATGCAATATTATAATATTTTGGCTCATAAAATATACGTGTAAGTTTTCCTGTCTTAAGTCAGTTTTCACTTGAAACATTTCATTACTTCCCTGGAATGGTAGCCACCATCTGGCCAACATAATCTTTCAAGATTCTTGTAGCCAAAAATCTCTCAGCATTCCCTGAAAGAAATTTCATTTTTCAAGTCTCTCCACAATCTCAAAGGGCCATGGCTACCAAAAATGGAGAAATGAATTCTGTTCAGAAATATCTTCTTCAAAGGATGGCACCGTCTCCTTCAACTCTGCCTTTCATTTACCTCCTCTTTTGAGAACCTTCTGCTTGCAGCAGCCCTAAATCCATATAGCTGACCAGAAGCTGGCTTTTGGTTAACTTGCATTTTAAAGCATTAAGAAAGAATATCTGATAGATTGCTTTGAATAAGGTGTATATTTTCTGGACCCAAAAGCCATTACTTGGAAATGACTGGATCATGTAATATCCAGTGACATCCTTTGCAGACTCTATGGGCGGGTGAATAATGAGCACACAGCTCTCAGCCTTTCTTCCTAGACCATCTTCCATTATCCCTTCATACACATGTTTCCATCTCATGCTGCAACCATTCAGGTCGACTTCGCTATTCCCCTGAAAAATCATGCACTTGGATTTCACATTGCCTTTGCTCATATTGAAACTTCTCTCTCATCTTCTTCATTTTATCCTATTTAAATCCATTTTAACTTATAAATTACACCTCATAGAAGAATTTCAATTTTAACAAATAGCAGTGGACAAAATATACATAAAATAGGATGGAATGAAAAAGCATAGAGTCTTGAATTTGATGATTTCTTCCTTTGGACTTCATCAGATATTAACACTTTTCAAAAAAAAAAAAAAAACTTTCTAGGGCTATACCTGCGTCATATGGAGGTTTCCAGGCCAGGTGTCAAATTGGAAGTACAACCTCTGGCCTATGCCACAGCCACACAACAACATTGTATCCAAGCCCTATTTGCAACCTGAACCATGGCTCACAGCAACACTGGATTCCCAACACACTGAGCAAGGCCAAGGATCAAATCTGCATCCTTATGGATACTAGTCAGATTTGTTTCCTCTGCACCACAACGGGAACTATATTCCCATTGTTGAATATGAGTATTCCATTTCTGGAATAATTTCTGGAATAATTGATTTTCTTATTTATTTTCTTACTTATCATGGTTAATTAGCTTTGAAACTATTGAGATTATAAAATAATATTTTTTGCTTGCGAGGGTCTAGTTGAAGAGATGCCATTTTATTTGAAGAAAAGTTTTCCTTTTTTAAAGAAATTTTATTGAAGTAGAGTTGACTTACGATGTTCCTTCAATTTCTACTATACAGCAAAGTGACCCAGCCACCCATTTACACACACCCCCTTTTTAATTTTCATTTTTCTTCAAGTTCTTCCCCAAGAAACTAGATAGAGTTCCCTGTTCTATACAGCAGGACCCCCTCATCCATCCATTATAAATGAAACAGTCTGCATCCACCAATCCCAAACTCCCCATCAGCCCCCTTCTCTCTCCCATCTCTGGCAAATGCAAGTCTGCCCTCCATGTCTGTGATCTGTTTGTTTTGCAGATAGGTCATTTATGGCATATTTTAGACTCCACATATAAGGGCTCTCATATGGTATTTGTCTTTCTCTTTCTGACTTACTTCACTTAGTATGAGAATCTCTACTTCCATCCATGTTGCTGCAAATGGCATTATTTTGTCTTTTTTATAGCTGAATATAGTATTCCACTGCTTTTACCCAAGAAACTATATATATGTGTATCTATACATATCTATATATCTTCTGAATCCATCCACCTGTTGATGTACACTTAAGTTGTTTCCATGTCTTGGCTGTTGTGAATAGTGCTGCAGTTATCATACAGATGCATATATCTTTTTCAATGTAAATTTAGTGTGGATATATGCCCAGGAGTAGGATTGCTGGCTCATATGGTAGTTCTATATTTAGTTTTCTGAGGTAAGTTCATACTGTTTTCTACAGTGGTTGTACCAATTTACATTCCCACCAACAGTGAATAAGGGTTCCCTTTTCTTCCCACCCTCTAAGCATATGTTGTTTATTGAGTTGTTAATGATGGCCATTCTGACTGATGTGAGGTGGTGCCTCATTATAGCTTTGATTTGCATTTCTCTAATAATTAGTGATGTTGAGCATTTTTTTATGTGCCCGCTGGCCGTCTGTATGTCTTTTTTGGAGAAATGTCTGTTTAGGTCTTCTGCCTATTTGTCTATTTGGTTGTTTCTTTTTTCATTGTTGAGTTGTGTCTGTTGTTTGTTTAATTTGAAGATTAAACCTTTGTCTGTTCAATCATTTGCAAAGATTTTTCTCCCACTCTGGGTTGCGTTTTCATTTTTTTAATGATTTCCTTTCCTCTGCAGAAGCTTTTTAATTTAATTAGGTGCTGTTGGTTTGTTTTTTGTCTCTATTGTCATTATTTTGGGAGGTGGCTCAAATAAGATGTTGCTGTGGTTTATGCCAAAGGGCATTCTGCCTATGTTTTCCTCCAGGAGCATTATAGTATATGGCCTTGCATTTAGGTCTTTAATCCATTTTAAATTGTGTTAGAGAATGTTCTAATTTCTATCTCTTACATGTGGCTGTCCAATTTTCCCAGCACCATTTACTGAAGAGACTGTATTTCTTCCATTGTATGTTCTTGCCTCCTTTGTCATAGATTAGTTGACCATAGGTGCTTGGGTTTATTTCTGGTCTTTATATCCTGTTCCATTGATCTGTATTTCTGTTTTTGTGTCAGTACCATACTATTTTGATGATTGTAGCTTTGTAGTATAGTCCAAAGTCAGGGAACCTAATTCCTCCAATTCTGTTTTTTCTTTTCAATGTTGCTTTGAGCATTTGAAGTCATCTGTGTTTCCATACAAATTTTAAAATATATTGTTCTAGTTCTGTTAAATTTTCTTTTTTTTTTTTGAAACTTCAATTATTTCCTCAGAGGAACAGGTCACTGATAATTCTCACCTGGGTGGCATTTCTCAAAGGGAATTTTTGAAATAACAGATGTTAGCAAAAGTAATACTCAGTTGATTTGTTCATGGAACAGTCTTCACCCAAGGCAAGTAAAGTTGGAGTTTAATATCTGTAAGCCACTTGTGAAGGTACAGTAGAAGCTCAGTTGTGTGTGTCCTTGGGGACGGCACATGGTTTCATGTGGCTTCACCTCACTGAGCTGGCAGACATACTGCTGGTATTTATGAAGGAGCCTCCATTTATCAGGAAGCAATTGAGAGACTCCAGACTTGGCCATTGCTCTCTTCTTTTTATATGAATCATCTTGCCTTTTTCATTGGATTTAAATGAGTTAAAAAATATATACCCTTTGAATTATTAATTAAGAAAAGGTGATCTCAGTGACTGAACAGACTCAACATATTATTTTATGGAATACACTCTTCTGCTTGAATCACTCAGTATTTCAAGTTTAATTTACTTTGTTATTACATCAGTAAAGTCACAGTAATAAAGGTCTCCTTCCTGAGGTTTATCTTTCTACATAGAGTCAATTAAATTTGTTGGACAATGGTAAGATAAACTGTTAGTTTTTGGGTGAAAACTAGTTATGACGATGATCATCTGGTTGTCTCAAAGGATAAACTAGAAATTAATCTGATGGATCATTCATTTATAGCCTCGACTTCCTCATACATTGTAGGAATGTAGTGAAGGTATCTAAAGTTCATGAAATCCTACAGTACGTTCATAGGACATAGCAGTGGCTTAATAAATGTGAAATCTTTGGGTTTTTTTTACCCCTTCCTTCCTTTTATTTTTTTGTGATAAATTATTAAAAGATGAATGTAGGAGTTCCCATTGTGGCGCAGTGGTTAACGAATCTGACTAGGAACCATGAGGTTGCGAGTTCGATCCCTGGCCTTACTTAGTGGGTTAAAGGATCCGGCGTTGCCGTGAGCTGTGGTGTAGGTTGCAGAGGCGGCTCGGATCCTATGTTGCTGTGGCTCTGGCATAGGCCAGTGACTACAGCTCCGATTCGACCCCTAGCCTGGGAACCTCCACATGCCGTGGGAGCGGCCCTAGATGAAGCAAAACAAAAACAAAACAAAAACAAACAAACAAACAAAAAAAGATGAATGTACATATTGGTACAGTAATTTTGATAACTTTTAGATGGAAGCCTTTTGTATGATGACTACAGAAGCATTCTCAAAATATCTCCACAATTGAATACAATTTATAAGAAATGACTATGATTAAAACAGTAAAGCTCAAAGATATGAAATTAATGTGAAAAAAAGAAAATCCTAGCTCTCTAAATTGATTTTAAAATTTCAAAACAGGAGTTCCTGTCATGGCACAGTGGTTAACAAATCTGACTAGGAACCGTGAAGTTGTGGGTTCGATCCCTGGCCTTGCTCAGTGCGTTAAAGGTCTGGCATTGCTGTGAGCTGCGGTATAGGTTGCAGACGTGGCTTGGGATCCCGTGTTGCTGTGGCCATGGCGTAGGCCGGCGGCTATAGCTCTGATTCGACTCCTAGCCTGGGAACCTCCACATGCCATGGGTGCGGCCCTAGAAAAGACAAAAAAAAAAAAATCAAAACAATGAGACTTAAGGCTTAAAAATAATTAGACAGCAAAAACGTATAATCTGAAGTATGCCTAAGGCAAAAAAAATTAATATTAAAAAAAATTCTAAGACCAGCTAAATTAAAAAAAACGAACAAAAGTTAAGAACAGTGGTAAAAACTAGTATGATATGGTTATAAATAAAAATGAAAGCTGAGTTAAAATATACTCACTATTACACATGGACCTGGGGTTTGACAGAAAGCTTCCGAGGTTATAATCTGCCTCTGAGAACATCTGGGCAAGTCAGTGTGTCTAATCAGGAATGTCATTGACTTTGGGGTTCACTGTGCTGCAGATTTACAGGTGAATAGGGTTCCTAGAGCCTGATAGTTGGCTGAGAGCTTAGTAGAGGGCCTCTAGGGCCCAGTGCTCAGGCCCAGAGTCTTTGAACAACAAATAAACCCTGGTCCAGGTAGGGAGCGCTTCTTATATGCATCCTGGTCTAATAGCTGTAATAAAATTCCCAGATAGTCCCTGAGAATCACAGCAGTAATTTGGCTGACCAGCTTTTTAAATTAAGCATTTGTAAAAGGTGGCTAATAAATATTACATAGAAATTGTTCTGTCTTGGGTTTTGTCTTTTCACTTTTCTTCCATTTTTCGAAATTGCTTAAGGATGAAAATAAATACAAGTCTTCCTAAGGGTGAAGGAAGCAAAAGGCCTGCAAACAATCAGTTCATAAATAGACACTACATAAAAATTGGCAATAAAGCTGGATTTGGGCACATAATTTGCATTTTCTTTAGTTGTCCTGAGATTGGTTACAATTTTATTTATTCATTTTGGCCATTTTGGTTAACAGTATAGGACCACCTTGTCTTTTATAACTAGGGCTGGGTTTCCATTTAGATACCAAAAAGTGAATTTCTACCTTGTTATAACCTCTCTTCTTCAGAAGTGCTTTTATCCAGGTGCTAAGAGAATTGTAAAAGTAATTGCATGGCAAAATTCACATCATTTTATGGAATTTGGAAAATACATATGAGAGAATCTAGACTACTTAAAGAAAATACTGAAATCTTTTTTTTTTTTTAAGCAGACTTTTATTGGCTACCGACACTAATAGAAAAATATCTTTGTTTGGTAGTTAACTTATTAAGAACCACTCATGAAGGTTCAGGTACATTGTTTCTGGGAACAATAACCTTAATGGGAAAGGTCAGAGCAATTTAATGGGATGCAATGCGAGTGCCACAGAGGGAAGTCACACTGGTTCTCACATAGCACACGTGGTTTTACCAAATATTGGACATTTAATGCAACTGAGAGAGTGAAAAAATTAGAGTCCTATATGTATATAAATTTCCATAATAGTAGACAAAGAACAACATCAGTCCTTATAGAGATTAAATTCCTGTAGTCTCTCATACTACATATGTTATTGTCATTTTTTACATATATTATTAATGAGTATCCACTTATGTGGTAATTAGGGAATGTGTAAAGGTCACAACTAAGCTGGAAAAAAAAAAAATATCAGGAGTTCCTGTTGTGGCTCAGGAGGTTATGAACCCGACTAGTATCCATGAGGATGTGGGTTTAATCCCTCGCCTCATTCAGTGGGTTAAGGATCAGCATTGCCTTGAGCTGTGGTGTAGGTTGCAGACACAACTTGAATCTGGTGTCTGCCGTGGCTGTGGTGTAAGCTGATAGCTACATCTCTGATTTGACCCCTAACCCAGGAACTTCCAAATGCTGCAGGTATGGCCCTGCAGGTATGGCAAAAAAAAAAAAAAAAAGAAAGAAAAGAAGAAAAATCAGTGTACCTTTTACATTTTCTGCATTATTCTCTTAATTTAAGTATTTGGAAAAGAGATAAAGAAACAAAACATTTTTCTTACACCTAATTAAAAAAACAAACCTTGTTTTGCTGCCAAGAATTTGGCCAAGAGAAAGTGAATCTATTTATTTAGAAACTCAGAATTTATTTTAAAGTATTATGAAAAGATATCAAATACCATAATGAGAAATTATTTGAAGTGGAATCTGTTCACTAATATGACCATGGAAATAAATCAGTTTGTTACAACAGACATTTAATGAGACTACCATTTTTTAAAAAATCTAATACGAGATTTCCAGGGGATATAATAAGTGTACCCTTCATTTCTGCAGTGTATTGTTTTGGAAGAGAGAGGAGATGAGAGCATATAACTTGTTATTTCTTATTTTCGGGAGCAAGATCAATGCCTGCTCTAGAGTTTAGAGGCCCTAAGCTTATACAACTTGGTGGACTTGCTTTCAGAAAAATAATTTCAGAAAAAAATTGAATACATCATTAAGGCCAAAATTAAAATCATTTGAAGTGAGAAAATAGTAATTTATAAATTTAGAAAACTGACAAATAGCATAAAAACCTAGAAAAATATGTAATGTTTTTATTAGCTCCCCACTGTACCTGTAAAATTATTTTCCTTTTTTTTTCCAGTTATAATTCATTGCTTCTTCATCTGGCAATTTTGTAATATAATTTTTCATATGGAGAATGGAAAATGGTTCTGTCATCCCTATAACAATGTTGATGAAAATCTGTATTTTTTAAAATTAACTATTTGAAAACTTATAGTCAGCTTTAGGACTTTATATTGGTAATATCATTACTTCGGTGATACTTCAAGGCATTCCAGTTTTCTTACACAGTAAGAGGTCATAATACTCCTTGAATTTCTGACATGGATCATCCAGTTTGTCAGTGGCGTCCTCATATAAGAAACTGGGTAAGTTGGTAAAATGAACAGTAGGAATTGACCTAAAAATTGTTCCTATACCAGATGGTCAGCAACAATTGAGCTGTGAATCACAATAATATATTCTAATAAATCTAAACTGAATGCATCCCAATTCACCTTCCCTCACTGGGTGTCTAACCCTCCATCCCCCACCTCCACCAATGGCCTGTAGCCCCTCTAACACTTGTCTAAAATAAGGAGAGGATGAGTAGTGTTAAAGCTATTCGGAGGGTGAATTATCTTACTCTTGCAAATTTTGCAAGGCCTTTGACCCTGTCCATGTGACATGTGAGGTCTACACCAGTAAAGGCCCCTGTAGCTTAAGCTTCTTTAAGCTCAAGGTAAATCTGCTTCTAGCCATGAGAGAGGTCAAATAGTACTGAAGGAATCCAAAGGAATCCAAAGTCCTTAGACATCATGTCTGATTAGAGATCAGAAAATACCTCACTCAGGAGAGGACATTTGGGATAGCCTTGAAGGAGGAAGAGACTTTCAAGAAGCAGATGTTTCAGTGAAATTACTTGAGAACAAATACACAAAAAGTTCTAAAATTGCAGTATACTTAAACATCGTCTGTTGGAGATACTAGCAACACAGATTCCCAGCTCTTACTCTGACATTCTGATTCAGATTTGAACTGGAACACAAAACATGGGTTTTTAATAAGTAACAAAACCTATTCTGTTGCAGGTGTCTGTGCACAGTTTTGAAATAAAATGTAATGAAATTATGATGTCTTTGGAAAAGCCTCTGAATCTGACATGTCTGGAAGTAGTAAGAATTGTAGTCATGTCAGACAGATCAGGGATCTAACATACAAGATTTAAGTATAATTAATTTAATTAATTGTTTCAACAAAGCTTCTGGTCTGTAATAAGTGGCAATAGTAGGGAGCCATTGAAGATTCTTGAGCAGTATCATGGATTGACCGTCACTGTCAGTTACATGGACTGGGTGAATTTGGGATGACCAACAGTTGAGGAGACTTTTTTTTTTCTTTTTTTTTCTGCCTTTTTAGGGCCACACCTAGGGCATATGGAAGTTCCCAGGCTAGGGGTCAGGAGTCAAATTGGAGCCACAGCCACAGCAACTCGTGATCCAAACTACACCACAGCTCAAGGCAACGGAGCAAGGTAAGGGATCCAACCTGCATCATCATGGATACTAGTTGGATTCATTTCTGCTGCGCCACAACGGGAACTCCTGAAGAACCTTTTTAAATAAAGCTAATCATGAGACGAGAAAGTCTCATCAGAGATGTGATAATATAAAATAAGTGGGTAAAGGGATGTTTAAAAAAGGGCAATAAATAACTTCAAGGAGGCAGAAAGTATCAGGAATGTTCTTGCTTCAGGGAGTGTAAGAAATGTGAAAATTGTGAAAAACTTCACGTGTTTGCCATTTCCAGGGCCATTTGGTAGTTACTCAAATACATCTGCTCATTCATCATTGATTAACTTTTTCAAAGCTTTTTAACCCCTTTTATATTTTGATGTGTATAACTTCATATTCATATTACTCTTGCTTAAAATTTAAAGCTTAGAAGTTCAGCATCTAAAGGGAGTAAAACAAAGCAAACTATTTCTGGAAAATGCTTTTTATAATTTGGGAGCTGAGGGGGTCACTATGTACTTTAAAGCAAATTATGTTGTTTAGCACTTTGTTGTTTCAATGCTAAATTACTACAAATTCTGAACCCCAAAGGCACATTAACCTTTCTACCATTAAAGTATGCTTTCTACTCAAGGTTCTAAAATAAATTTTCCCACAGAGACACGGGAGGAAAGCAGAGATTGACTCTGTAAATTATTTGGGTGCTTTAGAAAAAATCGGCACATTTGAGATCTCCTTACATAAAAAACCTTCCACGCATTTTTGAATGGCTGAAGAATGGAGTATTTCTTTACCTAGGCTGGATTTATCATTTGTGATAAACATGTTCTCATCTTTCCTTACTTCTTTTTTAACTATTGGTCATTTAACTTTTTTTTCCCTCATTGCTTCCTTATCATTAATGTAATTCTAATTACCTTTCCAAGTTATGCCTAGAAACCGTGAATGAATTCATATTTTTTTATGTGTAAATATGTGAAATTGTTTTGCTTTAAAAAAAATTTTGCTGGAAGTACTAAGATACTTGAGGTAAAATATCTAACAGGAGAAAGAGAGAGAGAGGGAGGGAGAGAACTAATAATGTCACCTACCAGGATCAACTTGAGAAGCCTGCACAGACCTGGCAAGTTAATGGTCTTGAATAATAATACCATCCTCCTGGCTAAAATCCAAGGATGAGTTTAAGTATATAGGAAGGGAAACCAATTACCATATTCATGAATTAGTTTTATTTTTACCATGAGTGATTTTCTTTATTATAAGTTTATTACAATAAAGATTTACATACTTTATTATAACCCCTAGTGAAAATCTACCTAAATTTCTATCAATGTTTGATATAAGGAATGATATATATTGTGTGTGTATGTATGTGTGTGTATATGTGTATGAATATACATGTATTCATACAATATAAATATTTACACTGATTTATATTCATAGATTATAGGAAATAATTTATTTAAGTAGTTCTCATATGTACTTTCCCCTATATTTTGGCCTTAACCAAAATATATTCATGTAAGAAAAGGTATGAAATATAATTGAATTACCTGAAATCACTGGTAATTCGGTTGAGATATAATCCTTCGTTAGAGTTATATGTTAGAGGAGTGCCTATGTAGGTCATGCCTTTTTTGCCTTATAATCTAGCAGGGGAGAGAGAAGATGAACAAACAATAAGTGCTCTGAAATGTGCAGCAGTGGAAATACTTCAAAGGAACCTAGTAGTACGGAGTAGGGAGTAATTAACTCTGTTTGGCAAGATCTGAGCTAGGCTTACCCAACCTTATGGTTCTCCAAGGACTGTGGGGATTACTGGGATGTAATACTTTTTTTTTTTGAGGTAAAGGTGATTTACAATATTACATCATTTTCACTAAGTGTACAACCTAGTGATTCAGAATTCGTGGAGGTTTTACTTCATTTAAAGTCCTTATACAATATTGGCTATATTCTCTGTGCTGTACAGTATATCCTTGTAGTTTATTTGCTTTATACATAGTAATGCGTAGCACTTAATCCTCTACCCTTATAGTGTCCCTCCCTACTTCCCTCTCTGCATGGGAATCTAAAAAAAAAGAATAAAAACAAACAAATAAATGTAACAAAACAGAAATAGACTGGGGATGAAGCTATTTTTTTGGTGCTAAAACTTAGAATGTCCTCCCAGGTGGCATTTGGCTGTGTTTCCTTGTCACAACTAGGGGGAAGTGGCATCTAGTGAATAGAGGCCAGGGATTCTGCTAAAAACTCCTACAAAGCACAAGGCAGTCTTGCCAAAAAAAAATTAATAATAATTTGACTCAATATTTCAGTTGGGAGAGAGGCTCTTCTAAAAGGAAGTAGCTATTAGGAAGAGTGAAGAGGTTGATCTGCAGAGCATGGACAATTGATGTGTCCCTAGTGGTGAGAAGAGGATTAGAAAAACATGTGAAGTGATTGGTCTGAAAGTGGATAAACTGAAAGGAAAAATCTCCATGTTAGAAGTTCTTGTACAGTGGATAGGATGTGACTGCCATCAAGTTCACCCTTGATGGCATCATTTTCTCTCTTAAAGTGGGAGGCAAGAGCATCAATCTCTTGGAGGGGAAAGGCCATTGAGGAGCAGACTTCTGCAGAGTGGTGAAGGGTGGGCAGATGATTGAGAGGTGACATACGGTCCTGTTAAGGCCGTAGGTCATGAATTTACAATGGCTCTTACAGCGCTGTGATTTTCTCAGGCTCAACCATTCAGTACGTGAAGGGAGAAGGACATACTGCAGAAATGAATGGGGATTCTGAGGGTGGATGTAGCATACAGGAATGTCTGAGAGAGTTCATGGCACTGGTGGGAGCAGTTGGACTGTTCAAACCCTTTGCTGAGTAGTAAAGGAGAACAGAGCTTTCCTACTGACTTTTTAAAAGATAGCATCTATATTCCTAAATGCCTTCCATTTTTAGTTCAGTCTCTCTAAGTGTTGTGACTGCTTTGCTTTGCAGATTGGTTTTATCTTGCTCTGTGGTTTATTTTGCCTTAAAAAGACACTGGCAACCCCACAAGCCATTTATTTAGTGAATTGGAATTAACTGATATATATTTATTAATTGCAGTGCACCCTTTAGACTCCTTTTTTTCCCCCCTCTGAAACAACAGCTTTGAAAGGTTTACTTCCATGGCATTTTTAGATCTACCTCAAAAAGCAACAGGGATTCTTACTAGGTTACCAAAGTCTTCAGACAGTAAAATTTAACCAAGATGTTACAGAGAGCTTTAAAGCAGCATTTCCTTTGATTAAATTAGTGACTATGACTCAGTGATAAAATAATTCAGGGAAAGAAGTATCACGCATTTCTTAACTTTTGGCATTTCGGAGCCTTTTTATCATTTCATTTGGTGTTAAATAAAACTTATCCCAGGATGATCTACAGGTCCTATTTCTAATTCTGGAAAACAAAGTCCATCCAGATTCTCATATGTGGCCTGGTGTGTATTCACAAGTGCTACCCTTTCACATTAAATACAAGGGAAGCATTTTCTTCCCTTCGTAATCATCTGGGTTCACTAACAAAAACACTTGCGGGCATGTGTCTAAAACTTGAAGTCCTTGGGGTTACCCCTTGATATTTGAGAATCGTGCTAAAGAGCCAGTGTTATGCCCAACTGGAATTATGAATAATTAAAACACCATTTTTAACATCTAAAGCCAGGCCCAGCCTTGTAAAGGAGGTCCTAAAACAATGTCATTTGATTATACTCAGCATAAGATGGTCAGTGCAGCTCTATTGGGTGGAAAGAGTGGCTGTTACATGTCTGGGTCTGGCAAGAGGCCTCGGGTATCTGCAAATGTGTTCTAAGGATAGCAGGAGGCTGGGCTTGTCAGCTGTCAGCCACAGCTTCTGTTTATGCCCTGAACAATAGCCATGTGCCAGGGCAGTAATTATTGGTTGATTTTCCTTCTAAAATAAGTGTCCTAATAATTTGTCACAAAACCAACTTAAATTCCTATGATGTTCCCTTCAAGCATTAAATTAGGCAAAAAAGAAAGCAAGCCACAGCAAGAAATGTTTCAGTTTATTTCTGCATGCAGTCTGTATTGGTAAATAGTGTAATTAAAATCTCGTTTGCAGGTTTTTCTAAAAGGTTATGTCTGTGTGGGAAAACTCTTTGTTTTCTTCTTTAATACTCTGAGCTGTAAATTAGAGAATAGGAAAAAAGTTAGTTGGCAAATAAAGGTCCTCACTGTCTATGCTGTTTTGGAATGCCTCCCATCTTCCTGGGGCTCAGATAATGTGTTTCTTTCGAAAAGCATGCATAATCTGCACCAAAATGAGCTGGTACCAGGGGCTGCACTGCCCAGGGATACAAATTAGGGACTTGATATTCGAAAATTAATTCAACTGAAAAGTATTTCCAGAATATTTGAGTAGTGTTACTTTGTGTCTAGATTCAAGCATTACTTTAAAAAAAAAACAAAAACAAAAACCGAAAAAAAAAGGGGAGGGGAGGGATGGATAGTTATGTAGATAAATCTGATGCTATTCAGTAAATGGGAACCAAAGGACTGGCCAGAGCATAACAAATTTCAATGAGGATGGGACAAAAAGCCCCTCCCCCTGCTCTTGTTGGATTTCTAAATTTATGGTGTGTGTGTGTTTCATTTCACAGGCGGCAAGAATGAGACATTTCCTCCTTAGATTTAACCTTCTGTTATAGAAATGCTGTTAGGGTTATTTTACCGAAATATATATATATATATTTTTTAAAGGCGAGGATTCCTTTACTGTATTCTACTCTGTTCTATCTTGGGTTCATTTTATTAAAGTTCTTTAAAGGTTTGTTTACATCTCCAAACCAAGGAATTATACCCTCTCTTTTCTGTGCCAGGACCCAATTAACGTCCACTTGAGTTTTCTGTGTGGACAGGGCCAGTCCATGGCCCTGGGTGATCATCTCTATTATTACCACTGCTTGTACATGACTTCACAGCCCGAGCATAGAACCAGTTGTCATGCTTTCCATCTTCTGTACCCCCAAATAGCTCATGGGTAGGATTTGAGAATAGGCTAACTCTTTTTGAGAATGCAGAGATCAATCATGGTTAGCAAGATTAAACTCAGTAAGACATCTTCTGGAAAGAGCACATTCCCCATCTCCTACTGGCTTGTATGAATGTAAATTACTTCCCTTAACTCTAGCTTTTTTTTTTTTTTTTTACTTTAAAAAGGATGGACTTAATAAGTAAAATAAATGCCATTCATTTGCTTATTACTACATGTGTTCAGTTGGAAGGATATCAGAAAATGAGTATTTTTATTATCCTAAAAATTGTTATTGGTTCTAATAGTTACCTGATATTGAATGAGAATATCTGAAATCCTGCAAATCCTTACCAAGCAGTTTTTGGCTTTGGGTCTACAGAGAAGTGTAATTTTTAATATCTAAATTTAGTGGAAAATCAATGGAAGGACATAGATTGATACCTAAAATGTCCATGTGACTGATATTTGTGCTTCCTTTAAAAAGTATTGAATATCTACAATATGCTAGATATTGCACAGAATGAAACTATAAGTCTTTTAAACTTAGAATATCATGATTTCTAGTAAGATATTAGTCCAAACATGAATAATGCTGGTTGTCTTTCAAATATTTTTTAAAATCACAATTTTAGTCTAAAACTCTGTTGTATGGGCAAGTTTTTTTGATTTTTACTTTGTTTTGTTTTTTATATTGCATTTTATCTTTTACATTGCTTATCCATTATGTACCTATATCTTATTAATAAATGGTAATACCACCTAAAATAAAACGTTGAGCACCAAGAAAGTATTTTTAAATAATGACATTTTTGAGTGTTTCATTTTTGGAAATACTTATTAATCATAACAGTATTTACTTGGAAGGTAGTATTATATATAGACCTTCAGGAAATATATTTATTATTAAGATCTCTATACTTTATAATTAATATTGCCTTTGTAATAAAAATTCAGGCACCTCATTTTATGTAATATTCTCTAGTAAACAAGATGTTTTTGTAAGATAGGAAAACAGCGTATCTGTAGATGCTGTTCAGAAATTTTTCTTAATTTCTCCAGTAAATACTTTTGAAGTTCATTTTGCAGCCTGTTTTAGCAATCACCAAAACTGTGCTCATGTGTTTGCACATACACCCTTTCCATGTTATAGCTACTGGGAATATTTCAGTTACTTTCATTTCCCAACTACCTTATCAGTTTACCACTATGAAATTGAAAGATGAAAAATTATGGTTACATTTAATCCTAAAAGATTAGTCCAGGCTTTTGCCCATTGTGGTAACACCTCACTTAGGTTGAAAGATAGGAGTTAAAGCAATTCATATTGGCTCAAAGCATTTCAGCCCTTACAGTGACATCAGTAGGCCTCTTTGTGAAATTGGTATAGCACATCACTCTAGTTCCTCTTAAAAATAATAAAATTCACATAGTTGATGTATTGGAAATTTCTTATAGGGGAAGTAACAGAGTCAATATTCTGGAGTTTAATAACGTAAAATTGGGAAAGAATTGGGGAAAAAATGCCAAAAAGTGACATTTTTTTGGTCATTTACCTCCTTAGCCACTTGAATTATGTCTCTTTTCTTGTTCCTTTGCAAATAAGCCAATTACCTTTCCTGTGTGATCCAATTTGTAGGTACATGATAAGCATCAGGTTAGAATAAAGAATAAATGATTACTTTTAATGATGATCAGCATATCTGATGTGATAAATTATGATTAATGAGTAAATTAGCAGTGAATGATGTAAAACTAACAAGAAGATGCTATAGGGTTGGTAGAGTTTGCTTTTTGTCAAATACAGTGTCTGTGTTAAATAGCCTTGTGAGACCATTATCATTTAGAGGAAAAATGAAAAAAATCCCATAAATATTCTGCTGTTTGCTCTTGATGAATGAGCCTGGGAGATTGCGTGACTTTTCATCTGTTTCAGTTGTCAGGACCTTTATCACTCTATTGAACGAAAACGGATGCACGGTTGGTGTATTTTAAATGTGTGTAGGTAGTGTGTGAACCTTGAGGCTTAAAGTAGAAAATGTTGAGTGAATATCTAAATGGGGCTGCTGATAACATGTTTTTATTAAGGATTCATGAGTCTGGCATAAGGAATGGTAAGAATGGCTTCCCTGATGGTGTCTTAAGAGTGATTCAGGACCACTGGCACAGCTGTCTGAAGTTTGTGTTGCTACACCAGTAGTTATAATGAGAGTCTTACACCAACACAGATGGTCAGTCTTACAAAGCCTGTCAATAGTTCAGAGAAGTTTTATGGTGAATGTAGGGGATTGGTTGTTTTGGTCATAATATCTCATGGCTATATGTTAAATAAGAAATTATGGTAGTGAGTCTGAACAACTTTTATGGCTGTAAAACAAGTGTTTATGACTCAGGTATTAATGCATCTTGAAATAGGACAAATGAGAAATTTATTTTACTGCTGCACACTGACTAAATCAGATGAAATGTCATCTGATTTTTTTTTTTTTTTTGCTTTTTGCTTTTTCGTATCCAAGGCATGTGAAAATTCCTAGGCTAGGGGTTGAATCAGAGCTGTAGCTACTGGCCTACAACACAGCCACAGCAATGCCAGATCCAAGCTGGGTCTGCGACCTACACCACAGCTCACGGCAATGCCAGATTCTTAACCCCTGAGCAAGGCCAGGGATCAAACCTTATGGATACCAGTTGGATTCCTTTTTTTTTTTTTTTTTGGCTTTTTGTCATTTCTTGGGCCGCTCCCGTGGCATATGGAGGTTCCCAGGCTAGGGATCGAATCGGAGCCATAGCTGCCGGCCTACACCAGAGCCACAGCAACATGGGATCCAAGCCACGTCTGCAACCTATACCACAGCTCACGGCAACGCCGGATCCTTAACCCCCTGAGCAAGGGCAGGTATCCAACCCGCAACCTCATGGTTCCTAGTCAGATTCGTTAACTGCTGTGCCATGACAGGAACTCCACTAGTTGGATTCTTAACCTGCAGAACCACAGCAGAAACTCCCATCTCAATTGTTTTTTGAAAGACAAGTTGAAAGACTAAAATAAACTTGAATGTCTTGAACTTTTTAAATTGAAAGTTATTTTCTATAGCTTTTAAATACTATTTTAAGTCCCCTTTTGATGGATATTTTTCTTCTTTTCCTCTTTTTTCATTGGTCTCTACCTATTCATCACTAAGAATTCCTCTTACTTTTATTTTGTCCCAAGGGGAAATAAAAACGCTTAAATGTCATTCATCAAAGTGGCTACCAGTAGAATGTTTTAAAATACCTCCCTTAGATGTATTTATGTTTTCTAATTTACTTATAATATAAACATGCAATCATAACAATAAAGTCAATTTGTTTAAAAAAGAACACAAAAAATGGCAGAAGTTGGACAGTTCTGTGGTATCAGTGAGGCAGAGTGATATTCATAAAGGAGAGGAGATTCCTTGTATTATGTAATGCTTCATCTGAATTGAGTCCTGTGGTAGAATGCATGAATCTGTGGTTTGGATGTGCTGTATATTGCCAACCTCGGGCCTGGTATGGATTGATTAGTCTCCCACCATGTCACATCATTGTTTGGCCATGTCAGTGTATATTGTATGAAGTTTGTATTCTGCAGCTAATGTATCAAGCTCTAAGCAAATGTAACTCAAATAGAAGCACAGTTACCCTGTTTACAAAAGTATTATCCATCCTAAATACTGAAAAGTGTATAGCCAAAGATGAGCATGTACCTTGGAGAGCCTTTTATTAAGTCTAAGTACATATTGAACATGTACTATGTGCTGGGTGTGATTAGGAGTTATGAGACTTCAGAAATGACCAGGTCACAAATGCTTTTCTAAAGGTTCAGTGAATGTACAGAGAGAGACATACATGTATATAAAATAGTAGAAATAAGTGATAGGCCACTTTAACTCATTGGAGAGATACAAAACATATGATAAGGGATTTTAGAAGGAGAGTGATTCTTATCCAGATGGGAGGATCAAAGAATCCTTCAAGATACTTAATTTGGGATTGAAAAATGGGTAACTTCTAAAATGGCGAAGAGGGCATTTTATACAAAGAAACAGCTTGTACCAAGGCATGGAGGCAGGGAATTTTAGGTTCTTGATGAGCAATAGTAGAAATACATTTGGGAAAATAGATTGGTACCACCTCTGAAAGATCTTAAAGGCCAAACAAAATTTCGGGTTTATTTGGCAGCAGTAAGACATTAAAGCCTTATTAGTGTTTTTTTTTTTTTCTTTTTCTTTTTTTTTTTCCAGTAGGAAAGAACTTTAATCATAGATGTCTTTAGCAAGACCTCAAAGACAAAGAGGGAAAAGGCAAAGAAGGATCAGCAGTAATGTGTAATCTTGATTGTAGCAATAAAACCCAAAAGTTAGGGTGACTGGAATAGAAGACACAGATACCATGGTATCATTCAGGGATTCTCGATTCTGGCTCAACATTGGCATCTTCTGGAAATTAATTATCCAGCCTCCCCCATTGATTTTTCTATTTTAATTGGTCTGAAAAGGGGGTCTAAGTACCTGTAGTTTTTTTTTTCCTTTCTTTTTTCCCTTTAATTAGTTTCTTTGGGAGCCCCTAAGTGATGATAATGTCCAGCTTTGAAGGAGAATCCTGGCTATCATTTTTTAGATATGAAAAAAGAAGAATGGTGGATATGAGAATCTATGGGACTTGATAATTGAATGGTATTGGGACAAAGGAAAAAATGATGAAGAAGAGGCAGAGGCTGCAGGGCTGGGTGTTTGGAAGAGTGCTACAGACAAATGTGGAAATTTAGAAAGAGAAGTAGGATTGGGAAGCAGATGGCATGGTGAATTTTCAGCATAATGATTTTGAAAAATTGCTAGGTAATCTCTGAAACATTAGAAAGAAGGATCTGGCATTAAAGAAAAGTTCAAGTGTAAGATGTCTTTTCATTAAATCTCTTCCTGCCATCTTTTCTTTCTTTCCTTTCTCTTTCTCCCCTTTCTTTCTGTTAGTATACATATCAATTTTTGATCACCTTAAATATTGATGGTTATGCATAGGCATCTATTTATCCAATAGGAGAATGTTGTAATAGTCATTTTAGTAGTCAAGAATTGGCAGTTGAAGCATTAATATAATTAATGATAGAGGCATGTGTAGATGTCATTGAAATGCTTTGAAAAGGAAGAGAAGAAGTTGATATCGGGAGCTTTCCTGGGACATTTGTCTTTCGCTGTCATGAACAAATTGAACATATATATAGAATAATACAAAAGTTTTGTACTGTACTACAGTTGAACTTAGGGGATTTATTTATGAATTGTATGGCTTTGATTTTTGTCTTTTGCCCAGGCATCATACTTAATTTATCCCTGGAAATTAGGAAACAACTTTCCATAGGCGTTCTGGGTAAACTTTCTCATTTATCTAGTAAAAAATAATTGCTGTAAGACAGCACAAAGTACTTTCTAAACCCTTGAGAAAATAGCCACTCTACATTTTATAGTTAACTAAGACGGATTTGAAAATATACAGTAAATTGAGTTAAAACATACTGTCTGTGCAGCATCTTTGTAACTTCTCATTTTCTAATTTGGCACAGTAAAAATATCAGGGCTTCACAGTTAGATCAAAAGTATGTGACTCAGTCTAAACCTCAGTGAACCTTCCTTCCTTCCTTTTTCCTTTTTTTCTCCCTGCCTCTTTCTTTCCTTCTAAATTTATATAGTACTATAAAGTTTTCTATAATTCTATAAAATAGGAGTAATGATGTAATCATACAGGACTTTGGAAAAAATTATATGTAAGATATATAAAACATTTAGTCCTATACATGGAATTCATTGAAGAGTAGTTATTTCTTTTCCAGTTTTGAAGTATAATGCTCTTTATGTCAAATTTTAAGGCTAAAAGATTGTGGAGGTGTATTAAAAAGAAAATACCATGGATGGCTCAAAAGTAGCCTGAGTGGAAGGTTCCTTCTGGCCATGGGTGTCAGACATGACCCTGTTCAGATTCCATGTGACAGGATAGATTTCCCCAGAGGCCTCACTTTCTGTAGAACATCTGCCATAGGAACCAGTCCAGCCTGGGGTCTTGTGCCAGGATTGTGGCCCTCCTTCCATTTATTCCATAAACTCTGGGACCTCCCTCTTCTCTTCTCATGAGCCTGTTCTGTTTTCCTGCTGTCTTAGGCATGCTTTCTTACCTAACCCAAGGAATCAGAACAGAAAATCCATGATCCACACAAACTTTGACATTTCCTGTGTCTGCGGCAGTGGCAGTAGGGCGTGTTGTGACTGGATGGAAATGTAAACCCTATCACAATGGCTTTTCTTCCCATAAATCTTCAGACCTAGCCATGGTCCTTAGCATCACCCCAGACTCACCTCCTTTGCTCTGCATTTCTCACCCACCTCCAGATCCTTGTTCCTGAGCTTCCCTTCAGAGCCCTCCACCCGATCCTTCCAGAGAAAGAAAGAACAGAGATGAGATCAGCCGACAGTCTCATGAATGCTGCAGATGCCTTTTAGGAAGGAAGCAGATACCTAAAGACAGAACTACCTATATATTTTTACTGAGCATTCCCTCCTCCGCTCCCTTAGTGTCATTTACTAACATTATTAACCTTCCCCTTTCAAGATTTTAAGCACATTATTATGACAGATATCCCTTTAAAAACAAAACTCTCTATTTAAGGAAACGTTAATCAGCTGCAAGAAACAAAGCCAGTTAGTTACATGCTGTTAGTTTTGTTCCCCATGCGACATATTTCCTTGATGACTACAGAAGTAGCTTATTCATTAGAATTAAATTAGACAAATGGCACCGTCATTTCGTCTCTAAGTTTTTGTAGCATGTGTTCCTTTCTACAGACCTGTTTTAAGGGATTCTCAGGTGGCCAATCAAGTTACCGCAAACCTGAGCTGTCTTCTTAACCTTTAGGAATTTCTCATAAATTCTTTTATTCCACAGAAGTTCCTAGTGGATTTCAATGGTTCTCCCCCATTAATGTCTAATTCTACTTAATGTAGTGTACTAAAGGGAGGTTTTGTCCCTCATATAGAGAAGTTTGCTGAGATTGGTCAAAGGTGGTTTGCTGGCCTTGGTAGATTCTGTCCCCTAAAATTAATCACCTTAAGTACTGTTTGGGCTAATCACTTTGTCTTCAGAAAGCCGACCAACTTGAAACCTGATATTCCAAAAGGACCACATGCTACAAAAATTTAGAGACAAAATGATGGTGCCATTTGTCTAATATTACAATGATGACATGCGAAGGTTCTGTGCAGTGCTTCTACCATAAGGAACAATCTAAGCTCTTAGAAGGAAAAATCAATCAGCAGCCTGTGGCTTCTCTTGAGCTGTGCAGAAAATACTAATCTACTAGATTCCTGGAGCTGCCTTCTGCTCTGGGAATGCATCCTGAGAATGCAGTCTTTGAAAAGCAAGTGAGCATGGCAGACCCGGTCTAGAATATCCGCCATGCCTCTCTTCTGACTCATATGCATATTTAGCTTCTCTATTTTCCATTTAGAAAATAGACTTTCTGGGTCTAATAGTAATTTGACCTCTGCAGTGCCTGGCATTAGTTTAATAAAAGGTCATACTTCTCACTTATCAAAACCACCTTGAACAGAAATGCCCTTAGTGAAGCACAGTGCTGGCAGCTTTAGGTGGACAGCAATGACAGTTACAGTAATGGAAGGGTACCTATCTGAGTATCAGTGACTATAAAGTTTTAACATCTTTCTGTCCATCTTTACACTCTTGTTATTTCTTTTTTTTTTCTTCATCCAAGTGTAATATTTATGGTTGTATCTCATGGGCTAATCATGGGGCCTTTCATTATTCAGACTGGAGGCTGTCCTGTTGTGTGACTTTTTAGAGGAAGTCTTTAGTAGACTTTTAGAGGAAGATGATTATTCTTTGTCTTATTCTTTTATGTGGGTTCTCTTCTCTTTCTTCACCCCTTCAGAATGTGACTTAAATTGGGGCAGTATTCATGGCAAGAGAAGGCAGACGATTCATTTAATTTCTTCTATTAAACTGAGACACAGAGAAGGGAGGTGTGGGTGCTGTGTATTATTAACCCCCCTCTGGGAATAAAGATTTCTACTTGTTTCCAGCATTTGTTGGGGTTATGTTTAGCTTCCTTTTCTTCTCATCTCTTTCCTTTGGCCAGCTGCCTGGCATTGACAGCATCAGTATTAGAGTTTGATCAGCCAAGATGATTATCTATGCAACAAATATGCTCACACGGGAATGATTTTACTATCTTATCTACAATCTTTGTAGCATGGAATAGTGGCATTTATCCTTTCTGTGGTTTGGACTTGTAGACCAATATAGAAAAACTGACATCACATCCCTTAAGAAAGTCCTGATTTTCTATTTCTGTGAAGGCTAATATCTTTTATATTTATTTGCTTATTTTTGGCCATGTGCCCACAGCCCTCAGAATTTCCTGGGCCAGGAATGGAACCCGTTCCATACCAGTGACAATGCCAGAACTTTAACCACTAAGCCACCAGGGAACTCCTCTTTTATATTTAGAAAAATTGTAAAAAATGAGAAAGCTCTGTATACATAGGATGTGTCTTTTTTTAAAAAATGTAATGTGATTAATTTATTTTTTGTTTGTTTATTTTTAAAGAATAAATTTTAGATCCTTTTCAGGCTGCCTTTTTGAAGTCACTTCAGTGGTGGATAGTAGGATTCAGGAAAACAGTCCCACATCTCAAGCAGATTCTAACTGGTTATTTTTACAAATTTTCCATAGTTTATTATGTTAATTCTATTGCTTGAATTCATCTTCAGAAATAAAATCCTTACAACAGCATCCTGTGGTCATATCTTAGGTAGATTTTTATAGTTGTCAGTATTTGTGTGAGAGCTATAAGTTAAGGCCAGAAAATGAAAATCCATGAGAAACATATCTGAACACTGGAAGGATAGATGGGGACTCACCTCCTCTGCTTTCCATTTAGAAATAAAATTTCTATGTTTTAATATTAATTTGACTTCTCAGTGTCCTTGCTCAGTATTTAGGAAGCACTTTCTGAAGTAGCTGTTGCCTGTTTGCAGATTGTCAGAATCTCCAAATCACGTTCATTCTTTGAAATGAGAAATAGGATACTATCCCTTAAAAAAAAAAAGTGCAAGTGCAGCAAAAAGGACATCCTTCCTTCCAGGCTTATTTAATCTCCAATTATTACAGTCATTTTATACACCAGCCCTTCACCCAATCTATACATTCTTGCAAGACATTTCAAAACAGGACTTAAATGAGAAGCTGGGTTGTTAAAATTGATTTTCATTTAGGGTTGACACCTTTTAAGCTATGGACTTCAAGAAGGAAAGTACCTAAAGATGACAATGTTGTAGCTCTTAATATACAACTGCAATGCATTTTGTTTTTCCAGGAAGACTGCCTAGGAATTTCAATTTCATAATTATAATTTCCATATTACATGCTGACAAGTGTGTGGTTATTATCAATTTGCATTGTTTGCAGCAGCAGAATGAAAAACATAAAAACTTTTAATATCTTTTTTGCTTGTTTGTGAGAGAAAAGTGACATCAGTGTACAGTATTTTTTATTCCTCTCACTGTGAATCAATTTCAAATCATTTTAAGCATTTGTCACAGTCCTGGTAATCATCTAGTTTGTATTGCTACCCTGAGATGCTGTCCATCGTGATATCCAGCAGGGTTGTTAGAGCCCACGTTCCTTCCTAATGTTTCTGAACAAACAGGGACCTGTGTTTGCACCAGTTCTGTTATCAGCAAGTTCACTTGCTAATGAAGGAGAGACTCATCTTCCTGCATCAGCACTGCAAAGATACCTTTCCTTTCTCTTCTCCTTCCTTTCCCTCATTGTGGAATTAATACCTTACAACTGAAAGAGATCTCAGCAAAATGATTGATTTCACATTTCCTACTTTAGAGGTTAAGAAACAGGAAAGTTAGACACCCCCTCAAGGTGATCTCATGCAAAATGTTGCAATCGAGAAGGAAACCTGGCTTCTCTGACCCTGGGAAAACCACCATAAAGCTCAGGACACACTCCATCAGGGCAGCAGGATCATCATGTGGGGAACATGAAAGCAATGCAGAGAGAATAGTGGTGATGAGCAGACAATGATAAACTTGGCTATTTTCTTCTTTCTTAGAATCTAAGGAGAGTTTTCAGAAGAAACATTAGCTCCAGTCACTTAAAAACTTGTTTCAATGACATATAACTGAAGAATGGCACGAGGGAAAAGAAAATATGTAATAGGAATAGGAAAATAGAAAATAAAATGGGAAAGTGAAATGTTTTTGAGTTTAAAAAAAAATGTCCAGCTATAGCATAATTGTAAATACTCAGGGATGCAAGAAAAATGTTGAGTAGGAAAAATAACTAAAACACCTTCTCCCAAACCACCATCATTAATGTTTTAGTATATTCTGCCCCATCTTTGGAGGGGGAATTATTCTTTATTACCTCTTATCGCCTGTAATTTTGTGTGATGCTTTTGTGGCATATAATGGAATCATAAGCTATTTTCATGTCCCCTGACAAAAAGTTTACAAATACAACATTTACTCTTTGATTGGTGATTCATCATTATGCCATAGTTTATTTTACCATCAATTCCTCTAATATTTGATATTTGGGTACACATAATCCTTATAAAAAGATGTGATGAATATCTTTATACATAAGTATATATCTGTCCTTTATTATAATTTTCATATAATAGATTTTTAGATCTGGAAATACAAGATTGATAACAAGTAGGTTTTTAAGAAAGAGAGTGAAATGGTAGGGACATTTAAAGGTGATTCAGGACATTTCAGAAGCCTACAACTTCTAGCCTTCTGTCCTTAGGAATCTTGAAGTCTATATCTTTCTGTACAGAAATTATTTTCTTTGCTGACTTTGAAGGCTTCTTGACTCATCTTTTTATGCAAATTGGGGAGTTAAGTTTTGAGTAAGACAGCACACAATATCTGGGTTAGAGTCACTTTACTGTTTTCTCCTATTTCTGTTTCTGACCAAAACTTGTAACTCAGGGCTATATTTCTTGTCTCTTTAAAATTGCCTAGAATTTCTCTTAAATGTCACTAATTTTAATAGCTTAGCAGTAGCAATCCTGCTTTCTGGCAGTGTCCTGATAGCGGCATCAAAGCAAAGAGCTAAAATTTTACTCACTTTGATTGATGAGCTCATTTTGTTACAGAGGACAAATTGGATTTTTTTTTTTATACTGGTAATAAAAATTAATGTGTGATGTTGCTTTTCAGATGTTATTGGAGCTCTGCCTTAGTACGGATTTCAGAAATAAAACCCCTAGCAGATAACTTGACCAGAAACTTACCTCTTTCCCCCTTAAACTACCCTCAAAAGTAAAAGGTGATTTCCTAATTTTGTAGACCTAGTATATTTTATGTCTGTCTTTCTGTCTGTCTGTAAGTATGTATTGGCTAAAATAGGACTGAGGGCAATGGGGTAAGCATGGCAGTGGGGTAATGGTTGGTGTATTAATTCTTCTCTTTAATTTGTGATGTTTCTTTTATTTCAGCACCTCCAAGGTTTACACGAACTCCTGTTGACCAGACAGGGGTCTCTGGCGGAGTTGCCTCTTTTATATGCCAAGCTACAGGAGATCCAAGACCAAAAATTGTCTGGAACAAGAAAGGAAAGAAAGTCAGCAATCAGAGATTTGAGGTATTAGGTCCATTGTTCTGTTTCTCTGGGGGAAGAATGTATTTGCTGAATCTGTGGTTTCTATGTGACTGGCTGGTTTTACTCTCATACAAGGTGTCCTAATCACTGAGAACTGGGTATTCGTTATATTGGTATGTGGTAAAAATGTAGCTCTAAATGGCTTCCCTTATAAAGAGAATTTGAGGATTCAGATGACTGATGTTTGTCTTTACTTAGTGTTCCTCGCATCCATCTGTAGCCTCAACCTCAGACTACTTCCCCTTAAAATTTCAAGAAGCAATTCCTCATCCTGTAACATCCAAAACTAGAGGATGAGTGATAGCTTTCTATGCTGTTGGCTCTTACTGAGTTACATGTTCATGCCTAAACCCATCTGTGTGGACAGCTGGATGATACAGGCTAACTAGGTTAAGTTAATCAGAATCTACTGTTATTGCTGGAAGTGAGGTCAGTTACATCCAACCCCATGGCTTGGAATGAGGGAGAAATGTTTTCCCAAAGGGTATTTGAGTTCCTGTTATCCGGAAGAAGGGAAATGAGTACTGGGCAGCAATTTTTGTTGTCCATTATACTTCATACCTGTGGTCTGCAAAGTAGCATGGACTTGAATGAGAACTTTGCTGCAGGGTGTTAGTGTAAAGAACTGTTCTGGAAGAAACATACCCAACAGGGTTCATATTGCAGATAAACCTACTGAAGAAATTAATTTTCTTTATTCAAGAAAGCTCAATGCATCAAAGATGTGAAACATAATTCAGATACTTTTGGGGTGTTTTTAAGGAGCCTTATGGTTTATCAATTTGCTCATTCTAGAGGAGAAAAAGAGGTGATTTCCTATACAGGGAAAACTTGTAAGAAGTATACAGTATCATGCCTATAATTTAAGATATGAAGAGGATAGATTGATTTTTAATGGATATTTAGAACTCCAAATTGACCCCAAATGTAAAACTCACTTCTTTTACTGAGTTTCTCATCTACTTCATAACCTAATTCACAATTTGGCAAATTAAAGGAATCCCCGGTTAAAAGAAACATAGCAACTGCAAAATTCAGATGATTGTGATTTTACGCATTTTTCTCAGTTCTCACAGGGCAGTAGACAGTCCAAATGAATAAAAGAGCTAATTAATTACACTTGTAAAAATTGAAATCTGGACAGTAGCTTACAAATGATAGATTTAAAATTATATTTGAAGATCAAATAAATACCTATAATGATTTAAATATAAACAAAAGGGATATCTTAAATAATCTTTGAGAAATATTTCCTACATCATGTAGAAACGATGTGTGTGTGATCTTTGGTGCACATTTACTTTTTAGTTTAAGTGAAATTGAATTTTTGTTTGTTTTGTTTTTCACCTTTTCTAGGGCCGCTCCCGCAGCATATGGAAGTTCCCAGGCTAGGGGTTGAATCAGAACTGTAGCCGCTGGCCTACACCACAGCCACAGCAACACGGGATCCGAGCTGCGTATGCGACCTACATCACAACTCACTGTAGCACCAGATCCTTAACCCACTGAGCAAGGCCAGAGATCGAACCTGCAACCTCATGGTTCCTAGTCAGATTCATTAACCACTGCGCCACGATGGGAACTCCAAAGCTGAATTTTTTGTCAAAGAGAAGTTTGACATCACACTTTCTAGTGATGATGGCTTCTTGGCAAACTCTTGTAACAAAGATTAAATTATAATAGCATTTCAAGCCATGAGCTCTGCTCAGTACATAATTCCTAATGAGCACCTTATAAACACATCCAGAAAGAAATGTTTTAACACAAAGCAATTACATCATATAGTTTCACATCTTGTGCTGAGGATCTGCAATATCTGTAACAATATTTTGCACTTTTTGGTTTCACTAGTTTCTAAAGCCAGTGAGAATGAGACTGATTTTTCACCCTCTTCTATCTCTAGTGGAAAATGTAGTGTCTGGCCTAGAGTAGGTACATAATCAATTCTGGTTCTTAAATAGGGTCTTCAATTTAGAAATTACAGCATTAACATGTGGCGTGTGGCATATTGTTTGTTGAGGAGGATAGGTCCAAACCTAGGAAATCGATTAGAGATGTAAACATGAAATACCTTGTAACAATCACAGTTGTAAAGAGAGTAGATGATCCTAAGTATTTTCATCACAAGGAGAAAAACATTTCTTCTTTTCTTTCCATTGTTTCTATATGAGATGATAGATGTTAACTAAACCTATTGTAGTAATATTTTCACAACTTATGTACATCAAGCCATCATGCTGTACATCTTAAACCTTATCTAGTGATGTATGCCAATTGTTTCTCAATAAAACTGAAAAAATCAAAATTTAAATCCGTATTAAAGATATTTAAATCTTTCTCTACTTTAAGTGATAAGACGCTTACGAATATGTATTTTTAAAATTATGGCATATTTGACAGAGTTTCCAGTAACTATGAAACTTCATTCTTCCAAGATGCATAGTAGATTCATTCTAAAAGTATATGCTATTTTTAATAGAGTTGAAAATAAATTGTAGTGCACTGTGAAATGGGACATTTTGGCTATCTTTATGAATTTAGAACATAAATGGTATGCAGAAAAGGCTTGACGTGGACACATTTTAAAAACATTCAATCTTTTTTCCATATGCTGACATTATACACAAAATCTGGGATGGAGCATCTTGTAAATACATTTATAAGACATTCGTACTTTGCTCACAATTTAAGCACATGGATGTATTATTCATAGGGAAATGCAAAAAAAATCATCTCAGTGAACAGCTGACAAAAACATAGTGTGGTTACAGAAAAGACAGAGGACTTTACCATTTTGTGCACATATTTATCAATATCATCACCATTGTTATCATTTTTTAGAAGTACTGCTTGAATTTGGTGACAAATCCCTAGAATTGCTTAGCTGTTTCAAAGTAGAGTCTATAAGGATAGTGAATTCAGGCTTACTGTTTAGGACATTAATTTTCTGCCTGGTGAAGCAAGCCTCCATTTTACAGCAAGAATGCCCTAAAATGCAGAAAATGCTAAGCAAGAACAAATACTGGAATGATTTATGGCAAAACTAATGCATGCCATCAGTCTCTTGGGTAGTGAAAGCCGTCTCATTGGCTGCCTAAGTACTAGATTTATGCAGTTTCTCTTCATGGCTCACTCTTCTGTACTGTTCAGGATGAGACATTTTAAACCAGAAAGCTATCAGTGGTAGCATGTGTTATTTCTTACCTTACGGTCCAATTATTCAAGGGATCCACATGTGCATATGTTCTATCAGAGACGGAATAATTTAAGCTTATACATCGTAGCAGTAAGTCTCTTGCAAAAATAATGACAGGGTCACATTGCCCTGGATAAACATACTAGAATATTTTCATGAGTAACCCTGGGTGGTTTTTAGAAGAGACAAGAAATCTACTTTTTTTTTGCATATGTAGTTTCATGTCTTACCTTTGTTCACTATAGGATTCATTAAATTAGATCAGTTACTCTGTTTCGTCACTGTATAAAAATTCAGTCTTAAAATGCTGTGGAATTCATTCTGAGCCTAATGGCTGGTTCACTGCTGCGTTAAGAGGTTTAGCTGAGAGGTAGACATTTGTAACAACACCTGTGACAGCTATTGTTTCCTCTAATAGGTAATAGAGTTTGACGATGGATCTGGATCAGTTCTCAGAATACAACCCTTACGGACTCCAAGAGATGAGGCTATTTATGAATGTGTGGCCTCAAATAATGTGGGAGAAATAAGTGTATCCACCAGACTCACCGTTTTGCGTGGTAAGTATTCATGTACAAGGCTGCTGCTAGTGTGATTGTTGAAATCCTGTTTCCCAGGTGTTCTTTTGTAGGATCATGGAAAATACTAGCATTGTTATGACACTTAAATGGCAAATGAATTGAAATAAAATATTTAAGTGTCAAATTTAAATTAAATAGACAGTAGGTACCCTCTTTCATGAGTCTTGAAAATGGCTAGCTGGAGAGAGAAAAGAAAATCCCAAAGAAATGCCAATTTCAAATGTCAGATACCATTTTAATTTTTGGCAAAGATCCTAGAAAGGAAACAGGGTATGCTTCTCTTTTATGTGTTAGCATCATTTGTGTCTTGTTTTTTCTTATCAAGGTCATCAGCTACTTTTTGCAAATTACCAAAGTTGTTTGCAACTCTTAAGAAATGTCTTCTACCTAAAGATGAATTCCTCTTAAACAGAGGAATCCAGAACATGAAAGGCAGCTTTCTTCTTTATGTCAAAAAAAAAATGTTTTTTTCCCAGGCTTTTTCATTTCTTGAAGTAACATCTGTTGATGCAGAGTGATTGAAAACAGTATGTCCCCTTCTGTGTTTCTGGCTATGTGGCTTATGCAGTTTGTCCAAAGCATGGGATGACTTGCCAAATCTCCAGTATGGTGTGTCTACTTTCAAGACTTCCTTTAGGAAGACAGTATTAGAGATTAAAGGCTGGTGTTTAATAATATTCTGCTCTATTTTATATATATCTGTGTATATAAATTCAGGCTTTTGTGTAGAACTGAGAATGTTGCCTAATTTGGTTTGCATAGTAGTTGACACTTCCAGAGTAACCCTTCTGTGCCACTGTTTCTTCCTCATACACACTTGCATTTACTTGTTTTGCATTTTTTGAACTTCATTTTGTTTATTAATTCTGCAACTTGCAAGAATAGTCTTTCATCAGATGAAGGGGATTAGAAAGAAGAGACCAAACGTGAATAATCACAGAGGAACATATATAAAGTCTCTTTCTCCTCCATTCCAGTTTCTTCCCACTGAGGGATGTATTTTCTTTGTATGTTTTATAAAATTAAAAACATTTCCTTTTAGATCCATTTAGAACTCAAGTTAATCAGTCAATCTCAGAAGCCTAGAGAAGTAGATTTACATATATATCCTAAAGTAAGTTTTAAATAATATAAACATCTTACCAAGTCTTAGGGGAAACATTGACCAATTGGATATAGATCTTTTAATTGCATGTAACAGAATGCTGCTTCAAAACAAACAAGTCAGATTGGAGTTACATTTCTGGCCATTGTGACAAGCTGTATTCATAATGGAAGTTCTCCATCCCTCTATGAACACATAGAGATGTTGGTAAAATATTTGAAAATAAAATTAAATGCATGGTTAGGCTTACAAACAAGATAGGAATTTCTGGGTGCTAAAAACAGAGTCTTCAGTGAAGAGCCAATTTGTAATCTTCCAAACGAGGATAATAACTGAATGGATTATATGATTTAGGGCTGGAGTTTTAACTTTATAGCAGGACACAAGGCTATGTAAAATAGAATGGAAGTAAGAGGAGCTTGGTCACCTTTCTGCATAATATGAAGCTCTAGCACTATTTCTGCATTGCGACACTTAGAACCCAGAAGCTTAACTTTAAAGCTAGTCAGAAATGGTGAATCCCTTGGAGTGAGGAACAGACAGCCTGGAAGCATTCATTCCACGGTGACACCATCAGAGTTCAGGCCATACAACACCATACAAGGCATTTATTCCCAGATGGGCTCATAAGTACCCATTCTAAAGCATGAAAGCCAATTCCAAGTCATGAGGGACAATGAGCTCAATCAGTGAGTGTAGAAATCATAGGTTTTGAACTAAAGGTAATTGAAGTGTGTGAATGGGTTTTAAAATAAATGAATTTTAAATATTTGAAGAGGTAAAGAAAGGAACAAAATCTGCTAGGTAAGAATAAGACACTAGAAATAAAAAGAACACTTAGGAGTTAAAAGTCACATTTTAGAGCTGAAAGAAATCTTGGAGACTATGTTTATAAATACTATAATATGTACTACAACATATGTGCATTGTGAATATACATGTACCTGTTCATATAAACTTAGATAAAAGGTCTGAAGATTTTTGAATCATTTTTTGTGTTCTTATGTGAAGCAAAATCAGACCTATTTGTTGATCTTCTTTTAAAATTTTAATCTTCATTTATTCACGTAGTTTATATAACCAATGATATTATGTACAAAATGTATCACAAAGATGCAATCAAGCAAAATTTATAAGAAACATTTTTGGTTTATGTTTTGCCTACTGAGTTCCTTTAACAAATCCCTTAAAAGGGAATAATAACAGTCATTTGGCTTGACTGTGTCTTCATGCATTTGATGAAGACATTAACAAGAAGTTGGAGGAAAAATACCACTTTACATAGACATTCACATGGATTTATATTTTCCTGCCTCCCAGCTGACCAGGATCCTCCTATCTCATGTACTTTTATCCAACTAGCTCCCACATAAAACCAATACATTTGAAATTTTTAATAGCATCTTGACTTTCTATGTGAATATCTGTCACATGTGAGCACATTTGTATGAAAATTTATGATTCCAGTAAAGTAGTTAAATCTTTTTTTTTTTAAGACTATGTTTAGCAAGTTTGGAAATGTTTCATGAGAAAAACTCAAAGGTATTTTGGATAATGAAAAAGTAGTCTAAACATAACCTTAAAATAGAATATTCTCATATATCCTTATAGGATGAAATAAATGGGGTTTGGAATTATCTTTATTTCCTAGAGTTACCTCTTTGTTTAAATGTCCAAATAGCTATTGGTGATTTTATTAGTAACAGTCTTTAAAAATGTTCCATTGGTAAACTGACACTCATAGAATATGAACATTGTAAACAGGTAACTAAATGAATGTAAAGAGTTTCATACCATAGTTGATGGGCCTTGTGCCCAATTTCAGCTCACTTTCTCTTGCAAATCACATTGGCAGATACTCAAGCTCTCTACTTTTCATCCAGTGTCCCTCCTTAGATGCCTATTTTGTCCACATGGGTCATTTACTTTTACCCACTTTGCTGACAGTGCCAACAATGTGCCAGCTGTTGTTATGGTTTTTGTCTAAGTGGACTGGATAGAGATCACTGATTTATTTTACACAGGCTGCAAGAGGACCTATTTAATTGGGGATGTAATCATCGGACCTGTGCAGCTAATGCAGAAGACATGGAAATAACACTCTGACCACCCATGTGCATTGAAAAAAATATTTCAGGGAAAACTTTCCCTGTGTAGCTTGTTTCACATTACCTTTGCTCTCAAAAGCTGTTTTCATAAGGAAGGATAACTATAAGCTTGAGCTGAACACACCTAGGAATGAAATATTTGAGCAATTACCATTTATACACTGTAGACTGTAGTTCTTAGAAGGAGTGACAGAAAGAGAGTTGAATGTGGTACCTACAGCCGCCAGGTCGTGAAAAAAATTTTTTTGATTGTCCTGCCTGTGGAACCACAAGCAAATACTAGCTATCTATTTCTATAGCACTTTAAGAGGCTAAGCATTTCCCTCCTAAACAGAACTTTAAGTGAGGCCTCACATCTCACTGAGAGGTTATTAAGGACTAAGCCTTACCTGATTCTACTAAGGATTTTGGAATGATATTAAGCTTTCAGTAAAGGGCAAAATATAGGATCAGAGAGGGTGTTTTAGAAAGTGCGATCATCATCTGGACGAGATTGGTTTGGGATCTTTGGTTCACTGGCCACAATTTCTTCTTGTCCAAAGATTTCTGGAGGAAAACTTGTAAATTTACATAATGATAACTGAGGATGACAATGTTCTCTCCTGGGGGTTTCCGTTGTGGCACAGTGGAAAAGAATCCACTGGTATCCATGAGGATGTGGGTTCAATCTCTGGCCTTGCTCAGTGGGTCAGGGATCCAGCATTGCTCTGAGCTGTGGCTAGGCTGCAGATGTGGCTCAGATCTGGTGTTGCTGTGGCTATGGCTGGCAGCTGTAGCTCTAGTTTGACCCGTAACCTGGGGACTTTCATATGCCGTGGGGTGGTCCTAAAAAACAAACAAAAATTTCTCTCCAATATGTCTTATCAGTCATTGGGTAGGGAAAATGGATACCACCACCCACAGACTTTTCTTTCCTGTAGAGTCCAGGAGCATATGCCTGTTTTATGCAAGTAGAAAGACAGCAAGATCCTTTTATTGCTTACATGTTTCCCCTTCTCTAAGAGAAAGTTCTCAAAAACTTTAGTCAACTTTGATAGTCTGACTAAATGTCATGTTTCTTGAATTTAAGTCTTTTAAGGTGGTAATCAGAAAATATTCTTTTTGTTGTTCTCCAGAACAGCATGTAATATGTCATTTTTCTAAGTTTAGTGGGTTATTTTCTGAGACTTACCCATTCTGAAATAGCACAGCTCTGCAAACCACCAGCATCTCTGTCACAGCAAAACTGGGCATAATGTATAATATTGTTACTGTTATCTACTAGCTTGTTCCTAGGACCCAAACAAAGAAAAATCATTGTCTACAAAAGTTAGCCAACCAAAGATGAATCGAGTCACCTAGTTTTCCAGGTTTATTTTTTGAATTGATGCTTATAATGGAGGATCTACTCCATGTAAATGCATCACAGTTTATGAATTATCACCATCAAGACATGTGACAGTATAGAGTGCCCAGGTCCATGTCTCAAGTAATCTGAGTTCCAGCTCTGGCTCTTGAGCAAGTCTATTAACTTCCTTGTTCTTTTACTTATTTATTTATTTTGGCCTTGTGTGCACAGGGAAAGTGTCAGACTGGTGACCTCTCAGATCCCTGCTCTCTATCTTTCCGTGATCCACTGACATGTCTAATTCGCCAAGTCAGTTCTTGCAAGATGCAAAAAAATATGCTCCCTGAAGGTGACTATTACTGATATAGTAAAACACTCAGTGAGCAATTGGATGAGACAGAAAAGGCATTTCATTGGGAAATGGAGAGAAATGTTTGCGTAATATGTCTGTTTCAAAAAATATAAGCCATTATAGCAGTTGTTAAAAAAAAAAAGACAACTTTTACAATCTTTCGGGGAGAAGACAGTCAACTCTCTCTGCCATTGTGCACTACCCTGTGATCAGAATTAGCATGTTCATTACAGTCTCATTTTATTAATGCCTCTTTTTGAAGATGAACACAGTTGTCCCCGCTGTGAAAATGGTACTTTGCCGTTTATGTTATAAAGTGGTCTCGGCTGGGGATCCAGGCTAGGAACATTAAAGAACAAAGCACAGCTGCTTGACTGTCACACAAAAGGATTTTTATGAAAGACTGAAACAAAAGGAAGGATGGCCAACACAGAACAAACTTGCTGACAATTACGGTACTAAGTGAAGATTACTTGAAAAGGCTTATAAAATAGTTGAGTACTTGGGATAAATTGATACTAACATGATAAAGTCTTCCTGGGTACGGCACATCCATTCAGAAAAGGGGTGGTAGTGGGCAGAACCATGTAAGTAAACAGAAACTTCAGACTTTCTGTGGTACTTAAAGATACAATGTGAACTATTACATTTAGAAGGAATGAACAATGAGGTCTTACTCTGCAGCACAGGGAACTATATCTAATCTCTTGGGATAGAACATGATGGAAGATAATATAAGGAGATATATATGTATATATATATATGTATGACTGGATCACTTTGTTGTACAGCAGAAATTGTCACAACATTGTAAATCAGTTATAATTTTAAAAATGTAAAAATAACAAAAATATTCTTTACATATTAGTACATTTCAGTGTTGACAAAGACAGGAGCCCATGTGAACAATTATTTGGGGGAAAGTGCATTGCATGAGTTGAGGCTATTCCTGTTTTTTCCTTATGATCAGTCTTTTAAGGACCGTTGTATTGGTGATGCCTTCTTAGAATCATTAACATTTTTTTTTTCAGTGCTGGGATTATGTTTTAAAAGGACTCAGGGAGAATGAGTGCACCATGAATTATTGCATTTAAGTGAGAACAATTTTCTCCTTTTGGCTTCAAATCATTTTAGATAATTTGAAAATGAATATTGAGTCATGTAAGTGTTTACTGTGGGTTCATTTGTTAATGGAGCTGTGGAAATGTTGCGCTAGGAGGGAATTTGCTGTACTGAGCCTAAGCTCTGATATTTGATGGAATAAACCAAGGTCCAGAGAGTTTGGGATGATTTTTTTTTTTCATGGTCATATAGCTAAGATTCCCTTTGGGTTTTAGCCAGTCAGAAATAATCCCTGCTGGATAGTGTTGCGACAATGTATTCTAGCCCTACAGATATTCACATTTGATGTATAAGGTGTTGTCTTGGGAGAACAGTGTCCTTCCAGCTAACCAGTCACAGATAAGCAGATGTGAAAGAAAGCAGTGCTGATGTGCTACAGGTGTGCAAAGTGGAAAAACCCTACCTTGAGATGCATCATGGGAGCGAGGAGACCTTTGAGTGAAGGCTTGAAGAATATGTAGGATTTCATCAGACGGAGTTAATATGAGAGGGTATTAGTGATAGAGAATGCTTCATGAACATAGTTGCTTAGGTAAGAAATTGCTGAAAATTTGTTGATAAGTGTGGGTGATATATTAGGGCTCTCCAGAGAAATGGAACCAAGGTAAGTATATTACAAACATATACATACTTTGTTTATATATGAAAATAGATTTGTTAAAAGGAATTTATTCATACTGTAAGGAGGCTGACAACTCCCAGGATCTTCAGGGTGAGTGGGTAAGCTGGGGACCCAGGGAAGCTGGCCAGCTTGAGACCCAGGAAGAACTCATGTTTCACGTTGAGTCTGAAGGCAGGAAGATGCCAGTTATCCTAGGTTGAAGGCACTTAGGCAGGAGGAACTGTCTTACTTGGGAGAAGGTCCTTTTTTGTTCTGCTCAGGCCTTCAGCTGTTTGGATGAGGCCTCTTCACATTATGGAAGATGGTCTGCTTTAGTTTTGATTTAAATGTTAATCTCATACAAAGTCACCCTGAAAGTTACATCCAAAATAAGTTTTTTAAATTAAAAAAAAATTTTATTTCCCCATAATTTTTTTCTACTGTACAGCATGGTGACCCCAGTTACACATACATGTATACATTCTTTTTTCTCACATTATCATGCTCCATCATAAGTGACTGGACATAGTTCCCAGTGCTACACAGCAGGATCTCATTGCTATTCCATTCCAAAGGCCCAAAGGCAATAGTCTGCAATGGAATACTATTCGGCCATAAAAAAGAACAAAATAATGCCATTTGCAGCAATGTGGATGGAACTAGAGATTCTCATACTGAGGAAAGTAAGTCAGAAAGAGAAGGAGAAATACCATATGATATCACTTATATATGGAATCTAATATACGGCACAAAGAAACCTTTCCACAGAAAAGAAAATCATGGACTTGGAGAATAGACTTGGGGTGAATAGATGCAAAATAAGTTTTGACCAAATATCTGGGCATCTTGTGGCTCAGTCAAATTGATACATGAAATTAACCATCTCCAGGTTAGTATAAACAATTGCAGCTCAGAATAGAGTAGTTGAAAGAGTAGTAGTAGAAGAAAATGAAGTTGGGACATACTTTTTGGCCAAAGATGTCAAACTACATACATGAAAAATGTGACTAAGTTAATATAGACTGTCTCTATGGGAGCTGAAATTTGCAGAGGCTTCCTAAAGTACTTAAAGTAACATATCTAGTAATTCATGGTCCTTTACGTACAATCAATGTTTGTACATTATTTGGTTGATTTTCACTGATAAAATTTGAACAATTTTTAAAAATTCAAATTACTGACTTTCAAAATTAGTTTTATTTTATGCTACTAATTAAGGTGTAGTTTCAAAGTTGTACACACATAATTTATGGGGATTTAGGGCATAGATAAACCAAATGCCTCATCTAGGGTTTAATTATCAAAATCCTAATTACAAATCTCCTTAGAAGAGCAAGTAACTTATTTCATCTTATTTAAAAAAACGACTTGTGAATTAATGCCACATTAAACACAAATATGGTGGCATATATCCTAGTCTTCCTAATATATTTTATTAAAGATAGAAGGAAAATTTAAAGACTGTCTTATCTGTGATCTTTCTAAATGAGCTTGTGTTTTAATTTACATCTCAGTACTTTCCATGCCTTTTTTTTTGTATCTTTAACCTTTATCCTTGATCTTTAAAATTTACCCTTGCATTAGATATGCGTATATTTTTTCCACACAGTGGATTTTTTTCTTTCTCATCGATTTTGGCCCCAGTGTAGTCCTATTAAATGTTTTTCTCACATACCCGATCATGTGTGTGTTCAGGTAATAAATTTGATCTCATTTTGTGTTTTCCTGGAAGTGATCCTACATTTTTTAGAATGTAACACTAAAAGAGTTGTTTAAAAGAATGAATCTGTATATCATGAGTGAGACTAGCAAATTAGTATTACAGTTTTCAGATATTTTCTACTCCTTTGAGTTGGTATTATGCTTCTTTTTGTTTGTGTATTTGTTTAATTCCATAGGTAACCACAGACCTATCTTTTATCAGACAACTAGAAAATTAAGTATGGTAGCAAAATATTAGCTCATAAAAATTTGATGGATTTTAATAAAGCTTCCTGTTAATTATCAATACTTACACGTTGTATAGTTAAACTAAAAATCTCTTGAAATATATTTACATCTATTTATATACATAATGTTTTGTACATGCAATGTATATAATGTGGAGTGGGTATGTATGAACTGTTATTTTCATAGCACTTTGTACTATGTGAAATTATATTTTTATTTCTTCAAACTTTCATTTTATCTATCCCTACCCCATTGCCTGTAAGCTACACTGTGTTTTTCTCTGGCCTAGAAGTATTTCTAGCATTTACTGGGTACTCAAAAAATATTTGTGGAATGAATGTATACATATAAGGAGGGATCTGTAGATATGGTTATGCAAACACAATGTAGTAAAAGACCACTGGGGCAGGAATTAATCTCACTTTACATATAATGGACAAAAGTGAACATTATTTCAGTATAAGATGGAGAGTGTGATAAAGAACCAGAAAATCAAGGCAAATGGAATGAACGCTACAAAGAAAGTTAGTAAAACAGAGGGAACCACAGAATGTCCTTCGCAGCTAAGTATACGTGGGTTTATAGCAACAGGCCACTGTTTCTGACCTAAATGGACCCATTACTTAGTCTAAAAGTAATGAAGCTCCTCATCTTTAGAGTGGAGGGTGATCCTAGCTACCTTTTGTAGAAATTAATCACAGATTAATCTCTAAAGCATGTAGCACAGTGACTCAAATATAAATGCTTCCAAAAAAAGTTTATTCCTTCTCCCATTGTCGCTTTGAAGCTGAGCTCTTTGGCATGGACCTCTTGTCCACTGCCGAAACCTCAGCATCTAGAATAGATCCTGGACCAAAGTAATTCAAAGAATGTTCATTTAAGGAATGTATGGCTATAATAATGGGAGGGAAGTGAGGGTCAACAATTCTTGGAAAAAAGTTTTCATTTTCTGTGGCTTAAAATACATTGCTTAGTCCAAAGGACTGAAAGTCATCTTTTCACGTGGAAATAAGGTAATGTGAGAGTCTGAAAATATACATGCATTACCAAGTTATTTGGAACAAATGAAGATCATTTATTGGTACAATGCTCTCTAAGATGCAGTGCCTAAGAATTTTAGCTTCTTTCTTTCCTTCTTATACTTTTGTGCTTAATGTTGTGTTAACAGACATTCCCATAGTCTTCAGAATGGTTTCATGTTAGTACCAAATAGTCAATTGCATGGACTGTCTAGGTCAAACTAGGGTCATACTTAAATTAAGATTTCTTTTCTGTTATATCTGGACTATCCTGGGTGACAATGAATAAAAACTAATGATTGTATTTTTTAACATCTATTAAAGTGTAGCATCATTAGCTATATACTTTAGAAGAAGCATGAAAACCTCATACATTAGTTCAATATTTAAGGAGATAATAAGAAAGGATTTTTTTTTTCTTTTATTTATGCTACTTTGGTGTAGGAAGTGATAAAAAGTATGGTTATGAGTTCAGGTTCTGTCAACAGACAGTTCTGACGTCGGATCCTGACTCTACTATTTGATCTGTGACTTTGTGCACAATTCTCTAAGCTTCAGCTTCTCTGTCTAGTGAAGATAATTAAGACCTTCTGCCTAAACCTGGGAGGGTGATTTCAAGGAGGTGATCTGCATACAGCTCTAAGCAAACTGCCAGGCAGTCAGTTAATGTGAGTCATTGTTGGAAATATAATTATCTTCACCAATGTTGTTACTACTGGTACTATGATAATTATCGATAATTAAATTATTTTGATGAAAGGGCACTGCTATATTTATGAAGCAGAATTTTCCAGCATAGGCAGAACCGTTTCTCTAAGGCTAGGAAAGCACATGCCTTTATAGTCATTAAATCAGGCTGCTTTGTCCCCTAATGATCCTATAGGCCAGATGTGTGAGCTGCCGTTTGGCTACTGTGGGTTCCACAAAGTATTTAAAATGTAAATGTCATCCTGTCATAAGTGATTGAAGAGCACACTTAAGAGAAAATGAGACAAAGCTTTTCTTTATCCTAAATAGAGTTATTATCCCCATGCTTAGACAAAAGTGTCATGAAGGCAGGACTTTGTTCTTCTCAAGATTGAGGATACAGCACAGTGCTTGACACATTATAAGTTTTCAGTAAATATTGGTTGATTGAGCAAATGATGACGCTTTCTTATTTATTTATGTATTTTCTGTCCTTTTAGGGCCACACACATGGCATATGGAAGTTCCCAGGCTAGGGATCAAATCAGAGCTGCAACTGCTGGCCTACACAGCAATGCAGGGTCTGAGTCACGTCTGTGACCTACACCACAGCTCATGGCAATGCCAGATCCTGAACTCAATGAACGAGGCCAGGATGAAACTTGCACCCTCATGGATTCTAATTGAGTTCATTACCACTGAGTCACAATGGGAACACCTTTTTTTTTTCTTTTTTTTTTAATGATGAGTTTTAACAAAAATATTTCTAAGTTTTTTTTTTTTTTTTTTCCTTCTGGAACTACTTTATTTAAGGTTTAATTTTTACAAATCAGAAATAACAGAGTCTGTTGCTTCCACATCTAGGAAAAACACACAGTGCATGAGGAGCACTTTGATTTAATTCATGAATTTATTCGTTTGATAATGTGGTTCTTCCTGTGCCAGGGATTATACTATGTGTTGGGAATAAAATGTTGAAAAAGACTTTACCTCCACCTGCCTTCAAGGAAGCTACAATCTCTGCTTGACAAGAAACCATAATTTTGGTTAAAATGACAAGGCAGTTATACATATATACTGTAGTTGGGGTTGATGAAGTCTATTTTTAGAAGTGTGCTCACAGTAATTCAGCTTACACCTTTCTAAGTTAGGGCTTGCATAAGAAGTACTAAAGTCTCCTTGAGTATTCTATCAAAATGACAGTAAGTTTTGTTGAAATTTGAAGTGTGTTTGACATATGAAGCCTCCTCTGACAGAAGAACTAAACTTGCCTTTTTTTCCTGATGGGTAAAAATGTCCTGAGAGAAAGCTGTATTTTATTCATAGAAGGATTTGGGATATACTTTGCTTGGGTTTTGAGAAAATATGATGCAATGAAAAAACTTAAGTACCTTCAAAGTAATATTCCTATTTGTTTTTCTTCCAACTAATAGTAAAAAGAGTTTTTTATTACCATACTGTGTTTTATGACTTTTTGCTCTAGGTAGAGATAACAAAGAATATCTAAATAGGAAATGATTTTAATGTGTCCTAATAAAATGTCTTAGACATCTTCTTCCTTGGAAGACTTCCCTAAACAAAATTGATTTTCATAATAAAGTACATGTTTGTTTAGGTGTTTTTATCCTTGAGGAAAATCCATTAGCAGATACTCTGAAACAGGAACATTCTTAGGTATGGTACTCCCTAAGTTCTAACAACCTGGGTTAGCTCTCTGTCCCCTTAAGAACCCTCTTTTTACACCTGAGTTTTGTGCATGTCATTATATCTTATAATAATAGATCTGAATTTCAAGCCCGGCAGGTATTGTCAATACCCAGGTATTGTCAAAGCTGTGGTAAACTGGCATCCAGAGCTACAGCTACCACAGCTGCATGACAGGAGGTCTCCTGAATCTTTGTTGAAGATGTATTGATAAACTTACCACTCACTGCTCAATAGCAAATGGAATTCCCTCATCTTAGTTTGTAAACAGATACATCATTGCTGAGGAGGAAGAGTTCCCTCTGAGTTAAATTATTTTTTGCAGTAATTTACCATAAACCCACTACAAAAAGCCAGGGGGGGGCATGCAGTATTGCCTGGTAGGACTGGGATTTTTGCCACATATGACTGAGATTTGGGCTAGTCCTGTCTTAATTTCCTATCCACATGTTTAAAATATGGCTCTGATAACTTTAAAGACAAACAGAAATTGTTGATATCGTGTGTTTTACACAAGCCTGGCCAATCACATGCACACAGCACTGATTAAGCCCAGAGGGCCTTCTTCTGTGTCCTCTAGTGGTCAAAGGCCCTCACCAAACCATCAATGTGTTCTGGTGCCAGGAAACCTATGGGGATGGTGGAGGGGGAGCAACCTGAGGTGGAGCTGAGGTAGGAGCTGATGTACCCTGCAGCTAAAGAAGCTTCAATGTCAGGGCCCTCACTTACATGGGAGGGCCCTGGATTATGTTCAGTTGGTTATGTTTTCTCCTCCCCATCCACAATTTATAAAAGTAACATTTTTGCATTTGCTTTCATAAAATAGACCTCCAGAATTTCACAAACTTCAGGTATTCCAGAGTCTAAATCTACCACTAAGATAAAACTAGGAGAAAGAGTTGTATTTGATACATGTTTGATAGAGAAGATTGTGAATGTGAGTCTAACAGGTGGACGGACCAATGTCTTCACCCTCCACTGACCAGCAGACTTACAAGGGCTTTACCCCAATGTTTATAATTCTGAGTCCTACATTTATGGAGAGCATCTTAGCTTTGTGTGCTGCCTCTTTTAACATACGGGGTACTCATGGAGTGAATACAGCCTGCTCTCTCCGTAAGGATGGTTGTACACTGTGCTCTGTTAACTGAACTTTACCTGGCAATCTCTTTATTCCTCTTTTCTAAGAGGCCAATTTTTCTATTGTGTCTCTTTCTATATGAACATCAACACCAACACCATCACTGAAGCAATATAATGTTTTCTGCAAGACACTAATGGTTTCGACATTTTTCTTTTAACATAATTTAGTTATAAATTTTAGTGTTATTATTTATGAAAATTCACCAGATGAATTTCTGAGCTTATTCTCTGTGAGTGACATGTTCTTATAAGTCAGGGAAGAGACAAGGAGATGGATAGGCATGATTGGGGCTGCTTCCTGAAAGAGTTTTTCTGTAAAATGAGTATTTAAAAGAGTTTTCAGATGTCTTTTCTCAGTCAGAACAGACATTGCAGAAACTGTTCATAGTTAATGGATTATCAGAAAAGCAAAAAATAAAAAAATAAGGGAAAAAAATTCCAGGTCACCTTGAGAATGTATGGATTTTAGTATGGATATGGTCCCTCATTGAGAGCCAGAGAGATCCTCAACCCTGAAAGAGAAGGCTGCTAAACCCTCAACCAACTTACTAAGAGAGCATCTATATGTACTCTGAAGGGTCTACAAGTTCAGAGGGACCAAAGTTCAGAAGTTGCATGACCAAAATCACATAGATATTAATGTGGTTGATTACCAGGTTTCCACATCCTTTACTATGTTTACTACTTCATGTTACCCTTTGATGCTGTGTTGCAAAGGCACAATTGACTATAAAGTCACATGGAATAGCAATAGGGATTGAGTTTTTTGGATCTTAAGTACAAAGATGGGCATACGTTAAAAATATCTTAATGACATTAAGAGGGGCCACTGGGATGGTTGATTAGGGATGTTTTGTCCTCATCCTTGCCTTTCTCCTAAGCAAGGGTAGAAAGAGCTGTGAGAGCATGAAAAGGTGGGATGACATGGAATATAAGGGACAGAGCATCATGAAAAAGAAAAATGAATTATAAAGCATCCACTTTAAGGAAGCCTTAGGGTTTCTCAAAAGGCTAATTAAAAGAGTGTTTCCTCAGTGTTTTTCAGATGCAACTACAGAAAGAGAGTAGGTCAGTGATAGTCATTTCAGTCCTGTTGGAAATGAGTTAGTGTTTATGACCCAATGACTTTTCTCTTTTAAACCTCTAGTTGTTGGAGATTACCAACATCCCTTACCATCAATCTGATAATCTAACACACACACAAAAAAATAGTTCTCCTTCATTAAGGAAACTATTCAGGGAATCTTTGATCACCATTCATGGCTTTGTACAGTCTCTTTTCATGAAGATGAATAGTCCCGAGTCAAATTTGTTCTTTTTGAATGTTATCTGTTACTGGAACTATTGAGCTAATTGGAAAATATCAACCTTTTGTATATGTGGTCTTTCTTTAATCTTTATTAGAGAATTGGGGGCATGGCAATTTCCTTTTCAGAGCTTAAATATCTTTTTATTATAGGAAAATATCCCCTTTATTATAGCTCTCAGATGTCTGTTGTGTGGAGCAAGTGTCTTGAACATCACTTGGGGAAGGCTTTATAGGTCTTGTTGTTGAGGAGGTGACTTTAAATTCTTATTTTTAGGTAAAATCAACTGCAAAGTAAATCTGCAGAAGACAGCCAAAAGAAGATCCTCACAGTTCTACTCAGTTGGCCAGTTCTTCATTACACTGACAATTTAATTGAGTGTAAAAAGAAATAGCAATTTAAAATCAAGGGCTTTAAGTTGGACAACCTACCAGTTTCACAGTTGGTATTAAAAAAAAAAAATCAAAAAAAAAAAAAAAAAAACCAGCAAGACTCAAGGAAGGTGCATCTTTAGTTCTCTGGTTATTTCCTGAATGTATTCTGTGCTGAAATTGCCCTATCAGATGTGCCTTTTAATGGCAACATTTGCAAAAAAGTCTGACGATGAAGAGAAGAAACTGAATTTACCTCTTTAAGCATAAAAATATATATAAAAATACTTTTGTTTTTCTTTTTAGGGCTGCATCTGTGGCATGTGGAAGTGCTCAGGCTAGGGGTCGAATTGGAGCTGCATCTTCCGGCCTATGCCACAGCCACAGCAACATGGGGTCCAGGTTTCATCTGTCACCTATACCACAGCTCACAGCAATACTGGATCCTTACTGAGCAAGGCCAGGGATCGAATCTGTGTCCTCGTGGATACTAGTTGGGCTCATGACTGCTGAGCCACAATGGGAACTCATAAAACTGTCTATTTTAATGAAAGTTTGTTCACTCAGTTTTCTTATTTTAGTGGTTCAATGACTCTGTTTTTCTAATTCAGACAACTTGGATCTTTTTGGTCCTTTTAAACAGGAATGAACTTGGATTGTTTATCTCATAAGGGCAGGGGTTATGTTTGACTTATCCATGCTTGCACCCACAGTACCTAGACAGGAGATGTGACAATGCATGTGTTCAAATGTTTGTTGAAGTAATATGTCAGTAAATTTTATAGTTTTGGATTGTCCAAGTGGCACATCCAAGGTTGACTTTAGCCTAGTCATCAAGACTAGAAATAAACGACCTCCATGTATCAGGTTTTGTACATCCCTTTGATGACTAGTTATCAGACATTTTTCCAAAGTGATACTTCAGTTCCTGCTCCTGAGAAGTATAAACACGTTTCAGTTGCCTATCAGCTTGTAAGGAGGGTGTTCCGCAGACCAGCCCTTATCAGAGGTTCTGAGTAGACTTCTTCTTTTTCCTCTTCCCTTTTTCCTCTCTTCCTTCTTTCCATAAGTATTTTAGGTGGTTGCCATTAGTAGCCATCAATTTATTCTATATCTCATGAGTCACTTGAATTCCCAGATGGAAATATATTTATTTCCTTTATAAAGAGGGACAGTGTTTTTTTTAAAAAAAAGATTTTTAAAACTAATTATTTTGGAAAAAAACTTTAGAAAGTAGAGTATGGTGTATGGTTGTGCTCATGTGGGTGTTTGAATACATGTCTTTTTATATTCTGATAGTCCCCAGTAGACCATTACCAGCAAAATTACTTCTAAATCAGTAAGTGGCTGTAACTGTGCCAGCTGCAGTTCTGGATGAGTTTCAGATTAGCTGGTGAAGGTAGTTTCAGCAATGTGGAAGACATAATCACTCCAGCAAGATTCATAGCACACCAAAATTGTTAGCAGATTTAGTCAGAGTAATTCAGAGCCCAAAACTCTAAAGAATGTTTTTGTTTTTTGTTTTTGTCTTTTCTAGGTCCGCTCCCAAAGCATGTGGAGGTTCCCAGTCTTAGGGTCTAATCGGAGCTGTAGCTGCCAGCCTACGCCAGAGCCACAGCAATGCAGGATCCAAGCTGTGTCTGCAACCTACACCACAGCTCATGGCAACGCCGGATCCTTAACCCACTGAGCAAGGCCAGGGATCAGACTGGCAACCTCATGGTTCCTAGTCAGATTCATTAACCACTGAGCCACAATGGGAACTCCCAAAAACTTGAAAGAATGAAACTGCCTAGACCCTCTGTAATAACATCAATAGTCTTTATCTCACACTTGAAAGGTGGTTCTAGGAATGAGATATCCTTTGAGAATAGGATATCTCTATTTTCAACTTTATGATAAAGGTTGTGATAGAAACAGTCCACAATTTTTAAAGTAGGATTTCTCCTCACATTTGCCATCATCAATAACTCTGGTAGCCAGATACCATGGTTTCATATCTCACCTATGTTTATCATTCTTTATTCAGTCTTCCCTAGAATCTGAAATAAGGGATCATTCTGTTCAGTTTTGAGATGTTCCATTTTTTAACACATTGGCTTTAAAATTCTGTGAAAAGATGGTTACTATCAAACTTGTAAGGCAAAATATTAAAGATTGAGTACAAAATGCTGTTACTAAGACCATATATTTGATGAAAATTTAGAAGTGAAATTTTCACCTAGCTCATCTGACAGGTTACAATTTGAAGTCTTCTGACATCCCAGCATTCCTGTAGATTTGGTGGGGAACGTGTTGTCTTTCTGACAAGTTCATTGGCCTATTGCAATTCAGTTGATTTGTATTTATGGTTCAGTACCTAAGGTAGCCTTAATTTCTCACATAAGTAGAAAATTCAAATATAGTGTTTGAAGGTAAAAAGGATTATGTGTCATGACTAGGTCAGTAATTTATTTCTATACCTTTGAAGATGTGAATAAGTGTTCTTTATAAAATATCAAGATTATTATCATGAAAGTTTCTTTAAAGTTTGGGGAGAGTGTGAATAGCAGAAAATGAATTGTTTTAAACAATACTAATTCAGTCAAGATGGTTTTCTCCATGGACATCAAGACTGTGTATGTAGCACAGAATGCCTAATATATATTGATATTTTATTGAAGCTGTAATTTATATTGATTTCTGCTGAAAACTAAGGACAAGTCTCTTTAGAATGAGGCCAGGGAATGAATTATTATATCCTGATATGAACAAATTTATTATTTGAGGCAAACATTTTCTCCTCAAATCAGTTTTTTAAATGCCAATCAGTTTATTCAAAAATTGAAGTTATAGTAAAGCTATTAAATAGCAGACAAGTAAAAGCACTGAATGTATGTAGATACTATATACTAGATTTCGTGTGCGGACAATTCGCTTAAAACATTCTTGGTCTTATTAGATATTTGCACCCTTGAGGCTAGTCTGTTAAGCGACATGGAATTATGCTTATGAAAACATGTATCTAAACCTGTAAAAGAGCAGAGTGACTCTTTTTACAAAACACTATGAAAGACCATTGTCTACATCTAAGAGGGTAAATGAAATGAAAATAGATCTGGACAGCTCTTTCTTCATGTTTAAATAGGAGTGATAGCTTCCTTTCCCAAAGTGCATACACTTGATTTTGCATGAGTACTCAGTGTACTTTCTATGCCCTCCTTGAAAAATTTGGGCCATAAGGTTTAATTGCATGCTCATCAAGCAAACAGACTTGGAGGTGTATTCTCTGAGCTGTGGGCTCCCACAGCTCCCATTAATGCTAATGGGAGTCCCACGTGTGTATTGAGGAGAGTATAATATAGCCTTTGAAGTTGAAGTTGCTAATTGAGTGTTTTCTTCAGCTGTGCTCAGCTTCAGTGACTAAGCTGGGTTAGAGTGGTCTAAAATGTCATTCTTCCTAAAACCCCCTGAATATTATCAAAGCAGACTGGCAGTGAAAGATGCAGCTTTAAAAAAAAAAAAAAAAAAAAGAAAGAAAGGCTTTCTCTCCCCCCAAATGGAGAAAGAATTATAAGGCCAAACAAAAGAATAAGCAAAGAAGTCTCAAGAATGATCACTCCTTTCTCCCTAAGTGCCTTGTACTGCTTTAGTTCAGAGAGTGGTAAAGAGGCCCTTTCCTTTAGGGGAGTTGCCTACTCTTGTGGATTCTTGTGAAGTATGAGGACTACTCAGGACTGGACATAGTACAGCTCTGCCTTGCACTTTGGCCATCAGACAGGCAGAGGAAGTACTTGTCCCTGTGAGTAATTATTCAGTGAATGTAGTGACATCCTAGATGTCCATGATGCCAACTTTCCATGCCCCTCCTTTCCCCTCTGTTCTACTGCTTAAACTCCTTTGCAGCAGGAGTCTTTGTAAGGATATGAGCACAATGTAGACTTCTACATTGCAGCCTTCTATTAAAAAAGAAAGGAAGTGAAATTGATTCACTCATAAAATATTTAAGTAATTATTGGCATTCCTGCTGTGGCACAGTGAGTTAAGGATCCAGCATTGCCACAGCTTTGGCCTAGATCAAAGCTGCAAGGTGGATTGGATCCCTGGCCTGGAAATTTATGTATGCCATAGGTGTGGTAGTTAAAAAAAAAAAATAAGTGATTATTTTCTCTAGTAGTTGATCCTCATTATTCATGGATTCCTTGTTTATGAATTCACCCACTTGTTCAAATTTACTTGTAACCCCCAAATCCCTCCTCATGGTACTTTCATGATCATGCTACAGACAAGTCAAATATTTGTCAGCTAATACGTGGGTTCCTAGCTGAGGTCAAATAAAGGCCAGTTCATGTAGTTGTTGTCATGATACTAATAAGCTCAGAGGTTTGATCATCTGATGACCAGGTATAGTTTTGTTCACAGTGAGAGGATCCCCTGCCTGTATTCAGTCTGTTAAGTTATCACACAAGTTAACAATGGATTCTGTGAAGAAAGCCAAATCAAAATTGTGGCTCAATCAGTGTCATGCCATTTCCACTTTTTGGAAACATAAATCACATTTACTAATAATGAATTCATCTCACATTTATATCTGAAGTTTAGTATGCTAAGGCTAATAATATAGTATCAAAAACTAAAAAGAGAGAGAGAGAAACTCATATTCTGGTTAATTTTCTTCCATACCAACTAAACTATGAAGGGCTTCAGTTTTACTGTGACTTAGAGGAATAACTATGTTCTTTGAATAAAAACTGTTTCTAAGAAGACAGACTATTTATTGACCTCAGAAAGTTCTTATAGGGAGGATAGTTGAGAGAATGTAAAAATCGAATTCTTCTGGTTCCTCAGAGGCTTAAGAAGAATAACAAAACCAGTTATGAAGTTGGTGGTTGCCTCTGTGGGCTCTGTCATGTAGAAGAGGGATTAGATTAGTTTTGTGTTAGCTCAGACAGCCCAGTGAGGATCAGAAAGTGGAAGATTTTTGGATTGATCCTAGGAAGAACTCTGGAATGATCTCAGCTTCCTGAAAATTACCAGGGCAATTTTAGAGAAATGAGCACTCATTTTTGTGGGGTTCCTGGAGAGGCAGAGGATTCAAGCTTTGGTTAGGAAACACCGCATAAAGATGTCAGAGATTATGCAATGCTATAATATATTAATCTGCCTTTATTCCAACTGAAATTTATTTTTGATTAAAAAAAGTCACTAGAGGGATAGTCTCTATTTCAAAGTATAGTTGAAGTGTTTTGTTTCCTAGGATGAAGGTATTATAATATTTGCATCCTCAGCATTAATGGCAGGAATAGGGCCCATCCATTTCTTTTTCTGCTTCTTCCTTCTTCCAGAAATGGATCAAGCCACTAAGGCACAAGAATGTAACTTGTCCTTTAAACAGGTAATATTTCCTATGTAACTTTGCCTTAATGTATATGTAATTTTTATACTTGTTTTGGTCTTTTCAAAAGCCATGTGTGTTGAATATCTATTATGTGTTGGATGTAATAGAAAAAAAAATCCCCCCTCATGCAGACAAGATATAAAGTACAATAGAAACCCTTTATTAATTGAATAAATCTCAGGATTACTGGGGGATAGAGTATAAACATGAGACAACTTAGCTATTTATGTGATGATGTGAATAATTCTTTTCATGCTGTAAATTTTAATATCTAATAATATCTAATACCCTTGTAGTAAGTCCTATCAATGCTGTAGCTAATCATAGACCATTTCATAAGTTATTTATTATAAGTAAACACACTTTAGATAATTGTTAAACCATGCAAATATTCTTTTATAGAAGATAATTCAGGAGTTCTCCTGTGTTACAGCAGGTTAAGTATCCAGTGCTTTCACTGCAGCAGCCCTGGTTGTTGCTGTGGTGGGGGTTCGATCCCTGGCCCAGGAATTTCCACATGCTGTGGGCAAGGCTAAAAAGAGAAGATAATGCAAAGATCCCTCTTTTTAATATTCCTTTTTACTGTTGAAACATATATAAATGATACATAAGTGCATTTTCTTTGAAAGTATTTCAAACTATAGAAGTTAAACAATGGAGGAATCGCTTCATCACCTCCTCTCTCAGAGGTGGCATTTTGCTGTACATCCATCCAAACCTTTTCTGGTTACTGTAGTTCAAAGCTGTGGCACATATGCATATGGATTTATAGTTTGAAGCTTATCTTTGTTTAACAAATGCAATCATATTATATTGATTGTTCTGCAGTTTGGGTTTAGTTTTATGGCATACATGTTTCCATGTCAGAACATATAGATCTACCATTATGAAGCTACATCATAATCTGTTGTAAAGTGCACTGTAGTTTATTTTATTGCTAATGATTGTTTCATACAGTGCTAATACAGACCATTTTCAAACACCTTTAAAAGATGCCTTTTTAATGCACACAATAAGATTGTTGTGAGATTGTCACCAAGAAGTAGATATGGTTTCATTTAAACTAGTATCAGGAAGTTTCTGTTGTGGCTCAGTGGTAACAAACCCTCCTAGTATCCACGAAGATGTGGGTTTGATCTCTGGCCCCGCTCAGTGGATGAAGGATCCGGCATTGACGTGAGCTGTGGTGTAGTTTGCAGGTGCGGCTTGGATCCCACATTGTTGTGGCTGTGGTATCGGCCAGCAGCTGCAGCTCGATTCGACCCCCAACCTGGGAACATCCATATGCTTCAGATGAGGGCCTAAAAAGAAAAAAATAAAATAAAAATATAAAATAGTATCAGTATGAAGCCCTAGGTAGATTATTCACATAGGTTTATAAAATGAAAACTGCTATTCAAGGATTAATGCCGCCAAAGTAATCTAAGATATGCTATTTTGCAAATACTATTTCATAGTCTAAATGACATATTCATACCTTTATATGTTCTTGGAAAATTATCTTATTGAATGTTTTTCACACGTGCTCAAGATTCACTTTAGACTTTTCTGATGCAACTTTTAACCAGAACTTATATTTTCTTGATGTTTGATGTCTTTTTAAAGTAATTTTCTAAAAAGTCACTTTTATAGACATCATGTAGACACTTATCATGAAAGAGAGAAAAGATACATGCAACTACAATTAACTTCTATAATAAATCCTCATCCAAGAGAGACTTTAAGGATGGAGAAAACATTTGGAGTCATAATTAAATGCTCTTTTATTAAGCACTGCTAGCTCCTTATAGAGAGCTGTTTTCCCTAATGTCAGTCACTCCTACAAAAGCAGCACTGTATAATGGACACAGAAACTCACAAAGATATTTAAGAAACTAGAAGGTAAAACCCACCATAGTCTTGGGGACAGGTATGCAATTGGCACAGGCTGACTCTATATCATTTCTCAGTAATTTCCGCATTATCCCAGGTTGTTATCAGGTGGAAGAACTTAGCATGAGGACTGGATTTTGGTACTTTGGCTAAATAGGAGTGACTGCAGTGCTGATTTTTTTGTGGCTTCCTACTGGCACAGGCTTGCCTGAGGTACCATGTCTGTGGCAAACTGCCCAAAGCTCATTAAAGGACTGTTCTGTGGACACAGAACTTGTTTTCCTTCAAAGGCAAAACTGTGAACCTGCTGGCCTGGGAGTGTGGAGCTGTACTTTGTCACAGTGAGAACCTTTCCAGGGAGAACCCCCTCCCTTCTGTGTCTTGTAATCAGTAGCATGTGAGAAAGCAGAGGAAGACGAACAGTACCACTTGTACTTGGACATCCCACCACCCCCAGGTGAAGTGTTCACCCTCTTCCAGTCTCATCAAGCTTCCCTCTCAGGCAGCAGCACCACTGTACTTCTGCTCTGTTGTCTGGGTTGGAAACTTGTGGATTTCCCTTAACTTATTCTTCTGGCTTGCCTTTCCTGACCTGTATATTCCTGCATCATCACTTACATGGTGACCCTTGTTTTTTTTCCCCATGTCTTTCCATTTTGCTACCAACACCTTAACTGGGCCGAGTTTCCATTTTCGAATTGCAGTAGCTTTTCACATGGTCTGTTCAAACTCCTTCTCATGGCTCTCACTTATCCCAGGTACTTTTCTGTCAGATGTAGCCTTTACTCCTAGATTGGAGTTTATACACTTATTCTTGGTATTTGAAAAATACATATACGCAAACTGTAGTATATGGAATGACTGGACAATGGGGACCTGCTCTATAGCACAGGAAATTCTACCCAATATTCTCTTATAATCTATTTGGGAAAAGAATCTGCAAAAGAATGTATGTGTGTATGTGTATAACTAAATTATTTTGTCGTACAGCAGAAATTATCACCAACATTGAAAATCAAATATACTTCAATAAAACTTGAAAAAATGAAAAAATGCATCTTTAGGATTTCCTGCTGTGGCTCAGCAGTAATGAACCTGACTAGTATCCATGAGTACTTGGGTTTAATCATAGCCCCCACTCAGTGGGTTAAGGTACCAGTGTTGCCATGAGCTGTGGTGTAGGTCGCAGATGCGGCTCTAACCTGACATTGTTATGGCCGTGGTGTAGGCTGGTAGTTGCAGCTCCAATTCGACCCCTAGATTGGGAACTTCCATATGCCATACCTGCAGCCCTAAAAAGAAAAAAAAATGCATATTTAGTGTTCTTTGGATACATGTGAGAATTCAAAGCATGGAAAACTGAATATGTAAAGCTATAAAACATGTAAAACTAAAACAATACAACGTGAAATACAGATGTATTTACTGGCTGAAGTATATAAAAGAAACATCTTTAATCAGTTATTTGGATACACAAAGGAATAGTTAACATTGTTAAAACCTACTCTTTTTGAAAATTATAATACTGTTTCTGCTCTATTTCTTTCTATGTATTATTCACTCTCTTCTGTGTTTTAGTCATCTACATCACTTTTACCTTCTAAGTGATTACTTTATAAAAATGGCATGTACAGTTGTCAAGTCCTGCCAATATTTGTAACAATGAAAAAAATTCTCAGTCACTTGGACAAAGTCAGGCTAATTTAGCTTTTGACTCTTTGTCTTTGAATTGAATAGTTAGCTTTTTACCCAAAGTGCATAGTATTTGTGTTTTTTCAGTTGAGGAAAATTTAAGAAATTAGATTGATTTTACTTCTTAGTAACCTTTCCAGTATTTTGCTTGTTCCATCTGGTAGTTGAATATCCTGGTATCTAAAAACAAAACAAAACAAACTATGAACTTAGGTTGAAAGACTCATATTTCAACTTGAAAATAAATGAAAGGGAAGCCCTGTCTTTGGTTTGGATTCAGATGTCTGTAGGAAACCCTGAGGTCTAGACAGGGCACTGGGCTTGGCCTTGGGACCCTATCCTAGAATCAGCAGTAAGCGGCAAAATGATGTTAACCAAACACCTTCCATTGTTTCATGTGTTTTCTTCTGAGTACTGAGATTGATAATAATAGCCACCATTTATTGTGTTATTGCTGTGTACCACACACTATATTAACGACTTTATAAAAATATCTCTTTTGCTTTTCACAGCAATTCTGTGATGTATTTTATGTACTTAGTAAATGAGAGACTGAGGTTCAGACAGTTTAATGTTCACCCTACTACTACTACTAATAACTAACAAAAATAATAGGATTACAAAAGTTGTGTTACTGTGCCAAAATGCTCAAAATACATATTGTTCTTATACTTACAAGCCACTGGATGCTACACATGAATCCACTTAATACTGGTCCTGAGGTAGAGGATTTTTACTCTTATTTTACTAATGAGGATCCTAATGTACAGGGAGCCTTGGTAGTTTGGTTCATGGTCAGAGCTTAATATAGAGCCATGCTAGCTAGCCCTATTCAACATTTGTATTGACATTTATTTTTTTATTTTTTTAATTTTTTGTCTTTTTGCCACTTTTCTTGGGCCGCTCTTGTGGCATATGGAGGTTCCTAGGCTAGGGGTTGAATCAGAGCTGTAGCCACTGGCCTATGCCAGAGCCACAGCAACGCAGGATCCGAGCCACGTCTGCAACCTACACCACAGCTCACGGCAATGGCGGATCGTTAACCCACTGAGCAAGGGCAGGGACCGAACCCGCAACCTCATGGTTCCTAGTCGGATTCGTTAACCACTGCGCCACGACGGGAACTCCCTGTGTTGACATTTAAATGTGAGAAACATCCTGAAATGTTTTTCTCTGTACATTATTTGTATAAGGGAGGAATAGATATGGTTAAAGAGAGAAAATGTCAAGTGATTAAGAGAAAAGTATAGTGGAATACTACTCAGCCATAAAAAGAACAAAATAATGCCATTTGCATCAATATGGATGGAACTAGAGACTCTCATGCTAAGTGAAGTAAGTCAGAAAGAGAAAGACAAATACCATATGATATCACTTATATCTGGATCTAATACATGGCACAAAGGAACCTTTCCACAGAAAAGAAAATCATGCACTTGGAGAATAGACTTGTGGTTGCCAAGGATAGGGGGAATGGGATGGATTGGGAGCTTGAAGTTAGTAGATGCAGTCTATTGTCTTTGGAATGGATTAGCAGTGAGATCCTGCTGTGTAGCACAGAGAACTATGTCTAGTCACTTATGATGGAGCATGATAATGTGAGAAAAAAGAATTTGTACATGTATGGGTAACTGGGTCACCATGCTGTAAGGTAGAAAACTGACAGATCACTGTAAACCAGCTATAATAGAAAAAAATTTTAAAAATGTATAAAAAATAAAACAAATAAGGATGAAATAAAAAAAGAAAAATATAAGATATTCAAGGATGCCTTTTATTTCTATGAATTATTGGCAAACCTTTCATTGTAGGGTTATTTACTACCCATAGCCTTCAAAATTTCATGGTAAAATATGAGTTAAATAGTTATGATAATCAAAATTGGATTTTTTTGTTGACTTAATAGTTTCATTTAATTTTACTTTTTAAGTGTCCTCTTTTAGGATAGATGCTGCATTGCTCATATTCTGTAGATTCTGTGTGTTCATAGTCAGAGACCTTGACATATTAATGAGAACTTCCATGTCTGCTTTGAACATCCACTCTGTTTCAAGCATCATGCTACCTGTTAGTCACACATTAGCTCTGTTTATTCCCATGATGAGCTCACAAGATGGGTCATATTTTCCACAATTTATATATGCAGAAATTAAGGAAAGGTGAAATGCCCAAAAACATAGAGTGAGAAACAAAGCCTGATCTTGAACAAAGCCAGACCTGAGAGCCTGTATCCTTCCTCTGTTCTATACTGCTGACTTCTTTGAAGTGACCTACCAGCTATTTAGTCCAGTGCTGCTATGTTAATATGTCTCAGCCTTGGATCCTGCCAGGCATATGTGAAGTTATAAACTTAACATGGCTTATTTCCTGAAACATCAAGTTGACTCAAATAGGAGAGGAAATAAGCATTATTTTACTATAAAGATCAGTTTTGATTTATTAAGGAGGTGAATTTAAATTCTCATTCACCTTAAGATGAGACAAGATCTCATAGAAGTTTTTTTGATTTTTAATTATTTTTATTTTAAATTTTTTAAAATTTTATTTTATTGGAGTATGGTTGACTTACAGTGTTGTATTTCAGGTGTATAGCAAATTGATTTGGTCAAACATATAAATATACCTCTTTTTTTTCCCACATAGGTTATTACCACTATTGAGTAGATTATCCTGTGTTATACCGTAGATTCAGTGTTGATTTTATGGTTACCTTGGACTTTGCCCTGGGTGACCTTGGTCCTCCGTCTTTGGGGTGCCATGAGGAAAACACTGAGAAGGCTGTAATTCATCTTCAGAGTCTCTCCAATATGACCTATGCTGAGTCTCTCTCTTTGGGCCACCACTGCTTTTCCACTTGTAGAGATGAAGAATAAATGGTCCAATTCATTAAGACCCCTAAAGAAACGTGCCCATTAGAGCCTCCAGAATTAAGGTAATCAAGAAAGTATCTATTTTCTTATTTTTATTCTGAGATAGATTTACAGTATTCTATTTACATCATCTGTATGCAATCACAAATCTAATAGGTCATTGATCACTCATTAAACACAGTGACTTTCCTGCATTCAGGCTAATTTAGTAAACGTGGACAGCTAGTTCAGATTCCAGATGCCGTGCGGCAGAGGAAGGGGAAGGCAGAAGAAGGTAAGAGAGAGTCTCTGTGGGTCTCTGAGTGATTCTAAGTGACTTTGAGAATATACCAGTCATTCAAAGAAGACTGTGTGCTTTTCTGGGTGAGCAGGTGGCCCTAAAATGCACTCCCATGATGCTTTGCTAAGTGGCAGACCAAGGTTTGAGACTATAATGCTCCTCTTACCCAGAATCCTTAATGGGGAATATGCTATGCTGTTTCTCCTCTAGCATAAGCAAAACACTGCTAGAATTTTATACTGCACATTTGTCTTTAATTCAGCCCGACTGGAAAATTCAAATCTCCAAATTTTACTTTGGGGTTTGAATAATTCAGTTCAACCATTTATATTGCCCTAGTGACTAGGGTAATGACAAGATCTTCACTTTACTTTGTAATTGTGTAGATGCTTCTACTTGAGAGTGTAGAAATCTCACAAAACCATTTAAAAATCCTTAGTTTTGTTCTGAGCTGTGTGTTGAATTAAATAACAGGAAAACATTGTCCTAGGACATGTGGTAACAAATCGGCATTAAAGAATGACATCCTCTGATCACAGATATTTGCAGCCCAAGTGTGACAGCAACTCTTCATGTTAACTTGAATCGGGTTCTATTTGACACATAAACATGTGGCCAAAAAAAAGTTTACCATAAAGCCAACCACAATGCGAAAATATTCCTTACAGTTATTTTTTGTGCTTCCTTAAAACTGTAGATCCTAGATTTGCATTTAACTCTAATGAAATGAATATTTACTCATATTATTTAGATAGCCCTCTTTGACAACAGAAGTACTGTAAAGGATGATCATCCACCATTGCAGGTGACATCATAAGCAGGGACCACTCTGCTTCCCACTTATTTTACCATCATTTTTGTAAGTCCTTCTTCAGCCCCAATTGGGCTTCTGTTGAAATTATGCATTCAGGTAAGAATTTCCTTACCTGATGCTGCTGTTCTCCCTCTAGGGTGAAGGATTCCTAAATCAAATCTGAGGGGACTCTTGACTGTTCTGTGAAGGAGCTTCCTTGCAAAACAGGAAATTTTGTAGACTGCATTCAATCATAGTCTAAGTGATATGCTTTGTGAATATTTTTTAAATTTATTTTTCTTTTTTAAATTTTTTTTAATTTTTTTGCTTTTTAGGGCCACATCCATGGCATATGGAGGTTCCCAGGTTAGGGGCTCAATTGGAGCTGTAGCCGCTGGCTTACACCGCAGCCACAGCAATGCAAGATCCAAGCTGCATCTATGACCTACACCATAGTTCACGGAAACACAGGATCCTTAACCCACTGAGCAAGGCCAGGGATCAAACCTGCATCCTCATGGATGCTAGTCAGATTTGTTTCCACTGAGCCGCAATAGGAACTCTGTGAATATTCTGAATACAGTTTCTGAAATTTTAATTGTTACCACTAGATAGGTAAGAGAGATAAGATTATAATACAGACATAAAAACTGATCTTTCTAGAAGGAAATCAAATAAAAATAATATATAGTGTGATTTTATAGGACAAGGGGTGAGAGCCTTGGGAGGAGGGGAGAAAGGCAGAATGCATTTTAGACTATCAGGCTTCAAATAGCAACATAAGGCTTAGTGCACTGGATGGCATCTGGAGTTAGTTTTCCTCCTCCTAGAATTCTGTACTCCCTAGAAATAAATTATGTGTATGTTTCATTTCTCTTATATATCTTATCTGGACTCTTGATGCCTTCATGTGAGGAACAGATGATTTTAAACGTGCTTCACATCTCTTGTTAGGTTGACAGCTCCACCTAAGATGCTATTATCAGCTAATGATTCTCCCTCTCTTGGCTGCTCTTCTCTTATATATAAAATAAAAAGGCTAGAATGAGGTGATCTATCTCACATCCCTGCTAGCATTAGCGTTCTCTAAGTGCAGATTCATTCTGATTGTCTAGTGTGAGTTATTTTGCTTCAGTGTGTGTGTGTCTGCATGTAAAAACTCCTATCCAGACACCTTTCCCCTCCCACTTTTTATCCCCTTAGAATTTCCTTCCTCTTTCCCAGGGTTCCATCCCCAGAAGTGATTCCTAGAGACATTCTTTCATTGACATGGTGTCCACATAGTCACCCATACCTTGTCCTTGGATTTATAAAAGCATAAAATGAAAGTGGAGGGAGGCAGCCTTTTCGGTTCTTGAGGATGGTATAGTACAATCTGCACCACCCCCTTCACTAAGAAAGGATGTATCCATGCTATGGTTCTTTTGCTTCTTTGTCATGTGCTATCAGTTGTATCAAAGAGCTAACTGTGATAGCAGCTGGATGATGAACAACTGATAAGTAGAATATGTTTGTGTTGCTGAAGTTCATGGTGATGAGCAGAAAAGCCTCCAACTGGTGTATGTCTGCTGAAGCAGGAAATAAGGGCATGAGGGCCAACAGCAAATAACATGCATTGATTGTATATCATGTACACAGGCCCCTGTTCATCCTCAGAGTAATCTCGAGTGGTTGACATCATTCTTATTTTCAAAGAAAGTGAGGCTTCTTGAGGTTTAGTAACTTGGTCAATGTCTCACAGTAACTAGCAGATCTGGAATAAAAGGCCAGGTTTTCGGACTCCAACCTCTGTATTTTCCAGTGATTTTTACTGAAGCTTTTCCCTGTTGTGAAATGAAACAACTCATGTTCTTTGACCCAAGGGTTTCAGGTCGTCTTCATAGTTGTTTGGGTGAGGTAGAAGGTGGCTCTTCACATTTTTCTCTAGTTCAGTCAAGTGAGCTGCAAGAGCTGGCAAAATTATGATAATGAAGTTAAATTCACAACCCATTAAACCTAAACCAATAGGTAAGTCCAATTATGCTTAGCACTTGGATCTTACATAAATATTAATTGTCTGGTTATTAAACTTCAAAATTTTCTCACGCTGCATTCTTCCAACTTCACTGTTTTAAGCTCTGCTGAGGCATGTTATGTTAGTAAAAAGCTTTCTTGGAGCTCCCACTGTGGCACAGTGGGTTAAAGATCCAGTGTTGCTGCAGCTGCGGCATGGGTTTGGTTAGATCCCCAGCCCTGGGAACTTCCATGTGCTGTAAGTGAAGGGGAAAAAAAGCTTTCTTGCTGAAGAGGTTGATAAAAGAGTTCCTTTGTGACACTTGAGTTGGGGAGAATGAGCGACTACACATTGTGACAGGCTAGAAGTTACCTATTTAAGAGATAAATCCTTTGTAGATTTAAGTAACTTAGGAATCCAGAAACTAATTGCCATTGCTTCTAAATAAGTTGTTTACCTAGCCAAGCCTTCTCTCTCTGCTCTGACTAACCTTAATGGTCTAGCTTTTGGGTTCATATTTCATGTATGATGACATTTGCTCCCATGTTCTAATGACCAAAATCTCTTTTTTATTGTCTTCGTTGGAAAATATAAATTTTATTTGTTGTACTTTGCATGAGACTTATTTTTTCTCAGTGTTACTGGGAAATGACTGATATATATCTTTGTATAAGTGTAAAGCATACAACATGATGGTTTGATTTACGTATGTTATGACCACCACAATTGGTTCAGCTAATATTTATTTTCTTATGCAGGTACAATTAAAAGGGAAAAAAAGGAAAAGAGGAAAAAAATAATTTTCTTGTGAGAATTTTTAAGATTTGCCTTCTTAACTTTTTTGTTTATCATACAGCAAGCAGTATTAGCTATAGTAATTATGTTGTATATTTCATCCCTAGTACTTGTTTATCTAATAAATACAGGTTTGTAACTTCTGACAAGCTTCCTCCAATTCCTGCTTCCTTTACACTTTGCCTTTTGGTAACCACAAGTCTCATCTCTTCTTCTATAAATTTGGTGTTTTATTATGTTTAATTTAGTAATTGTCTTCCCTCTGACTTAGTTCACGTAGCATAAAGCTACCAAGGTCCATCCATGCTGTTGCAAATGGTCAGATTTCCTCTTTTTTTTTCTTTGCTTTTTTAGGACTGCACCTGCAGCATATGGAGGTTCCCAGGCTAGGGGTTGAATTGGAGTTGTAGCTGCCAACCTACACCACAGCTCACAGCAATGCCAGATGCTTGTAACCCGCTGAGCGAGGCCAGGGATCAAACCTGCAACCTCATGGTTCCTAATCAGATTCGTTTCTGCTGCGCCACAACTGGAACTCTAGATATCCTCATTTTTAATGGCTGATTAATATTCCACTGTGTGTGTGTGATATATATATATCACATTGAATTTATTCCTTCATCCATCAATGGATGCTTAAGTAGTTTCCATGTCATAGCTGTTGTAAATAATGCTACTATGAACATGGTGGTGTGGGTATCTTTTCAAGTTAGTGTTTTTATTTTTTTAATATAATTTTTTTTGGCCATGCCCATGGCATGGGGAAGTTCCTGGATCAGGGATCAAACCTGCACCACAGCAGTGACCCAAGCCATTGCAGTGATACCAGTGGATCCTTAATCCACTGCACTATAAAAGAACTCCTTGAATATATTCTCGGAAATGGAATTGCTGTGTATATACAGATCTATTTTTAATTAGGTCATCCACACTGTTTTCCATTGTGGCTTCAGCAAATTTTTTTTTCTAAGGTTTTTATTTTTTCTATTATAGTTGATTTACAATGTTCCATCAATTTCTGCTGTACAGTTAAGTGACCCCGCCATACATACAAATACACACATTATATATATATTCACATATATGTACATATATATATTCTTTTTCTTGCATTATTGTCCATATGTTCCATCACAAGTGACTAGATATAGTTCCCTGTACTATACAGCAGGATCTCATTGCTTATCTACTCCAAATGCAATAGTTTGCAAATTGTAATCCCACCAACATTGCACAAGGGAAGAAAATCTTGATTCTTATTCTTTTTTTTTTCCTAAGCTGTGGCCAATATTTTCAATAGCTCATTAGACTGGTTACTGAACCTATTGCAGTGATCTCAAACTAAATTTGCATGATAAGACTATACTTATTTGCCCTCCCAATTCCTATACTTTCCATTGCAATTAATGGTATCATCATTCTCCTGTTTATAGAAGCCTGAAAACTTATAGTCTTATCGATTCCTCTTCTGTCCCTTATTCTATAGACTTATATATGCAGTAGCTTCTGTGAACTTTAACTCTTACATTCAGTCTCTTCTTTTCATCCTACCTTATGACTTAGCTTTGGCATGCATTGCTTTGGGGACTTTTGCAAGAGATCTTCTCTGGTTTCTGTTCTTGGCATCTGTTCATCTGTTGCCAATTTTGGGCCCATTCCCCAGTACCTATAGGATAGAATCCAAACTCCTTGGTATGGGCAGAGCCCTTTACTGGACTCAGCTCTGGATACCTTCATCTCATGTATTTTAAGCTGTTCTCAGAATAATTTCCTTTTCATTCTCTAATATCATGCTGTTCTCCCACAGTCCTCTGCCATATCACCTGATCTCCATCCCTCACCCTACCTTTCATTCATCCGATGAAGGTTTATTGATTGAAAATCTGCTATTCCTCTGAAAAAGATCCCAACTCATACATTAGTTCACTGGCTGCCTTTAAGATCTATGTGTCTTCTCCTGTATGCAACCATGATAATTTGCTCCATTGTTTTACTTCTTCATACATGTTCCTCCCCTAATTTCCTGGTAGATCTTCCAATTAGAAACTTTTTTTTTCTTTTTTTATCATTTATGTATATATTTCTACTGTACAGCATGGTGACCCAGTTACGCATACATGTACACATTCTTTTTTCTTACATTATGTGTTCCATCATAAGTGACTAGACATAGTTCCCTGTGCTACACAGCAGGATCTCATTGCTAATCCATCCCAAAGGCTAATTCTGCATCTATTTACCCCAAGCTCCCAGTCCCTCCCAGTCCCTCCCCTTCCCCCTAGGCAACCAAAAGTCTATCCTCTAAGTCCATGATTTTCTTTTCTGTGGAAAGTTTCCTTTGTGCCATGTATTAGATTCCAGATATAAGTGATATATCATACAGTATTTGTCTTTCTCTTTCTGACTTACTTCACTCAGTAAGAGAGTCTCTAGTTCCATCCATGTTGCTGCAAATGTCATTGTTTCCTTTTTTATGGCTGAGTAGTATTCCATTGTTTATATATACACCACATCTTCCTAATCCAATCATCTATCAGTGAACATTTGGGTTGATTCTATGTCTTGGCTATTGTGCATAGTAGTGCAATGAAAATGTGGGAGTATGTGTCATTTTTAAGTAGAGTTTTGTCCAGGTATATGCCCAAGAGTGGGATTGCTGGGTCCTATCGTAGTTCTATGTGTAGTTTTCTAAGATACCTCCATACTGGTCTCCATAGTGGTTGTACCAACTTACATTCCCACCAACAGTGCAGGAGGGTTCCCTTTTCTCCATATCCCCTCGAGCATTTGTTATTTGTGGACTTATTAATGATGGACATTCTGACTGGTGTGAGGTGGTATCTCATGGTAGTTTTGATTTGCATTTCTCTAATAATCAGGGATGTTGAACATTGTTTCAAGTGTTTGTTGGCCATCTGTATATTTTCCTTGAAGAAATGTCTCTTCAGGTCCTTTGCCCATTTTTCAATTGGGTTGTTGGCTTTTTTGCTGTTGAGTTGTGTAAGTTGTTTGTATATTTTAGAGATTAGGCCCTTGTCAGTTGCACCATTTGAAACTGTTTTCTCCCATTCTGTAAGTTGTCTTTTTGTTTTCTTTTGGGTTTCCTTTGCTGTGCAAAAGCTTGTCAGTTTGATTAGGTCGAGGATGCCCACTCTCACCACTGTTATTTAACATAGTATTGGAAGTCCTAGCCAGAGCAACCAGAAAAATAAAAGAAATACAAATAGGAAGAGAAGAGATAAAATTGCAACTGTATGCAGATGACATGGTACTATATATAGAAAACCCTATGGATTCAACCCAAAAACTTCTTGAATGATCAAAAAATTAATCAAAGTAGCAGGATATAAGATTAACATTCAGAAACCAGTCGCATTTCTGTATACTAACAATGAAATATTAGAAAATGAATACAGAAATGCAATACCTTTTAAAAGTGTACCCTAAAAAATGAGATATCTGTGAATACACCTGACCAAGGTTGTAAAGGACTTATATGCCTAGAACTATAAAACATTAATCAAGGAAATTAAAGAAGATGTAAAGAAATGGAAAGATATTCCATGCTCCTGGGTTAGAAAAATTAATATTGTAAAAATGGCCATACTACCCAAAGCAATCTATAGATTCAATGCAATCCCTATCAAATGACCCATGACATTTTTCACAGAACTGGAACAAACAATCCAAAAATTTATATGGAACCTCAAAAGTCCCAGAATTGCCAAAGCAGTTCTGAGGAACAAAACCCAAGCAGGAGGCATAACTCTCCTAGACTTCAAGCAATATTACAAAGCCACAGTCATCAAGACAGTGTGGTACTGGTACCAAAACAGACAGACAGACCAATGGAACAGAATAGAGAATCCAGAAATAAACCCAGACGCCTATGGTCAATTAATCTTTGACAAAGGAGACAAAAACACAAAATGGCAAAAAAGACAGTCTTTTCATCAAGCATTGCTGGGATACCTGGACAGCTGCATGTAAATCAGTGAAACTAGAACATACCAAATCAATGAAACTAGAACATACCCTCATACCATACACGAAAAATGAACTCAAAAATGGCTTAAAGACTTAAATATAAGACAAGACACCATCAAACTCCTGGAGGAGAACACAGGCAAAACATTCTCTGACATCAACCTTATAAATGTTTTCTCAGGTCAGTCTCCCAAAGCAACAGAAATAAAAGAAATAAAAGAATCTTTTTCTTAACCTACATTTAGTTTCTTCTTAAAACAATACTTGGCACATAGTACATCGTCAGTAAATTTTATTAATGAATGAATATTCTGGAAACAATGTTTAAGAGCTAGCTCAGCAAAGGATTTAATTTTTGAGATTCTTTGTAGTGAGTATAGTTGTATTTTGTTTCCAAGACAATTAGTAGAGTCTGTGGTGAACAACTGATGGAAAATATCTTCCAGTGCTGATATGTTTCAATTCAAAGCATATGCTTTTATAAACAGCCAAGGAACTACAGAAGTACCCTTCATACATATCAGTGGCGCTTTTCTAATTTATTAGACTTTTCATTAAGGAATTTCAATATGGTTTTAGCCTTACTAAACTGTATATTTGTATAAATATTTGCCTGGGAAACCATGTATAATACTTTTTTTTCTCTAAACTCCCTACAGTATTTATCATCAGTATATATTGATAGATTTATATGTCAGTGGATATGAGAGTTATGACATATATTTTATGTCAATTTCTTTTTATAAGTAACAGCTGTCCTTGGATTTATATTCCAAATGGATTAATCACCTAATTGCATGCTGAACTTTGGTGACTGTAATTGAGAGCATTGCCTCCTCAAATAAATGATGTATTTAATTTGGGAAATGCGGTCTGGGGTGCTAAGTTTTGCCTCTCTTGGTGTTCAGGCCTTGGACAAATGTTCTCAAATTAGTGAGGAAGCAAACACATTAAGAGGTGTCAGCTCTGTTGTTACAAAGTAAGTAGTCTTGAAACTAATGACAGGAGAGATCTGTATGGAGGGCCTACTCTTTCTACCCATAGCAAGAGCTTAAACTTCAGTCTGAATACAGTATAATATTTAAGAAAAGGTAGATTTTTTTCTTTGATTTTTTTCTATCACAATTACAATAAAAGCAACCTTTAAACCTAGTTTAACCTAATAATTGTCTGTGTAGTTCCCTTGCTGATGTTTGCAAGGAGTAATGAGTGATTTTACTATGATTGAATTAGGCAACTTATAAATGGTGAAACCTCAAAAGTCAATGCAATTTCATTAAAATCATTATTAGTTTCTGGTAAGGATTATAACACACTCTCCATGCAGTATAAATCAGTTTTCAGGTAGTAGCTATTTATGATTTAAAATGCTCTTTGAAAGCAAAAAGTTTATTAAGGCAGGCTCAGTTGATAAATTTTGTTGCAGTGTTGTGGGAATCGCTTCCTTTTCTAAAGATGGGAGTGTGAGGAAGACTAAGTAATTCAATATAGGTTTGACTAAAGAGGAATATTTTTGAACAAATCTATCTATAGATGCATAGACATAGAGGTGTTTTAGCTATGAAACAGATAGAGATATGTGTGCTCACAGCCATATTTTGTATGCATCTATACCTATAAATGTACATGCATTATATATTTTTCTTTAGACAGGGGCCTAACTCTGGGAAAAAGTTAATTCAAATGAGTTCATTTAGGTTGATAGTAGTTCTCTGGAGTGTCCAAACACATGAAACATTATAAGGGGAGGCTGAAGAGAGAAGCTTTTTGTTTTTATGCCAGATAAAACATGATCATTCCTATTTTATTTTGAATTGGAAAAAAATTAAATATGTATGTATATTATCTTTCGTATAAGTTTAGGGAGTTTACCATCTCATAAAATAATGTTCTTTGATGTCTTTTTTCCTGTTAAACTTCACACTGATAAACAAAGACAAGGTGGTGTAATGTCCCAGGAGTCTTGGACAAAGAGGAAGGTTCATGTCAGCATTGTCTAGGTGTCTTTGAGCCTCTACAAATAGACATAACTCAAAACACTTTGTGAAAACATGTTAACAGTTTCCTCTTTAGAAACAGTTCGCCTAGTTGAAAGGGTGGAATGCAAGGCTCATTTACCAAAGGCATTTGGCTTCCTGACTTGCCTTTCAACAGTATGTTGGATATTGTGCCTCTTGATATGTATAGAGAGAGTTCCTTTCATGTTCCATTTATCACTATTTTGCATCTTCTGTTTGTGGCCCATGGCTCAGTTCAATGACTAACTATGGAGCTGGAGGTCTAACACGTCCTACCCTTTTCTATCCTAGCACATACTGTAATGTATCAACATTGTCAGAATTCTAGTTCTTGTCTTCTCTAGGCTGAAAGTCCTTAAAGGCTGGTCTTGTGCATTTTATCTTTAGATTCTTAATACTGGCACAGTGCTTGACACATAATAGCTGCTTGATAACTGTTTCTTGACTGATTGATGTAATTAATGTATGAATGATTTTCTAAGTTGCATTTTTCAGCCCTGACAGTATGTGCTTTTGATAATTTGAAATCTGTGCAGTTAAAGAATTTACTCAGTTATAACACCAACAAGCAATCCAGAAAACATGACCACCAATAGGCTAAAGCTAATAATCCAAGTTTTAATGGTCTGATGTTACCCAGTTGGTGGGTAAATAATACAGCTATTGCTGAAATTTACATGGAGTTAAAGATGGGCCTAACTTGAGGAATGATTGAATATGAACTTTCAGGAAAGTGTAAATAAGGCAGTACTATTCCTTTTTTACATATCTCAAGTCTCTTTAATTAATCAGTATTAAAATATATTGTGCATATTTTGCTATTTTTTCCTCAAGTGACCGCATTTGGTATTTTAAGTTTTAGAGCACAGTAGTTTATTTAAATGATAGTTACAAATTCACTTACTGAATTAAATTGTTATAGCTTTTGTTATAAATAGAGTTCCAGTGCTGAGATAATATGAACAAGTCAGTATCTTTTATGTTTTTGAATTTATGAAGTAGAAATTGAGATAAAACAATAACACTAAGGAAATTCATCAGTTTTCCACTCTTAATACTTGCATCAATTTTACAGATACAGAAACTGTTTCATAGCTACCTTATACTTAAATGGTTTTTGGTATTCACATCTTAATACCCTTAGGACCTTGGCTTTTACTTTTCAATTAAAGTCCAACTTTTTTTCTCCTTTCCCACAAAAGAACAGAACTGTACACTGAAATCATTGCCTCCAGGTCTTTAAGTCTAGACCTGGTATTAATAATTCCAGCTCTGCTCCTAAATTGATAACTCGAGCGTTTTAACTCCTTGGAAGGTAGCATTTCTCTGAGTAGGTCAGACAGTTTGGTTTCTGTTAGAATGGCTTTTCCAATGAACAGTCTTTACCCTTTCACTATGGAGAATATGGTACTCTGAAGAAAGATTTGTGGTGTATATGTGATTGATTTTAGGAAAGAATTGCTGGGGTTAAAATGCATGATCTAATAGAAGAGAGACCATGTTCCTAGCTAGTTTCCCAAAGGGTAAAACAGACTCTACAGTGTTGTCTGGTACTATTTTCCATCTTGTATTTTTTTCAGTACTTTGGTATTTTTCAGATACTCATTTATTTTTTAGTGATAACCTCATTGTAGAACATTGGGAGGCTTAGAAATGTCTAAAGAGGGAAATTAAAATAAACCTGATTCTGTGTGTCCAGGATAAACATTGTAAACATTTTGGTGGATATTCTTTTAGACTTTTTTCCTAAGCATGTTTGTATGTTTAATCCTAGTCTCATTATTAAACAGATAGAAAGTCTTCTCTCTTTCTTAGTGCCAAAAGAGAGTTGCTAAAAGATGATATAAAAAGTAAGAATTTATTTGCGGTTTTGTTTATTATGATACATCCTTTGTGTCTTTAGCCAAGTTGGACCAAGAAAAGTGAATACATTTTTTCTTTTAATAATAAAAAATATCTGGGATAATGGATTATACTTGTCACAAGAGCTTAATGAAGAGTGAAAAGAATTATCTGAGTGTTGTTAACCAACTCAAATTCTGTAGCTGTATTAAGCCATGTAAGACTTTGGGAACATAGGCATTATAGCTAGGGTTCACAGTGTCCAGGGCCATATTGGATAAAGCAACAGAATTCTTGGGAACATCAGTGAGCATGAAATTGATATTGATTTAATGCCCAAGGAAAAGCTTCAGAAATCTGAAGTGTAGTTCTAAATGTAAACTTAAATGCATTCTGTATTTATTTCATTTTTTCTTGATTTTTCTTTGTTCTGATTTCTTATCCTAATTTATTATTTTTTAAAGATTATTTTTCTCATATTGTTTACCTAAATGCAAGGTATTCTGAATGCTTTCTGGAACAAGGCAGGTGCATTAACAAATATGTAAATAATTAAAACCTATGGCAATGCAGAGTGGGAAAATCATGAGTTTCCTTGAACTAAAAGGTAATTTGGTGAGAGAAGAAAACTTATTTTATAGGAAGAGGAATAGGAAGAAGTTTAGATATTTGGATTTGATATTTGTCTTGTTATTTTGCCTCCTTTCTTTCCAATGTCTGGCACTAAATATGGATCACTGGAAGTCATATTGTCAAATGTTAATACAAAGTCTGTTGGTCCAGGGTTAAATCTAGGGAAAACAAACACACACACAAAACTTCCCATTTAACCCTTTACTTTGGAAGTAGTGAAGAAAAAAAAAAAAAGAATTGATAATGACAGCCATTTGTAATTTATTGTTGTAATTAAAAACTACACTTGCTTGTCCCTGTTATAATTGATTTCTTCGAGCAAATCTACCATTTTTTACTGTAATTAATAGAAGCCATAAATCTTTGCAAGCTGTTTCTGTTAACAGCACTGTAATAGAGGAACGCGAGGTTTTAGGATGACATCCTGTTAGATAATTTAGCTAAAAATTTCTTGCACCATTTAATAAAAATGCCAAATGGAGTCCACCCACAGCAAACTAAAATGAAAATCTAAAGCTATCAAAAGTTTGCTTGGTTTCCCAATACCATATTGGAATAAAAAATGTAGTGAAGTTTTACTTTTCTGTTACAGTTTTTAATGATGCATTTGAATTTATAGCTTAAATGGAAGCAAGGTATTAATAGCATTATTAGGTCTTTAGTCTACATTTTATTAAGTGTAGCTTAATTGTGTGTGTGTGTGTGTGTGTATATATATATATATATAAATAAATGATACATTTCACAAGAGTTTAATAATATATATGCCTGTATTACAGACTTTTAATTGAATGTATATCTTGTTTAAAGCCAACTTTCTTAAGATAGGAAACTGATGTGTCTCAACCTCATTCTTCAAGATAACAATTTTTATATTTCTCCCTTTCCACATGGCTTTGTTTCCCTAGAAACCTCTGTAATATATTTTTTCTTCTTGTGCTTCTTTTAAGTTAATTACTGGAACTATGAATTCTACTGTGGTATGTATTTGGTTAAATAACATATTATGAAATTTTTTTAGATCTCTCCCAGAGTGACTTAAAAGTAATTATTGTGTTTGTTTATTTATTATTGAGGGAGTATTACTAATATGTAATAAGTCCATTTATTTTTTGTAATTGCACACTATACTTATTAATTAAGATAATTGGTTATATGCAAGATAGTTTTATTGTTTTCTTCTTTTTAATAGTAATTAGAGACTCACACATTATCATAAATTGCTATATCAAATCCTACAGTTTTGTCTAATAGGGTGGATCTCTTTAAGAAAATAGTAAATATTTAGAATCTCCGATGCTTGTACCTTCTTGTTGATATTGAAACCTTTTTTTTTTTTAAATAGAGTATAGTGTTTTACAATGCTGTGGCAATTTATGCTGTACAACATAGTGATCTAATCATTTGCATGTGTGTGTGTAGTATTTTTCTCATACTATATTCCATCATGTTCTACCTCAAGAGATTGGATATAGTTCCCTGTGCTGTAGAGTAGGACCTCATTGCTTGTCCATTCTGAATGTAATAGTTTGACTCTACCAAGGAGAGCCTTGAATGTCTTTTGTTTTCTCCCAGAAACTTCACTCAGTGATTATTATATATACCATGATGAGCATAACATGGAATTTCACCTGCTGTATAATAACTAAGATAAGTGCCAGTCCTACTGTGTATACACTGAGTTGTGTCAATAAGTATCTAAGGAGATACTTAGGGCTGGACTTTTTTTAATTAAAAAAATGAATAATTCTATTTATTTATTTATTTATTCATTCATTCATTCTTTATATGGCCACACCTGCAACATATGGAAGTTCCTGGGCTAAGGGTCAAATCAGAGCTCCAGCTGCCAGCCTATGCCACAGCCACAGCAACCCCAGATCCAAGTCATATCTGTGACCTTTACTGCAGCTTGTAGCAGTGCCAGATCCTTAACTCACTGAGAGAGGCCAGGAATTGTATCTGTATCCTCATGGATACCATATTGGGATCCCATATGGGAAGTCCTGATTTTTTTTTTAAGTCAATGCACAGGCACCAGTTACCTTTATATTTTATTTATAAATTAGGCTATATTTTCATTGAAAGACAAGAATTCCTTCTGATACGTCTTTACACTGTCCAGTATATTAAGCATAGGAGAGAATTAAAAAAAAAATTGTTTTTTGAATTAAATTAACTTTGAAATACACTTTATATAATGTGTTAAATTAAACCAATCTTTCTGAATATAAAGAGCCTGTCTTGATGCTTTCTTAATCTGTCCTCAGTAAGTTTATCAGACATCGACTTTAATATTTCATATGTGTGAAATCTTGTATACATACCTATACATACATGCATATGTGTGAAAGATCTGTGTGTGTGTGTGTGTATTTTGTCTTTATTCCTGAATTATATCCAGGTGACAGTGTTTAAAAACTACATCAGTGTTTTTTAGTTCATCTAATCACCAGATACCCTTTTGTGACACTTAAAAGATAAGCTGTCTTTCTGAACTATAGACTTGTGGTCTTTGAATCATTTCTCTTTGACTTTATCGTTCCACATCTCAACATTTTCCTGAGCCTTCAATTCTTTTACTGGTTTTAATTTTTAAGAGAATGCATACCTACTGTCTGTAATAACACACATTCTGACTTAAAATTTATTCTGACTCGCAATATAAGAGAAACTTTTAAATACTTATGTGGATTTTTTTTAATATATCATGGATTTGTTTTCCATGATTTATATTGTATATTTGAGTTCTGGATAGATATTTGTGTCAGGCATTTTAATAGTTAAGGAACAGTTACAGGATGTTAGGCACAGAGCTTCAGTGGCTATTCTGAGTCTCACAGTCCAATTCCTAAAGGTTGTATTTCCTAAAGTGCTATTTGGCTCTTTCATTGAAATCTGCCATTTTTTCTACTTAAATATAAGATATGATCCCAAACCTTATAAGATAGAGTGTTTCACACCAGAAGGAATGAAATTGTAGCAAGGCATTTACATCACTGAAATAATACTGCCTCTGACACAACTTTGTTAAGGTGTTTCCCATTCAATTCTTTGAAAAGTTAGGGGTTTAGAGGGACAACTTAATGTATTTCTTAGAGGATATATTGGTAATGTGTCTCACTTATTTGGAACTTGCTTCTTACTTAGAGTAAAAATAGCAACAACGAAGATGAGTTTTCCAGATGCAGAGTGTGAATGTTCAGCTTCGAATGTCTTGTGTCCCACACTGGTTCTCTAGGCATTAAAGTCAGTGGTCCAGAAAGACTACAGATACATTATGAATTAGTAGTTAAGTACCTTCCATGTTAGATGTTAACATTGACCAACTTACTATTCTTAGTAATATCCGACCTCACAAAAGATAATCATCACTCATACAAGGCCCTTTTTAAATCAAATGCCTTGAGAATTTAGTTTCTTGTATAATTTTCCAGCTCTTGCAGGGGGATGATTTTCTAAAGAAGTCCTCATTAGTGAGAGTAAGTAGACAGTTTATCTGGCCTTCGTCATCTTTTCCAGCATTGTCTTCTGCTGTTCCTTTGTTTCTTCCTCTCATACCAACCATGTAAAACCATCCTCAGTTTCCCAAATGCACTACACTTATTTATGCCTCTAGGAAATTGCTTTTATATTTATCTATTATCCTCTTTTATTGTCTCTGCCAAACCCTATCTGTCCTTCAAACTTTAACTCTAGTATTACTGCCTTTCTTTGACTTTCTTTGGTAGAATTTGCTTTCTTCTCTTTTAGTCTATACTGTGATATAATAATCCCATTAATACTTAGCATGTTAAGTTACAGTTATTTGTTATCATTAGATACTCACTAAGCCAAGATCTTCAGTTGCAGTAATGTTTATGTCTATACCATTTATCTCATTCTCTTCTCAGTAACCAGATGATAGAACCTTTGTCAGATAAGTAAAGACTTTAGGAAATCTGTTCATTATGTGGCTGAGATACATTATTGAACTGTCAACTTCAGAGTCTAGTGTGCATACCATTGGTGTTGACTATAATCAAAATGAATAATGTGTAGTCCTTGATATAGCTACTCTACAAATGAAGAACTGGGCACATCCAGAGCTATTCAAGACCTTGCAAGTGAATGATAAGGAGTCATTCACTTAAAAGTCAGTTCTGGATTTCCTGCCGTGTTGCAGTGGAAACAAATCCAACTAGGAACTGTGAGGTTGTGGGTTTGATCCCTGGCCTCACTCAGTGGGTTAAGCATCTGGCGTTGCCGTGAGCTGTGGTGTAGGTCACAGACGTGGCTCTGATCTAGAGTTGCTGTGGCTCCAATTAGACCCCTAGCCTGGGAACTGCATATGATGTAGGTGTGGCCCTAAAAAAACAAAAGACAAAAAAAAAGTCAATTCTACTTGCTTAGAATCAGTATGCATCATTGTTCATTATCACTGACACACAGGGGTTTTAAAATTCATTCAGCTAAAGGGAGCAGGGTATTATATGTGGCCAAGTCAGTTTTAGTGTTAGAGGGTCTTTGGGGGAACATATTCTTATATTTGAATAATTATTTGGGGAATTGAACTTTGGGAAGAACCTAGGAAGAAAGTACTGTTTCAGTTGGAAGAGTTTAGCATTACATTTAAATTTCTATATTAAACTCACTATATTTTGATACTTTTTGACCCTGTGTCATCTCAAAGTTGTTTTGATAACTCTATGCTATTACGAGGCTGAACTTTGATTAATTCTGTAAAACCAACAACTAGCTGTCCCAAATTTGTTCCTTCTCTGCCTAGAAATTTATTCAGCTTGAGTCAAATCCAGACTTGAAGATAATTGAACTTATGCTTATTAATGACCAACTAGCTCTTTAGACTAGAGTCTATAAAATCAGAATGTTTATGTAGTAAATATAGAGCTCAAATATAAAGCTTGATTTAGATGTATATCCTATGCCTAGACTGAAATGCTGTGATAGAAATGAGGTTGTTATTAAAATTTGGTTTGCTCTCAAGGCCCATGGAAGCAACTTTGCCATTACTCTCAAACTTGCTATTTTAGCCAACTAAGCTTATACCTTCTGAATTTCATCTTTAGAAATTCTTAAAATAATCTTAATTAAATCACTTGAAAAAAATTCCACCCCCCCACATCCTTTCTCCTCTTACCTCCATTTTCCATAAATTATTCTGTTTGATTTTGATTGCAATCAAGCAGTTATCTTTTGAAAATTAAAGCAGACCTGCCATTAAACAACCACCTTGGATCAGTGTATAGGAGACACTGAAGTCAGATGGAGGCTAAGTGAAATCTCCCAGCTGCAGAGAGGCAGTTGGACCTTCTTTGAGGAAGCTTTGCCCATGCCCAGAGTAGTAGTGAAGTATGACTTTCATTACAATGGTTGTGGTAGGCTGAATAATGCTCTTCCCCCCAAAGATACCCAGGTCTTAATCTTTGGAACCGATGAGAATATTACTTTGCAAGGCAAAGAGAAACTAGGGTTACACCTGAAATCAATATTACTATCAACTGACTCTAAGATAGGAAGGTTACAGAATATTATAGTCACCGGGTTCCTTAAATGTGACATGGAGAAGTTAGTGTCAGGCTGATGAAGTCTGATGAGCCCTGATGACAGCTTGATTTAACCTAGTGAGACACATATCAGACTTCTGATGTCCAGGACATAAGATAATAAAAATACATTGTCTTAAATCACTGAGTTTGTAGCAATTAGTTACACCATCAGAAGTAAACTAATCATGTACTTTAATTTTAATTATCCTACTCTTTAGTCTACAACTAATTAATTTCTGGTAAAGCTCTTTAATAATATTTATTTATTTACCCTCCATTCCTTTTTGACCCCTGCTCTTACACTGACAAAGCTCTTTCAGTGTTCCCTTGAATCTCTATTTGTTTGAAAACATCCATTGAGTTCATACTTAATGCCAATAATAGTGAACACAGAATCTTTGCTGGGTTTAGGTTGAGGCAGAGGTATGAAAAATACATCTATCGGCTTTAATGATAGGAATAAAATTTCTAGGAAGAGAAATACATGAAAAAATGGTAACATATGCTTACAGTGTAACCATAACCATTGGTAACAATAGTTCCGTAAATAGAAAAGACTAAAGGAAGCAGGTTAAACGACTTACTACCTACCTTCTGATAAATTTGCTGCACATCTGTGTTTCAGTATGTAGTACACAATCATAAACGTGTTCTCAGATAGTATACCCTGGAAGAGAAGATCAGTCTACTTCAGAAGAAGGTGTTATTATTATTATTATTAATATTATTAATGTTCTTTTTGCCTTTTCTAGGGCCACTCCCATGGCATATGGAGGTTCCCAGGCTAGGGGTCGAATCGGAGCTGCAGCTGCCAGCTTACACCAGAGCCACAGCAACGCAGGATCCGAGCCACGTCTGCAACCTACACCACAGCTCACGGCAATGCCGGATCCTTAACCCACTGAGCAAGGCCAGGGATCGAACCTGCAACCTCATGGCTTCTAGTCGGATTTGTTAACCACTATGCCACGATAGGAACTCCAGAGGCGTTATTCTTAAAAGCCCACACCGTAGCACTCCTGCACATATTTTATGTTGTATTAAGAACTTGTTTCTTTTTTTTTTGAGCTATTTTCTAGCATAGCTTAAGGGAAGACTATATCTGTTTCAGACACTTTGACCATCTGGTTTCTATTATCAGCCTTAATAAAATCAATTCCAGCTCACTCTGACTATAGACTATCTCTATACCCTCAAGTATGGCCATATTTGTTTTGCAAAAATCAATGCTCATAACCCCAGTCATCTTCTATTACCAATGACTGGTCATTATTATTTGACCATGTGAAATGCAGTGCTTCATATTGTTTCCATCATGACTCCCTTTCAGGAAATTATTCCATTTCCATTTGCCACATTGGCAAATGCACATTTGATATTGCAGCTAGCCACCAGGAGACTTTAACGGCATTCATTGTATTTTACAAAATGTTGTAACAGGTTGTGTGGGCACAGTTCAGGCATCAGAGGAATGTGTCAAGTTTCTCGTGCAAACGGAAGCATGCCTTTATTGATTTCTGAGGTGGCAGACATGCCAAAGCATCCAAGTCCCAGGATCCTCTCCAAGGCAGATTTCTTGAGAGGAACAGCCCCTGCTGGGAACTCACTGTCATCTACAGAAATTGGATTGTGTTTGGAACGCCATGTTCTAGTCTTCTAGTCACAAATAGCTTCTGGTGACAGTAAATTCTGACTCCAAGGACCATCTTATTTTCAGTCGTGTTAATTCAGAACCTTAGAATTAGGTTGGAATGTTTTTCATTTCTTGCTTCCACGTTTCTTCTTATGTTGTTAACAATACATTCGTAAAGAATCAGGAGACAAGTCGGGAAACAATTTTGATTCTTTCTTGATTATTATTTTATTCCAGGGTTAGTGAGAATTCTATCTTACTGAGTAGTTTGCTGCTTTAAATGTTACTGTACAATATATGGACTTTCAGTGTCTGCCAGTTAAAAGTACTCATCTCAAAGGGAGAAGAGTATATATTTAGTTTCTTGAAAGCACTTGTTTGGTTGGTGGATTGGTTGGTTCATGTAGTATAGCTGTTCCTTACAATATAAAGATTAACCAAGATAAATTTGCCAATATGTTTTTTTTTCTCACAATATTACTTGGTAGTGGAAATTCTCTTTCCAAATAATGTTCATTTCATACATGTATATCAACATTTTTAATAGCACTTTCACATTGTTTATATATTAGTGTGTAGAAACTTAGGAAGAATCACTTGATAAAAATACAGATTCCTAAGATCTTGGGTGGAAATTCTTTTTCATTAGGTCTGAAACATGGCCTATGATCTCTTTGACAATTACCTAAATGAGTCTTATGATTAAGTAAGTTGTCTGAAGAATGTTGTTATTATTTCTACTGTTTGATGAGGAAACTGAGGCAAAAATCAGTAACTTTTTATGGTCAGAGGCCAGGTGAAATATGGTTTCCTGTGTTCTTTGCATTGATTGATTTAACTTGGTGTGTGTGTGCGCGCGCGCGTGTGTGTGTGTGTGTGTGTGTGTGTGTGTGTGTGAGATAATGAAAATGCCTCTTCTCCTAGGTGTTTTCTGATACCTGGCTCTTTGAAATGTAATGTGTATAGAATGTAAGTTATCGTAGACTAGTGTATGAATAGACTTTTGCCAATGAATCATTACTTCTACGACAAAACAAGGAACTTAACTGCCACAAAAAAATTTGTGATAAAAAAATGGTACTCCTTTTTCCACTGGTATATCTTTTGTATGTCTTGCAGTGTTGGAGAACAGGGCTTTCAAAAGACATTTTGGTTATTGCAGTTGCCATGAGCTTAATATGACTGTGACACAAAGAAATGTCAGCTGGTATGACTTCCTTCAAAATATAAAGAGTACAGCTGGCTTCTTATTTTTGTCCATTCTAAAGATACTGTGGCTAGCCTAATTTGTACGGGCCCACTAGATCATGCCTAATTGAGTTAACGAAGCTCTTCTGTAACAAGAACCCTCTGAAGGAAAATAAAAACACAATGAAATTTCAGAATGCAAATTAGCCTAGCTTTGCTGGCTTTCACTCTCGTGGGTAGAAGACACAGTAAAAGAAAATCCTTAAATTAAAGCCAATTACACCACATAGTCAAAGATCAGGTTTACCTAAATTGTCACAGGGGAGCTGCATGCGTTCTGGGAAGAAGAACCAAATCACTGATAGATTGTTGGCATTTGACCCTGCCTGGGATGCCAGAAGCTATTATTTGCTACTTAATCCTAGTGACTTGATTATTTTAAGTGCCTGCCGACATCTTTGGGAAACATATATTAAAAAAGTGATTTTCCATAGTGCAGATTTACATTTATGGATCTTTTTATTTTGTCCCTTTCCACTAAGTGGTTTGTTACATTCTTATAATACATACTTCAGATTTCTTAGTTACTTGGCTGCAAACGCCACAGGTAGCTTTCCAAGGCTGTTGAGGTCAAGGTATTTCAAAAATAATGATGTCTTTATTTTCCTGTTGGGATATAAGAGAACTTTTAGTCTATTAAATTTAATTTCAGTTTTCCCCCACATTCAGTGTTCCATTAGACTTTATATGATTAACAAAAGTTCCCATTAGGGCTTAGCGAGTTAAGGACACGACGTTATCTCTGTGAGGATGTAGGTTTGATTTCTTATTCGCCCAGCAGGCTAAGGATCTAACAGTGACACAAGCTGCAACATAGGTTGCAAATGCAGCTTGGATCTGGTGTCGTAGCTGTGGTGTAGGCCCCAGCTTCAGGTTTGATTCATCCCCTACTTCTAATATGCTATGGGTGTGGCTATAAAAAAAAGGAATTTTAAGGAGTATGGTAATAGAATGACTATATTTTGCTAGTTTTACTCAAATTATTTTTATTTACGTATTTTCAGAATTCACAAGTGTGTTTAACTACAGCAGTGGCAAAAGCCAATATAAATTTATTCTATTCTTGGAATATTGGAAAGAGGTCAGTGAAATTGAAAAACTCCTGGTATTACTAAATATATATATATATATATATATATGTAAAATTTATTTATTTAGAGGTAAACAGAATTACTATAAAGCTAAGAAATGAAATTATAAATCCAAATAATGATAAAACATGTGCCATAATCTGTAGCTGGTGCCTATGCTGACATAGCATTTGTAAGTTGTTGAATATCCTGAAATAAAAATAAAGTCTGACCATGGTCTCTTAATATCTCTTAATCTCATTTCCCTATGAGTAAAGTGAAGAGTCTGCACAAGATGACCTCTTTGAATTCTATGGCTAAGATTTTATATTCAAAAATCTTGTATTAATATGAAAATCGAAGTACATGCAGGGTCCAGCTCTCCTGTGGGCAAATATGTGGAAAGTCATAGAAACCAAGGGGATGAGTAGTGCTGTCAGTTTTCAACAGGCTGCTTGTTATGATGAATAGGAATCAGAGAAGCAGAATCCCCTTCTGATTTACCCACTTAATGAGCTCTATGAAAAGTCACAAATTGTTTTGGAGTATTAACTTTTGCCTACTGAAAATGGAATAGTTTAACCAAGCCAGCCTTTTTTTTTTTTTTTTCCTTTTTTGGATCAACTGTCTTGTATCCCAGTCTAGAAGAGGTGAGTAAAGCAAGGACACTACCAAGAACATTGTTATGTCTCCAACCTGATACAGGGAGTATAGACTACCTGTTCTGTGGAACGTAAGAGAGGAATGCATGTGGGCTGCCAGAGACTTGATGAAGAAGCAGCAGTGTGGTTTATATGATCTTTTACTTTATAACCAGCAGGACATTATAAATTATTTTAAAAATTAGTGCTGATTAATATTCATAACTTATAAGTGCAATTGGTAAACATAAAACTTTAATCTATCTTTGGCTGATCACGGCACAGAGAGGACGAATGGATTTATGAGATGATTGGATCTGTAGCGGCTTTTTGATCTATAAAGTGAAGACTTCCCCATAGGACTGTAGAAAGGTAGAATGAAATAATGTAGGCAACGGACTCAGAAGTGCCTGCTATAAGGCAAGCATTTAATCAACAGAATTACAGTTTTTATCTAGGGAGGTAACTTAAAGGTGGCAAACATTCATATTTTACCAAAATGTATGCATTTTACATAAGCAAGCAAAGATTATTGTGAACACTGACCTAGCTTCGTAAAGACTTTTCAGAGTAGGGTGATGGTGACCATGCACAGGACCATTGACATGACTCAAACTGAAGCTAAATCCCACCAACCCATCAACATCCTAATGGCATCCAGCCTCTGTCTTCATGCCTTGAGCATTTATATCTGAGACCCTTCAGTCCCCAGAGACAATGCTGTTGAAGTGGCTCAAAGGAAGACCAGTAACAGAGTGACTATTGTTTAGTGCAGTTTGGGGATCAAACTTTGCCAGCACCTAGGGTGCAGGAGACTGAAAAGTGAAGCTCTCTCACCTTGGAGCTCCCGAACTCCCTAGTTATCAAACAGCTTTCTGTACTTGCCCTGTACTTTTCTCTCCTTTTGTAACTCTGCAGTTAAATTATAAACGAAAGAAAGAAAGAAAGAAATCATTGCTCTCAAGTTGACTAACTCAATTTCACATTTTAAGATCAATGTTGAAAACTTCACTTGACAAGCATTAATGAGTCCTGAAGCACTGAGTTATTTCCTGCTATTTTAATAAGTGCTATTTTATTTTAAATAAAATATAATATATGTTTATTATATTTGTACACAACTTACTAGTAAATGCTGTTGGAGGTCCCTGAAATAGTCTCTTTTTTAAAATATTGGAAAAAATACATAATTTATTAAATCTGTGAAAAAAGCCCAAGTGCATGAATGAACACCTTTCCTCTTAAGAGGAAACATCTTAAGGGAATGTTCTTAGGAAATAGCATCTTGCCTCTTAGCAATAGTAAAGGGCAGTATTATTTTTATCGCATTCCAAGATACATTTTGAAGGAACAGTGTAATTAGTGACAACATGATCATTTAGAGACATCTGTGATTTTTTTAGTTTACATTTTTTTAGTAACTAAACAGAGGAATCAAGGACTTATCAACACCAATATGTATCTCCTCCACATTCAAACAGTCGAAAGAGAGACCAGGACCTGAGACAGTTTCGTATTCACTATATTGACCCAGAGCTTGGCTGTAGCATAGAACCAAAAGGTATTGTTTATAGATGAGGATTTCTTTTCTCACTGTAATGATTGCAAAAATAGTCAAGATTCCTATGATTGGATATAGAAAATATATTTACCAGGGATGTACTGGATGAGCTTCTGAATATGAAGTCAAGGAAATACAGAAAATTACATAATGGACAGATATCTATTAAATCCTATGATGGCGTCACACTTCAGATTTAAACAAATGAGAAACACTATAGTTTGTCCATTTTCCTTTCTCCTTTGCTCCCCTCTCTCACCAGAGAACAGAAGTATCCTGATCTTGGATATTATCTCCATAAAAGTTTGTATACCTAGAACATATGCAATAGTATATGGCACTGTTTTCCATATATTTAAGCTTTACATAGATTGGTATTATAGTTTAACATAATTGGTATTTTTTACTTGGTCAATGTGCTTAATGTTATGTTTAAAAGAAAATCCATAAAGTATACAGTATTTAAAGAACCAAATAGTGTGGAAATACCTGATTCATTGGAAAAAAATAATCCATATTGAAGCCTATAGTTTAAATTGTTGATTTTTATTGCCCTATATGTTCCATTGACTTAATAAACCATAGTTTATTATTCCAAGTTAATTAGCATCCAGGTGGTTTCCAGTTGCTTCCAGTACTGAATAGTGTTGCAGTTGTTATCCTTGTATGTGTCTCCTTATTTACATAACGGAGAAATTCTCCAGAGATTTGCCTGTTTAATTTGTGAATTTGAGTAGCAAAAACCAAAAAATTAAAAAATACCTCTTTATCTTTACTAGATCTTGCCAAATTTGCCTCTAATTGTTACTTCCATCTATTTCTACCAATAATAAATAAGATTTTTATTTTCTACTTGTACTTGCCAAAATTTGTCTTTTTAGAATTTTAAATTTTGTCAGTATTATAGGCTTGAAAAGATATCTCATGGTTAATTTTTTTCCTCAGTCCTAGTAAAACTGAACATTTTTCATGTTCTTATCTTGTGTTTCATCTTCTATAAATTGACATTTACTATCCTTTTTCATTTTTTCCTGTTACATCATTTTTCTCATTAATATATAAAAGTTTCTTTGCTAATTCTGAGTCAGATAAATGCATTGCAAATACAGTCTCCAGGTCTTAGACTAGCCTCTTATCTTGCTATAGTGTTTGTTTTTTATCCGAATGAGAGTTTTGAATATTAGTGTAGTTAAATGTATCTTTTCTTTTCGATTTTGGCATTTTGTGTCATGTCTGAGAAATTATTTTCTGTCCAAGATCATAAATATATTCAAAAAGATTGACTTTTTCATATTTACATCTTTAACTCATTTGAAATTGATTTTCCTCTTTGGTGCGAAGTGGTGATCTAATTTTATTTTTCCACATGGATTCAAAATTGCCACAACTCTGTTTATTGGCTAGTTCATTCTTTCTTCTCTCATTTGGAATGTTGCCTCTGTCCTATAGTGAGTTTCCATGTTTCTATGGGAAAGTTTTTCTGGTTTCTCTATCCTGAAATTTTTTTTATTATTTTTTAAAGTTTTATTGGAGTGTAGTTGACTTACACTGTTGCACAGTCAAGTGAATCAGTTATGTGTGTATCAGTTCCTTTTCAGATTTTTATTCCCGTGTAGACCACCACAGAGTACTGAGTAGATTTCCTTGTGAGGTCCTTGCTACTTATCAGTTTTGTATATGGTTGTGTGTATATGCTAATCCCGACATCACAATTTATCCCCACACCACATTTTCCCTTTGGTAACCGTAGGTTTGGTTTTGAAATCTTTGAGTCTGTTTCTGTTTTGTGAATAAGTTCTTTTGTATCATTTTTACTAGACTCCACATATTAGTGATCTCATGTGATATTTGCCTTTCTCTAACTTACTTCACTTTGTATGATAATCTCTAGGTCCATCCATTTTGCTGCAAATGGCATTGTTTCATTCTTTTTTATGACCAAGTGGTATTCTAATATATATATATGTACCACATCTTCTTTATCTGTTCCTCTGTTGATGGACATTTAGATTGCTCCCATGTCTTTGCTATTGTAAATAGTTCTGCAACGAACATTGAGGTTCATGTATCTTTTCAAATTATGGTTTTCTCCAGATAGATGCCAAGGAATATGATTGTTGTATCACATGTTCTATATTCAGTTTTTTAAGGAACCTCCATACTGTTGTCCATAGTGTCACTACTTTCCCTTTTAAAAGGTATGGTTTCTAGGAAGTTCACATTTTATATGGATTTTTTTTTGTGTATTCTCCTTTAACTTTGTAAATATATGCTGAGTATTTACATTGTTTACTAACTTTTTTTTCTTTTTGACTGCCCTGCAACACTTGGAAGTTCTGAGGCCAGGGATTGAATTTGAGCCACAGCTGTGAATGACACAGCAGCTATGACAGCATCAGATCCTTAACCCATTGTACTGTGCTGGGGATCAATCCACCCTTTTGCTGTGGCCCTAGTTGCTGTAAAGAAAATGCCCATCCTGCTGTGCCACAGTGGGAACTCCTAATAGTTTACTTTTTTAATTACTGTGTTTAAGTGAGGATTTTGTTTTCTTGATTCTAATGTCTCTGTGTTTTTGTATTTCACTAATTTCTAAACTTACCTATTAATTTTTATTACTTACCTATTTAGATTTACTAAGTATCTTTTCCTAGTTTATTGATTTGAAAAACTAACACATTTGCTTTTGGTTTGATTTTTTTTTTCTCTTTCCGTATATTTTTATGGCATCTACAACATCTTACTTTGAATCGCTTTAACTTGACTATCTGTATCCAATTCCAGGTGGTAGCTGTCCTGTAGCTGATTCTTAGGATTATTTTCAGGACCAAGTAGTTATTGAGCTAAAAATATTCTCTTTTTCAGAGTGTGTGCCATGATAAATATGAGTATGTACAGTACAATTTCTAATTTCCAAATTATTGAAAATTAGAACATTTGCAGTTAGCAACTGCAGATTTGCCTTTTATTGTTTGTTCAACAAATGTACTGGGGAATAGGATGTCAGTGAAAATGTGATTGACTGTGTTTGGCTTTCTACTTCCACAAAATCACTATAAAAACAAAATCACTATAAAAATCACCATTGTCAAACAAAATTTCACCCCAATTAACTACTCCTAAAAATATACCTATACACGCACACACACACACACACATATATATATATACATGCATATTTATATCATTTATCTCTACAAAACTGCTTTTATCCAGCTATGTAACACCTATTAGGTTGTATTTACAGGTGGCTCCCCAGTCAGTTACCTATTTTCTGTAATTAGGTAAATCATAGCTCACTACATAGAATAGGGCTGAAAATGGTGTCATAATGGACAACTCACATTTAAGATTATTCATTACTAACCCATCAAAGACAACCTTGATTGCTTCAAGCTGTCATGTACAGTGTTATCTTTATGTTCACCTGTAAGACTAAGAAGTCCACCTGGGACTGAAAACTGCAGCATACATTTAAAACTAAAGAAAGAAAACACCTTGGGTCACTATTGCACCAGAGAAACTTAACTGCTATCATCACTTTACTTTTTAGGTCTATTACTTCAGGTGATTGTACAGCTGTGTTATGCTATTTTATTGTTGCCTCCGTGTTTTAAAGTCATGTATTACTTCAAATTCCTCTTCATTTGTCATTTATCCCACGTCCAGTGCTTTTTGCTGTCTTTGCATAGTATCTTGCCCTTATTTTTCCAATAACTAGCCTGTGTTCTCTTTTCTCATATTGACTGCTACTGATAACAGTTTTTACCTTAAGCATTTGCTGAATTTCATATTTTTTGTCTTAATATCTGACATTATTGGGGCACATATGTTGTTCATAGACATTTATTTCCCCTTTACAATGACTTTCTTGCTGCATATATGTGGAATGGCTTTAGCTCTTTAACTCCCTCAGACCCTGATAAATGTTTGAAACAACCACACAGAAATGAAGTCCCATCATATTTCTGCCATGTTTACACACCTCTGATGATTGATTTACCATCAAGATGAGGGGCAAACTGTTTAGCATGGTCTCTGGGCGCCCATTCACCATGTCAACAGTTTTTCTCAACAGGAATTCTGGCCAGCCCCTCTGAATATCCTGTATTTTTCCCAGTGTGTCTGTCTACATGATATTCCTTCCAGTTAATTTCCTGATCTTCCTTTTTACCATCTGGTGAATCTTTCCTGGCTGTCACTACCCAACTCTTTGAAGCTTCTTTGTAAAACTGTTCCCAATACCTTTAGCAGAAATGGTCAATACCCCATGTTGATCTGACAGTATCTTTATAAAATACTTAATATTCCATTAATGTATTTTAATCTGCAACTATATATATTTTTCTTTGCTCCTCTAGAATTTGAGTTCTTTATGGCAGGTGCAGTGAGTTTCTTGTCTTTGTATTGCCAAATATTTATTAAAATTGTTGACATGAACATGTGATCAATAAATGTCAGTATGAATGAATGAATGAATGTGAAATGAATGAGTAAATTTTTATTGAGACTGTCTTTATTGGGCATATCTTGACACAATGAATCTTTAACTGACATGGGACATATATTTAGCAAAATTCCAGCTTTGAAATTTCATGCATATTACTTTTATTGCCCTTTCTACAAGTCATGATTTATATAATAAAAATATATTTTAAAGCATATGTACTTGCGTATTATAAATAATAATTCATGGAAAAGTTAAAATGGATAATCATGCAGAAGCTTTAGTTAAACAACCATACTGCATTTTAAAAGAAATGCTGGAGTTCCTGTAGTGGCTCAGTGGTGAGTGAATCTGACTAGGAACCATGACGTTGAGGGTTCAAACCCTGGCCTTTCTCAGTGGGTTAAGGATCCGGCATTGCCATGAGCTGTGGTGTAGGTTGCAGACAGGCTCGGATCCCGCATTGCTGTGGCTCTGGTGTATGTTGGCAGCTACAGCTCCGATTAGACCCCTAGCCTGGGAAGCTCCATATGCTGCGGGAACAGCCCTAGAAATGGCAAAAAGCCAAAAGAAAAAAAAAAGCCAAATAAAAGAAATGCTGTTCTATCTCTATCAATTGATTTTACAAGGTGTTACGTTATAGCAGTATCCTTTTTCCTTTTGTTACTTTGCCTTTTTTATTATTCAAATTATTATTAATTGAATTCTGAAGTCAGTTCCCTCATAGATTAGAGGATATTTAGGGCATTTAAACTCTATGATCTTCACAAAGAGGCATCTCTAGGATGAGAACTTGGGTCCTGTAGAATTGTTTTCTAATGTCCCATTTTATGCAGGCATGCAATATACCATCTCATCATGGATTCAAGTTTGTTTCTCTTTGTTGAATATTGTAAAACTATTGCAACATAGGACTGTCTTGCATTTTCAGAGGACAAAAGAAGTGAAAAATTACTATGTTTTGACTTTGTATATGTTTATTCTTGTTTTTCTTGGTACCAATGTCATAAGCATATGATATTTCTTAAAATTTACAAACAACAATAAAATGGAATTCCACAATAAAGTTGTTTAAAATTTTTAAATAGTGTGGCCACTTTCGGAAGCTCTTGAGCAAGAGCTAAACAGCTCATTTTGAAACCGAATTAGTTCTTGAATGCTGCTTGAGTACAAGTATGTAGATTGAAACCATTAATGAACTGAATTCTATCAACTGACAGGGAGTGTTTTGAGAAATCTGTTTTCATAGTTCTAAACAACATTTTATTTCAGTAATTAAATTACTTCTCAGTGTAAACCTTTAACTTTATATATTTCTATTTTTTATTGAAGTATACTTGATTTACAATGTTGTGTTAATTTCTGCTATACAGCAGAGTGATTCAGTTTTGGAAGTTACCCTGTAGCACAGCATGTTAAGGATCCAGTGTTGCTCCAGCTGTGACGTAGGTCACAATTGCAGTGCAGGTTCCATCCCTGGTCTCAGAAATTCCACATGCCGTGGTTACAGCCCCCAAAAACAGTGATTTATTTGTGTGTGTATGTATGTGTATGTATATATATATACCAGCTTATGTCTATATACCATAGCTTTTAATGAAGGTCTCTACAAGTTCTTAACCAATTACATATATATATATATATATATATATATAATTTTGTTTTGGTCTTTTTAGGGCCACACACACAGCATATGAAAGTTACCAGGCTAGGGGTTGAATTGGAGCTGTAGCTACCGGCCTACAGCACAGCCACAACAATGAATATTCTATTTTTAATATTCTTTTCCATTATGGTTTTGTCATAGGATATTAAATATAATTTCCTGTGCTATTCAGTAGGAATTTGTTGTTTATCTGAACCTTTAAGTTTAAATAATACACTAATTAATATTTTAAGAGCAAATGGCATTTTATATATTGTATATGTTCTTCTTTTTTTTTTTTTTTTTGGTCTTTTTGTCTTTTCTAGGGCTGCATCCGTGGCATATGGAGATTCCCAGGCTAGGGGTCTAATCAGAGCTGTAGTTGCAGGCCTATGCCAGAGCCACAGCAACACGGGATCCAAGCCACGTCTGCAATCTACACCACAGCTCATGGCAATGCCGGCTTCTTAACACACTGAGCAAGCCTAGGGATTGAACCCACAACCTCATGGTTCCTAGTCAGATGCATTAACCACTGAGTCATGACAGGAACTCCAATTGTATATATTCTTTATTTTCTTGTCACAAGAGAATATATACATATGTCATATCGAATTCGCTATAGATTCTGAATGCTGTTGAAAATGTCACTGATTGTTTACATTAATAAATTCACTAAATATTTATTGAGCATTTATTGCAATCAGATACTTTTTGGCAAACTGACTTCACTTTTCCTATGATATAGTTCACAAATAAAATTAAAATGGAGAAGAATGACACTGCTCTATAATGTCTCCCTTTATTTTAATCCATGTTTAAAGTATAATCTACATGTCATCTAAACAACTTCAGCAAGTCAGTGGATGATTGGCTGACGCAGCATGACATGGTCCTTGAGAAGTCAACACGTGTTTTATCAAATACTCTATATAGTATTTCATTTGAAGTTCTTGGTGCCCCTTTTTCATTCTTTCCTTCATTTCATAAGCATTTATTATGCAGCTCCTGAAAACTGAGTCAGTGCTGGATATGCAGAGGTGACAAGTATATCATCTCTCTCCTAAAGCACTTCCAAATATTTACAAACCCAGGTTAATAAGTTAATAAATTGAGATCCACATATGGGCAGAAGATATGGTTTGGGAGCAACTGATTTTTTTTTGTCTTTTTGCTATTTCTTTGGGCCGCTCCCGCGGCATATGGAGGTTCCCAGGCTAGGGGTCGAATTGGAGCTGTAGCCACTGGCCTATGCCAGAGCCACAGCAACGCGGCAACACCGGATCATTAACCCACTGAGCAAGGGTAGGGACCGAACCCGCAACCTCATGGTTCCTCGTCAGATTCGTTAACCACTACGCCACGACGGGAACTCCGAGAAACTGATTTTTAAAAGGCTCACACAATATTATCTGGAAGCAATTCCTATCCTATTACTCAGAATATTTAGTAGAGAAGAATTGTGTGGTAATTCTGTTTAACTCAGTACTTTATTGGATAATTACCATGTTCGAAGACATTGTAATTGGCCCTTGGGGATGGAGAATAGAGCGTAGAGTCTAATACTCCATCCTGATTTCAAACGCTTCAGTATCTGCAGTGTGGGTCAAAATACTTTAGCCGGTGTGATCAAGTCCTGATTAACATGATTAGGCACAGTACTGCAGCCTTTCCACTCACCAGCCCATGTCTATACCATAGCTCATAACCAAGGTCTCTACAAGTTCTCAGCTAATCACTAGAGCATTTATTGTGTTGATGGCCTAGAGAGACTTTCTGAGTTGTTTGGTATGTTTAACACATTGGATAGAATTAATAATAAAGTAATGATTATTAGCTATGTAGACAATAAGGTTATAAGAAACACAACTATTAACTAATAATCACAAATTATATATAGGAATTGGTGGGGGGCTCTTGAGATTGGGCCTGCAGAGAAGAGTATAGATTTATGGAGGTTTGGTGGTGAGGAATAATTTATTTTGAGCTTTGTTCTCTCTGTGAAATATGCAATTAGAGATGATCAGGAGAGAGACATGGGTATGAACATACGGATTATTTTGTTACTCTGTCTTACAATAGATATTTATGTGACACAAAAATATATTTATACTTGTGTCTATCTACCTAGATAGAAAAGCAGAGCTATACATAACTCTAATTATTGTGGCCTCAATATACAGAAATTCTGTTTATTTTGACTTTACAATATTAGGAAACAAGTAAAATGTGAAATTTGAGAAAATATAAAAAAAGACATAAAGTATACTAGACAATTATTGAAGTCTTAAAAATTATAACTATAAAGCTGCTATCATTTCTCCTTGCAAATATAAGTGTGTCTATCTTGGAAGCCTGCTTGAAATGCAGAATTATTCCAGTAAGTTGGAAGTGGCACTATAACAAAACTTAATATCTTGTGTTTATGGTTATTATAGATATTGACATTACTTTTTACAAACATAATAGAATCAAGAATTGCTGCAGGTATTATGTGACAAAAATTCGTTGAAAAGTGTGCACATTAATATTTAAGGGAAAATTTTAAAAAAGCCTTCAATAATCTTCCAGCATTTCAGGATTTGGTACTAGAAGGATAGATAAATAGTTTGTGCAAACATTCTCCTCAAAGCTGCATGCATACTAAATAATATCCATTACAACATTTGGGGATTTAAAAGCTATTTGGGGAGATCTCATTTATAAATGTAAACTGACCCAAGTCATGTCTCTACTCAAATCTCTGCAGCACCTTTCCTTTTTAGTGGAAATATGCCCAGCACTTCATCCTGTGAGGAACCATTCCTAGCTGGTCTTTGCTTCCTTAGTACATAGCACAGTGTTTAGAACAGCTTAGTACAGTATTACAGGATCCAAGGAACTGTGAATACAGAGGAATCACATATGTAGAGGGCTGACTATAAAATTATACATTGCTTATTGAGAGTGTGGATGGTCAGTGACTTTAATGTCCATGTTGTTCATGGTTCTACTGTATTTAATAAATTTTAGTTAATGCGCATTTTAGAATCATTATATTTTCTACTCTTTTTTTTTTTGCAATTCAAATGCATTTTGAAAATTTGAGCAGTTACTCTTTTCCCTTTCTCAATTATTCTGGAGCAAAAGGTATGCTTATTCATTTTTTCTTATATTTTCATGGCAATTTTATGACCTTAGGCACTTCTTCTCTGCTCTAAAACAAAGAGATTAATAGAGTTCTCATTGTGGCTTAGTGGTAACGAAGCTGACTAGTTCACAAAGATGCAGGTTTGATCCCTGGCCTTGCTCAGTGGGTTAAGGATTCATCATTGCCATGAACTGTGGTGTAGGTCGCAGATGCATCTTGGATCTGGGCATTGCTGTGGCTGTGGCATAGGCTGGCAGCTGTAGCTCTAATTTGACCCTTAGCCTGGGAACTTCCATATGTCGCATATATGCGCCCCCCCCAACACACACAAAGAGATTCGATCTTTGCTGTATGTTTAGAGATATCAGTCCAGATTGAAATTGTCATTTGACAAAAGCAGATAGTGTACAGAGGAGGACAGAGTAGTAAGTGATGCTTATTAACCTGAAATTTATTTTAAAAGTTAAGACAGAGCAGGAGACAAAAAGAGCTCACCAGCATATATGAATGTGCATGTTGGCTGGTCCTTACAGATCTATTAAATGAATTTGCGATACTTTTCGAGTTGAACCATTGCTTTTTTATGAAAACATGAGGCAACATGTTAGGGTGTGAGGAGAATGAATAGGAGTATGTGAACTTGAATGTTTTAATTGTATGAACTATATTTAGTCAGGCCCTGCTTGACACATCCAAATATATAATTGCGTTCTTTCTTTTTCGTGTACACATGTAATTTGAGTAAACATCACAAAAAGATCTCACTCACTCTTGTAAAATGAGACAAAGTATAAGCACAGACTTTAGAAACTTCACCCTATTAAGTTCAGAGTGGAAGATCTACCTGTTTGCAGTCTGAACTAAGGAGCATTTTCAGCATACAGTAACCGATGTTATATCTGATAAGGTGTCATCTAATTGCATCACTTAAAAAAAGCAGAAAACCAGATTGTTCCTATGGCTTTATTGCCAGTATTGGATTAATTTGCTTTTATTTGTCTTTATTTATATAATGTTGATTTTCTAATTAATTAAACTCCTTCCCCTCTTGGACATGCACATTCTTCTTTTTAAAATTTATTTTTAAAATTGTGAGCACTTACGAAAATTCAACATACTTCATTTTATATGAAGTTTGTTTGGAGTTCAGCAGTGAGTCATTTAAATGAGATTGGCAATTAATTGAGCAGTTGAGTTTTAATAGCTTTGGGGAAGAGTGAAAGTCTCGTGAAAATGGATATTCATTTCACTGACTGGAGAAAAAATGAAAAGAGCCAACAGGAAACAGTGCCTTGAGCTCTTAAAGTAATCACAACATATCTGGAAAGTTTAAGAAAAATACTTATTTTCTCAACTATTAGCCTTCCTTTTGCTATATAAAAACACTTACTTAGTGGAATGTTCCCTAAGTGCTTTCAGATTGCTGAGATTATAATGCTTTAATGGGCATTTTATGTTTTAATACCCCTTGATATTATTTAATTCATTATTCATCTTTGAAGTTGTTAAGGCAATTTTTAAGGCCTCCTAAATGTTGTCATCAGGAATTATCATGTCCAACGAAATCTACTGGAGGAGGGAGGGCAATATTGCAATGTCTGTAATAGTAGATAATGTCCTATTGACTACCTTAAAGTAACACTTCTTGAGAAATGTGAGCCTCTTGATTGACAATGCCAACAGAACTTTCGTTATTATAGGCCACTATCGATTACAAATTAAGAAATTGAAGCAAAAAAGATTAAGAATCAGGAGAGAATCTCTAGGAGCTCCTCCACCCTAACAAAATCCAAACCAAACCCTCTCCAGAATCTTCTGTGATGTTCTTTCAACATAAAAAGTCCTAGTTTCTGATCTGAGGAGAGGGGTGTTGTCTTGTTAACAGCACTGCGGAAATAAGACTTGCTGCACTGCATCCACAGGGCCACAGGGCAGTTATGTACCTGAAATGACTTCAGGGAAATTCCTCATTTAGGAAAAGAGCAATTAGGAGGAATTTCAAAGACTATAAAAGTAATATCGTAATATTTTGATGAGGATGATTTTTGCAGTTTTAAGAAGCAACTAGCAACTTCTTCCAGTTTTCTCTTGAGATCCGCTGAAACAGGTTTCCAGTAGAAAGACTAAAAGATGAATGGTATAGCTTGTCCTCCTCAGTATCTACAGAATTTGTGCAGGAGTTGAGATGGCAGCTGAAGCATTATGCCAAGCATGACTTTGTACTGAAGAGGACTGGAGGAAGTCTCTGGAACTGCCAGGTGTCAGCAGAGATAAGGATGGGTGATTAGGATTACCATACTTGTCCCTAAATGAAATTTAAAATATTCGATAGAGAGGTTGTTTTCTCCTACGTTTATGCACACATGAATTCTAAAATTATTATACTAGAATTGAAATTAAACTAAATGTAAATATGAGCCTCATGCATACTGTAGTCACAATATTAAACAGTCATTACAAAATGTTTTGCATAGGTGAAAAATGCAGAATTAATAGTAATGCTCCATCAATACTCCTACTAATATTTTTTACTTATGTGATACTAATTAGGTAGATTTTGTGTGTGTGTTGTATGTGTGTGTGTGTGTGTTGTATGTGTGTGTGTGTGTGTTTTAAGGGAAGAGGAGAACTTTAGTCATTTCCATGTCACAGGTAGAAAAAAATGAAACAAAGACAGTTTTCATGAAGGTTAAAGATAGGGTTAATAGTTAAGTAAGAGGGCTCCATCTATTTTGAATTGAGAAAAAAAATGCATTCAGTCTGGCTTTAAACCAGTTTTAATATTAATGGGATTTATCTGGCTGATTGCCACGGACCCAGGATGAACTGGCTTTTGAAGAGGGCCTACAGCTCTGTCTGAGATGATCCAGGCTCTCCCCAATATCCTGATATCCCAGGAATCAAACTTTTTCTTCATTCTGTCGATAGTGGGAGTGTTACTATATTGTCTTTTAAATATGTATTTTTTCAAACCAGACAGAACATATGTAATTCAGAAGGGTCTTCTCTAGACCTCCTACTAGGCTGTTATCTAATCTGTTTCTGAATGCAGGTAGTGAGAATAGGTACCTCTCCAAGCATTTATTCTGCTAATTACTCTTACAAAAATTTGTTGTGATGTTTAGTCTTTATTTCTTCTCTTTTTAACTTTAGAACATTATTATTCATCGCAGCCTTTTACTCTTGTTTTAAAATATATTTATAGTCCTTGCAAATTCCTTGTAATTGCTTTTTCCCTAAATGAGGAATTTCCCTGAAGTCATTTCAGTACATAACTGCTCTATGGATGCAGCGCAAAAAATCTTATTTCTACAGTGCTGTTAACAAGCCAACACCCCATCCTCAGATCAGAAACTAGGACTTTTTATGTTGAAAGAATATCATAGAAGATTTTGGACAGGGTTTTTGGTTTGGGTTTCGTTAGGGTGGAGGAGCTCCTAGAGATTCTCTCCTGACTCTTAAACATTTTGCTTCAATTTCTCAATTTGTAAAATGGAGTTCTGGGTCAAGGCCATGCCCAACTTGTGGCTAACTGAATAGTCTAATCCAGTTTTACTAGCATGCAGAGTTTGCCTATTATTTAATAAAAGAAGTCACAGAATTAACCATATTCTTTTTATGAATTATGTGAGGAAAAAAAGTATTTTGTCTTGCAATATCAGAGTTATCGACTTTGGGTTTAATTTTTGTCTCGCCATTGTGTACTTTATCTTTGTTTCCATCAACTTTACTTCTTTCATAACTTCAGCTTTTTCACATCATTTTCCGGTGCCACATAATCATCCTGAAAGAGACCATGACCAAGACCTGTCACCAGAAACTCTTCTCTCTAGATGCTCAGGATGAGTTTTGGCTTGATGTTGATAGACTTTTATCAGAGCATGGTCTCGGGGATAATGGGCAATTTCCTCAGCTTCCAGAAGCAGTTTATTTATACAGTTCCACAGGGTTGCAAGCTTTACTATAGGGACAAATCACAGCTGTAACTGTGAGTTTCCTTTAAAACAAAACAAAGCAAACAAAAGGGGAAAAACATGCACTATCTATTCATCACATACTGGCTTTGTAAATTTAAAGCCGATATTTTAAAAATAAATTCAACTATGACCTTTCTTAATTGTTATTCCATCAGAAAGGTAAAATCTCAGCAAAGTATAGGAGGAAAGCCACTGGTTTTCAGTTGTTCCACCCTGCACAATACTTATTTTTCAAGTTTATGTATAGATATTATAAACTGAGTCCTCATGGATAATTTTTATGGTGCATTCCAGATTTTAGAGTTCTCAGCTCTTCCTGCCTTTAATTTCTGTTTAGTTTTCTGCCATTTAGATGTCCGAAGTTGAATATCCAGGAAGTAGAGTGTAACTTCACTACAAAGCTTTGTTCTTGTTGAAACCAGCTAGCCCTCCCTCTTCACTGTGACCTAGCCCTCATAAGTATTCACCAGGTAAAGGGAGAGAGGAACTGTAGAGAGTAATAGTGGGAAAGCTTTTCAAAGAGAAGTTTACTAATGACAAGAAAGCATAACTTGCTCAGCTCTAGTGATAAACACCAAATGGGCTTATTGCTCCAGGTAAAAACTGATAGATGGAATATGCCATGGGAAGCCAGGAAAAGGAGCACTTTGTGCATTCGGGTGGTCGCTCTGTGGCAGCTTCGTGCTTTTATGAGAGAGCTTGGTGCTTTTATGTGTTAGCCTGTGGAAATGATTCTACCTCTGAAATGCTTCAAGAGTGTTTAAGTGTAATGGGCTTTGTACTGCCTGCCTGGTCTGTACCCTGTAGAGCGCATTCAGACCATTCAGCTTGAACTCCATTTTATGTAGCTCTTTATCCATTAATTTCCTCCTGACCTTGGGCATAAAATATATGCGCTTTTTATGCTGTGGCGCTTTGTGCAGACAAAGAGGAATAGCATAACCTATCCATCACCATTATGAATGATGCAGCTTAAAACAAACACAGGTCAGAGACAGATATTTTAAGAGCAGATTCGTATTGATTCCATCACAACATTGAGCTGAAAGGAAAAGAACTCTGAGACTATAAATGATGAAGCAAGTTTTGATAAATAGTCACAGCCATGCAAGTCGACTTAAGAATGTGCCTCACGGGCAGTCATTGGTGAAAAAACAGAATTTGTTATTATTATTAAAATCCACCTCCCTTACACTTATTTATTACCATACTTTACACAGCAGATTTGAGCGTGACTGTTTTCTTTTCCTCCGTGTGTCTGATTGACTCTTGAAAGCTTTTTTATTAAAAGAAACATGGATGCTTATTAGACTCCTTAATCTTTATTAAGTTGTTACTTTTGAAATATTCAAACTACCTTTTAACAGTAGGTGGTGGCTTATTTGTTTTGTAGTTTAGTTTTGAGCAATCAGTTGAAGATTTTGCAAGTATTTGTGTTGTGGTAAATAGCATGTTACTGAGGCATAATAAATTACAATTAGTGTACTTGTTATCACCATTACTGTTAATAATCTCATTTCACATATAAAGAGTCCCACTATTTAATATAGTAGTCACATATATTATCAAGTTATGTCATCTTAACCCACTTTCCCAGTCATTGAGACTCTAATGAACTAGATCTCTGTCAAAGGAACAGTTCTTTGGCTCTTGAAAGAGTCCACACGACTGAGGATAATATCTATTGATGTCGCTGCAATCATGCTTCAGCCACAACTTCATTAGGCAAAGCGTTTTTCCCTCTAATAATGTTGTATGTTACCTACTGCAAATTTGTTGCTATATCAGAAACGACAGTAGATAGCTAGAGAATGGATGCTGAAAGAAAAAAAAAACCTATCAGGTTGCATTTATCTCTTTGATGATTCTAAAAGTACAAAGAAGAAATCAGTTTTCTGAGAGGTAGAAAAGTCTAGAATGTAAAGTTTTTTTTTTCCTTATACTGAAATACAGCCTCACGGGATATTTCTGTAATTTAACCAAATGAATTGCTGTTGACTAAAAATTAATATTATATTTTTAAGTTTTTTTCACTTAATATTTCTACCTATTCCTGTCAGAATTATGGTAGTAAAAATGTGCCTACCAGATGTTGTGTCATTTGTACGTGCACTGTGATTAAAAGTGCACACTTTTTAAAATCTCGTGTGCACTCTTGACTGCAATACTGAACCCGAGTCTCATTATGATAATGATCCTCTGAACCCAGTGATTATGTTTTCAGGATCCCACACTGCCTCTCCTATTTCACTTGTTGATTCTATGCCCCAAGTTGCCTTTAAGACTTTTCCAGATTTCTTTTTAATAATTTACAGTTACAATTAGCGTTGAAAACTGAAAGAATACTGGATTACATGTCGGAAGATTTTCTTCCAATAGGGAATCTGCCATTAGCCACAAAGGAGTCATTCCATCTGCTTTGTTTCCTCAGCAGGAAAACACAGGGTTGAGCCACATATCACTTCTTCCTTCGTTTCTTTCACCCTCTTCTCACTCCCCTTCCTTTCTGGTTCTTTCCCTTGTATATAAAATAACTGCTACCTTGGGTTTTCTGAGAATTAAGTAATAATGTATAAAAAGGGCCTAGAATAGGATTTGCAATAGAACAACTGCTCAATAAATAGTAAACACTATTTCTTCTTCCTTCTTTCTCTCTTCTGCATCATTTAAGTATGTTCCAAACAACGTCCCCGTGCTTGAGGGGTATTGTTTGCAAAGCACAGGGACAAGTGCTCTGTGAATCATTTTCCAAACCTGTCCTAAAAGTATTCATGTTCTAATAGATGGGAGAAAAATCACACATTATACACAGACTAACTCTTTAGGGTTTTCTTATACTCTCAGTTAATTGGATGGTATCATTGTGGCCCCAAAGTTAATCATCTTAAATCATTTTCTTTAATACTGATTAATTAAATTTTATTCATAGACTTGATTACATGTTCCACATATATTTTTTAAGAAATAATATTTTTAAATTAAGATATACCTTATTAAATAATAAATTTAAGTATAGTGGGCTTGATTTTAATGTGGGTTGGAGTGTGTCTCAGGACAACTCATGGGGTCTTAAAAAGTGAGCTGTCTCTACTGTTAAAATAAAAATCAAGATGGTCCAAGCTCCACAAATAAGAACTTAGGATACTTAGAGGCTAGGAAATATAAATTTGTCCTGAGATAAGTTTAAAATGCCTCCAAGGCACAGAGGAAGGGGTTCCAGATCCTAAGGTGGAGGCATGAAGGCCTTCTGTCCTGTCTCCTGGGTCAACACTGAACACCCCGGGGCAGGTGCTACCATCTCCCGTGAGGCTTCAGCCTCACAGAGTCGCTTTTCTGATCACAGGGCAGTCCTCTCAGAAATAACTATCTGCAGACACAGGGAAGATACTTCACTGCACAGCTACTTGGGCAGGCCATCTTATTCAAGTCCAGGCTCTATAATTTGTCAGGACTATGACAGAAACAAAAAGCAAAAGAGTAAGATGGGAATAATATTACTGTCTTTATTATCTTAAATTGTATATGCCAGGGTTCAGCCCTCGGGTTTTGTGTATGATATATTGTTGTAAATGTGCACTGTTGTCCAAAGTTAGGCCATATATATTGGGTTTCTAAAGAATTCTATAAAATCTCTAAAATGTGTTTTATAATATATATTTTAATTAAAAGTCATTTAATTAGAGATAATGATTTGATCTTAGAGCAGGCCTGATTTTTTAAAAATAAATTTTATTGGAGTATAGTGACTTACAATGTTGTGTTAGTTTCAGGTGTACAGCAAAGTGCATTATCTATAAAATAAACATAACTAGTCACGAAAGATAAATACTTGCTTCCTGAACCTTTATTATCAAACCCATTTTATCCTCTTATACAGTTGATCTTGAGCAGTGTGGGACTTAGGGATGCTGACCCTTTACATAGTAAGAAAAAAGTTCACTTAGGAGTTCCTGTTGTGTCTCAGCGGTGACAAACCCAACTAGTATCCATGAGGATGTGGGTTCAGTCCCTGACCTTGATCAGTGGGCTAAGGATTCCGCATTGCTGTGAGGTGCAATATAGGTCACAGAAGTTGCTTGGATTCTCTGTTGCCATGGCTGTGGCTATGGCTGTGTCCTGCAGCTGTAGCTCTGATTCAACCCCTACCCTGGAAACTTCCATACATTGTACCTTCGGCCGGCCCTAAAAAGCAAACAAACAAAAAATTCACTTTTAACTTTTGACTCCCTCCAAAATAACTACCAATAGCCTACTGTTAACCAGAAGCCTTATGGATAACAGAAATAGTAATTAAGACATTTTGTATGTTATATATGTTATCTACTATATTCTTACAATAAAGTAAGCTAGGGAAAAGAAAATAATATTAAGAAAATCATAGGGAAGGAAAAAATACATTTACAGTATTTACACACACATATATACACATTTCTAGAAAGAAAAATCCATGTATTTTATGGAACCACAATGTTCAAACTTGTGCTGTTCAAGAGTCACCTGTACTTGTTACTGTCTTTATTTTTACAAAAGTCTTCAGCTAATTTAAAGAAATCTCCTTAGGTTTAAGCAACATTTGTGTTCAGGGGGGAATTAAAAACTTATAGCTTTTAAAGATGAGACAGTTTTTTATACAACTGCATGAACAAACTTACTGGCCTCGCCAAATTAAGGGAGGAGGCGGGATGTGGAGATGAGGAAACAAGGGATGGTGTATGTTAGAGCCTAATTCTTTATGTTTTGATTCACTAGCTTAACAACTGTGTGTAACATTTATCATCAGAATTCATTTACTTGGGATAGTCCCTTTGTTTTTAAAACATATATCTCATGATATAAGCAGGAAGAAAATTAGTAATTTTGTCAATGAAGGGGGGATAAAATTAAGAAAGAAAAGATTAAATTGCTTCTTTTTTTCCCCCTCTGAAAAACACGATTGATGCAATCTTTTAAAAAAGAAAAAGAAGGAAAGAAATACCTGCCCTATATCTGGAATTTTCCCAAATCTGGACTTCTGATGCATATAAAAAAATGTTTGGATATTCCGTTTTGTGAATTTTTATCTTGAATTATGATTCGAGTAGAAAGTTTATGATGTTTCTCATTAGTAGCATTTTATGGTTTTTTTTTCCCACTGTTTGTTTTACAAATTACTATCATCCTTCAGTAAAAATAATGAACTTTTGCTAATAGAGGAGGTTTGTAAGATCTTTTCAGGGGATTTTTTTAAGCATTGAGAACTTTAAGGATATTATGTGACTGCTCAGTTTTAATAAATCAAAAAGAATGAACAAGCCAAATTGTAAGGTGTGATTCTTCTTATTTTTTTTTATCCTTTTAAAATAAATTGCCACCACATGAAGGGGCTGGTAGACACAACAAATTGTTAAAGGTAAGGAGATGCGTATTATTTAGAGGGCTCAATTTTTTTTTTCTTCTAGTTTTCTCAGGAAGTTATCTCAGAGACATTCCTTAGAGAAAGAGAGAGCTTTTCAAAGGAGAGGTTGATAAAGATCTTTTCTTTGCCTATCTGTAGCGAAGAGTATAGGCATTTTCATTTTACCATTAATTTCTACAGAACCATAATTTTAAATAGGTTGGAGGGTAACTGACCACCTGATAGAATTGGGGGTATGTTGGGTAGGGTGAGCTTTCTTCTGCCAAGTATTCGTCATGTTGTCTGTAATTACACTTTTCCAGCTCTTTCTTCTGAAAGTTTTGTGGCTCAAAGAGATAGTTACTCTTGGGGTTGGAGGAGACACCAAGTCCTTGTTAGTGGATACTTGAAGAAGGTTTCTCTTTAGTGGGTGCAAATGAATTCTCTAGATTGAAGAGAGTTGTTTGGTCTGGAAAAGGAGGCCTCTGGAATTAGGGGAAGCTTTTGGTAGAGAAGGTAAAATATTGCCAACAAATATTATTATTTTGTCTAGGATCAGATATGTTTCTGAATTTAGGGTTGGGAGGCAGATTTCTGGGTAACGAATGATGCCCATGTTTGTGCTGTTGGATCTGAAGTATTAGATTTGTGCTCATAACATACAGCAACTTGACAGGAGGCAAATATCACTGTGTTTCCTTTAGGAAGTACCTAGAGTTGAGAAGATTAACATTTATGGACCTTCCTAAACTATTAGCATTTCTTCTGAATTCTGTGGAAAACAGATCCCTTATATGATGCCTCAAAAAAAAAAATTACCTGGGGAAAACTCAGGTATATAGAAGTCTTCATTTGGCTTTTAATTCAAAAATCATTAGAATGAGTGATTATTTTTATCAGGTTAAAAATAATCTAGGATGTCTGATAGTGATATGGAAAAATCAAGTCTACCTGAGACATGCAGTCCTGACCTTTCTCTCCCTCTATTCAAGCTGAGAATCAGTCTGGTGTGTTCCCTTATTTGTGTTTTACCAAAGGTTAATAATCAGCCTTTCAAAACTACTTGGTTCAGAATCCGTTTAGCCCAGATGTCACTAGCAGCCTAATTACCGATTTCTTCATACGTGATTTAGGAGCAATAGAAATGAAAGGTTCCAGAGAGATGAAGGCTAAGTCTTTTCTATTGACAGGTAATGTACAAGTAGCTGTCACACTGCCTTGAAGTCACTGTTAGCAGGGAGGGAGGGAGGAGAGGAGGGCTCTTCCGTCTTATTCATGAAATCCCTGGTCCTAGCTTAATATCTGAGATTTTCAGACCCAAATTCTAACTCCCCATGATGTTGATAAATGGTATTATTTGTAATTTTGCACATCTGCAATGTATAGAAAACTTTTATGTAAAAGATTTTGCTGATTAAACAAAGTTTATGGGATTTCAAAATTATTATTAATGATTCACTTGCAGTATTTTGAAAATAATATGCTCCTGTTTCTGTTTTAATGGATTGGCTATAACACTTAGGAGAATTCATAAAAAAGTTGGAGGCAGGAGGTTTTGTTAAATTTTCATGAAATAAAGGTCTCTTTTCTGAATATCTAATCACAGTGATGACTGCTTAATAACTTAGGTTTCAGATATGATTAATCATTCATTTGTTCATTTATTCAGTCATTCATTCAAAAATGTCATAGCATACTAAAATCTGAAGTCTTATCCCTAGATCTTGATTCATGAATAAATGTATGTAACTTGGCTTGATCTTCACACTTCATTTGTAAAAGAAGGAAGTGGATTTAAAATGTCTACAATTACTTCTAGCTTGAAAATTTTAGGATTCATTTATTCATTGGTCAGGTATTTTCAATACCTATTTTGTATTAACGTATTGAATTAGGAATTTCTTGACTTCACAGAGCTCACTGCCTAATATAGGTATTTATTCACAAATAAATACATGTATTCATAAAATATTGAACTACTATGGTGCTGATACCTGGCAAAATACTAGAAATATTGTGATGACTACAGCACCATCCCTTTCCTTGAGAAACTGAATTCAGCAGGAGTCATGTTTTCCCTGATAATTGTAGCATCTTTAGTAAGGGAGATGTGCTCATGGTATTATGAAAGCATATAGGTGGGTACCTAATTCAGCTAAGATTGGAGATAAGGAGGAATTTTTGAAGAAAGCAGCTATCTAGCTGGTCTTAGAATATTTGTATGTTGGGAGGATTGTGGGCTAATAATGTGGTTTAAGGCAGAAGGAATAGAATGAATAAAAGGTAAGAACAGCATAGAAGCTGGACAGATTCATCATGAATTCATCATGAAATACATTTGCATTGTTTTGTGATTTTTTTCTCTCATGTTTTTTATTGAATCAATGTGAAATATTCTTCAAAAACTTATAAAGTATTGTATCATTCATAAAACGGAGAAATTACTTACAGCTAGGATAAACAGCAGCAGCAGAGACTTATTGAAAAAGGTGGGTATTTGAAAGAAGTGGTTATAGAGAGTTTATATAAGGAGACATGTAGAAACATGATTTGAGAGAGAGCATTCCAGGTGATGAGGCAAACCCAAGGTAGGAATGACATTTTTACCAGATGCAGTGCCCAGAATGAGATGGCCAGAGCCATCTTCCCAGGGAACTGCTGAGGCTGGTGACTTGGAGGATTACAACCTTAGCATTTAGCCATTCATGTCCCTTCTTTGGAATCTTCAACAGGGAGAGGCTGGACAATGTTTCATAATCACTTCCCCTCTTTATGAAAAATTTTATTGGGGTATAGTTGACTCAGAATGTGTTGGTTTCAGGTATATAGCAATGTGAATCAGTTATACGTATATATATGTCTATTGTTTATCAGATTCTTTTCCCATATAGGTTATTACAGAGTATGAAGATTTCTCTGTGCTATACAGAAGGTCCTTGTTAGTTACCTATTTTATATATAGCAGTGTGTAAATGTTAATCCCAGTATTCTAATTTATCCCTCCCCCCAAGTTTTCCCCATTGGCAACCATAAGTTTGGTTTTGAAATCTTTGAGTCTGTTATGTAAAAAAGAATTTTTATATCATTTTTATTAGATTCCATATATTAATGATCTCATATTTATATTTCACTCTCTGACTTACTTTACTTAGAATAATCTTGAGGTTCATCCATGTTGCTGCAAATGGCATTTCATTCTTTTTTTATGGCCGATTAGTACCCCATAGTACCACATCTTCCTTATTTATCCCTCAGTTGATGGACATTTAGGTGCTCCCATGTCTTGGCTTTTGTAATTAGTGCTGCAATGAATATTGGGGTGTATATATATTATTTTGAATTATGGTTTTCTCTGGATATATGTCCAGGAGATGGGTTGTTGGACCATATGGTGGTTCTATAGTTAGTGTTTTAAGGAATCTCCATACAGTTTTCCGTAGTGTCATTTTCCATTTGAAAAGATATACTTTCTAAGCAGTTCACGTGGCAGATATATTTTTTGTATTCCCCTTTTACTTCATAAATATATGCCGAGTACTTACCATGTTTCAGGCTCTGTGCTAGGCACTAAGGATCCAGCGATGAAATGGACAGCTCCTGCCCTCAAGAAGCTTCAGTTAGTGATGGTTACTAATATCATATGATAGCACTTATAAGTAGAATCTAATAAAAGTCTATTCAGATCTGTTCCTTCAAATCTTGTCTTACTCAGACGTGGAAATTTGGCTGTAATGAGTTCACCATTGGGTCCAACCTCTGTCCATCGTTGAGCTATTTTGCAGTGGGGATAGTATCAAAATAATGGAGTTTAATCATTATCTTTTGATATGCTTTTATCTTAGAGTCAAATGGCAAGGTAAGGAATGTGCTCCCAAATTTGCCAGTCTGTTTTTTAAGGAACATGAGTGAAGAAAATAAAGTCGGTTCAGCTGTTCCTTAACAGCAATTCCTTCCTGGTTTCCTTCTTGAAGTGGAAATACACCCAAGCCCTAGAGCAAGCACTTCTCCAACATACCTGTTTTTCATGTGTTTGCGACGTTAGTCTTAAAAACTGCCCCTGTCAGAACGACTGTATTGGTCTACAAATGAAACTTGTTATATATGCGTTGTACATTCAGTGTATTTCTTTTCAGAGGAGATATTTTCAGTTCCTGTTCCACTAGTGATTTTATTCTATATTCAACTTTCCTGGGAATGCTGGTTTATAACCTTCACATTCATGATCTATAATCCTTCAAAACTAGTCCTAAGGAACCCAGAGTCTCATAAAGTTTGTCGTCCAGTTTTCTCTCTGTATATGAACAACACTTGGACTGAGACTTTCTGTAGGGTACTCTAGTTTCTGGAGGTATATTTTTGCTATTAAGGCTATTAATGACAGGACTGCAATGATTAATATGCCCCATTACTTTATGATATGCATTTCAGACACTGTGATTCCCAATTAGTCATAAAGCTGAAATATTGTAAGATAGGTTTAGCAGTTTAATATATATATATATATATATAAATTATATTTAGCATATATATATGTATATATAATGAATGGAGAAAACTAAAATTTCCGTAGTTTCTTTTCTCCTTTTTGATAACAGTTTAATGTCCTCTTGTTTATAAAATTTTTTTTAGGTCAAGTATAATATTCCCAGTGTATTTAGAAAGAAAGTAACTATTTGTATTTTCTGGATGGGGGCAATATAGATTTAAAACATTAAGTGTCAAGAAGAGAAAAATGTGAGAGGAAAGTGCTTCCTGGAACACTACCCATGCTTAGGAATTACATTTCAAATTCAAGTCTAATGCAGTGTGCTGCACTTAATATTTGATGAGAAAATAAATCTCATCCTTTTTATGGGCAGTGAATTAATAGCTTATTACTTAAGCAACCAAATGTGGTTCCCAGACAAAAATAATGATACGGAAAATTACTATTTTAGGAAATAGTCACATGTTAAAATAGTTCAGTGATCACAGGAAAGCCTGTAACCTCATGGTAAATATCCATGTTTGAAGGAGCTGTCATGTCTGGCGGTTCCAGCTCCCAAATCCTCCAGCCCCAACCCTTTCCAGACCTCCTTCAAGTTTACATCACCATGTTTTCTTGCACTTTAGGCCACTGTGGTTAGTCTACAACTCCAACTGCTGGAAAGTAGACCTCATTGCCGTGTTTGGATCCTTCTCCCATATATGGACTTATTTTATCTTTGTAACTAGCTTCATAATTACCTTCATTAGAGGACATTCTTCAGTGAAGAATATATTGTACTTTTAGAGACAAAATTTGCCAAGGTTTTCACTTAACCAGTTACTAAATTTTACTGATCTTGTGACTTTGCTAATAAACCTTACCACTTAGAGTATAACTAGAGTATGGGGACCATAAATGTGATTAGTTGGATAAGAGCTCTTTATATGGCTCATATTGTTCAGATTTGTTTTTAAACTCTTCTTTAGGTGCTTCCCTTAGGAAGCAAACATGCAAACTAACCAACCACAGTTAACCACGCATTTAGATGAACAGAATTTTCCTAAGATCAATGCCTTGTCCAGTGCAATGTGGCATGACTCAATTGTGAATGTAAACTATCAAGAAGAATCTGTTGGATTTCACTTGTGTGTTTATATAGAGACGCACACATATATTATTGCAGCTATTACCCTCATCATTTACAAAAGAGCCAACATCGCTTTCCAATCCTAAATTGAAAAAGATGAAGGACTCCTTTCTAAAGACTTGGTAAAAGTAATAGACTCTTGAAATTTGAATCTATGTTTCACCATGGCCTTTGAAGGAGACTGTAGTCACCATGACTATAAAAGGAAGAACTTCTGCATCTTTATTTGTGCTGAGGCAGGGAACCCTGAAGAATTTATTTTTCATCTGAATCCTATCAACATTAAAATGAGAAAACACACACAGACACACACAGGACAGATCTATTTACCAGTATAAATGTCCTTCTTAAGCACTATTTAATCCTGTATTGAAGAATATTTTTGTTCTTTTTGCAGTCACAGCATGATAAATGTATCACTTTAAGAATCCACTGCTTATCTTAAAGCCTTTGAAGTATACTGTTTGTTTGATAGTTTGAGGGAAGAAGTAACTATAAGAGTATATTCACCATTAGCACTGCTACACCATCTGACTATAGTTGATTCAATGACTTTTTCAGTTCTTTTTCAGGGTTATATACACACTCATCTATAAACACATATATTTTGTTCATTGTATTATATGTTGATTCCTCTTAATATGAAAGAGCCTCTTTTCCACTGAAACAGCATGTGCATATTTAATTTATTATCTTTATTTTATTTTTTTTCTTTTTTTAGGGCTGCACCTGCACCATATGGAAGTTCTCAGGCTAGGGGTTGAATGAGAGCTGCATCTGCCAGCCTACGCCACAGCAACACAGGATCTGAATTGTGTCTGTGACTTACACCACAGCTCATGGCAATGCTGGATCCTTAACCCACTGAGCAAGGCCACGAATTGAACCCATTTCCTCATGGATACTAGTTGGGTTCATTACCACTGAGCTACAAAGGGAACTCAGTGTGTGCACATTTAAAATTGATATTGACCACCATCCGTTTAAATTACTTCTGTCTAAATTACCCAGTTTGGCTTCTCTTCTAGTCCATTTTGCATTTGACCTTGTTACCAAAATTATTTTGAACTTTGTTATGTACAAATGCATTGTTTATTTAGATTTTAAATACCCATCTCATCTTTTTAACTTGATTTACTTCCATGTGTAGATTACAACTTGCTGAACTGAGAGATTACAAAATCTGCCCAATCTATAATAAATCCTTAAACAACAGTTTTATGACTCTATTTTTAAGGTTATGCAAATTGAGGCATGCTTAAAACATAATCCTTCCCTCATTGAAAGGAGAAGCAGCAGTAATTTTGAGTTTGTATCTCCCTTGATATCTAATTTTCTTGTTTGCTTATTGCATATAGATTTTACCTAAGCATTTCCTGTTGATGCCATTATTTGAAGATAGTAGGAATGCAATTGGTACACTGTTATTTTGTTGAGGAAATAGAAAAACAGTCAATAACGACTTCTACAATTTTGTGATAATTGCTCTACGTAGAAGCAAATACTTTATGAAGCTATACGTATTTGTTGGAAAGGTGTTTTGAAAGTCAAAATGGTATTCTTTAAAGTCAGCTGTTCCTGGGGCTATAAGTTATAGCCATGAAAGTTAAACCTAAGGGCCCAAAGAGCCAGCAAAAGGTGTGAGTTTGAAATGTGATGGGGAGATTTCTTTGGAAGCCAACTTCATAGCACCTTTCTTAAAATTGTAGCAGAAGTGGGCATTGGAACTATTGCCAGATTGTTTGTTTGTTTGTTTGTTTTGAGCAGAAATGAAGAGTGAATCTGTTAGGCTTCTTGTCCTTTATAACTGGAAATTATTACATTGCCCTCATCATGAGACCATCTACATAGGATGAAATTTAGGAATGATAATTTCTGTCCTCATTATTCAAATAAAATAAGCATAAAGCATTCCCCTAAACAAGTTTTAAAGGGACAAACCATTGTGTTAAATGAAATTCGATTGTAGGTAATACAATACAAATATTTGAATTATTGGATATTTTCCCTCATTTCCTTTTTGTAAGAAAATCAATTAGGGGTTAATTATGTCTTACTTTAATGAGAATTAAAAACACTTTGGTTTAAAAAATATAGGAAAAAATTAAGTTAGGGAGTTCCCATTATGGTGTAGCAGAAATGAATCCAACTAGTATACATGAGGATTTGTGTTCAGATCCCTGGCTTTGCTTGGTGGGTTAAGGATCTGGCATTGCCATGAGCTGTGGTGTAGGTCTCAGATATGGCTCAGATCCCACATTGCCATGGCTGTTGTGTAGGCCAGTAGCTATAGCTCTGATTTGACCTCTAGTCTGGGAACTTCCATATACAATGAGTGCAGCCCTAAAAAGAAAAAGCAAACAAACAAACAAAAAAAAAACCCAAAAGACCTTAACAATCATGTTGTACAGAACCCCAGGCCTGTCATTCTGATTTTGAAAGCAGTCGTACCTCTTGTGAATATTATTACTAAATGATGAAATGTTATATCTGGAACCATTTTTATATTAGAAGTTTTTTATACCCAAAGCACAATTTTGTGGCCATCTGCCATTTTATTTCAGAATCTCACTGCATATAAGCAAATTAGTGATTGCATGTAAGATAAGAAACTCACCCTATTTTAGAAATAAAGTCATTTTGTGCTCTCACATATTCTAAAGTAAATGAACAGTGACAACAGTAAAAATAAAATTATATATATTTTTGTTTAGGCAAAAGTTTTGTACTATAGCCCAAATCAGATGATTTGCTAGATTCAAGGTTTCATGGCCTGTCATGAAAACCGTTTAAATGTACTTTTCAGAGAAATGAAAATTTGCGACAATTTAAAAGTCAGCTTCTGGGCTCTCCCTCAGAATAGGCATGAACATGTGCTAGTCTCTGTTTGAACACTTTATTTTTGGTGGTCTCATAATATCCTTTATATAAATCTACATCATTTCTAAGGATTAGAAGTCATCAAATGGCCACAGATTATTATTACTTTTTTTTTGGTTAGTATATATCATATATTCAGCCAAAGACCTTTAGAAAAATAGTTATGATTAAGTTTATTTGACATGTTTGACAACAGAATTTCAACTATGACTTGTGTATGGTAAGTAGCAAAACATGGCCCGACTTAATCGTGACATATGTTCTACACAGAGTAAAGTTGAATATAGGCTGGGAGACTAGACACATAAGTAAAAAGTGTCTTCAATTTTGTAGAGACTTACAGATACATTTTTAGCTTTTTCAGTGACAGAGTAATGTAAGAATGACAGAATTCTTCAGCAGGGTGAGAGAGCTTGGAATTCTTGCCTTCAATTCTGCAAAACAATGTAATAGCCCAGATGTTTTCCCAAAGGATAGCATGCTCTTACCAGATCAGCCAAGACACATTCTTTACATCCATCTGTCCTGTTCCACATCAGAAATGAAGATGTCTTTGCAGATCTACCTCTGCCCTGTCTCATTTCTGTGTTCCTTTGCTGAGCTGACAGTGGCAATAAAAAGTCTAGGATAGGGTAGACCTTGACCTCTCTCAGGTGGAGTGTGTTTCAGTGTTCCTATTTGTTGCCCACATTTTGTCCATCTATCTTTCATGCACAAGTGCTTCACCTGTGTGTGTTACTCTCTCTAGGAAGTGGACAGGCTCTACTCCCTTCCAGTTTCAGATTTCATTGGCCACTTCATTGTCCCTGCCTGAGCATTAAGAGCTGCATTCTAAGTTGTGTGTGGACTAGAAATAAAATCCCCATTTGGGGAGATACCCAAAAGAAGGTGATGGGAACCCAGATGGCAGCAAGCCTTTTAATTCTCTTGCCGTTCAAAGTCACTGTTTCCTCTGAGAAATTTGGATTTAGGATATTGCATCAAATTCTCTGGGGACAAATCCATTTGGATTAAAATAAAAATCTTCTTGAAAAAGGAGTAATAGCATCTTTTATATTAACTCATATGGGTGATTACCAAGTAAAAGTTTTGATTGTTTTTTTTTCTCTTTGAGTCTTAACTTTAATAGAATATCTATTTGTTTGTTTTCCTTGGAACATCAGAAGAGAAAATTGTATTCTTCCGATATAGTAAGTTTTAGCAAATTGAGAGCTACCATTTTGAAGAGACAATGTGTGTGTGTGTTTATGATCACCATGCAGTTGAATTTGTACTCATAAATATAAAGAGACTTCAGTTTCAATATGGCAATCTCTGATTCTAAGTCAGTTTACTCTTCCTATACCAAAACTTGTAAAAATGAATTTAAAAAAGGCTTAAAATACCAAATATGTTGGTGTGTTATGAGGTTTGTGGACCTAAATTTGCTTTTTATATTTCTTTGACTCCTCTACAGTACTTATTCCAAGAAGTCAAAATAAGCATTTGTTGAACAAAGAGTGAATTTATATCCCAGAATTAATTTGATTTCTTAGCAGAATTTTTGTAAAATTATACCTCAATGACTACCTAGTCATCTAAATTCACCCCAATATATAATATAGTTTATTAGTCTGTCATTCAATGTCCATATTTTAACCTATTAAAGAAGAGGTGTCTCCATTGCCCTTTGGGTGACATCTTTGTCAGTCAAACCAAACTGCTTGCTGTACTTTTTGTGATATTTTTACATTCCTCTCTGAATACCCTGCATGTGGTACAATCCTAATTTAAGAACTTTGACCAAAGGTTATTTACAGCTGTATTTAGTTGAATATGAAAACTTTCTCTATATTTTTCTGTATTTGAAAATTCTTTATATTGAAATGTATTTCTATAATATGAAAACACAAGAAAATGATCTTTTCCCCTTCTTTCCAACAACATTTAATATATTTTTTTCTATCATTCAAAACCTAACTCAAAATCCTTTTTGTTAATAAAGATTTACTTTTGTAATCTTCCCCTTCTTGGCTGTTATCTGTGATCTTTTTCCCCCTGCATTTCTTAGTATCCCTGTCTCTTCCTTTCCTATAGTATATATACATGCTCCATGTCCTTCAGTCAGGATAGATTTGGGGGCTAACCAAAAAGTCATACCTTATTAAAACAAAGTCATGTAGCTTCTCTGAGCCTGTGAATATATCTGTAAGAATGATGGTTCTTATAGGGTTTGTGGCTATTAAAAGAGATTAAACATTTCGTAGTGCCCAGCCTTGTACCTGTCATAAAGTTTACCCCAGTTTCCTCTTCTACATCTTTTCTAATCTGTCTTATTTATCATGAGTTTTCCTTGTAGGTGGTATAGTGGTTTGCATGGAGTATATGTCTATTGAATGACTGATGGTTGAGGATTGAGCTAATTAATTTTACATGGAGCTAATGCCTTCCTCTTCTTCAACTCACCAGAAGATAAGCTAAAACAAATAGCTACTCGTTTTTGTACCTCTCCAGGTGATTTAGGTGCAGTTTGTGTTGTTCCACCCTGCTCAAGGTCAAAGCCATTCTACATATATCCTTTACCACTTCCCTAGAAAGCTTTCTTATAGTAGGATTTTTATCTTCTGCTAATATTTCTGTGAAGGAAAAGTTAAAAAAAAAAAAACCTTTTTCATAGCATTTTAGCTGATTCAGAATCAGAGAGCAATTGGCATCTGTGAAATGATAAACCTTATAAAGCAGGGCATTTGTATTTTGCCCAGCTCTGGTTATAAGAAGATTGACATGGCAGCCATTCCAAGAATCCTCCAACTTCTGTGGTTCACTTGTGCAGTTATTCTAGTCTGGGCCAGCTTGACTGAGCCATACTGGCTCTCCCATGCATCTGTGGTCATGTGGAGGGATAGCTGATGTCTAGGGAACGTGGAGTATGATCATTTACTCATCTGGGGGTTGGTAGGCTGTTTGCTCTGGCAACAGAGGCAGTTCAGCCACATGTCTCTGAATGCCTTTTTCCAAACATGGTGGCTGTTTTTGGGTTCAAAAGAGTAGCCTCATTGCACAATGATATTCCAAGTATCTGCTTGTGTCACACTTACTAATGTCTCTGTGCCTGAAGTGAGTCATATGGCCACCTCAGATTTAAGAGTTGATGGCCACTTTCAGTTTACCACAGAAAGTAGGGGCAGGAATAAATATTCTTGTTCTCATATTTGGCTTTCTCTTGCCTCCAATATAGTTCCCTGCCTTCTCAGAAAAGTGTAGTCCTATGTATTTAGTCTCTTCCATTGTGCATGCTGCTCAGCCTCTCTTCTAATTGGGTTTTCCGTTGCTATCATGGCTCTTCTCACAAAGCTGCAAAAGCTTCTTAGGGTTTCAACTCCATCTGCTGAGGAGTGCAGAGAAGTAGGCTGGTGGTAATGCCTCTCTTTTATTGTCAGTCTGGGAGAAAAATGGATACCAAATCCAAGGAACACACATCATGTTTTCCTACCAACTGTATTTCCTTGGTCAACTCTGACACAGCAAGAAAAACTTGTTCCCACTCTCCCTTTCTGGCAGGACCCCAAACTAGACAGTGATTCTCCCCAAAAGAAAGAACCTAGCACTTTCCAAGTATATATTGACTTTCCTTCCCCTCCCTTTCTTGTGGAGATTAGTGATTGGATTTGGGGTTACTGAAGTTATAGTTATTTCCATCATAGGTCAGTTCCATCATCATATCCTGGAATCCCTGAAATCAGGTGTTTGTTACCATTACTTGGCAGTTCATGTCAATGATAGCATCCTTTAAAATAAGTGGTGGAGGTATTACTACTAGTTCTTTTCAACTTAGGTCATAGCTGCAGTTGAAGTACAGCCAAAAAGTTCTACTCAAATTTCAACATGCATTATTTTATCTAAACTTCTTTACTTATTAGTTCAACACACAGTCTTCTCTTTAATTGCAACAAGCTGGCTAGATCCCATTTCTGGTTTTTTCCATTCTAGGACTTGATTTTGATGACCATTTATTAATGAAGTCTGTGTGTGTTTATAATAAGCAAAGAGATGCTGCTTTGAGTAGAACTCAAAGTCAACACTGGGAAGATCTTTGGACTTTGAAATTTGAATTATTAAACCTATAAATTCTGAAGAAATGGTGTTAGCAATTTCCAGGGAAAACCAGTTAATTTTTTCCTTCATTTCCCATTCAGCCTGGGACCTGAAGCCCCTTATAAAGACTGGTTCATAAGGCTGCTAAGTAATTTTGTCAGTCTTGCATCCTTTTAATCTTTTAAGAATCATTAACCTATGTTTTTTTTAATGAAAGGAATGGAAAAGGATTACCTGCCATACTCTTACCCAAAATAATGAGGGTTTTTATTTTTGAAAGCAACAAATTGATGAGATAGGAAGCATAAAAAGGTGGAATCAAATGGATTTAATGTATGAAAATTCCTGTATTGAATGCTACTTGATGGAGAAAAATCATGCAGAAAATTTCTTACATGGCCTCTAGATTTAAAAATAATACATAATGACAAATTATATTCCATGAGTCATAAGACCTAAGACTTGTAAAAGTCAAGATCACGTAAGAAGGAGATTACCAGTTATTGGAAAATACACCTTTTGAAATAACTAGGAAAGAAAGAGAGAGAAAATACTTGAAGGGAATACAATGTCTGTTGAGGAAAAACACCCCCAAGTTAAGGTCTTACTGATTATGCTTTAAAGTAATTTCATCATCTGGGGATCAGAGACAAACCAGGACTGAAGTTTATTCAACTTTTACTTTCAATCCAGAACATTTTCTATGGGTCACGGTGAATAATTATGACAGCTTATAGGACAAGCTTGCTATCAAAGTCAGGCCCATGGAAGGAGGAAGATTCTTTTCTTTTTTTTAGGGCCACACCTACAGCATATGGAGGTTCCCAGGCTAAAGCCACAGACCTACACCACAGACACAGCAATACCAGATATGAGTCACGTCTGTGCCACCAGATCCTTAATCCCCTGACCAAGGCCAAGGATCGAATCTGCATCCTCATGGATGCTAGTTAGATTCGTTTCTGCTGAACTGTGACAGCAACTCCTGAAGATTCTTTTCATATCCTGTTTAGTACTTGTTTTCTTAGTTCTCTGGTTGAAATGACTCGACTTAGTAGAACATTTGAGCACTGGTCTAAATGTTGGGTGTTCTTGTCAGGAACCTTCAAAGTAAGCTCTCTAGACCACAGATGGACAATGTGTGCTCTTCAAGAAATTTTAGGGCTGGGCTTTTTTTTTTTTTTACCATAAATTTTTTAGTATCCTATTTCTGTTTTCACTTCGGTATGGATTTAGTTTTGGTTAAGTGATTGAAAATTGTGTCTTCATAAATGGGGTACTGTTCTTAAGACAAATTATGTGGGAGAATGTGTATTCATGTAGGCCTATGTCTCTGTGTGAGTATCGCGGATGCATTTTTAGGTAGGTCATTTAACCAACTGAGTTATTAGTCAAACTGAAAATACTTGAGAGCCACTAGTTATAATATAGAATGTAGAATGTATTTTCGATTTTACTTTTTACCTGATACAATTATGTGCAAATACTGGTGAATATTAAGTATTTGCTGTATGACACACTAAATCATTTAGAAATCACAATGCTCCAAATGCAGGAGGTACCATATACATGTAAAATTTACATACTAATATTAGAGACTTGAAAATGTGTATATCCTCTTATTTTAAATTCTGCAAAAATATATATTTCTATAGAACATGAAGAACACATAGTAGTGTATAAAAAGCTATGTTTTTAAATATAGATTAGGCCTTCAATTTTTCAAGGATCTAGAAATACAATGAAAAATGGGTAGATCATCCACTTGTTCCTTTCAACAAACATTATGGTTGTTGCTTTGAGCTCTGCTCTGTTCATATTAGTCAGTGGAGTTCGTGTTGGTATCACACTCTTAAATTAACTGGACTGGCTCTTAGTAATCTCCTTTCAAATGCTTCACATAGTATGAGAATGGGGATCTGAGTATAGACACACTAAATCAAAGCATTTGGAACACTGGCACCTTCTTTGAATGGTTATATGTCTTGAGAAGTTGTTGAAAATAGCATACTTCTTTTGGAATGATTAAAAAAGCCAGTTGGCTTGAAATCCTAGGTTAACATTAGAAGTTTTTGTTGTTGTTTTCTGGCTAATTTACAATTTGAATAATTTCATGCTGCCTGGTTAAATAATTTCCTTTGAAGTCTATTTCTCATTTATTTTGTTAAATACTTAACCTTCTCTCACAAAGTCCGTATTGTTTTCTCATATGCTTCTCCTTATGAGGTATAGATATCACACATTTTTATGTCTGTAGCTCTAAAGTCTACAACTCTTGACAAATGTAATTACTAATCACATTTGTTAATATTTAATAGGAATAGCATTTTTCAACAGATTACTTGATTTACAGGCACAGAATATAAAAGTATTCTGCATGATATAATGAGTCAAAAAATATACAGTAAATTAGAATTACTAAAGGGAATGATCTCTTCATGCAAAACCCTTAAATATGGTTATTTCCCATACTCTTCTCACTGTAAATTCTTCCCTCCATCATCCTATCCATCATGACATTCCAACTATTACTTTCATATAATCAATACTCAGAACTGTATTTTAAATCTTGATCTTCCCTGTGTCTTCCAACATCTCCTCTATTGGATAACATCATCTGTCCCTGCCTACTGGCAGTTGTCTGTCTAGAAACTAGGAGACTAGAAACTTGAAACTCATTTTTATTCTGCCTTCCCCTTAAACAAAATGAGTGTTTCATAAACCTACAGAGTGTTTCTCCAGTGTGTGTCTACCTCATCTCTTCCATTGGCTTCCCAAGGATTGTATCCAAACATAAGCTTCATCATCTTGTATTAAAACAAATATAGTGCTCATCTAACTGATTCTGTCTTTGTCCCCCCCCCCCAAACTCACTTGGTAAAGATCGCATTTTAGAATGTGTACTTTCTGGGTTCAGAAATATTTGGCTCCATACTTCCTACCAAATGGACCCTCCAACCCTTACAATTTCTTACAGTTGGACCAAGGTGACCATCTGTCATGCTTTCACATACTTTGCCACACCGTCCTCCTAGTCCTGTCCCCAAACAAATACGTCTAAGAAGTGGCCACTTCTGCCCCTGCAACACCACCTGTTTAATGTCCCTGCACCTTGATCATACTCTTACCTGTGCCTCCAAGGTCCTTAACCACACACCTATCTGTCAACATTCTACTCACGCTATTAGGCCCAGCTCCCCTGACCTTTGGTGGAATTCATCAGTCACCCTTATGTGCTATCTTTGCAATTGATGCTTTCACATATTTCTTTCTGGTCACATGTATGTTTCCACCATGCTACTGTAAGATTTTTTAAGGAGATTTTCTTGGAGCCCTCAAGTGAGAAACAGTGTTTCATACAGAGAGTATGAGACACATTCAACAAATGTTTGTTAAGTTGAGCAATTAGTACTATTAATGTGTGTTCAACATAAATATAATATTCTGCAAGTAATGTAATAATGGACTTCATACAAATGCATGTGGAAATATTTTATTTCCAGCTTCAGAAAATACATGAATTTTATCATGAGGTGAATATTTAAAATTGATTTATCTTAAATAGAAATAAAACACTTATTTAGTCACTTTGTCCTTTTCATACCTCTCTCTGTCTCTTTTTCCTTTATTCTTTCCTTCAAGCAAGTATTCACCAAGTCAAAAAAAAATTTGGCCCATCTCTAAGAAGCTCATTTGCTGAATTTATTGTTTGTGGTTCATTATAACTGCAGATAACTAACATTTCTTGTAGACTGTCATGGTCAATGTGAATTCATTTGTTTGGATGTCTCTGACATCCTAGAGATCGACTCTTTTGGTTATTACGTATTTTTGAAAAAATTGGATTTATAGTATGTAAACATTTGTGTCTATCATAACCTTGCTTCAAAAGGATATAAAATTATAGAGGAATGTTCACCATGATGAGATAAAATGTGGTGATGGCAGAATAGAAAAGCCTACATATGGTAAGATGATGTCATGAGTGAAGGTGGAGCACACAGCCCATGCTGTGGACTTCTGTGCCTTTGCTAGAAGTAAACCATTGTTTTGGCTCTAAGTCTCCTGGCAACTCTGAGGATGAGAATGGGCAAACCAGTGCCACACATATATAATGTCCATAAAATAAAAACAAATCTGTTCAGAAAAAATCCTTACTATTCCTGAGACTGAAACCAAAGGGAAAAAAATTCCTTACATAGTTCTTCAGAATGAGGACATGGTCATGTTGTAAAGAATATTCTCTGCATCATATATGCAAGTTAAATTCTCTGCAACTTCATGGAATTTGCTAAAGTCCCCAAGTGTAACCCGGGGAATTCTATCTAAAGACAGTTCAGGAAAACTTGTTCTCCAGCAGACAACAGAAAATGGTTCTGGTATCCTGGTCTGTGATCCTCTAGATAATCGAAGCATCATTTTTATATTATATAGATAAATGGATGAGGTAGCATTATTTGGTCATTATTATAGTCATTGCCTCTCTGCTCAAGTTGGAATAGGTTGTGTCCATCAGTTTGAGGATCAAATCCATGATAAGCATAGATGAAGGAAAAATTATGGGTTGGTTATGTGACCTTTCAGATTTTTAGCACTGATCTTCATGAAAGCTAAGTTTCCACATCTTAAGAAACCCTTGGCGGGTAGTGATATGTGCTTGGATAGGCCAGCTACCCTCCCTTTGAGGTGGAAAAAATGAGCACCCATCATTTCAGCTTGAGTGTGTATGAAGTATGTTAGATCTCTTCTAATATAGGATTAATGGGAAATTGTGGGAATTACCAATCTATGCCATGAAATAAAGATATAATAATTTGAACCTGAAAAAAAACCAAGAAATTGTAAGTGAGCATTCATCCCATTCATCAAATTTAAAATAAAGGACCTCTGTATAACACCATTTGAATAATTAACTATGATCAATCAGTTGAAACATGTGAACTTTGGTAACAATGAGATAATGTCTATAGACTGAGTCACTGAAAACGGTCAAACACTTCAGAATACCTACCAAAAGGCATGACTTTGACTTTAGTTGATTCTACATAGCCATTTTCTTCTGAGAATCACTATGATCAAATGTGTTTTAATTGACTCTATTCTAGAGGCTAGTATCATATATTTTATTAGCATAGTACAGTTCCTCTCAAAATTATCTCATGTTCTACAATTCATAAATAATTTTAGTGAGAAATTTTCCATTTAATGTCTGCCTTTTGAAGAACAACCCTGAAGGAAACCATTTTTCTTATTAACACAATAGGGATCCTGGAGTCCAGGTACCCCTTATGAACTCTGTCATGGGTGAAATAGAATAACTAAAAGCTAAATGATCAGAAGCATGTCACCGTATGTTTGAACAAACAGTAGGCTCCTTGACAGGGGTGGAATATAAGTATTAAGACAAATATTATCTTCCCTGCCAGGAAATGAATTCAAAATATGAAGAAAGAATTTATGTCTGGGAGTGAAAAAGAGGTGAGGATGGGCCAACCTAGTCTTAAATCTTCCATTGCATTTTTTTCCCCTCACAAATGAAGAAAGGGACATTTAAAACCTATGATTGTGTAGGGTCTTAAATCTCTATCATATTAAACCCATCAAGAAAATTCATATCCCAGAACATGTTTTTCTAGAACCCCCCTCTCCGTGTTTCAGGAAAGTATCTTAGACTTATATAAGGATGACCAAAAATTGTCTTTATTGTGTGATTTAGCTGCTTTTGCCAAAGGAGCAGATCTGTCAGCATTTGAACAGTTAAGTTAATATGTGGTGCCCCATATATTCTTGGTAAATGAAAGTCTGTGGGCTTTCAAGCCCAAGTCACCAGCTCCAGGAGTGGAGCCTGTGATAGCCATTGGGAAAAACAAACAAACAAACAAACAAAATGGAAAATGTCTTTTTTTTTCCACTGGGTAAACATTCTCGATTATATTGTATATTTTTCTGAGTTAATTCCTGAGAAACTCTAAAACTTGCCTATTTGATTATAATTTTCCATAAAATGTGACGAACACATTTTAAAAATTGTATATTATTTTATCTTGATAACAATAAACACTTAAATAGCACTGGTTATTTTAGGGAATCAGTGGCTGAAAAACATGTTCTCACTTCCTTTGGTAATTGCACAGACTTTATTTACTCAGCAGCCTTATAGCCATTATCACTGAACAGTTGAAGGAGCATTCATCTTGCCGTCAACATAAAAACCATCCACTTGTGCTGTGGGAAGAACAGTAGGATCTGCTGGTTTCCTATGCCAGTGAATTCAAGGCTAAGATAACTTTCACTTGTCAAGTTGCTGTCACTTTGTTAAGAATTAGAGATTGTATGTTTCCTAAATTTATAACAATATGTCACTCTTTTGCAACTAAATGGAAATGAACAACTCTGGGTTGTTTTCAGTGTGTAAGAAAAAGGTTTATTGTATCACTAATGAGTATCTTGTCATGGGGAAACTTCTATCTATTTAATTGGCATGTAGCATATTAAAATGCAATAGCTGTGAGTTATATTAAATGGGATTCTAAATGGCATTTCATCATAATGGTACATTCAAATTATTTTCCCTTTTATTCAAAGGCCATTGACTCTCATACTTTGATATTTAGTGGGTTTCTTCTCTGACTAGAAAGAAACTCTTGGAGTTCTCATCGTGGCTCAGTGGTAATGAATCCAGCTAGAATCCATGAGGACATGGGTTTGATCCTTGGCCTCCCTCAGTGGGTTAAGGATCCAGTGTTGCCATGAGCTGCGGTGTAGGTTGCAGATGAGCCTCAGATCTGGAGTTGCTGTGGCTGTGGTGCAGGCCTGTGGCTACAGCTCTAATTGGACCCCTAGCCTGGAAACTTCCATATGCCTTGGGTTCCCCCCCTCAGAAAGAAAAAAAGGGAAGAAGGAAGGTAGGAAGGAAGAAACTCCCTTGGCATGTTCAGCTGTCTTCAGATTTCAGGTATTGGTGAGAGGTAGGGGAGATTGATGCAAATCCATGGGTACCTCCATCCCATCCTAGCCTGATGCCAGGGGAGCTCTGGCACACCCATAGTGAGACTGCTGAGATCACATATATGTAGGCAGACACAATTCTTTCTTGCCATCACCCCCCAACAAAGCACATAGGGAAGCAAGTGTCTTAATATAACAGCACTTTCCATCAATTCCTGAAGGTAAAAGTGGGTCAGTATTCGTTTGGCAAATATAATTACTTTGTGCTTGGTGCTGTGTTCCACCCTGGGGTAGTTATACTGGTGAGGAAAGGACGAGAGCCAAGCCACCAGGAACTTGTACTATCAGTTATGTAGGTAACTCAGTTGTATGCCATTGTTCCCTAGGGGACAATATGATTGGGACTATATTACTCAAATCCATCACATATTTTTAGAAAATCATACTTGATAATTCTCCCTCATTCCCCATCCTCAAATTATCACCAAACCTTGTAAAAAAGACCTTCAAACTATTTTCAGCTCTCACATTGTATACTTAAATTGAGTTACCATGATGTTCACTTTAAATATCTAATCATTTTGTCAGTTGTATCTCAAAAAAGTAAAGAAAAAATATGCAACTCTCTCCACATCTTCCCATCTCTTCCACCACTTCCCCGGCATGTGTTTACCTTAATGTAGCCACTGAGCTTTCACAGTAATCTCCTAAATGGCCTCCCTACATTCTTTTTCTTTTATTTTCTTTCTTCTTTTCTTTTTTCTTTACTTTCTGTTTTATTTTGGTTTGTTTTGCTCTGTCCCAATGTATTTTTCATGCTGCAGTTAAAATGGTGTTTTTCAAAATGGAAATTTGAGGATCAACACTGTATCTTCCTAATAAAAATCTGCAAGCACTTGAGTGACCACTCACTTGCACCTGCTTTGCAAATTTTTCTTTACCCTCTGGCTGTATTTTTAGGAAGAAAGACCACAATCCTTTATGTATCCCATCAATTTTGCCTGAAATTCTTTTTGTGATTTGCTGAGTTTAATCTTCTGTTGAAGAAAGTCAAGTTTTTTAAATTCTATTTGTGAAAGCCTATATCTCTTCTAGGAGCAAAGACTATGGAATTTCATTCCTGTAATTTTGAGTGGTGATTTTGGCCATTTTTTGATAGTTTTTCTTCTATTTGGTTATTTTCTATATGTCTAATCTTTGATGGAGTAGCATTTTATTATTTTTGCTATTTCAAGATTATTGAATACTTGTATACCCTATGTTTGCATTTAAATATCAAATATTATATTGCTGTTTTGATAAAGAGAGAGAAAAGCTCAAAAACTGTAAAAAAAAAAAAAAAGAAACCATAGTTCTATTTCTTAGGGCAGATTCATAAATTGACAGCTTGTGTCCAAAGACTTAAAATTGACAAACAAATATAACTGGTTCTATTTGATAATTTGTCCATGTTAAATTCAGGCTCACTTTTGCCATAGAAATAGAAAATGATTTGTATTTAAGGGGAAATTTCCTCCCTAGCTACATAATACATTTTTGAAACACAAGTTCTGTTTTAAGGGTTTATTCTTATACTCTTGTAGTTTTCATTCTTCACAGTGAAATATTATATATATATATATATGTAATTTTCCACAATATTCCAAATAAAACTGACATTACTCAGTAGAATCTATCTTTTTTCCCTTCAAGTAAATACCTGCCACAGCCATTAAAACCATGAGAACTGCTACTGAATGGAGTTAAATGATGAGATGTTCTCTTTAGAAAAATTATTTAGACATATCTGCATCATGTTCTTTTTGTGCTTTCTTCTCTTGCCCCCATTCCCATAAGTGATTAAAGATAATAGGAAGACAACATTTTTCTTTACGGTGTTATAGGTCCAGGGGAAGCACTGTGAAGAAGTAGAGGGAAGGGGGAAAGAATTCTGAAAAACTCCAAAGGCTGACTTAAGAAACAACTCTTGGATTTCTGAAATAATTCTAGCTTTCAAATCGAGTTGAGGTTTTTAGCTGGAAGGAAACTCATCAAAAAGTGCTTCATCTATCTCAGACTTCAGACACTTGGGGAGAAAATTAATAGAGGGACTAACCACTTCACTTTTTCTCTTCTCTAAACAAAAATTAGAAGTGTCAAAATTTTTCCTTAATTGTATTGATTTCTCTATTTTTTAATAAGCTTTAGCTTTACTCTTGAATTATCACCTAATTTTGTTCATTATCCTAGCTGGGTAAGTAAATATTTGAGTCTTAATTTTATGGGAATTTATTTTCAGATCTATTTTTAGTATTATTATTGGCATAATATTGATAACATTTGAAACATCATTTATCTGTGTTCAAGAAGTTCCCAGCTGAAGTATCTATTTGGGGATGTTTTTCAGAGTTGGGACAAAAATGTGTGAGACATCCAGCTATCCAGAAACTTTGTGAATAAATCTTGCACAACTGAGATGTTAATAAGTAATCTAAAATTTTATAAAATCTCATTTAAGTAACATAAAGTAATTATAATCATTTACTTATATGATTTTAAAATTTGAAACAATCTCACTTGTATAAAAAAGGAGAAAGTAAAAACCAAAGAATTTATTTTTCCTGAACTATCTGTGAATAAATTGCTACCATGATACCTATCACTCTTAAATACCTATATTTCCTCCAAAAAAGCTTATCCTATAGTTACAACCATCCAAATCAGGAAGCAATCATCGATGCATCATAACTGTGTAATCGTCTGACCCCCATTTACCTCAGACTACATTTCAGCATTGTCCTCAGTGGATTTTATCAGGCTTTCATTCACATTTCTATAAATGTCTTTAAAGGTTCCAGTTCAGAATTACACTTTAATTGTCTATCTAGAGGATTTCCCCAGCCTTCCTTTGAAACATTCCTAATTTTGATACCATTGAAGATAACAAAGCTGTTATTTCAAAGTATCTTCTCATTTGAGATTTTTTTGATGTTTATTCATGATCATATCTAGATTATGAATCTTTGGCAGTAATATTACTTCATTCACATTGCTATAATGAAATACTGTAGACTGGGTGGCTTATGAACAACAGCTACTCAGTTCTCATAGTTCTGTGTCTGATGAACAAGGATAGCCTCCTTTTCTCTCTTTCCTCACATGGAAGGGGTGAGGAATCTCTAGGGGGTCTCTTATAGGAGCTTTAATACTATTTATATAGACTCTGCCTTCAGGAGCCAATCACTTCCCCACCTCCAAATACTATCACACTTGTTAGGATTAAACACATGGATTTTGGGAGGAATAAAAACATTTAGTCTGGAGAAAATATCATAGAATTGATACTATGTTATTTTCAGCACAGGATTTTGATTTATCCTGTCCCTGCTATTGATAACTTTGGTACATTGGTCAAGGCTGTTTCTGTGAGCCTTCTCTGTCACAGAGTTACTCTTTCCCCGTATATTTTATAAATTCATGGGCAGAGTTACTTTGAGAATATGACAATACACCATTTTTTGCTGAAACTTCAGTTTACCCATTTATTCTTTTATGTCAGTATATAGACTCATGTCTTAATTTAATGTTTTATTATTTAGTAATACTGATTTTTTTTAAATATTGTGGTTCAGATGTTCCATATTTGGCTAATAGAAACCTCTTCAAGCTTTGTCTGTGAACACCCTGTCGTTCTTTGAGTACTTTCCTGTACAACATGTGTTCCAGGTGCATCTTGTTCTTTCCTTGTCCCAGTGCTGCATTGAATTGGTCATTTCTCCAAGGAACTGTTTCCTTTCACTACAGGGTCATATTTAGAAGCCAAGACCTGGATACTGGGTATGGCCATTACTATTGGAGATTGCTGTTTCTAGCCTCTCAATTTACACAGCTAGGAAAGATGTGTTTACTAAGCTTGTATAAGAAGTGTATATGTGTGTGTACACTCATTTACAATTATATTTTTTTCTGTAATAAAAAGTATATTTTAAAAACCATGAGTTCATACCAGTATCTCAATCCCATTCCAAAGCCACACAGTTCATTCTAGTTTTCTTATTTATGTAAAATTTGATGGTATACAATTTGTACTTTTTTTAATTTTATAGTTTACCAGATGTGTTCTTCAAAAAAAATTTGTATTTTATATTTAAGTATAATTGATTTACAATGTTATGTTAGTTTCAGGTCTATAGCTAAGTGATCCAGTTATACATATACATATATCCATTCTTTTTTAGATTATTTTCCTGTATAAGATATTACAGAATAATGAATAAAGTATTCCTCTGCTGTACAGCAGGTCCTTGCTGGTTGTCTCTTTTATATATAGTAGTATGTATATGTTAATCCTAAACTCCTAATTCACCCCCCCCCAGTCTTTTTCCTTTGGTAACAGTAAGTTTGTTTTTGAGGTCTGTGAGTCTCTTTCTGTTTTGTAAATAAATTTTATTTATTTTTGTTTACATTCACCATCAAATAGTGAAGCAGCCAGGATGAATATTTTCCCTGGCTTTATTTGATTTGTGCTCATTAGAATTCCTAACTTTTACAAAAGCAGCAAATAATGGAGACAGAAACCAAATCTAATTCTCTTTCCGTTTCTTTACTACTTCTTTGTCTCTTTCTAAAAACAAACAAACATAAAACGGAATTAAATTCTTGAACTTGTAGCTCTATTATGCACTTTTGCTTTTTTTTTCTTAAAAATTCTTTGTATGCTTTTGATATAAATTTATGTAAACTGGTTTATTTAATATTCAAAATCAGACAGTGTTCAGGATAAGTATCATGAAACCAGCTTATTAGTGAAAATAAATCAATGGAAAGCAGTGAGATTTGTGAAAGTGGAGGTTATTATATTTTTAAATGCGATTTGCATTCCCAAGTATGAAAGCATAGTCCCTTATTCCCTTCCCTACCACTCAGTGAATTTTGGATCACAAAGAGTATGATCATTTGCTAAGGTCAAACACAGATAACAGTGGGGGTTAACTGACTTATTGGCATGTGAAATTGCAGCTACCACATTCATGCAAATGATAATTTAATCTAACTGAGTTTGTATTCTGCTACATAGACAGTAGACATTACTCTGTGATTTATAGGATAATTGCATACATTGCTTCTAAACAAGTTTGCTTTACTCTGTGCCAAGAATGCCTTATAACCTTCTCCACATGTGAAGAATATTTCAGAAAATGGATCTTTACTCTGGATTGCTCCGTGGGTGCTGGTTAGTATGCTGAATATTTAGTAGCTGCTAATGAGATTCCTATCAGCTTATCAATGTCCAATTTCCTGTTTTTGCATGGCCTAATTCTATGAGAAATTTTTGGAGACTCTTAATACCTAGTAACTGGCCCTAAGAGATACCTAAATCTACTCTGAAATAAAACCTTCTTTGATTAATTTATAGCTATAGTAAGACAAGCATACCCCTCTGCATAATAACTTGCAAAGAGGATCTTGGACTAAAAATCCATGGTTTCTTGTTCATAATTACTTTGGGGGGGGGAACAGATCTTATATTTGTCATTTCATTTGGAATATCATTTATTAACTGGCAGTTTCTTCCTGCTTTCAATAATTTCTTTCTGACTTAGAATAGCCTTTGACTTAGAATGAGAAAATACCTCATTTATGTATTTTTTTCCAATTTCATCTATATGCATATCATTCTGATAATGGCCCAGGAGCCTAACTTTGCCAGAAAATGTTGATTTAGCTTTTCTTTCTTTTCCTTTTATTTTTCTATTTTCAGTCCCTTATTCAATTCACTTGCAGGAAAATTGATTTTGAATAATATGGTCATGATGTCAAAACAGTACAAATTATACCCTGCTGCCATCTGGAATGGTGAAAAATAAAAGCTTTATTTACACTGTTTTCTTTAAGAAAAGAATAGTAAATGTTTTTCCCCCTCTTCAGGGACTGTATTCTGGAAAGAAATGGTTCTTGTTTGTAGCCTGATAGTGTGGTGTATTCTGAAAGATAATGACTTGAAAACTCATTTGCTGCAAAAAAGTAGCAAATAGTCCAACTACTAACTGCTTAGGCTTCCAGCCTCTGTGACACAGATCTTTCTGTTCTCTCAGAAAAAGACAAAGCCACTCAGGGTAGTCATTACAGGTCCCATATTATAGAGGAGATCTCTGTGCAGCTTCTGGTTAGAGGGTTGATATGCTGAGTCTACTTGCATCTACTTGGGGTTTGCATGCAGTATTTAGGGGTCTGCTCAAAGTAGAAGCCCTACCACTTATTACAGCCCTTTCTAGATAATGCCATAAAAGTTACAGAATGGTTTTAAGAAATAAGTCCAGTGCTGAAGTTGAGCTCCTTGGGTCAATTATTCAATATTTATTATCCTTTCACAGTCTTCCATTTCTCATCCTCATTATTGGGTAGCACACATGGCGGAATTCTATCCCCAACTAGCCCCAGTACTAAAAAATGAGAAGTCAATTGATATGTATCCATGGATTGATGATTTGTAATATAGAGATATTTTAGGAGTTTCCATCATGGCTCAGCCGAAACGAATCTGCTTAGCATCCATGAGGACACAGGTTTGATCCCTGGCCTCCTTCAGTAGGTCAAGGATCCAGCATTGACGTGAGCTGTGGTGTAGGACACAGACACAGCTCAGATCTGGTGTTGCTGTGGCTGTGGCATAGGCCATCGGCTACAGCTCCTAGCCTGGGAACTGCAGGTGCAGCCCTAAAAAGACAAATTATTTATTATATCCCATTGATCTTTAGTCTCTAGTCCTTTCTGCTTGAAAATAAATAAATAAATAAAAGATAGCCAGGTATTGAGAATTATATTTATTTTGTCTTTGGTTATAAGTTGACCCTGATGAAGAGTTCTATCACTGTTCATGATGAGTATTTATTCAAAGAACAGCAAGTGGTGCAAAGGAAACAAGATGAAGTAAAAACACACCAAATCTAGAGTTACAGGTTTATTATTATTTTTACTGTGTGTAAGACTGGGAACAAGTAACGCTCTTGGTGAGTCTTTGTTTTGTAGCTGCAGAAAATGGTAGTTATGATACCACCCTTGCAAACTTCAGGCAGCCCTAATAAATCTGAAATGGTTTCAGTATTTTCAGTCATTCACAGCAAACCTTTGTATTTACCCAAGTATTTAGTTATTTTTTAAAGTTTGTTTGGGAGAACAGATCAGATGACAATATAATTTGTTTTCTCTCTACCATTGATTAATCAAAAAGTCTAAAATTTTGTTCAAAGTGAGAAATGAGGGCTTTGACTAGCTTTTAAGCGGTTACTTGGCACTGATACCACCCTCTGATTTCACATACATGTCTATATAATCCCACTATTTTTATGAGTTGTGTAGAATATTTTTCCCTTTTACAGTTTATTGCTGCAGCTCTTGTTCTATCAAGCTTTAGAGTCTCTTGCCTCTGTTCTCTTTAAATCTTATGTGGGAGTTTGGAATAGAGTAAGTACATATATGCTAATATTTTATTAGATGCCAAGCGCCAGTGCCAGGCAACACTAGGCACACTTAATGCATTATCTCATTCAATCTTCCCATATTTGAGCTGGATACTATTTTTACTGACAAAGAATCTAATTATCCTGCAGATACAATTAACTCACAACAATATAGAAATTGTCTAGATTACTTCATACCCAGTGCCTGACCTAGTCCTGGCACAAAGGAGCCCTTCAATAAATATCTGTAGAATAAATGGTGATCTATTGACTATCCAGTAGATTTTTAAAACTAAGAGTTCAAAAGTCCTTTTTCTTTTAATATAATGCAACTTTCATAAATGTAAAGACACTTTTTTTATCTGACCGTCTTGAAACCAATATATTTAAATTTTCCAAAAGGATTTTTTACTGTCTTCTGTATAAAAACCCACTGACTTTATGTTGCTTAGATTAGTACTGTGTCTCTAACATGTAAGGCTACCATTCAATACCTTTAGAGGGTATAGCACTTTTATTTAAGAAAATATTCATTCTTTTCATCTAATGTTTGACTTTTGTTAAGGAAAATGTCCCTTATGCAATTCTTTCATCCTTCAAAAGGACAAAAATCATTTACACTTCTATAAGATTATATCATAAATTCCTAAAGCTTTAAGACACCCAGCCACTGAGAATTTTTTTTTCTCCTGGCAGTGAAAGGAGACCCAGAGTGTCTGCCTCAACATGCAACTGGGTGATTCACGTGGATGTTATCATTAGTTTGAACATCAAGCTTTCCATTATTCTAAAGATAGGAGAGCAGAGTAGAGATACATGTTCTTTTGAATTTCATTGCGTTTACACTTTTTTTTTACATGTTGACATTTTGACTTCTAGGCACTTGAAACCGATATATGAGGGGAGCCTTCCTATAAAATTAAGAAAAGAGGAACTGAATTGTGTGTTTCTAGAGCAGCAAATGCACTAAGTTGAAGAAAGAACCCAAGTGTAAATTGCATGTCTCAATTGATGAAAATCATCTGCTAATTAAATAAAACTGTTGACTGTAAAAATGAAGACATCATTAACAACTATGTTTATAAGTCTAACACTACTTAAAACACTACAAAAGATAGTTTTTGCCTCTTAGACTTATATTCAAATTGAGGAAGCCAAATTTGTAGCCACAAAAGTGTTAAAGAATGATTAACTGATTAAATCAGTATCATTAAATGAGCTGAGTAGGAATTCAGAGATGCCACATGAATGAATGCAGAAACAGTTGGCAAAATTTCCTAAATATATCTCATGGCAAGTGTTTATTGATCACCGTGATGGTTAAAAAGAAGTAACATATAGCTCTACCTTCTGTGAACTTCAAAAACTTTTAAAGAGGAGCCACTATGAACTATTTGGTCTTTAGAAAAGGGATTCCAGGGAATGAATTCTCTACAGGAAAAAAAAAAAAAAAGTGCTTATCTCTTCCTCCAGATTCTGAGTTTGCTTTTTATACTCCATTCTCACAAAAACATCTATATTGTCACTAATACCTAAATGATCAGGTATTTTTGCCAAATCTTTTAATATTTATTCTGGAAGACTATTCTCCTGACATGACTGACATGACTTTTCTTCATAAACATATTTGCTGTAAGTCTGAAAAATTAGAAATGTGACATCCTGATAAACAGTTCTTCATGAAAAACTTTCTTAAATCACTGGCAGCAGAGTCAAAGCACCAGTCTATTTGAGTTCACTGAATCCTTGCAAGATTAGGCTAGAAGAACTGCTTAGGGCTACCTTAGAAGGAAGTGTGGCCTCAGCAGGCAATTTGGTTTTGTGTTTCCTATCAAATAAGAGAGGTTGAGTGTTAGCGGAATTGGAGCAAAAGTAAGCATCATTAAAATTGTTTATGGATGAACAATGAAAGTAGTTTGAGCATATTATGCAAAAGCTATTTCTTGATCATTCACAGACATCTAAAGCATAACTCCCTACAAAACAAAGTCAGGCTATTTCCCTGACACATTCTATTCAAGTCCATGGTAGGTTAGGGGTTATTAACAAAAGTTCTACTGCAGTAGGAAGTTAACTCTGGAAAATGCTGATGTTCATTTTTCTCTTTTCTTAATGGAACTGAAAGTTTTATATCAGCATACTTTATTAAGACCCCAAACAGATTCAAAGAATGTGCTATATTTCCAGGTCTATTATAGCTGCCATTACAAACAAAATATGTATGACTTCTACGATTCACTAAGCACAAGTATGTAGTAATCTGCCCTTTAATGGCCTCTCAAAATGACAGACCAAATGGCTTTGTGAAGGTCAAGTCTGATTTAAATTGTTGATGAATTAGTAGCTAATTCTGCATGATTGAATATTAATATGGAACAGTGATAAGTAAGGCACTTTAAAGCTTAATGAGCACATTAATGAATAGGACAAAATGTTTTTCTTTTCACCTCATGCAAAAGTTTTAAGCTGCTAACATATTGGCAATTTGTTAATTTTTGATTTTGCATTTTTCTGTAAAAGTTTATGTGGTTAGCATGTAAAAGCCAGACTTTTTTTCCCTCAAGTTCTTAGTACCATACGTTTGATGAGGTATCAAAATTAATGTTAGCAAACGGCCAAGGAAGTTTTATATAAATCACTAATAAATGTAGAGGTGAAAAAAAAGCAATTAACATCTTCTAAACTACGCCCACTGAGATAAGCATGCCAATTAGAAATTTCATTATTTCTGTAGTTCATTTTATGTTGAATACTCAGTTTTATTGCCAAATACCTGACAGTCAAATTGGAAACAAGCCACAACTGTCAACGTATAACAGCTCTGGCTATTTGAATCTGTTACATTGTGATGTTTCTCATGAAAATTTAATGAAGAAAGTGCATTCAAAGAGGTTCTGTGTGAAGGGGGGATGGATAGAATTTAATTACCCTTATTAAAAATAAGAAAGGAACTCTCTTTACATTCTCTATCCAATTAGTATGCAAGAAAGATTATCTTTGTTGTGCACTTGTGTATATGGAAAGGGGACTCTACAGTGTTCTTTATGAGCCAAGAAGGAAAAGAAAGGTCATGCAAATGTATTAGACTGTTTTCCATAGGGCACAAGTCAATGTTGTCAGCTCTCCCCAAGGTGAGGACTTCATTTCTTATAAATGGTTATTAATTCTAAATTTCTTTGGTAAGAGCCTTCAGTAAGTGGCTCAACAATCTTAAGTCTTTGACACTCGTCACCAATGGGCATAGAATATTGGCATGTGTTCTTCAGAGAGATGAACTTGTAGAAGAAAAGTAATGACTAGTAGAGCAGTGACGATGCATGCTAATGTAACTAGTAAGAATTTGTGCTACTGTAACTAGTAGTCAGACACCACAGAGGAGGTGGGGGTAACTCAGTAACTTGAAAAAGACAGAAATAGCTCAGGAATCCCAAGGCAATTTTTTTTTTATTAGCTGAAGTTAGTTACTTTCAATATGGAAATTAACAAAAAAAAATCTAATAACTTTTTTAGAAACAACTCTAGGTGACTGAAGCAGGGTAGTTGACTTTAGGGAACTTGAGGTGGAGTATTTTTGTCCTTTGAAGCATTTTGTGTCATTAGCTGCCAAAAGAGATGTCTTCTAATATAATGTGTATGGTACAGTGTCTATTGAGCTTTCTACTTTTTTTTTTTAAATTTTCCCTGAAACTAAGCTTTAGATATAAAACCTTTAAAGACATTAAAAAAATACCCTGATGAAATTCAAGTGGAATCAATTATTAAAATTAACTTAACCTTATATGCAAAATACTCTTTTATCTGATTTGTAATTTTTAACGTTTCCTTGGAGCCTTGAGAGTCCATCTTGAAATTCCATTCTTAACTACTGTCTCTGACATTTTTCCATTGTAGACCTAGGTTTGGCTGACAGTGTGTAAACATTCAAATAAACAGAATCCATCACTGCTTGCTCAGAAGAGTGCTGTCTTTCAGCTGAAGTGAAATGTAGCTCATGGATGTTAACTCTTTTTTTCAGTCTCTGGCCTCAATTAGCTGGTGGGACAGGAAAATATTCTCTAGTGAATCCATGTGTCAAATTCAACTTGCCTCAGCAACTTCTTTTGGACTTCGATAAACCTCACTGTGGGAGAAACAGCCTACATTTCCCCGTTAGCCCCTCAATTTTCTCTTCCAAGGACCTGGGCTTAATGTTCAGGGTACCTTTCATTGCATGGGAGCTTTATTCTTTGGTAGTATTTTGACATTCATTTACTATTCACATTAAAAAAATCTCTCTCATATGTGGAATCAAAAAAATAAACCCACTACTGTAATACACACACACAAATCTCTCTCTCTGCTTCTTAATTATTCCCCTAATGAACACTCCACCATAAGCAGTTTTCTACTATGTGTAGTAGAAAACTTTTCAATCACTGCAATATACTCATATGTAGGCTTGGGAGAAACTGCAGTTCTCTCAACATCTGTCAGCTCAGACTAGGTTGATGTCAAGGGGTTTGGATGCAAGTGAGTTCCAGAAGAATTTGTGTCATTGAGAGATAAACTGATGAGAATTTTAAATATACAAGACAGTGGACTGACTTACTCCTGCAGTTGATCTGAGGAGGGAAAGCGTAACTATGTTCTCAGACTGTGATTTGGGTTGTGTGGCTTTGTAGAAAAACAGACAGTGTGCTTAGCAGATGTGATTTGTCTGGGGAAAAGTGGAGGATTTCAGTGGTGGCAGAAGAAAAGTTTCCCAAGAGGGAGAAAATGGGTCCCGATTTAAAAAGCTAGCTGGATTTAGGAGATCTGAGTTTTCCCTGTGACTATGGAGACAGTGAAAAACACATAGACTGGACTGACAATGCTGTAGAGTCCTTTTCCTTGGAAATTGTGCCTCTTTAGGAAGACTCAAAGGATCATATCAGAAATTATAGGAGGTATCCAGAGAGAAGCTAGGTACCACATCTGATGCCTTCTGATTTCCTCACTGGTTGTGTCTTGAGTGAGTCATTTTGGAATTGACGGCTGAGGAAAACTCATCAGCGGTCAGGAGGAAGTGTTGATTATATTAACACCAGGCCTCATTGGAAATCAACATGTTTTATGATAGTCTTCAAACAAATAGCTAAGTTCTAATTTAGATCATTACTATCTATATAGCTAAGATCCCTTCAGTGCTTGAATAGAATGTACTTTTCTAATGCTGACTGGCAGATCTGGCAATGCAGGTTATCAATGTGAGTCATGCTTAAGGGAACTTGAATTTGTAAAGATCTAAGAGCTGGGACAATTTTGATGTTGGGTAGGGAGAAGTGAACTTTGGAAGAGTTGAAGATTCAAAATTTAGGGGTTTCAAGTTTTGAGTGACTGACAGTGGTACAGGCCTTTGGAATGGAGGAAAGTTTTCTCTTACCTTAAGGAGTATATACTTCTGTGCTGCATTTTTTGAGTTACTTTTGTCCTTTTCTTCTTCCATAAGGAAAAGTTTTAGATAATTTTTTGACTGTTTGAAATTCTTTATAAAGGAATTCATTCAGATAAACCTTTGCTTGTGTGAAAAGAATACAATTTTATCTGAAAATGAAAGGAAAAACAGAACAGATTCCAGTGCAGATAGCGTAGTCTGGCTCCCCGGCTTGTTCTGCATGTACTTACTGTAAAACTGCTCTGCTGGGCCAATGATTTCCCCTCCTTGAGGAGTTTCCTTCTCAGTACTTATACTTCTGATGTCCCTTTCTTTCAGGTCAACGCTACTCTTTCCTCAGTGCCCGTTTCACCACTTCTTCTTAGTGCTCCTTGACCTCCTCAGACACATCCTGTGTCATGACTTGTCCTGTGCTCCTGGAGAACTTGATGCATCCCTAGGTTGTGGTTATCATCAAACATGTCTGAACTCTTTGTTAGGCTGTGGGCCTCTTACTTAGACTGTGCACAGTGCTGCCCGTGAACAATACTGCAGCCATACCCTAGCCTGACAGTCCAATGCCACCTGGTGTATGTTATCTTCTCAACATTTGCTAGGATAGTGGGAAAGATTAATGTTCATTGACTCTCTCTTGAACCTTAGGTATCTGACTTGATAACATATTTGTATCACCTTTTGTCTTGCAGAGGATCAAATTCCCAGGGGGTTCCCTACCATTGACATGGGCCCACAGTTGAAGGTGGTGGAGCGTACACGCACTGCCACCATGCTTTGTGCAGCCAGTGGGAATCCGGATCCAGAAATCACTTGGTTCAAAGATTTCCTCCCTGTTGACACAAGCAACAACAATGGCCGTATTAAACAGTTACGATCAGGTAGGGTCTTGTTACTGTTTCCACAAACTCCTAGAGAATTTTTATTTTATTTTAGTTTAGTTTAGTTTTCTCTTTCTTTATTCTTATTTTTTATTTCATTTATTTTTTTTTAATTTTTAGGTATTGCTTTTTCTCCCTCTTCTCTTTCTCTGTTATTTGATGTGTTGTCCACGTTTGTGATGTCATAGCCCGTTTCAGAGTCTTTTTCCTTCTCTTTGTGTTTTGCAGCTTCTGTTTAATCCACATTGCTCACTGCTGTGACTGTATTTTTGATGATATTTTAATTTACTGCTCTTCTGCAGTATTTAATGGATCCATTTTCTCCTCTTTCTTTCTTATTTCTCTGTTTTCTTTGGAAACAAAATTTATTTCAACATTGGACCTCATTCAGAAATTGCAAGGAGTTCCAATGGTTATATCCATTAAAAACCAAAATGTTCATATTAAACACTAAAATGATTCAGTTTTGTTAAAGTGTGTTTTCTCTGTCTTTTCTACATTTGAATTCATCAGAGTACCAAAGTTTAGTAAGTTTGGGCACATCTGCTTTCTTTTCACTGAAATATAAAACACAGAAATGTCGTCTCATGAGTAACCAGATGTATTTTTTTTTATAAAGTCCTTTACAAAATACCCATGAAAGGAGGGGATCTTATTAATATCATTACAATATGATTACCAGTATTTTCGACACATTAGCCATGGTAGTGTGCGCCCACACTAAAGATTTTTAAACCCTCCAGTGACTGGATCTACAGAAGTCTGCTTTTGGTGTAGACTCCAGCCTTCGCTCCTTTCTCTCTCTCTTTCTTTCTCTCTCCCTCTCTATCTCCCTCTCTCTCCCATGCCCTTTTTTCCTCTCCCATCCCCATCCCAGGTTTATTCCTTTGCTCTCTTTAGATTAAAAATAGAGATAATTGTAAGTTTTGAGAGCCTGTCCCTAGGTAACTTCACAGGGACATATACTAATAAGCTGTTTACTTTGGCATTGGTAGTAATATTGATAAAGAATTCTAAGTTGTTTAACTGCCTGTCTTCCCAGAATTCTCAGCTTTTGACCTGTCCTGTGATGTTAAAGCGTCTTGTTAACTGCCTCTTTTGCTTGTTGTCAGCAGAATTGTGTAGATTAGCATTCTGTTATTGTAAATAAAGAATTAATTATTCACATGTAACATAGATGATTTAGTATATAAAGCTTTAACTCTGAAAAATTTGTACCAAATTATAAGGAATATAATAATATTTTTATGCTGTCTTTCTTCTCTCCGTATTTAAATCTCCAGAATCTATTGGTAAGTGCTTAGTTCTGAAGCGCACTTCACCCCCACTAATTTCCATATTCAGATTATTATTATTATTATTATTAATAAAATGCATGGCATGCATTTTACTAACTGTCAGTGTAGACACCAGATTTCCTTAGTGGCGCGCACATGCACACATCCACAAACTGTTATCGTAAGAACACTGTATAGAAAAATAAAATAGCACACAAGTTATATCACACAAATGTAGCATAGTAAGTAGCATAAGATATATCCAGTGAACATTGTTTGTTTCTAGTTAGTTTTTAGTATCTCCTATAACAGTATATATATATATGCATATCTATATATATACTTAAATAGATTAGCCAGTATTTTCTTCAACTATATCTTTAAAAATATTGTTTAGTTCTTTTTTTTTTAAGAATATGAGGCATATACGATATAATTCTAACCCTAGATGATCCCACATCTAAGAACTCAGTTGCTTCTCTGAGAAAGGCAATGCTGCCTATTGTGGTCTTTACCCTCTGTGGTATAATGCAACTTGCTTTTATGATCTAATAATATTATCTAATATATTCCTGTTTTACCAGTATAGTAATTCAAGTTTCTTTTAAGACCTTATTTAATTCTGTAAATCTAATTTAATTCTTCTCCCCAGCCCTAGCCTCCTTCTTCTCGTACTAATGCTTCTTCTTTCTAATCTTATTTGCATTCATATTATCCACCCAGGTGGTACACCAATAAGAGGTAAGAGTGCTGAACTAACGTTCACAGAATGATCTTACTCATTCTTTCTGTCCTTTCATCACTCTCATCTTTGTCCTGTTTTCAAAATCATTTCAATAATGTCCATCAACTTTTTACTTTTCCTTTGTACTGTTTTGTTTGATTGGTGACTCTCACATTGTGAATTTTTCTTTTCTTTTCCTTTTTCTCTTTGTTTTGTTCATTTCTTTCTTTATGAAAATGATTATTTAAGTTGTGATATGCTTCAAAGAAAGCATATCCAGGTCTTTAGACCACAGACCAGTCACAGCGTACCATCTGTCCCTCTTTTTTTCCTTTTCTTCTTCTTCCTTTTTCCTTTTTTTCTTTTTTTTCTTCTTTTTCCTTTTTCTTTTTTCTTTTTTTTTTTTTTTTTTTTTTTTTTTTGTCCAACTGGAGAAAAAAAAAAAGATCATTTTTTTTCTTCCTTAGCTGTTCTTGTTCTGGACCAAAGCCAAGATGGTCTGGAGAACAGTGGCAGACATGCAGAAGACAGCCTGGAACATCTGCTTTTTGTCTTTATCTTTCAGAAGGTTTTTGCTTTTGCTCTTCAATTCTTTTTTCTCTTACTATCTTAAAAGTCAAAGAATGACTCCCCTTTCCACCTGATCCCACTCACCTACAACCTGACAGCAATGCTTTTTTCCCCCCCTACTTCTTTTTTTCTTGGATTACTCGCCTCTGGATTTTTCGATCTTCTGTCCTTCAGGCTATGGAAACAAACGGTGCTGAGTATTCTTGGTGGTATGTGGTATTGCTGGTTTTTCAGACTTTGACTCAGTGTGCATTTCTTTTATAATTCTTGTTTTGTATTTTTCTTGGGGTTTTGTGACACCACACTGCTAATCCCACTGGTGGATTTTGATGGGTGTCTTAGGGGATCTGCCTCGAGGTCCTCAAGCAGTGGTTGGTCGGCTCTCCTGGCTGGCATAGGCCGTGCTTTTTAACTTTTTTAAAACCTTCTAATTCAACTACTCTTTGTTTTTCAGCAAATGTAATAAATGATTGTAAGTTGTGGCAAACTTGTCTTTCTTTTCTTAAACATCTGCATGTCTTAAGGGAGTTTTGTTTCTTTAAGTGATATTTTCATGATATATAATGACTAATTTTAATTTTTTGCTTCGGCAGCCTTTTTTGTGCTTGCTGCGTATTTTTGGCTTTCTTCAGCAGAAGACTTTCTTGAAAACCCGGCCTGGTTTTTTTGAGCGTATCTCTCTTTTGCGCCACTTTTGATACCAAAATGAAACAAAACAAAAAATTAATCTTTTGTTTTATTTAAAAGCCATACTTCCTTGAAGCAGTCTCACCCATCTTCATTTTATTAGTCTAGGAAATAAGCGTGTTAAATATAACTAGAATTCTTGCTTGGGAACAGAGATATTGCTTTTGTATGCTAGAATTGATGATGTAAAATTTTTTTTTAAAAAGGAAATAATCTCTATATGTTTTTCTCATCGCATCATTTTCTGTCTGTGCACCTTAGCAAGAGATTGAATCGGCGTTGAGCGGATCTTCCTTTGCAGGGTTTTTCATATTGTTAAGAGGTTTAGCTTTCTGAACTGAGGAAGCCTTCTCTGACCATCTCTTTGGCAATATATTTTATATCCATACAGGAGCCCTTCAGATCGAACAGAGTGAAGAATCTGACCAAGGAAAATATGAGTGTGTTGCCACCAACAGCGCGGGCACTCGCTATTCTGCCCCTGCCAATTTATATGTCAGAGGTAGGAATGACGTAACCCGGCATTGCGTCTTCATTCAGGCTCAGGGGGAGTTGAGATACTCACAGGCTCTTTGTGACTATGTCAGGATTTTCATGAGCTGATTCGCTAACAGGGACAGTAGTTGAAGCATTTTAAGTGGATGGAGAATTACACGCTTTAAATATGTGGTTAGGAAAAGTATTGGCAACTTTTGAGTACAATTTATCCTGAAGCTTGAAGTTTGTAAGTATATTGGCATTGTTACATCTTGATTTCAACTTTTACTGCATTGGTTGAACTGTGCTTTGCATTTGTTTGAGGTTTTCTTCTTCTTTTTTTCTGTTGCTCACTCTTCTGTTTCCTTATCAAACCCTGAAATAATTGCTTGGCGTGCTACTAATCAGTTCTCTGTGCACCTCCAAGCAAAATGGTGTTTATGTCTTCAAGAGCTCTGCTGCAGAGCCTGAAGGATAAAGTACTAACTTAAGAAGAAAGAAAAACATGCTATGTGCAAATAGCACAACTGTATCTTCTTCCTTGTTTTTATACCTAGTTACTTATAAACATATAGAATTAACTATGTGCATATGTCTGTGCGTATATATACACGCATACTTGTTTTATCTATTCCCTTTTGGAGAAGTTTAATCTTTTGATTGCCAGGGAATGGTCATTGTATTTTAAAACATGATATTAGTTGTCCTTGGAACAAGAATGGATGAGGATATATCCCTGTTTTCCTATAAAGTAATATAAATGATTAAATTTTGAGCTTATGAATGGCTCTGCCTTTCATTTCAACTAAAAAGAAGTATTTCTTCTCCCCCAGAGTTCCCAAAACCAGTACCTGTGTTTTATTTGGTCTAATGAAAATGCTCTTATTCCTGGTTTCCATGTCTGTGAATAACCACAAAAGGCGTGGGTTGGGGTGGGAATAGATAAAAGACAGTGAGGGCTTTAAGTTACAATAAGATGGGTTCCCTTAGGAAAATATCTAGCTTGATTTTGAAATTTTTGTTTGAGATAATTTTGTTGCTGTGGGGATGTTTTTTCTCTCCTATCTTTCTCCTGAGTCTGGGGTGGGAGAATATGAAGAAAATCATTTCTTCTCCAAATTCTTTGAAAGCCCCTAGATCCTTTTTCTCACAATGGTGACCTCCTGTGCTGCATGAGGCATGTGTATCTTCTTCAATGGAAAAATTTCAAAATGATGCTAGCTATTGTTTCTAATACTGTGTTAGTCCCTGAGATATTGCTAACTGTTTTCAGCTGAGGTAGGAAGGATTAACTAGAGCAAATAAAGATGTTCAAGTAGCAGTTGAAAGCCTTGATATGGCCTTTTTACTCTCTCTGTGTTTCCCTTGTTTTTCTCCTTTTCCTCATTTCATTGTGTTCTGCATCAAACCCCCTACATCCCTCAGAGCTGCGAGAAGGTTGGTGTGTTTTTTACTTTTTACCCACCTTACAAAACTATTAATTAAACCAATAACAAAGAATACAAATGAAATGAATGTAGCTGCATTGTGGTCTTCTTTTGGTTAATGGTATGTTCTAGCAGAGAATGCCCTTGGCCATGGCTTCCGGTGCTTGCTGGTGGTACCTAACTGTGGTGCATGATGGGAGAGAATGAACCTGGGTGCATGGGAACGGGTAACACATAACGCTCTCAGGTCCTGTGAACTTGGTCAGTGTTCCTGCTTTCCTTCCTGTTCCACTCCCTCGCGTCCCCTGCCCCACTTTTAATTTCTGTCTTACACAGATGCCTGCTGCCCAGAGGATGACTTTGTAGTTGTTCCCCTAACCCCAAGCATGAAGACTAAACTCTCCTCCATTTTTCTTGATATGTTCTTTGACACCTCAGAGTCTACACTGGCTCCTGTCTGCTTTGTGTAACCTGTGAATTGGCTGCAGGGGGCATGCTTAGCTCTCTCTTCTCCTCTGCCTGTCATTCACCCGTGAGGCCATCGCAGCAAGCCCTCTCAAATCAATGGAGGTTTCTCTCATCCTTAAGTACAGCCAAAAAGTTGACAGACAGAATTATTTATGTATTATCTTGGGGTTTTGAGGTTTGTTTATTAACTTATAATTTGAGTAATCACTTCATTATCTGTATTTTAGGTATGTTCTTAATTATTTCTTCTTGATCTAAAATGCTCGTAGTGTAAAGTTTTGCCAATAAAAGCCCAAGATGAAACCTGTTTATCACTTACCTGCTCCTTGTACCATGTCCAAGACACATATCCTTTAAACACACATAAACATGCAGATTATCTGAAGCAGGAACACTGAACTGTAATCGCTTGGTAATTTTTTTCTGTGTTGTGTTGCTTTAATATGACCTATTCTCTTAATGTCATGTCCCACTGTATGGTTTAGATCCAGTGTCCCTCAGTTTGAATGTAGGCATAAAAAGCCTCTTACTAGATTTTTGTTGTTGTTATCTATGTTGTTTTACCTTAGATGTGAACTGAATGGAATCCTGAATGTGAACCACCCAGAGCCCTTCCTGAATTTTCAACTCTTATCTTAGATGACCTAGCCTCAGCTAATACTCTCCTACTTTCAACCCTATTCTCCCCTAAGTCCCTATCTCGATCACTTGCCTTAACCCTCTTCCCTTTGTATTTAGTTCCATCCCTGTTATTTCCTCTGCTGTCATTGCTGTCTTGGATTCCAGCCATTATCCCAGTGTCCTGAGCACGGCCTTGAGACCTTGCGCATGCCTTGCATGACCCAATGCAGTATCTCTACTGGCATTGGCTTTTGTTTCTTCTTCTGAGACTGTCAATTGATATGTATATATATTTCCGTGTTAGTCCCAGTGTTAGTGTAAGGTCTTGAGGCTGCATCTACTCTGAGGCTGAAAGCAAATAAATTGCACTTTCAGTGTACTCTAGATGATGTTTTCCAGGACTGGGATGTGACAATGTGGTCCCACGCATACATTCACATCACCTGGAAGAGCACAGCGCTGAAGTTGGTTTTGATATTCAACAAACCTGCCTGTGACCTTCCAGCCCCCTTTCCTGCATATACATGCATGCATAGAATCCTTGTTACATGCATGCATGTATATGTTTTTGTGTCTTATGCATGATGTTTGTGTATTGTTAGTTTGTAGACAGTTTTTTGTGGGGCCCTTGTAGGTCTGAATCAACTTTTGTATGAATGTGTCTAAGATATCAGTGACTAAACTCAATCAATTTTTCTGTGTATACACACACCATACTTGTATGGTCTGTATTATCCACAGTTTTTCATGTTTTGTTTTCAGACAATCCACACTATGTTTCAATTGTTTAATTGTGTCTGTACAGTGCATGTCATGTGTTGAATGATATCCGCTTTTTCTGGCCTTGTGTATTTTATCATCTTCCCTTGTGTTTTATTCCAGTTCGCCGTGTCCCACCAAGATTCTCTATCCCACCCACTAATCATGAAATCATGCCAGGTGGAAGTGTTAATATCACCTGTGTGGCTGTGGGGTCACCAATGCCTTATGTGAAGTGGATGTTGGGGGCAGAAGATCTGACACCTGAAGATGATATGCCAATAGGAAGAAATGTCCTAGAGCTGAATGATGTAAGACAGTCAGCAAATTACACCTGTGTTGCTATGTCGACACTGGGTGTCATAGAAGCAATAGCACAGATCACTGTCAAAGGTATGCTCAGGGTGTCATGCTTGGAGGGTCTGACTAATGCCTCTACACAGTCGATCCTGGGAATTCTAAAATGAATCGATTCATTGTTCAGTGTTTCGGATGTCATCATCTAATCACATCTTGGTTATAATATTAGATATACATATCCAGGTAAGCAGATTCTCCCTTAAAAGCATTGATTACCTAAGTAGTGGTAATTATCAAAAGATTTAACCTCAGTCTGGACTCAGGCACTCACAGGGCGGGATGAGGAATGCTTAACATGGTCAGCCATTATGGTAGGAGTGATGGGTACAGGTTTTATTTTAATTCAGAACCTTGAGAAGAGGCACATGACATAAAAATCCACATAAGTATTAATAAATGCTCAAAATCCCAGAAGACAAAGGAAAAAGTAGAAGGAGTTGAAACCAATGTGGTCTAATACTAGATGCTTTCAATTTTTGATAACCCTGCCATTAAAATTCAAAGTACAAGTATGATTATGTTCTGTTTTATCTTCATCTCTCACCTTGTGGAGGTGAAGTGCTCAACAAAGATTCTTTTTTGGAAATAAGCATATTGATTATAATCACAGTGTTATATTCCATCGTTACTTTTGAATCAGTGGGGAAAAAATGAGTACATGAGTGTACCAATTGGTTTATGCAGTGTTTATAGAATTTTAGAAATCTTTCAGAAAATGGATCAGTCTGAGGTGATGTTAGATTCCTGCAAATGCCTGGAACGGTAGCGAAAAGAACATAAATTATCTTCCCTAAGAAATATGATCCTAAAAAAATGCAACATACCTATTATAATCACTGTTGTAACTTCATCTAAGCATGCATATCTAATGCCTACGAGAAAAACCAGCATGGTGATATAAGAAAAAGGTACACGCTACTGTCAACATTTAGCCATTTAAAATGGTAATGGCGTACTGTGTTAAGCATACCATTCTCCATACATTACACACACCAAATCTATACTGTATAATAAATGTGGCTTAGCAAAACCAGGAGTATCTGTTAAATATCAGTAAATATGCCTTCAATTAGCAGTATGTTTACTTGTCTTAAAAATTCAGAAATATATCCAGGGAAAATTCAGATAATCCCCTTCCTTGAAAAATGTCTGGCCAGAATATTCAAATAATTGTCTTTTTATTATTATTTTCAGTAAAATCCCTTGGCCAAATATTATCGTTCCATGGTTCTTAGAGTAATATGCAAATATTGAATTGCATTTTTCATACTATTTCAGCATTAAATATTTGAAGGTTTACCAAAGACCTTCTGGAATTCAAAAGCAGGAATCACTTCAAACTAATGTCTTGTTCAGTTTCTTTTCTTTTTTTCTGGCCCTTGCTGCTTCCCTACCACCTCCATCTCAGAAATAAAGTGTAAGGGTGAATCTTGAAGGCAAAAAGCAAGTCAAAACAAAAAACACCTTGAAAAGAGTAAAGAAAGTGACTATGAGTTGTTTATTGTTAGCCATTTCACAATGGGTATTATAAACCTACTCAGTGCTAGGCAGTGTTCTACATATTGCAGGTACAGCAGGAAGTAAGTACAAGTTTGTTCCTTTTGAAAAGTTGCCATTGTAGAGAGTGTTGTATTTTTTCCTGTAAGTTGACAAGGAAAGAGAGGTATTAAAGAGCTGATTTTATGAGTATGACCTTCTGAGTTTTCTCTAAAAAGTCAGCTCCTGAAATCTTCCTTTCTTTCCCAATTCCATTCAGACTCATTGTCCAGATGAGGTACTTGAAAATGAGGCCACCAGTGTAGGTGGTGTGTATTCTTAATTAGGAGCATTAGGAGTTGGGTTCTTCTGCTAAAAGGACTGAGCAAGGTCTCTAAAAGATTGGATTTAATTGCAAATGTTTATCCTGTAGCTATAATCTGATGTTACTGATGCAGGCTGTAGAATATCTGCTATGACAAGATACTTTAAAAAGTGATTTGTGAATACCCTTTAATTTAGTCCCTTTAATATTAGGTAAAAAAAAAAAACATGAATTTTAAATTACTTATTTCAAATTAAGTAATTTGAACTTAAACTGCTTAGTTAGATTATTAAAAAATTATAATAATGTTGCCTATGTCTTACCTCTGGGAAACAATGTGGATATTCTTCTTTTATAGCAATTTAATACCATATCATTATATTTCAAATGTTGCCTTTTCAGCATTTACTGGCATTTAGTTATATCATTTTTTGAAGCAAGGGCCTAATTGGCCAAGCTTCTGGTTATAATAATTGGAATAATTGGAATACTGGTTTTTTGAGGATGTTAGATATACTCTAAGAGCATTATTGGATTAGCTCATTAACCTTCACTGCAAACTTATAAACTACATTACCCAACTTTACAAAATAATTTTAATAATACAAGTTTTCCTGTTCATAATTAATAAGTGAAGAATATGGATATGAGCCTCCAAATACAATGCTCTAATATAGTTCTAGTAAACTGGAATTTGTCATGTACATGTTTTTTAACTGTACTTCCTGACCACTTGGAGAAGAGACTTGTGGCTGCCTGATGGGAGGGGAAGGGAGTGGGAGGGATCGGGAGCTTGGGCTTATCAGACACAACTTAGAATAGATTTACAAGGAGATCCTGCTGAATAGCATTGAGAACTTTGTCTAAATAAATACTCATGTTGCAACAGAAGAAAGGGTGGGGGAAAAAATGTAATTGTAATGTATACATGTAAGGATAACTTGATCCCCTTGCTGTACAGTGGGAAAATAAAAAAAAAAAATTATTAAAAAAAAAAGAAAGTTATCCTTTGCTATGTTTTCATCTAATTAAATTTTCACTAGATACATAATTTTGTCGTTTCAGTAGTAGAGTTTATGGGTTCTTGTAATATCTTAAAGATGATGGTAGTCACTGTCTTTCTTTCTCCCTGCAAGCCTTACCCAAACCTCCAGGAACTCCTGTGGTGACAGAGAGCACAGCTACAAGCATCACACTGACATGGGACTCTGGAAACCCTGAGCCTGTCTCTTACTACATCATTCAGCATAAGCCTAAAAATTCTGAGGAACCTTACAAAGAAATTGATGGGGTGGCAACTACACGCTACAGTGTTGCTGGACTAAGTCCCTACTCCGATTATGAATTCAGGGTTGTTGCTGTCAACAACATTGGCCGGGGGCCTCCCAGTGAGCCCGTGCTCACACAGACCTCAGAACAAGCACCTTCCAGTGCCCCACGGGATGTCCAGGCGCGGATGTTGAGTTCAACTACCATTTTGGTGCAATGGAAGGAGCCTGAAGAGCCAAATGGACAGATTCAAGGATACAGAGTTTATTACACAATGGACCCCACCCAGCATGTCAACAACTGGATGAAACACAATGTAGCTGACAGCCAAATCACTACTATTGGCAACTTAGTGCCCCAGAAAACATACTCTGTCAAGGTCCTGGCTTTTACCTCAATTGGAGATGGTCCTCTTTCAAGTGATATACAGGTCATCACTCAGACAGGAGGTAAGTCTGGTTCTAGAAGCAGGGGGTTGTTGGTGCTAAGAAGTGGCAAGGGCACAAAGCAAGAACAAAGATAGTATGAGTTTTAATTTTTGAGACCGAGAATTTTCTAAGTGAGGAATTAAGATAATGCATGTGGAAAGGAACAGGCATGGGCACTGAAAGATGAAATCATACAGTCCTTTTAAGTATGGGGATGCAGTTAACGTCCCTTTTTTTAACTGAAGTATAGTTATGAATATTTTATAAGTTGCAGGTATACAATATGGTGATTCCCAATATGGTTATCCTCCACTGATAGTTATTATAAAATATTGGCTATATTCCCCATGCTATATAGTATATCCTTGTGGCTTATTTTATATCTAATAGTTGGTACCTCTAACTTTCCTACCCCTATCTGTATCATCTTTACTTTTTAATTTGTACCCAAATGACTTGAAGACCTTCTGAATGAGATGGGTACATGTACCACCATGTGATGTTTTGAGACAAACTATGACAAACTGTGTTTCTTTATACCAACCACTTTGATAGAGTAGCCCACAAATTTATTTAATTTGTGAAGAAGTGGGTGGTTTAAGATAAAGTTAAAAATAAAACCATTTGTCAGGGGGCCTTGTGTATTTAAATGACTTATACTTGCCAAGGAGCAGCTTGCTTAAAAATAAATATTCTCTTAATGGTTTATTTATGTATTTTTTATTGTTGTTTGTTTGTTTTTGTGTGGCTTCAGGAGTGAAGAAAGACAGTTACCAAGATGTAAGATCAAACTTTGAGGCCTTGTTCACCCATTTTGCTGGGTATTAGAACAGACCCCAAACTATTTTATGAAGAAAAACTTGGCCCTTCCAGTAGTTTCATTTTCATAAGAGCATATACTTCTTTGATTTAAAGTGATCAATTTCATCTTGGGATGGGAATATTCCACAGCTGCTTTCTTATAAAATTTATTCTTAAGCATTTGAGTGTTATTCATTTGATTCCTTTTCATTTTGGTGACTCGTAAACTGGCATTAATCTGTGGGTGTTTTGATAGCATGCCATTGGTTTGTTTTGAGAATCTATGTAAGAACCATGTTATTAGAGATCTTGCCTATAATCTTCAGGCATAACTCATAGGTTATTTTGCAAATGAGTTAATTTTCTCTGGTGTCAGAATTAGATTAACTTATATTTAACCACCGACTTGTTTTTATGGCATAGGCTCTATGAATCCTGTGACTGAGAATGTTTACCTATTTGGCTTGGCTAGTAGAAATCTCAGAACATTATTTACAGCTTGCCTGGCTTTATTTTATTTTCATACTGTTCTTCAGTTCTTATTGGCTTTTTTATGGACTTACCATGTTCTCTGTATCAAAAGATAACTATAAAAGTGTTTCACCACAATTATACAAAAAATCATCTATATACTTTCTCTATGGGCCTTTTTCAGTTCTTTTTGTATTTATTTGATATAGCAATATGCATAAAAAGATTATAGATTAATTTTTCCATAAGTTTCTCATTGGAAAATATAGAAATCTATGAATTTTGTTCTTCCACTTAACTGAAAATAGGCAACTATTAGAGGTTATTTTTTATTATACTATCTTAGCAGTTCCATAACCATTAAAATATATGAGAAAGTGTATAGGAGGGGTGTATATACCTATATTCCATTTTTAAGTTTTTTGGATTTTTTTCAACTGTGATTTTTTAAAACTCCCTGATCTTAGAGTAACATAACCAGGGTTTGAGTCCCAAACTACCATTTTCCTCTCTATAACCTTGGACAAGTTAGTTCATGTCTCTGAATTTCAGTTTTCTCATCTAAAATAATAACCACCTTCTAGAGTTTCCATTGTGGCACAGAGGAAACAAATCCAACTAGGAACCATGAGGTTGAGGGTTTGATCCCTGTCCTTGCTCAGTGGGTTAAGAATTCAGCGTTCCCATGAGCTGTGGTGTAGGTCGCAGACGCAGCTTGGATCCAGCATGTTGCTGTTGCTGTGGCATAGGCCGGCAGCTGCAGCTCTGATTCCACCCCTAGCTTGAGAACCTCCATATGCCTTGGGGCATGGCCCTAAAAAAATAAATAAATAAATGAAATAATAACCAGCTTATAAAGTTTATGGGTGATAATTTTTTTTTTTCCAGGGCTACCATTACCACTTACTGGATGGCTCAAGTATTAGGAATGTATCGTATCTCAATGCTAGTGACTAGAAGTTCAAGAACAAAGTGTCAGCAAGATTGCCTTCTTCTGAGAGCTGTGAGGGAGGTCCTGGGCCTCCCTCTAGCTTTTGGTGGTTTGCTGGTAATCTCTGCAGTTCCTTGGCTTGTAGAAGCATCACCTTGATCTCTGCCATCATGTAACGTGGCGTTTTCCCTGAGAGCACGTCCTTTTGTCCAAATTTCCCTTTTGTATAGGATACCAGACATAATGTTCTAAAGCCCAATCTAATGATAGCATCTTACCTGATTACATCTGCAGCAACCTTATTTCCAAAGAAGGTCACATGCTGAGGTTCTTCGTGTTAAGAAATCAACATACACATTTTTGTGGGACACACTTCAACCTATAATAGGGCTATCCATTAGATGATGAATAGCAATATTATATAACTTAACTAAAATATAATCATAACAACTAATATATGCCGGAAACTCTGCTGTGAACTTTAAGTATGTTAATTCTTACCACCTAATCAGGTAGATGCGGAATTGTCTCATTTGCCAATGAGTAAATTGAGGATTGATGATAGGAAACAGATTGAGGAACATCCTTTGAGTCATAGGTTATTAAGTGGACTGCCTAGATGCTTTTAAGCACCCTTATCTTTTAAATTAATAATTTGGTAATGTAGTAATTTTTTTGGTGCCTTTTAGGTTTCGTACCTACTAGGTGCTCAACAAACAAACAGAGGCAGGGCAGTAGAAATTGACAAAACACTTTAAACCAACTATAATGGAAAAAATAAAAATCATACAAAAATAATAAATACTCTTAAAGATTAAAAAAATCAGGCAGGGAATACAGGGTATCATTATTCATCTCTCTATTTAAAAATTATGTATGACTGACTTCTGAAATACTTGAGTGGCTATTAGATTATTCCAGTACAAAAGTATGTTAAACTATTCAGATAGGAAAAAAATAAGTTTATCTCAAAGAAGTAGAAGGAATCAAATGTTATTACACTTAATCACTAAATTTAGATCTTAATTTTTTAACTACATGTTTAAACATAGAAATCTCTATGGTTTTGTAATTTTCTATTCTTATCACAGAAGGATTTAACTACCTAAGAAACCAAATAGTTCCTGAAACTAAATTCAACCAAAAGATAAGAATTCTTAAGCATCACAAGAGTCATTATATTCAGAACACCAAATGACAGGCAACAGTGGTTTTGGTCACAGATTATTGAAAGATAGAACTGATATTTAAATAGACCATACTTCGATTTTCTATATTACCAGGGGACATAATGTAACATAAATTGTAACTCAGTGAAGGTAATATTGTGACGGGGCAATTGAGTTAATGCGATCCAGGAACTCTGGACTTAAATCTAGATAAATAGATCGCTGATGCAGTATAATAGCTGTTCTCAATCTGAGTTTAACTTTTTTTTACGTTAGGATATTTCCAAGAACTTTCCATAAAAGTTGTAATTTTAATACGCATTGATCGAGAAGATATGTAATGACATAATGACTCGTGCCTGCCAAGATCAATAGGCTAAGAAAACCTTCCAGAATGGCACACTGATTTGATCTGTTCTCTGGGCTTAATTAACAAAGGCCATTTGATGTTAGTGGACATCTGCCAAATACAATGATGTTAGTTCTGATATAATTATTGCTGAGCTGCTCCTGACTAGCTAATTCTTAGGAGGTGAAAACATAAAACCATTACTAAATATTCTTTTCATGAGGTTTATAAAAAAGTTAAGTTTATGATTATTCTCACTACAGTTTTATCTTTTCCAAACCTACAAAAATTGACTGATAAATAAATATGTATGAACTTCTCAAATATATTTTAATTTCGTATACATGGAGATACAAACATTTTCATTTATTTTATCTGAAAGGTATACATCCATTTTATTATCTTTAATTCCTTGACGGTAATGTTCCTGTTTTTGTTTAAAATTGGATTCTGCAGAAACAGTATATTCAAAGTGGGTTTGAGAGGCATTATTACTTTTGATCTTATCTGAGATTATTGTCACACATATTGATATAAATGGAGGACTGATGTTAATTTGTATATTTCTGGTAATATAGGAAATCAAAAGATGGTCTATTTTATAGTCAGCAATATATCCCCTTAACTTTAACTATTATTACAGGTAAAAATATTGTGTAATAATTAAAAGGCTTTAAATATGAAAAGGTTTTGGTTTAAAATGATTATTTTCTAGAAAAAATGGGTTAATGTTCCAGGTTTTCTACAATTTTAACTTCTGGCATTATAGTCACTTAAACTAAGTCACCTTGAAAATAGGTGGAACATACAGCTGTTGATAAGGAAAATATGTATTTTGTCTTAGCAAAACATCTTTGCTGCAAAAGCACATTCAAAAAGGATGTCTTACATAGTTTTTTTGTGTACATAATTATGATAATGTAAGATAAGTATATTTTATAAAAGAAGTACAAATAAAACCCTGATAAAGAAATATAGTAAAGTAATATCTTAAACCCATTGTGCCAAAATAAATGTTTCTTGATGTTTATGCTAATTGAAGACATTCTAAAGCTCTTAAATCCTAATGTGTTTTTTTCTGAACTTTCTTTGAAAACATATCTGACCTCTAATTCTTTTATGCATTTGATAGAGTCTTTGGGAAAGTACTGATTTTTATGTCTATATCTAAATAGAATAAATCTTTGGAAGGAAAAGATTTATTTACTAGTATTTCTTTACTAAATAAATGTTAATGAGTATTATCAACTTTAAACATTTTGAAGGAGGGAAATTGTTACAGTATAAAACTGTGACATCTTACAAACAATGTGCTTTAGGTTTTCAGAATTTTATAAATCATTTTATTTGTGTATGTCGACAGGCCTATATCAGCAAACTAGAAAAGACTGATTTCCAATTATGAGCCAAAATTATGAGGCCCATGTAAATGCTTTCTCTAAATAGTTTTAGCAATGAGTAAAAGAGCTCTGGATGTAAATATATATGTAATAAAATTTAAATTTTTCTCATTGCTCTTTAATGACAGTTGAGAGATTTGTGTAGGTGCCTGTCTGTGTATTAAGTACTTATTTTGTCAATGATATATCTCTGGCACTTACAAATCAGACTCCTTGTTTGAATTTTGTTTTGTTTCATTTTACTACCACTATAATTCTATCTGCTGTTTTTATTGTTTTTATTATTTGTCAATATGCTAGATACTCACATTTTCAAGTGTATACCTTATTAAACCACTGGATACTTTAGCAATAATGTGTTTTCTAGTTTTTTTTTTTTGTTAATATTTCAAATTTATAGCACAGTGGGGTGAAATTATTTTTTAGCCATTTAATATGTGCTAACCTTTTTTTCTTTAGAGATATGGCCTAAATTTTACTCAAACATTGATCTCTTCTAGTGTTATCAAAAGTTAAGATGATATGCAAATTTTCCCTTTGTTTCTTTTTCATTCTCCATTCTCTCTGAGTTACCTTCAGATATTTATATGAAGTATAGTAGTACTACTACTCAAACACTTTACATTCATCAGTGGGATTGTAATCTTATTTTAGCGAATTGATAGTTTATGTTTGTGTTGCCATTTGGACATTAAATATGTAATCGAGAAGAAAAATATAACACCACTTTACCAAGTACAAGGAGAAATTTTATTTCCTAATGTAATTTTAAAGCAAAGCACAATGTGTGTTTCTACCTTCATTTCCTCTTTCTGCAACTAAAGTCTAGCATTTCATGGTCAGCTTTATCACATCTTCCCTTTTTAATGCAGAATGATCACACTTAAGTTTCTTTTTATTTTCCCATGAAAGTTGCAGAATGTCAGATTTACCCATAAATTTTATCTCTGGCTAATTGAGTGAAATGCTACCACACAGAAAAGCTCTTAAATAAAATAAAAATAAAATGTACATAGACAAATAATAAGCAGGTGAAGATAAAACAATGTCAGTAACTTTGAGGTGTAAAGGCTGTGAGAACATTAAATATATGTACATACATATATCTATGTAGTTATCTATCTATAGAGAGAAGGGGAAGGAGAGAGGAAGAGAAGTGGGGAGGGAGAAGGGGTGTGGAGAAATCAAACTTAAATGTTAATAGAACATTTGTAGCCACAATATTTGATGTAAAAATCTGACAAATGATGGAGCATTCCCTGTGTCTCTAAACGGCACAGAGGAAAATAAATATGACAGTTTAGAGTCTACTGAAGTGTTTTCTTGTAAACATATATTATGATCATCAGGACTAATATGTTTGGTAAATATGAGTAAGTATATTCATTTCATAGCCTTTTTCTTTTCCTTTGAAGCCTCAGCTTCCTTGTGGTTGTTTCCACGATGACTAAAAGATCCCAAGGAAGCACTTTCTTTAAGTGAACCCACACTTCGCAAGGAGTCTGAGTAGCATCACCCTTAAGACCCATCTGAGCATAGAGCCTGATATAATAAAAAGATCTTTTAAAGCCCTGGTCCCTGTGCTGAATTTTGTCTGTAGACACATTTTACCCCAGTGCTTTTCAATTAATTTCAACTAACTCAGTTAATTTCCAGTTGTAAAAAATGGAAAGATTGTACCTAGAAGATTCATGATCAGGTTCTGTGGAAAAATCAGAAGCTCAGGCAGGACTGGAGGCGTGTTCCACAGGGTGGCATCTCCTGGCTCTGAGCATCACCATCTCCTCCTGGCGGCCCCATACTCCCCCATTGACCCATAGGCCTATAGGGCCCCTGCCCTCATCTAAGTGATGTGCCTGGCACCTCTAGGAATTGAAGTTTCTACTACAAGTGTAAACTATAGCCAATTACCCTTGAGATAACTTCGAAAGAAGATGGTAAAAGCCGCAGAGGAGGAACCTCGTTGTGTTATTTGATGAGATTCACCACCCAGTTGTGTGGCCCCAACTTTTCTGTGTCCAAAAATCAAATGAGCAGTACTTTAATGTACTGCTGAGACTTTGACATACTTATTGCATTATTTAGGAGAGGGCTCTGAGCAGAACCAAACAGAATTAGAAGATTAAGGGACATTTGTGTCACTAAACAAGGATGAAACATGGAGACATACCAGTAATTTGTTTGAGACAAATTAAAAAAAGAAAGGTAAACAATTTAAATAAGAAAAAGTTAATTAGATTCCCATCATTTTTCAACCACTGTCACTCCATTTATTATTAGCATTAGCGGAGAATTATTAATAATGTAATAACAAGCTATTCTTATCCTGAGAGCAGCCTTCAGCACTGTCTATGTTTTTAATTCTTGACAGTACATTATTTGGTTTTGTTTAAGTCAGAAGATATCACAAGGCTTTCTCCTTTCCCCTACTTGTGGACATTAGGAAAAGAAAAAAGGGATAAAACTAGAGAGAAAGAAGTGGCTGTATATATATATATATGTATAGGTGTGTGTAATTTTCCAGCTGAGAAAATCTTTCATCATCCAAATGTTAGAACCCAGTCATGATTTCCCATCTGTCTGATCATTCTTGGCTTCCATAGTTGCTCCTGTGAGGGCTAGTGGTATTTTCCTTTTAGAATAGTGTATTTTCTGTTTTACTATTTGCCTGTTTGTTTTTCTTACTTCCCTCTGTTCTACTTTCTTTTATTCTTGATCTTTTACCTTCTTTTGTCTCTACTTCCTGCCTCTCAGTCTGAATGATTGTGTTAGGTCATCCATTGGGCTGGGCAGGTACTTAAAAAAAAAAAAGGTACCCTGTACAGGAAGTAGATTCCTGGAGGCATCAAATGAATGAGTATCTCAAGGCCTGTGCTATAAAAGGGGAGAAAAGAAGATGAATGCAATTAGAAATATGAAGCACTGATTATTGGTGGCCTTAAGCAACAGTCCAAATATGCGTGTGCACTTGCATGCATGCGCACGCACACACACACACACACACACACACAAATCACAAGTTAACATACCAGATAGAAGACTGAAATAATTAGGGATCCCAGAAACCATTGTAGATCCCTTCAGACTTTAATCTCTTTTTAAGCAAAAGGCAGTTTTTTAGTCATATTACAGAGATGATTACAAAAAGAAAAGAAAGTAATACATTTTATATTCCCAAAGACTTTCTTTCTTATGAAAATGATACTTTATTATTTAAGAAATTGATGTCATAATCAGCTACAAATTATATTTTTATATGTTTTTGAATATTTATGCTCATTTGCCAAAAATACTTTAGATGTTCTTTTCCCCTGTGATGTGAAGTGTTTTTCTTATTTTTTATTAAATAAACATGGAATTCTCTTGTGAACTTGAGGGAATATGGACATATGTTCAGCTATGGCACTTTGAAGATGCCACAATATCAGGCATATGATCAAATATTTAGTGGATACCCCAAGGCAGGGGCACCAACCAGTCACGTCCAACATTGTCTTGGAACAATGTCAGTAAGGGTGGCTGTGTTCCTGATGGCCCAAAGTGCATTAGCCTTTTATGTATTGGATGGAAGACCTGATGGGATTAGGTGGTAACTAACAGTAAAATTTATTCTAATTCACCATTTGCAGGAAGTGTTTTAAACTGGATAAATGTTGCACTCTTGATTACATCTGATTTATACCTATTCCACATTGTCTTTTGCATGGATTACATGACTAATACGAGAATTATAGATGACCTTTGTTAAATCCCTATATTCATGATAATTTGTGTATTCCATACAATATTTAACCTGTGCAGTAATTTATCCTCCTCTCACTATAGACTGTATTAAGTTTATATTGGGTCTAGTGTATTAACTCACATAAAGTCATTTCGAGATTAGGAAGTCAGTGTTAGTCGTTTTAAATTCTCTTCAGGTTTTTTTTTTCTTTTTACATATTTTTTAAAATGTGGGTTGGTAAGAAAAAATGCTAATGTTTCTTGTTGCCTGTAGGTTTTGTTAATGGATTGAAGGTGGAATTTTATAAACCTAATTGAAAATAATTTTGAAAGTAGAATATGGTGCTAGAGAACAAGTTCCCACTGAGTTGTAATGTAGCAGTAGCTTGTATGTATTTAAAACTTGATATGATTTAGGCAATATTTATTCTGAGTGCTTTATAGAAATCATCCCATTTATTACTTAAAGTAAACATTATTCTTTAAGTTGAATTCAGAGACTGAATAGCAGATTCTATATTTGCTAATTCCACATCTTGTATACATATTAAACCTCTCACAGATGGGGCAGTATTCATAACATTGTTCTTATCCCTTAAAGGAGGGAAAAGGGGCTTTTTATATACACAGGTTAACTTGGACAGTGTAGTAAGGGATCCAACTCTCCATTAAACTAATGCATCTGGTCACATAGTGAAATATTTAAATCAATGCACTAATGAAAGAACTTCTGAGTATTTCTGGTGATGGTGAACTCAATCCCCTGCTTCCCTGTTTTTTAGTACCAGGGCAGCCACTGAACTTCAAGGCAGAACCTGAATCTGAAACAAGTATTTTGCTTTCTTGGACGCCTCCACGTTCAGACACCATTGCCAACTATGAACTGGTCTACAAGGATGGGGAACATGGAGAGGAGGTAGGACTGTGTAGTCATGTAAACATTCACTACATCGAGGCGGTATTCGAATTTCGTGGATTTGCCCAAATTCTCTTAAAAGATCAGAAATCTATAAAGAACTTGGTGGAAAAGATTTATCATCAGGAGTTCCTAATGAGGCGCAGTGGGTTAAGAATCTGCAACAGCTTGGGTGGCTGCAGAGGTGCAGGTTTGATCCCTCGCCTGATGTGCAGTGAGTTAAAGGATCTGACATTGCCACAGCTGCAGTGTAGGTCCAGCTGCAGCTCTAGTTCAATCTCTGGCCCAGGAACTTCCTTCCATATGCCATGGAGGCGGCTATAAAGAATTTTTTTTTTTTTTTTTTTTTAGGGCCATGCCTGAGGCATATGGAGGTTCCCAGGCTGGGGCTCCAATTGGAGCTGTAGCCGCCAGCCTACACCACAGCCACAGCAACATCAGGCCTGAGCCACAACTGCGACCTACACCACAGCTCACAGCAATGCCAGATCCTTAACCTACTGAGCAGGGTCAGAGATTGAACCTGCATCCTCATGGATGCTAGTCAGCTTCATTTCCAACTGAGCCACAACAGGAACTCCAAGGAAATTTTTTTCAGTATTTATTAATCAGAAGAGAAACTTGACACAAGTATTTGGAGACTTAATGTGGGTAAGACAAAAGAAACAAAAAACAGCTATTGTCTTTTTTGTAGCTTTTTTAAATTCAGGTTTCCAATTACTTATAGAAATATCAGGTTATGGAAGTATGTGTTCCTTGAGACTTGGGAATTACCTTCTTTTATATTCTGCATTAATTTTTTTTTTTGTCTTTTTGCCTTTTCTAGGGCTGCTCCCACAGCATACGGAGGTTCCCAGGCTAGGGATCTAATCGGAGCTGTAGCCACCAGCCTATGCCAGAGCCACGGCAACATGGGATCCGAGCTGCATCTGTGACCTACACCACAGCTCACAGCAATGCCGGATCCTTAACCCACTGAGCAAGGCCAGGGATCGAACCCGCAACCTCATGGTTCCTAGTCGGATTCATTAATCACTGTGCCATGAAGGGAACTCCCTGCATTAATATTCTTAAGTCACTATCATCACATGAATAAGTGAACTCCAAGGCTTTGGGTAGATGAATTTTTCCAAACTGGTTTCAGATAAAGACACTCTATAGCAAATATTTGCTTGATATGAATATGACTATATATAAAGTTCAAGTATTTTAGGCAAAGAAAATAACAGATTGTAGAGGGCTAGAAATGGTTATATTAGTTAAAAATAACTAACATATACATTCATGGGCCCTATAAATGGTTTCACATATATTAACTCAATTTCTTCAATAGTGCTTTGATTTAGCCTCTGTTATTATTCTGATTCACATATTAACAATTTTGAGACACACAAAAAAGTCGAGTGATTTTCTTCAAGTCTCCTACTACCAAATGGTAGAGCTAGAATTTGAATTTAGACAGTTTCCGGAATCTGTGTCCCCAGCCATTGGGATACACTGCCTCTTGGTTGTATTTTGAATATAGAAATCAGTATTAAAATAACATCTAATATTTTCAGAATGGGATTATATGATAGTAATGAATATGTTTCTTTTGTTATTATGAAATCTGGGAACAATAAGACAAATAAGTTGATAAAAATTTATGTGAAAACTTAATCCACTGAGCCATTTTATTGTATCTCTTAGCATTATTTATCTTAAAATCTCCACAAAGTGAAATAGCCCCTAATTTCTAACAAAGAATATCTTTTGAAACACACATACTAAATAAGCTATTACCAGTTAACTTGAAGCACATCATTTTGAATTCTATGATAAATTAATGTTACTGTAAATTTCTATTTTATTACATCTGTTTGAATTGAGCCCAATTTCCAAAGACCAGGTTCTAAAAGCAATGCTTTAGATTTAGCTAACAAAGCTGATATCAATCACTCAAAAAGTTATAGAGTTGAAGTTCTGATATAACTTAAAGTATCCATCTTAAACTGTTGGTGTTTTTAGTAAGGCATAAATCAACATTAAGTGATTTTAAAACATTACGATTACCCAACAAAAACCAAATAAAATAAAATCAGTTAAAAGAGTGGCAGTCCTTGAAGATGCTATGGATATTTGACTGTTGGCATATCTGCTCTACTTTACAATTCTTTAGGAAATCCCCCTTTTTTCCTTGCTATTTGATAAATCCAAGGTTTCTGAAAACTTTTGTATTTGCAATCCAGAACACCCTAGGGATGTTTTTTGTAGTTTTATATCTGAATTCCCTATGACTGATTTATGTTTGTGTGAACAGCAAGCACTATTTGATAAAAAGCCTTATAAGATTATTGATGCCATTACTAGATTACATATTAGCTTGCATTTTAAGGTTTACTACAGGCTCATGTTTAATCTGAGATTGTTTTTGCTATATTTTTGCTAAATTTTGGCTAAAATACAAAAGCAAATTTCAAGTATGAAAATAAGTTATAACATTCAATTAAACTTTTCAGAAGGACTTTATTATGTTAAAAGTTATAGGAAAGTTTGTGATTCCTTTTTTCTACCTCTAGGTTCTATATTCACAAAGACAGGAAGTTTTTAAATTAATTTGAAATCAACCTAGAGTAATGATATGGTTTCATATACATTATATACCTTCCTTTGATAACTAGTATCTGATTTTCATCCCCTCAAACTTTGGCAATTTCACATTGCTTTTATAGTAACCTCAGGTTACTTTTATAGTAACCTCATATGAAATGTAACTGTATAACAGTTTCTTTCTTTTTTTTTTTTGTCACACCCATGGTGTGCAGAAGTTCCCAAGTCAGAAATCAAACCCATGCCACAGAAGCCACAGCGATGACAATGTTGGATCTTTAACCCACTGAGCCACCAGGGGACTCCCATATACTGGTTTCTGTTGTTACTCCTGCCATACTTTCTTTGCCCCTATTTAGAATGGAGAGGATAATGGGAGATGAGCTAGACTTCTCTGCAATTGGAATTGTTCACATTGGACTCAGGCCTTTGTCAGAGTTGGGTGTCAGTTTCTCTTGCGGGAGTGTCACAGTAGAATACACAAGCCTGAGCAGTAGAAACACATTCTTAGGTGGTGGCCTCTTAGTCCTTCTTATTAGATAGATTAAAAAGACTGTCTTATAATTAGGAGATGCCTGGCTTCCCTTATTCCAGTTGTTTTAGTGGTTGTAGAAATTTGCCTTTTAAAATTCTGATATTTGCATGATGTAATTCCCCTAGTAGAGTCCTAATAGTCACTGTTGATTCTGTTTGTGATGTTTTGATGACATTATAACCCTGATGACAGAAATTTGATGTTCTGGGAAGTACATGAATGTTAATGAAGGTGACCAAGGTTTCTTGTTACTTCTCTACAGCAACGGATTACCATTGAGCCAGGGACATCTTATCGACTGCAAGGGCTGAGACCAAACAGCTTATACTACTTCCGTCTGGCTGCACGATCTCCTCAAGGCCTGGGTGCTTCCACAGCTGAAATATCAGCTAGAACCATGCAGTCAAGTAGGTGTCTCTCTTTGCTTACGTTCTGTCCTTTTTTTCACTAGGAGGTGTTGCCGGCTTTTATCCCCACCCACAAACAAATCTGCTAATTAAAATGCTTTTAATAGGTGGGAGTCTTTATACCAGCAAGTTTCTACTTTGGGGTTTAGAGTGCCATGACTTATGTTGGTTTCAAACTTAATCCCGTCTCCCACTTTCTACATTGAAAGACATTTAGAGAAATGAGGACCCCATGGGAAAACTGGTAAAAGAGTTAGATCAGGCCCCATTTAGTGAAATACAAAGTTGTTAGGCAAAATTTAGATTGAGAATATTGCCAAATAATCAGAGTAAGGCTTAGCAAACTAAAGAGACAGCAAAAGACCTACTTTTTTCTTTTTTTAAGCACATAGGTTTAAACTTTGCTGATAACCAAATCTTATGTCACATTATTTATTTTCCTAATTTGTTATTAACTTTGCAAGTAGTACAGGAGAAATTTGGAGCATTCACAGGAAATCTGTGTTTGGATAAATCTAGGAACAGTAGAATAATCATAGATATATTTGCAATCCTGAATTGCATTTTTTTCCCCACTCAGGTTCAATTTATTTTTAAAACTGTTATCCTAAAGCATAGTTGTGTTTATCACAGTGGGGGTTCATTATGTCCAGGGAAGATTGTTTTGCATAGAGTGTTACAAGGTAAATTGTTTTCAATGGAAAATTTGGCGGCTTAGAGTATTATTGTTTATTCTTTATTAATGTTTCTATAATTAGTCAACTAAGTGTCCATTTACCTTGAATAGTTTTATGGAATTATTTCCTTAGCTTTTTAAAACATTTTACATTTTATGTGATTTTTGATATAATGACATATGTCATAGACATGTATAGTATGAATACATTGAATTTTGTAAGGAGGATGTGCGATTAACCTGATTTTTAGACCTATCAGTAAATATGAAATTTACCTCATTTTTACAAAGTGAATTTCCTTTCATATAAGCAAGTCTTCCAGTATTTCATTTTCCATAGAAACTTGAAATCTTTAAGGGATTTTTTGATGATAGAATGTAAATTTATCCTCAACACATGATTATTCATATGAAAAGTGTTAGGATCCTATTGCTTAATCCCTTAGTGATTATAGTTGATTCCCATAAAATTTCCTTTCTTTTAAAACCAAAGTATGCAAATCAATGCAGTATTACATGCCTTGAGTTCCAGACAGGCTAAGAAGTAATAGTGTAGAAGCTAATTCTTAAAATCAGACATTTAACTAAAATAAATGTGACTTTCTTCAATATTTTATTTTTGTGTGGTTTACAAACCTGACTTTTTTGTAAACATGCATATTACATACATAAAGGCAGAATGGACTTTTTATAGCCACATCAAAAGCTTTTCTACTTTTTATTTTATTAAAGTAAAAATTTCAAGATATGTTACATATAATCTCACAGAATAAGAGGTCTGAAGGTAGTGAAAACCAAATCAGCTTTTTAAAAAGAAGTACAAATCAGCTTTTGCTATCACATGCGCAACTCAATTTATTATGAATGATAATGCCTATAAAATAGTTTCATAATTTGAAATATAAGAACCTATACTCAGAATCAATAAAAATGATGTTCTAGTGATTTTGTAAATCTTACTCTGAATTTACAAGGCTGTTTTACGAGGATTTCCTTTTTGTCAGCACAGGGAGCTTTTCATTTTGATTGTCTATAATGAAGAATACAAGACGTAAATTAAGGAAGACTGATAATCTTCTGAATAATCAGATACAGCTGATAATATTACGGCTCACAAAGTGTAAAGAAATACCCAAGCTACATGTTCAAATACAAAAAATTAGAAATGATTTACTCATTCTCCCATATATATTGCCTTAGCTATTTCCCATATATTTGTTCTTCTTTAGGAATATATGTTATTAACTTTAAAAATAATTTATGATTAGAATAACATTGTTCTTTACTGCTTTTTTTCAAATAATTATATGTTTGGTTTACATGATGGAAAATAATTGCTCAGAAGGTCACCAGTTTATTTTAAAATAGGCAGCAAGAAACTTTATCTTTGAAATCTTATGTAAACCCTACTTTATAGGAATAATTATGTACAAAAATGAAAAGAATCATGTACAGAGTGAAAGATAAGTCATATCTTTTCCAGATGGTCTCAGGATATTTTTTTTAAATGGTTCTTTTTTAATGGCTGTATTATTGACATTTCATAAGGGATAGATTATTTTTATTGATTTTAACAAAATTTGCTGGTGGGATCTAATTCTTCACTAGCAATGATGTCTCAAGAAGAGTTATAATTTTAAAATGGCTGAAAGCTGACATAGGGTAAGTACAAGTTACAGTCAGAATCAACCAGCCTGACATTAACCCTCGGGTAGGTAAATCTTGGACTATGCATTTTCATCCCTTATCAGTTCTGCATGTTGACTCTGTATATGGGCTGTGATCAATGTTAGGTTAACACTTTTCATTAAAACTGGTCAGGCAGACTCAATTTTTCAGATAGTTAGAGGGGACTCTTTTACATTTATTGCGCTTCTGACAGTTACTACAACTTTCCACGCTTAAGAACCTTTACACAAATGAGTACTATGTATGAATTGTCCTCATTCTAGAATGTAGAAGTGTAAGTTTGAAACAGCATCTGTGAAACATCATCAGACTCTCATGTAATAAATCTTGTACTGTTTGCAGCTTTTTTGAAGTTCGATAGTCTGTATAGTAGGGCTGGGGAATACTGAGGGATTGTTTTAGAAGAAGAATTTAAATTGCAGGTAGGTAATTTTATTTGAGGCTCTATTATCTCAAGGTTTCATTTTCACATATTCCCCCCACCCATTATTTAACAATTATTTTTGGTCATTTATTCATTTTTTTGGTTTATTCATATTACTAAGCCAAGGTACATAAATTTATCTTTAAAAATTTATTTTAAGTTTCAAAGCCTTATTTTCATTTTGTTGTCCTTATTGTTCGTTTATTTATTTTTGCCTTTTCTTTTGTTTTATCATTTTTTTCCAACCACTCCTGTCCTTTCACTCAAACCCTCCTTTAACTCACTACCAAAATAAGAGCCGTCAGCTCCTCCTCAAGACATTAGTTGCACCAGCCCAAGTTCCACTAGTATTTTGGTAAGTTGGCAACCTCCACCAGTGGAAAAACAGAATGGCATTATTACCGAATATTCCATCAAGTACACTGCAGTGGATGGAGAAGATGACAAACCTCATGAGATTTTGGGAATTCCTTCGGACACTACCAAATACCTTTTGGAACAGCTGGAAAAATGGACTGAGTACCGCATCACTGTGACAGCCCACACAGATGTCGGCCCTGGCCCTGAGAGCTTGTCCGTGTTGATTCGAACCGATGAAGATGGTATGTTGCCTCTGCTACGTCAGTTTGCACCCTTCCGACACAATCTCGGTCTGCTGTCTTTTGATAGGCTAATGGTAATCTATTTTTCTCTGCTCCTCTTTTTTTTTTTTTTTTTAACCCAGCATCGCCATGACTTCAGTTTTTGCCAAAGACCTACCTTTGCTACGGCCTGGGCATTTTTTTTTTTTTTTCCCAATTTCAACACAGTAATTTGCTTCCTTTTAAAAGAACATTTTGCTCCTGTGACCTTGCAATCTGGGTCCTTCTCTGTACTTCCATCTAAAGTCTTCTGCATTTTTCTTGGCTTTTTATACTCACTTCTTTTACATTTTGAAGTTAACTTTTCAAAAGTGCCTTCTTATCTTCTTGTTGCCTTTTTGTCTTGCACATTTCAGAGACACTAATGCTCGACATTCAGTTTTTAGCATCTTTTGTATGGATACCTTTGATATGAGAAAAAAAAGAAGAAAATTTGTATAATCAAGCATCTTTTTATTCTGCTAAAAAGAAACCTTATAAAAACACACACAGCAATCAACAACCAGTTTTTGTTATTATTTCAATGCTATACTTCTTTGTGCTTTAATGCTTTGAACCTCAAAGCATCTTCCTTGGCTTTTGTACATTTTTTACATGTTTTTCTATTTCTCTGATACTCTTTTTTTCTTCCATTTTTTTTTTTTTTAGCATCGGTCATGTTTTTTGATCTTTTCTTAAAAGGTAGATTGGTTGAGCATTTTCATTGGTTGAAAATGTTTGTATTCCACAAAGGAAACATAGTGGGTCTGCCTATTTTTTTTTTTTAACATAAGTAAAGAAAATGCACTGACTGGGTGGGACAAGTGCCTATAATTTTCTTTTATCCAATGATGTTGTTCCAGTTCCTAGTGGTCCTCCTCGCAAAGTCGAGGTAGAGGCTGTCAACTCAACATCTGTTAAAGTCTCATGGCGCTCACCCGTGCCCAATAAACAGCATGGCCAGATAAGAGGATACCAGGTGCATTATGTGAGGATGGAAAATGGTGAGCCTAAGGGCCAGCCCATGCTGAAGGATGTCATGCTGGCTGATGCACAGGTAAGCCTCTGAAATTTCATACTTAACGTTTTTATGGGATGCATTTGTTTTAGTCTGTACCTTAAAATGAGTCCCATTTTAATTTTAATTTTTTTGCCCTTTAAAACTCCTATACAAAAGTCTAGTTTTTAAAACACATGGTCCATATTTAGTTGTTCTTTTGTTTTTGTTTTGTTTTTGCCACACCTGTGGCTTGCAGAGGTTCCTGGACCAGGGATCTAACCTGTTCCACAGCAGGGACAATTCTGGATCCTTAACCCTCTGAGCTGGAAGGGAACTCCTTTTTTTTTCAACCTTTTTTTTTTTCTTTTCCATACTGACCTTCCCAATCAGAGTTGACTTAAAGTAAGGAAGTGAATTATAATAAAATGAAACATCTGATTAACAGATATAACTGTTTTCTTAAAATATGTAATTTCAGCTCTCTACAGCTATATCTGAGTTCGCCTTTCTGACTGCAAAAAGTACTGATTGACTTAAATTAATCAAAGGAAATAATTTTAAACAGAGGTTTTACTGATAGGATCTACTTTCTGCTGAGCTAAAACTATTTGGAACTAAGTTGACCTAATTTCTAAATATATGAATTCTTCCACTGAAGAACAAACCTTCTTATTCTGGGAAAGGTATCCAAATAGTATTTTATTTTGTATTTCTGTATCAAATTACATATTTAATGAAAATACTTTGAGATCCCCTCTGTTGAGACAAATTAAGAAAACTATTAAGAGTAGTGGAGTATGTGGGATAATCTATCAATCCTAAGGCAGCAATTACAACTGTGTAGTCACAACTTGATTTTATAATAAGGCGTTTAAAAGAGAACTTTCAAATTTTTCAAAAATGTGTTTTTATAAATTAGAAGTGATTAGAAGATGGTACCATAACAAATCTACCATTACCTGTTTTTCTGAAAGGGAGAGGAAGATTTCAATTAATAACTGCCCTGATGGGGATTATATATAAAACACATGGATTAGCTTTCCTATACTTGTTCCAATAGTGACTGGATATTATGAATAGGAAAGTGTTTTGCTCATCCAGCAGATTGAATGCTGGGCGTGAAAATGGGTGGAGTTTGTGAAAATCTGAAGGAATTTTGATCAGAAATTCTTTCCTTTGCATGAAAGTGGGGATGTTTATCAACGAAGCTGAAAACAGCTGTACTAGGTTGCCACATTTTGCCTTTTTTTTTATTCTCTGAGAAAATAACAGGGAAATAAATATCCCTGTTTTTTTACCCCATAGTCTTTACTTTGTATTTGTCCCAAAGTCTTAATATAATCAATTCACAAAGGTGCTTATGTTTGATTCCATTCTGAAACATTCTAACTAAGTGATCTGGCTTAGTGACTAACATACCTACCTCAAATCCAGTTGTATGGTTTTAATTTGAAGGCCATGTCTATACATGTAGTCACAGATTCATAGTATCCCATTGACTTGCTTTTTCTAAGTATTTATTTTGAACTGCCCATAAAACGGAAGGTTCTTATATTATAAAAATCAATAAGATCCTTAGTGCCTGTGTTTTATTTGGTAAGTCTGTAATTATGAGAAATGAAATGATAGGACCATCGTGTTTGATGTCTTTCCTCGGTTCTTAGATAAATTTATAGATGAGTTCTGTTACACTTTTCATTGGGAATATGATAGCTAATGAAATTATATGACACAAAAATGCCTTACATGTCAACCAAATCTTTTTTTTCTCCTCTTCTACTTTGACTTTTCTTTATTATTTTGCTGATTTTCTAAGTGTTGTTGTTTGGGGTTTATTTTTTTATTTTTTTATTTTATTTTTTGCTCATTTCATGTTCTCTATTTATTGAATTTTTTATGTCTTACAAGATATCATTGGAGCTATATATTTTAATATAAATATTCATTAATCTAAATAGTAACCTAAATTGTCAACCTAGATAGAAGTCAAAATAAATATCACAATGTGGTGTGCTGAAGTATTTCTTGTGTCTTACTGATTCATTCTAGTGAAATACAAATGAAAAAAATTAGCTGGTTTCAGTGATAACAATATAGAACATATTTACTTTTTAACTTCTCAGCTGGGAATGAAGGGGGCAGTGTTTAACACTTACGCTATTTGGAATTTCATTGTACACACCTCTCAAATTGCTTATTATTATTTTTTTAATCTAAGGAGGGCACCATTGCTTTTATCAGGCTACAAATTTCTCTTCATTTCTTTTTATTTTGTTTCCCTCCCCAACCTTCTTAATCTCAATCAGTGGGAATTTGATGATACTACTGAACATGTGAGTAATTTTTGGCTGCTTTGTCAAAAAAGGATTATAAATAGTTGTGTTTTTCTGATAGCCCTCTTTCACTTATTTGTAATATGTCATGACAGTTTGCTTGGGTGCATGAACTAACAAATTATTTTTTTAAGTGTCTTCACTATGGGGTATACTTTTTATTTTGGTTTTTGTTCTCTGAAATTGGACTGGTGCTATTGATTGCTTAAAAAATGTCATGAGCTCATGCTGTTTTGGTGGCTGCAACTAACTCTGCCTTGCAACACAGTTAGATGCTTTAAGTGAAGGCATCATAGGCCAGAGATGTCAAGTTTGTTGTAGGCTGTTCATCAGTCCTGATCCTGGGTTACATATTCAGTACATAGCATGAGCTGGATCTGGCACTAATTAACTCTATATAGAAATGGCAATTTTCTGTTGTACCCATACAAATTATTTGTAAATAATTTGCAGAAAGTATCTTATTAAAGGAAGAATTTTCCTAGAATACGTGGATGAGTGGACGTTTTTTTTTTTTTAATTGAGAGTTTATTATGTATTAGTTACTATAGGAGACACAAGATGTGACACTTGCCTTCTAAGTGTTTACAGTTCAGGTGGCTAGGAAGGATACACAGTTCAGAAAAAGTTCCGTAAAATACAGCACATGCAGTGACCTCAAGCAATGTGTAATTAATTCATATTTGAGTGGCAATATCAGTAATAGCTATGAGTTTAGGGACAGTGGACTGTGAAGGTTGAAGTCCTGAAACTTAGCAAGGACTTAACTGATGAGTAGGGATTGAAAAAGTAAAAAAAGTCTGTGTCTGTGCATATGTTGGGGAGTTGGAGGTGGGCACTTTTTAGAGGTGAGCACAACAGAAGTCATTGAGGTAGTCAAGAATGTGATAATAGGTAATAATGAGATACCCAATTTGATAGGAATGAAGGGTTCAAACTAGTAAACTAGCACTAAATACTGCTAAGAGATTAAATTTTAATGTAACACTGAAAAAACCTAAAGTGTCAAGTGAAAGAACTGGTCTTTAACTCTTCACTAATGGAGAGATATAGAAAATTATTTTAAAAAAGCAATAAGATAGAGGCCTATAGGAGGTATATTTCATTTATTAAAAAATAAATATATATATTCGCCAAAGCACAGGGCTCTTTGTAGGGAACCTTGGTAGTTATGATGGTCAAACTGTCATTTCTCACAAAATCAACAGCGTAGTAATGTGTTATAAACATATTTGTCCACGACCAGAGTAAGAAATGCACTGTATGCCATGACCAATTCATGCATATGTTTAAGATAAATATTTTACAAAATAATACCTTACCTTTAAATATATGCAAGTTTTAATATTTTGATTTCAAGTATATTCCATCTTTTAAAAAACACAATTCTGATATTGAATGGCTAGATTGATTTTATAACCTACTAAATGGGTCATTACCTGAAACTTTAAAGTCAATAACTTAGTGGATAGATTAGAGAGAAAAATATAGTAGACCAGGAAGCAAATAAAAAGTTTGTTTCCTAAATTAGACATGGAGTAGAAAAAAATAAAAAAAAATTGAGCATCAGAAATGAAAAAGGGACTGTTGTGGTCAATATTTTTTAAGAAGAGTGGACAAAAGCATACTAACCAGCTAAGAATTTGAAGAAGGGATCAGAGATTGCTTATAAGGGTTTTTTTTGCTTCTTCTTTTTTTTTTTTTTTTTTTGGTCTTTTTGCCTTTTTGTTGAGCTGCTCCTGTGGCGTATGGAGGTTCTCAGGCTAGAGGTCTAATCGGAGCTGTAGCCACCAGCCTATGTGAGAGCCACAGCAGTGCGGGATCCAAGCCGCTTCTGCGACCAACACCACAGCTCATGGCAAAGCTGGATCCTTAACCCACTGAGCAAGGGCAGGGATCAAACCCCAAACCTCATGGTTCCTAGTCGGATTTGTTAACCACTGCGCCAGGACAGGAACTGCGAGTTTTTATATATATATATATATAAAATATATATATATATAAAATATAAGAATTTTCCTAGAATACGTGGATGAGTGGACGTTTTTTTTTTTTTAATTGAGAGTTTATTATGTATTAGTTACTATAGGAGACACAAGATGTGACACTTGCCTTCTAAGTGTTTATATATATATATATATATATATATACAATGATTTTTATTTTTTTCCATTATAGCTGGTTTACAGTGATCTGTCAATTTTATACTGTACAGCATGGTGCCTCAGTTACACATACATGTATACATTCTTTTTTCTCACATTATCATGCTTCATCATAAGTGACCAGACATAGTTCCCTGTGCTACACAGCAGGATCTCATTGCTAATCCATTCCAAAGGCAAAAGTCTGCATCTATTAACCCCAAGCTCCCAATCAGTCCCACTCCCCCTCTCCCCCTTGGCAACTACAAGTCTAAGCTCATAGGTTTTGGAGATGCTCTACCATTTATTAAAATATGTAAGCTGGTGGGGGGGGGAGTCTGCTCATGGGAATGACATTTAAGCTTTAGTTAAGTTGAACTGGAGGTAACACTGGACAGTCCAGGGAAGATCTCCAACATATATTTACAATGTATATGCCTTTGGAACCCTGGGGGGAAGGTCGGGATTAGAAGTCAATTTAGGGTATAGGCAGAAAAAAATTCTTTAAGTTTTAGAGAAAAATGCAGCAGACTAGAGCCTGTGGCAGAACATCCAGGAATGCTAGCTTTTAAAAAGCAGGGGCAAGTAGAGGGCAGATGGGATCAGAGAGCACAAAGAGACCTGAGGAACTGTGGCCCTGATGTCAGTCACAGGACCCCACAGTGGGGATGGAACCCACCAAGGAAGGGCGCCCACAGCCTGGAGGTGATGTGATCCAGGCAGATGGTGTTTCATCCAGCTGAGATGTCACCGCCAAAGAGGCCTTGAAAATTTCAGATGGTACCCCTTACATTATCCTCTCCCAACCCTTGTGATAGTTAGGGTATGTTGTGGTTAACCCCACTTAAATGAGAAACTTCTAAGGTTCAGAGTATATCAATTGCTTGCCACATGAATTGGGGATGGAACCAAGTCTTGCTTCTTTTTCCTCCCAGTCTTGCCCACTTTCATCAGTAATTCTGTGACACAAGAGGGACCATGGAAACAATAATGTCAGCATTTACCCATCATTATTTTTGGAATAGCCAGTGTGTCCACCATAATTTAAAGTGCTGCTTGCGGGTGGTTCACTTGGTTTTTATATTCTCTGTAATCTTAGCGAAACCATTCCAAGGTCGTGAACATAAAATTCCTATCCTAAAATTCGCCTATTCATCTAATAGAATGCCGTTTCCAGTGGATCTTCAGAATGGTGTCTGAAATTCTTGGATTTCCATATTGGTGATTTTCCCACTCTTTTGAGGAAAAACTCTCATCACTGGGATCGGATTCAACCGCTGGGTTCTCTGGTGCCCATTACATCCTCACACTGCAATATCCTACTGTCCTCCACCAATTTAATCCATGCACTGAACTCTCACTTTTGAATTGTCTTTAGATGTGCAAGACAATGGCATTCTGTATTTTCTTAAATTTATCTGTATTGAATTTGAAAACATAATTGTGCTAAAAATCAAAAGGGTTTTTTAATTGCTGTGTATGTGTGGTGCTCCAAAGAAACCACCAGAGCACATTAATAGCCAGCATTCTATCTGAAGAATCATGTAACCTCCAGTATGGAAGAACAGTTCTCCAGTTATCTATTTTTATAACCATTATAGCTTTGGGCCCTTACTAAGAGAAAACTAAGAGTTTTAATAAGTAGTTTGTAATATTTAACATTTTCTAAATTGTCAGAATTAATTGAACACATATTCTTTATGTGATAGAACCAGTCCTGCTGATTGGTTTTATGGCCTGGCCTCTAAATCATCAGAAAATTCTCTTTAGTGTGTGATGATTTTTGTTCATAGTCTGTATGATTAACCGATAATGAATTACTTGAGTCCTTAGAAACTTCTCTGGCTCTCCGGATATCTAGGTCCAACAGATCAACCATTTGGCAAAATCTTTACATGGTGATAAAACTTACTGTTTGGCATCAGCCCCAGTAGCAGGCTGAAGGCCAGGCCACAGTGGAAGAACTGCTGGCATATCACTAGTTTATGGACTTTCACTACGAGCCACACATTGTTCTAACTGTTTACCTGATAAAACTCATTCACTCCTTTAGCAGTCCTACTGGGTCCTAACATTCCAAATTTCAAATGGGAAATTGACGCATAGGCAGGTTAAACTCACTTGCCATTTTATTACCAAACTAATAGATAAGGGGAGGCAAATTTAAAATCAAGAATTCAGGAGGTCTGGCTCTAGGTTTTGGGGTTCTGAGCACTACCTCTTAGAGTTCCCTCTTAGGATGGCCAAAGACCACACTTCCTTGTCAGCATGAAGACAGATCACCCACAGCATGAGCTCTAGGCATGAAATGTCCAGTGCTTGGCATGGCTGCAGGGAATGTTCACGCATGCGCAGAATGAAGGAGGATGCCTCGATTTCCCCTCAGGGCCCTTGCGGCACAGATTTGAAGTAGTGTTATTCTATTGTGTCATTTCAGGACATGATTATTTCTGGGCTACAGCCTGAAACGTCCTATTCCCTCACTGTCACAGCCTACACCACGAAAGGAGATGGAGCTCGCAGCAAACCCAAACTGGTGTCCACCACTGGGGCAGGTACCGTATCTGTTCAGACATGTGTCTTGAATATGTTCTGGGTAGCAATAATAGTAATGTTCCAAATGGTATGGGTGGCTTCTATCAGAGAAGAAAATAAGCTATGGTCACCTTTTGTGATTTTTGATATTTAGTTCAGAAGGTAAAAATAACTGAAGAACCTGTTTTGCCCAAATCATTCCGTCACTCATTCAATAAATATTATTTGTGCACCTGCTATGTATCAGGTACTATTTCCAGTACTGGGATGAAACAGTTAACAAAACAGAAAGATTCTGCCTCCTGAAAGTTATTTTTCTGGCCAAGACTGGCTAATTAACAACTGAACAAATGAGCATATAATAAAATGCCAGGAAGTGATAAATAATCAAAATAAAGGTGTGAAGGCACTAAGAATAGGGCAGCTTCTAGGGGCTGTCTTAGAAAGAGTGATGAAGATATCTTAGAGAAAGGATATTTGAGCTGAGACTTGATCATCAACTAAGGGAAATCACTTGACAGCTTCAACCTCTGCAATGACAATCCCCATTAGAAGAGCTGCCATCTTGAATCGGGTTGATGACTTAAAGTTGTTTTTTTATTTTTGTTTTCATTTGTCCACTTCACCGCTTGCTATGGAGGTTCTAGAGAGGACAAATTACACAAAAGATAGGAAATAGAAAAGAGAATGAAGAAAAGCAAAAAATAATAATATCGGATTACTCTTATCTGAAGAACAAAAGTTCTTAGCACTGTTTAGAGTTACTTTGGTTAGCCACATTAGGAAAAGCCAGCATGAAAGAAGACCTGACATTGTAAAAAACAATAAATTAAGAGATAATTGCAGTATTCTCTTTCAATCCCTTTATATAGAAATCTCCCATGGAACATTTAAACTATGATTTGATTTACTCCTCCCAAATCACTTCTCACACAACTTTTTAGGAACACACCTCTTTGTAAAGGCATAAAGCAAAGAACAGCTGTGATGCTGAGTACCCTCCTGGGTGCTGTGCTCACTGCCAAATTTGTCTAAATGTCATAAGATTTGCCTCGCTCATATCCCGCCACCTGGAACTGCCTCAAGCAGCAGGATTACAGATGGCAAAACTCCTTCAAGGCAAAATCTTCTGGGCCATTTTTTTCTTCTTTTTTTAAAATACCATTGTATCAATTTGATTCAGTATCCTGCATAGGAGATACAGAGCATGTTAAAGGGAACATGCTGTCTGGCTTTGGAAACAGCCTCTCTTGGAATGTAGACAACCAAGGGTAACCCCCTGAAATGGAATCTCAGAATGAAGAAAACATATTTCCTTTAACCATATTCCTAACTGTGTCATTATAAGCCTGAGATGTTTTCCAGGAAGCATCAAACTCCTATTGCCCATAGATGGGGGTCCTATAAGATGGGTGAAAAAGTAGAGGATTTATAGGCAAGGGATGTGAATCCTAGAAAAAAGGATAGTATTGCCTATTTTAATGCCACCAAGATTAGTTCATCACTTTTTAGTCACCATGCAGAAGATTCTTTAGACTGTTAGGTCTTACTCCCATACAGACTTATTCTAGAATTTGCATTCACAGTATCAGATCTTTTTTATCAATGGAGACATGAGTATTGAGGAAATGCTTGAAATTTAGATGGCTACACATTTATCCCTCAAGACCTCTGCTGATCCTGGGTTAGAGGTGAGAGAATTCAGATATGTAATTCCTCTAAGAAAAAACCTCTATAGTTTTCTTTGCTGCTAACCTATAATAAAAAAAGCTGTTGCCGGGTCATGGTTTATCCCCAGGAAATCAGTGAACACCTTACTTTTGTTTTATTTTATATACTACCACACGATATTCTTGTATTTATGTGACTATGAAGAATTACTGTGTTTATCTAACAGTTGCGAACTCCTAGGAACCACAACTATAAGGGTATTTAGTTATAGCTTCTATGGAGAATTTAGGAGTTCTTGTGAAATTTTATTTTAATAATGTAATTCCCAGGTTTAGGATGCATTTATGTATAATATATTGTTCCTAGACTCTGTGAACAACCATATTTTGAAATAAAGAGTACTGGCCCTAACTTAGGCAATCCATGTAGGATTCATGTAACCTGATGCTTTTGAATAAAATGTTGGCTTTTCTATTTTAGTGATAATGGTGTTTTTGCCATTTTTTGTTAATACTCCCATTTTTCTGTATCATAATTGGTCCACTGCCTGAAATGTTGAAGTTTAAGGCAACTGGCAAATCTTTTGGCAAACATCTTGGCTTGAATTTTTCTCTATATTTTTAAATAAATTTCACTACTGTACTGAGCAGCTATGTTTAAGGATGGTAGAAAAGATGGCTATGACATGGAGAATTTGGAAGTAATAGGCTTAGGTCAGTCATTTATGATTGTTGGTACTTAGGGGCTAGGTTAATTTGAAGCTACATTTGAGCTCTTGGGACTGAGTGCCTTGGTTGATCTCCAGGGATTGCTGTTGCATAGAAGTAAAGGGCAGCAGCACATGCATGCCTTTTTTGAAGTCCTGGCAGATTTTCAAGAGGGAAGAATATAGTGAGGAAATAAGAAGAATCAAAAAGGCAAAAGGGAGAAGAGATTATATGCCATGACATAAATTAGAGTTATTTTATTTACTATGCTGCTGGGTCCTCTCTGATCTTCCATGAAGTTAACTAAAACACTGCCAAAAGTGACCTCCTGTCTCCCCAGAGTAAGTATTTAAGAGTCTTTGATTTTGCCAATCCTCCATCTCCTAAGCTGGAGTACTCAGACCCACTGACCTTGCTACCAGGTGACCTTTAAAAGCAGTCTACACAGTAGCCCTAAGGCATCAGAAACCTTGAATGTGACTCCATGTACAGCACCACCTACTGTTCTTCTGCATTTTCCCAACCTCAAGCATGAATCATGCAGAGGACAAGGACTCTGCGTTATCCATCTTTTCTTTTCCCACCCAGATGCCTGTGTGCCAGTGTATAAGTCTTTGTTCAAAGGGAGAAGTTAGTAAAGTTTTCATACATAGAATTTCTGGAAGACAGAAATGCAGTGGTTGTCATTGCCAGTATGTGAAGTTTCTCAGAGAATTGTTTTTAGCTGTGCGTGTGGTGTTGTAGAACTCTCAATTCTTTTTCTCTTTTTTCTATCTGTTACTTCACAGATGAAATACAACTAACTGTCCACGATGCTTACCCCTGCTTATTTATATGGCATCTGCTATCACACATTTGTGGAGACTTCAGGCATTCCCTTTATGTGGCTAGCCTCTCCTAAAGGAGTGCTGGCAGTTCTTCCTATAGCTGCCTCAGCTTTCCATTTCGCTCTCTAGTCCTTCACTTGCACATCTTGGTGATTCCAGGCTGATTGTCTCATGGTTTTTGGGCTTAGTGAAACTTCTTTCAAGGGAAGGAGTGGCTCTCATAAGTTTGGCAGTGGCGAGCAGACCAGATGCTTCTGGCACAGCAGCAGGAACCAGTGGATCAAAACCGATGCTCTTACTTCTAGAGCATTACTTTGATCTCATGATTCCAGCCTATGGTGTTTATATCCCAGAATGAGAAAGGGCATGCCAGTATCAGAAAATAAAAGGCACTTGTCCAATCTAAGTATTGACTATAACAGAAGAATAGATGTGCATTTTCATAAGGTCATGATTTGCCTTTTCTTGGAATTTGCCAGATAAGTTTTTTCGGTTTTGTGCCATAGCAATATTATGAAGTGAAACACCAGATAATAAAAATATGCCTGAAAAACATTATTAGAAAGCATTCTATATTTCTGGTTGCAAATAACTTAAAATTGTTTTATTTATCCTCACTTTACATGCATCTTATAGAAACAAGATGCACAGTGAACTTACTATGATGCCATTCCTTATAACCAGAATTTTGAAAAAAAATTTGAGAAATGTACTTAATAAAATATATTGCCCCTGGAAAATGTTGAGGCTTAATAGTTGTATTTCTACCAAATAATTTCAACTGAGGTTGGTTTACTGAAGGATGTATTCTCTGCTGAATGGTCCATATTTTTCTCAGCAGTCTCAAGTGTTTCAATTCTTGATGTCATCGATATTTTGATGGGCAGTTCATGTAAATGCTGTACACACATAAAGAGGAATTAAGGGTATCTGCTGATCTACCTTAAATGTGATTTTTCAATGAAAATAATTTTAAATAGATTTAAAGTAAAAGTAAATGGAATAATTTGGACACTCTCCAACTTGTGAATGGGCTTGTTCTGAGAGTTTCTTGGTTAGTAAGATATCTGGACATGGTTTTTCATGAGAAACATTGAGACTATAGCTTTTGGTTTGCATTGGTTTGGTTTCTGGGTCAACGTATATATGTTATCTAAGTGCCATTAAGAACTTCAGAAACTAGTTTTCCCATATGTGGTGAACCCATTTACTATGAACATAAGACAAAACTAATACTTCATGGGTTAAGGATAGAAATATCTCAACAAATGTGTTTTTAAACAGAGCACATCACCCCTGGGGTCCCCACTTTCTGAAATTTATAATGAACAAGTTAACAAGAAAATTTCTGAAGTTAATAGTCCAAGTATTAGCTCAGCATCTTTCTAGTTTTTTGTCTGTTTTTGAACTTCTGTCTATTTCCCAATGATACTATTTTTCATTGTGTCTCTCCCATTAGTTAAGTTTCCCTCCCTTTTGACCATCTTTTTTCCCCTTTCTATTAACTTGGTTTGGTTTTGTTTCTGGTGTTACTCCTCTCTCCTAGCCCATCTTTGGACTATTTCCAAAGAAACTCCTAGCTTTGTGTTGTTTACCACTGTTCTTGTCTGAAAATTACAGGAATAATCATTCTTCATTAAAAAAAAAAAACAGTTGTGATAATACATTGAGTATATTAGAACACTTTACATATCTAACTTACTTAACTTTAAATTATATAACTGGGAGTTCCTGTTGTGGTGCAGTGGAAATGAATCTGACTAGGAACCATGAGGTTGTGGGTTTGATCCCTGGCCTCGCTCAGTGGGTTAAGGATCTGGCATTGCCATGAGCTGTGGTGTAGGTCACAGGCACAGCTCGGATCTGGTGTTGCTGTGGCTCTGGCATAGGCTGGTGGCTATAGCTCCAATTAGACCCCTAGCCTGGGAACCTCTGTGTGCCACAGGTGCGGCCCTGAAAAGGACAAAAAAGACAAAAAAAGAAAAAAAGAAAAAGAAATTATGCAACTGTATAATTATATACTTACTGGGAAATTATCCGCTGACCACAAATAGTTTAATATTCTGATTATTAAAATTATGATTATTATTGATGAAATATAAAATATTATCCTAAGACTTTTACATGCATTTTCTCATTTAAATTTATAGTGAAAATGTGGGGTGGGTCTTTATAAAATTCCCATTTTACTAGATGCAGAATTTGATGAGGATGGCTGGTGTAGGTGGTAGAAACAAAAAATATAAGTTAGGTTCATAGTAAGCTAAACAACATTATTTTTTTTAAATGTATAATCAACTTAACAATATGGTTAAGTGTTTGGGCTATGGATTTGGACAGGCCCATTTAAATTTCCCATATTGCCCATCTAACTTCAGCTTTCTTTCTCTCTGTGTTTCATTTATTATTATACAAAGTGAAGATAATAACTAATCAGAGTACATAATCAGAAGCGAAGGATGTAAATCAAATGAGAAACTACATGTAATGTCCTTAGTACAGTGCCTAGTACACTTCATGCACCCAACAATTAAATATATTTTAATTATTATTCTTATTAACTGTACCTAATTGGCTAATCCTTATTCAGATTCATTTTTTCTGCAGCATGAACCTGTATGTGTGAAGATTTGAAATGTGAAGATGTTAAAATATTCCCTTAAATTATTATTTCAATAATAATTCCTGTTTTGTGTCCATTATCAAATTCTAATATCTCACCCTACCTTAAAAGAGTATGAGAAGGAATATATTTTCACAAAGCTATATAGACCAAGCACTGGCTTTTTTCTAAGTAAAGAACTGGGAATGCCCTTGGAGTGGTGGTCCCATTCAGCAGTGATTGAAATGCAAACATCCAAGTACATTGGTCTTACTGCTCCATTCCCTGTGCTCCAGTTCCAGGGAAACCCCGACTTGTGATTAACCACACTCAGATGAATACTGCTCTCATTCAGTGGCACCCCCCTGTGGACACATTTGGACCCCTCCAGGGCTACCGTCTAAAATTTGGCCGAAAGGATATGGAGCCTCTCACTACTCTGGAGTTCTCTGAAAAAGAAGATCACTTTACAGCGACTGACATCCACAAAGGAGCATCGTATATCTTCAGGCTCTCGGCCAGAAACAAAGTGGGCTTCGGGGAGGAGATGGTGAAGGAGATTTCTGTCCCAGAAGAAGTCCCAACTGGCTTCCCTCAAAACCTCCACTCAGAAGGCACCACCTCAACCTCCGTCCAGTTATCTTGGCAGCCACCTGTCTTGGCCGAGAGAAATGGCATTATCACCAAGTATACACTTCTGTATAGGGATATCAACACCCCTCTTCTTCCAATGGAGCAGCTTATTATTCCAGCTGACACCACTATGACACTCAGTGGCTTAAAACCAGATACCACATATGATGTAAAAGTACGTGCTCACACAAGCAAAGGGCCCGGGCCATATAGTCCCAGTGTCCAGTTCAGGACACTGCCTGTGGATCAAGGTAGGATTTGTCTGCTTACGGCCTTTCTCCTTTAAAGAAAGGAATGTCGGTCTTTGGAAATCAGTATTTTGAAGCTATAAATAACTGATCGGCCATTCATATTAATAGGTTCAGCCAAAGCGAAAAGGTAAAGTATGTAAAACTTCATACATTGTGGATGCCTTAGACTTCAGTTATAGAATGCCATGCAGGTCTGGCTGACAGCACCCCAATGCTCTCAGGTAAGGAAACACAATATAGTTGACTGAATTGGAGAGAAAGGAGACATCTTTATGAGGATGAGGCAATAAAATGAATGCTTTTAACAGGTAGGCACAGCACACTTCTCTCTGTGATCAAAGTAGATGGCAATCTAGCTTAATCCCCATGGTTCACAGTGGAAAAAGGACAGGTCATAGGTTTTTAGGAGTAGTGTAAATACACTGTTTTTCCTTTTCCAGCAGTGTTTGCAAAAAATTTTCATGTCAAAGCAGTAATGAAGACTTCAGTGCTCCTGTCGTGGGAGATTCCGGAGAATTATAATTCTGCCATGCCTTTCAAAGTAAGTTTTTCTTCCTAATTTGTAAGATATCAGGGGTAAAAATGGAGGGGGCCCTTCACCTGGGAAAGTTACTTACAAAGCATGCTTTACAAAGCACTCTTTGATTCAGCCACACATACTTGCCATTCGCATTTGTGGCTTTTACCTGACTAAGTCTGCCTCTTTGGCAGTGTGACCTTTCCCATCTAGAGAGGAGAGAGGAGCTCAAACCCAGGGCTAGCATTGCTTGTGGGTGACCTAGCACTTGCTGAACTTTTTACATCTAAGCTAGTGCTTTTTTTTTCCCATCAGAAAATGAAATTTGCATGGTTTCTACCTATTTATAATGCATTGTCCTGGGATTTAAATAATTCATGTATTGGCCTGAATTATCTGTGTATTTTAAACTTTAGTTTGCCAATTGAGAGCTATTGAGAAATGTTAGCAAGAAGTACACATCTGTGAAATAAAGAACATAGAAACATTTTTGAAAGTAAAAATGTATTTAGGAATGAGAATGGATGTGTTTAGGAAATAAGCAGTGTGGATAATGCACTGAAAACCTAAAGCATTTTGGGGTACATTCCATTAAGATTACATACACCTGACAGGTTAAATATTGATAAGTTATTGTACATTTCTTCATGTACTTTTGATAGACTTAGAAACATTATATCATTACACAATAGAACCTAAAGAAAATAGATGCAGTCTCTAGAATTTATGAGTACTTATGGGCTTAGGAAATGCCAGTTAGAAATGACCTATATATATTTTCCAAAAGCAAGAACACATTAGTTTAGAAAATATTCATGGCCTCACTGAGAACTGAATCTCTTTGGTTGTCTCTCTCTAGATTCTTTATGATGACGGGAAAATGGTGGAAGAAGTGGATGGCCGAGCTACACAGAAGTTGATCGTCAACCTGAAGCCTGAGAAGTCCTATTCATTTGTGTTGACAAATCGTGGCAACAGTGCTGGTGGACTACAGCACAGAGTGACAGCAAAGACTGCTCCAGATGTGTTACGTACCAAGCCTGCCTTCATTGGGAAGACCAACTTGGATGGCATGATTACCGTGCAGTTGCCCGAAGTACCTGCCAATGAGAATATAAAGTAAGTTGGTTGAAGAGTTAGGGCTGAAGGTTAGAAATGCACGTGAGCAAGAAAAGAAAGTTAAATCTCGATATGATAGTGGTTAATAAAAAATATATTACTGTATATGGAATAAAAAATTCTTCAGAGGCTCACAGTCTTGTTACTCCATTTCCATTGCATTGGGTTCTAGAGTTTGTTGTAACACACATTCTCATTACTTTAACACTGAGTGGTGTTAAGTTTCAAGAATGATGTAATTTAGAGGAGACAGACAAATAGAACATGATTCTTACTCTAAAGAAGTTTATGTCATGGTGTATAGAATAACTTAAAGAGCTGAATAACTCTATTGTTTGGCAACTATTACTGTAATTGTCTCAGAAAATATTACAAAGCTAAAGGAAACTTTGGGAAATTTTATAAGTAAAAAGAGGATATGACCCTCTTGTTTCACGTGTGCTGAACGATGGGAGAAATTTCAATGAATTCAGAATGACATTAGGGAAAACATGAAAGTTAGAAAATGTAATTTTTTTTCTGTTTTGAATGGAATATGGTATACAGGCCAGTGGGTCTGAAGTAGAAATTAAATCCAGAAATTTAGTAGTTTGTTGGTTGTATAAGGGTAGTTAATTGTAGCCAGTAGAACAAAAAAGTGTTTTCACCAAAGTATATTACATATGAGTACTATGGTAGACCCTGAGAACAAAAAAGAGGATGGTATCCCAGTATTCAAAGAATTTACCATAAAATGGGGGATACAGAGAGCTAGATGCATTCTGTACTAATGATGGCTTTGTACTCTGTCTTAAGAGTAGCTAGTGCACAATGGAATGGGACAAGAAAGTTTCTGAATTTAATCTGGAAGGACAAATAAGAGGCAGACACAAAATCAGAGAGAGAAAATTGTGTGCAAAGGCAGAGTAGCAAAGGAAGCAAGCAATTTTGTAAGGCTGGAGCTCAGAGAGCCCGGGCAAGAATGGTGAGGGAGAGGTGGATAAAATCAAGTGATGCTCAGAAGTTGGGACCACATCCTATAGACAGTGAAAATTCATTAAAGGATTTTATGCAGGAGGTAGCATGATATCTGTTTCATCCCCAGATTTCCTTTTTTGACCATTTTAGCATGTATTTATTGATTATCTGCTACCTGTTAGAAACTGTGCTTACTTGCTTGGGATAAAACTAAACACATTTTCATTTCCTCTATCCCATATGATGGCATTTAGGTGAAACTTGCTGTGAAAGGTTTGAAGGTCAAGCAGAGGCATTTATACATAGTTTATGGATGGTTGGAGCCTTTACATTTAGTAGCAATCTAGTGACATAATTTGGGACAGTTCTCAGAGAAGCTGGCTTCTGAAGGCATGTGTTGGAAGAATTGGAGCACTGCAGAGAAAAAGCTTTGGGCATTCATTGTGCTGTTAGTTGGCTATAGGCAAATAAAAAAATTCCACAGTAAGGTGGTGAGGGTGGAAATGGATTCAGAGACAAACTAGAGCAGTAGTGTGGTAGGAACTGGCAGCTGCTTTAATGAAGGGATCAAGACAGAGGAAAATGTCAAAGATGGCTCTGAGCTTTGAGCTTGGATGACAAAACGATCCTGCCATTCATCCTCAAGGATGAAGAATCAGGAGAAAATTCATGAGTTTACCTTTGTGTCTATTTTGCAGGAGCTATCAGGGAAATCAGTCTCCATTTTTATTAGTCTCCATATTTGTCCACTCTTCTTTTTCTTTCTTTCAGAAAACTAAAAACAAGAATGGGACATTAGTGTCATTTTTATTTCAACAAAATTTAATATGAATGTGAGATTATGTTTGTCTATTGATTTGTTGAAATATTGTCAGTATCGTTTGAGCTCTCACCATAGTGCCAGACAGTGTTTCAGAGATTCAGTGGAGATAATGCTGACTATCTCATTGCTCTCACATGGTGTAGTTAGTTGGGAAAGTGGGACAAGTAGAGTCGGTTGGAGTGGAGTCCTGTGAGACCAAAGATCAGATGGGCAAGAGAGGCCAGGGGAGGAGCTCCCACCCCCAGTTTAGGAGTTCAGGGAAGGTGCCCTGAAAGTAGCAACCTCTAAGCAGAGTCCTAAAGAATGACAAGAAGTTAACTGTTTGGTGGGAAGACACTATTTCAGGCAGAAAATAGCACGTGCAATATCACACAAGCAAGAGAAAGACTAACACTTGTTATTCATCCACATCTGACCCATCCATTAAGACTCTCCAGCTGGCATCCAATAAACATGTATTCTGCATGTCCTGTATTTCCAGTGCTATGTTGAGGATAGAAAGATTACTGAGATAAAGCCCTACTTTAGAGTGGGAGAACAGACGCAGAAAATAGATAATGTACATGTAACAGAGCAAGTACTGTGGAAGCAGAAATACAGTGTTCTAGCCCAATGTGGGTGTCACGGGAGACATCTAGAAGGAGCTGATGTCTTAAAGGATGAGAAAAACTTAGAAAATGTAAAATAGTTGCAAACAATGAAGGATCAGTCCTTATCATTTATACGGGCTATAAATTCAGTCTTCCAAACATAGACTGACTATTCAGGGAAAAAGGAGATGAAAATAGTTATATAATTTGCAGTATTTACTATTAGATTTTTAAGACTTTATATATAAAAAAATGATTTTAGTGGCTATTGACCAAATTACCTTGGTAGAATGGTGTAAGACTTTCCTGGGAAATGGTATTTTAATCCATTGGTGGTAGAGTTCTCTTTCATTTTCCAGCTTCTTAATGAATTGAGTATTGCAATATTGCAGTCTCAGAGTTTTTCTTGAGCTTGTTCAGGTTTTCTCTTTCTTTTATTTATATACTTCTTCCTTCTATATTTGAAATGGGAGTCAGGGAAAAAGGGATAAAACTTTGGTAACAATAATAAAAGGCGATTACAAAACAGAAAAAGAAGGCAAAGCATTATGGAAAAAAATATGTGCTAGAAATAAAGGATTCCCAGAAATATATTCTATCCACTCTGGGAAAAAGAAAAGAGCAAATGACTAAATTGGTTAAAAGTATCAGAACCATAGAAAGTTAGTTTCTTCCTTCCTTCCTTCCTTCCTTCCTTCCTTCCTTCCTTCCTTCCTTCCTTCCTTCCTTCCTTTCTTTCTTCTTCAGGCCACACCCATGGCATATGGAGGTTCCCAGGCTAGGGGTCTAATCAGATCTGTAGCTGCCAGCCTACGCCAGAGCCACAGCACAACACCAGATCTGAGCTGCATCTGCGACCTACACCACAGCTCATGGCAACGCCATATCCTTAACCCACTGAGCGAGATCAGGAATCAAACCTGCAACGTCATGGTTCCTAGTTGGATTTGTTAACCACTGAGCCACGACGGGAACTCCCATTATGTTTCTTAGTGGTGTGATAGCATAAAGTCAGCCATCTAGTCTTCTAGCTTAGTTCATGCAGCATAATCACATATCACAAGAAGCTATGTGCCTGGCTGTGCCACTTGCAACAGTCAGCAAGTTCAGAAATGAGAACATAGCTTTTTGTTAAGTATTCAGTGGGAGAAATGAAGGGAGGGACCAGAATTGATTTCAGAGATCTAGAGTGGGTTGCTAATTTCTTTTTAGGTGAAGCTGTCTACAAAAATGCTTCCAATTTGTTTTTCTATCAAAATACAATTGTGAAGATTGAAGGGTTGTCCTGTTTATCAACAGAAACTATGCTTTCCTCCCTTCCAGCCAAGATAATTGAGAGATTCTGATCCAGACCCCACAACTCCTCACCATCTAAAAGTAAATCTGTCTCTCATGAACACACTGCAAAAAAGCTCCTTGCTCCATGTTACACCTCACTTGGTTTTTGTGTAGAAAAACTGGGAGCTCCCTCAGGGAAAGGCCAAATTTCTCATGAAACAGCCGTGTAGCTATTCAGGTTCTAGTACCAAGTATCTTGAGGTGCTTCAACATTCTATTTGAATACATTTTGGGAGCAAAATGCAGGTCAGAAAATCTAGCAATGCCACCATCCTTCAGAAGCAAGTTGTGATGACAAATGGAATTTCTGTGACTTTATAGGGTAGGATTTTACTCTGGTTGGTAAGGAAAAAAGTGCCAAACAGATTGTACAAGAGAAAAAGCTGCCAGTAAGTATCCAATGTAAATTAATTCCATAGTATCCATATCATGTTTGTGAAAAATAGAAATGAAGACTAAGAGCATTTTGTAAAATTTTAAACTTCTTTGGACTTACCAATGGGGCTTTCAGACTATCTACTTTTTTTTTCTTTTTTCTTTTTTTTTCTTCTTCTTTTTTAGGGCTGCATCTGTGGCATATGGAGGTTCCCAGGATAGGGGTTGAATCAGAGCTGTAGCCACTGGCCTACACCACAGCCACAGCAACACCAGATCCTAGCCACATCTACGACCTACACCACAGCTCATGGCAATGCTGGATCCTTAACCCACTGAGTGATGCCAGGGATCGAACCTCCGTCCTCATGGGTGCTAGTCAGTTTAGTTTCCGCTGAGCCATGCCAGGAACTCCTACTTTTTCTTTTTTTAAAGCAAGACCTTCTTGGAAACAAAGTCACTTCATCATGTGTTCACCGATTTTGGAGGCTTAATATATTAACATATTTGCTGTTTAATGTTTAATTCATTTATCATGTTTGTTAATTGAAGTGATAAAGGCTTAAATTCATATTAGCTAAATTAACAATGTCCTAAAGGTATTAGAACATTTCAGTTGTCTCACAAAAACCCTATGAGGTAGGTATTCTCCCCTTTTACAGGTGAGTAAAGCGAGGCCCAGAGACAAAAATGGCCTGGCTAAGACCATAGCATTGATATTACTACTAGTTAATAGGGACAGAGAACATATTAGGTGTTCTTCAAAGGACACCACACTTATTAACTGATGTAGTAATAATCACCCCAACACTCCACTTTACAGCTGAGGACGTCATAGGGTGGTTAACTAACTAGCCCTGGCAGCGCAATAGCAGAACCAGAGAGGACAGATTTGAACATAGGCAGTCTGACTCCAGAGCCCATGTGTTGAACCACGACCATGCTTCTATGACCTAACATGTATTGACCACACCAGCATATTTTTTTCTAGGACAATTGCTTAGCAATTAAGAACTCTATGACAGGAGTTCACTTGGAGCTTAGGGGGTTAAGGATCTGGTGTTATTCACTGCTGTGGCTGGAGTTCAATCCTTGGCCTAAGAACTTCCACATGCCACTGTGCAGCCAAAAAAACAGAACACCTTGACAAGCAGGCATCAATAGGACCGCCCCAGACAAGCCTTGGAACTAAGAGAAATAAGGCACATGTGTTTGGCCACAGATTGTGGAAATGAATGTTAAATATGGAGCAATAAAATTGGTAGATTGTCATGAGAACTTAGTGGACACTTAAAGGGAGAGGCCACCCACAAATCAGCAATATCATCCACCACTTGACAAATGAGGAAAATGAGGTTTAAGACAAGTAATAACTTGTCTGATGACACATGGGTAAAAAGACTGGGAACCTTAAACACAGAAGCTGGGAAGATCATTCAACCTGCTTTGGTTTTCCTATGGTTAATTAATTAGATTTAAACAATGTATACATAAATGGCTATGCCAAGAAAAAATCAAAAAATTATGCAAGGCATGACATTCATCACTTAACTCTGAGACAAATTTTGACCTCCCAGTTAAATAATGAGTTTCAGAATGCTAACATGGACTGTTCATCTAAAAATCCTGCTTCAATTTGAAATGGGACTGCCACAAAGACCAGAGCTCACCATCCCATATAATTATATAGAGGTGGGCCCTTGATGATAACATATTAAATAAAATTAGTAAAACTTTACTTAGTCTAATTAAAATTCTGAAGGTTAGATTTAACTTATCTAATTAATTAAATCTAATATGCTGGGACAACACAGCTTACTTTAATAAGTAGTCAAGGACTTACCATATATATTGATTGTCAAGTTATTTATTTTTCTATTGGTGTAATAGTTAAGGTCTATTTTGAAAAGGATATTTAGAGCCTAAACTCCAAGCTTGAGCTAGGCCAAGTGTAAAGTTTAACTTTACCCATATATAAAACTGATCTATATGTTCAAAAGTGATTTTTTTTTATTTCAAGCCAGTTCTTTCAGTTCATATGAATTAGTTGATATAAATTTGTAGGACATGTTATTTCCTTACTTTACTCTTCCTATTAGAGTCATCTTACCTTCCTTAATATTCCATGAGATTAAAATTAGGATCAACACTTTGTTGGTAACAAAAGGTAACTTTTATGATAAGGAGTTATTTTTTCTCTAAACTCTGTTTGGGCATGCCATTGCTGGTTTGGAGAAAGGAGAAAAAGCTTGGTAAGTTGCAAATTTCTAATGCAAGAGAAGGACCCTAAAATGTTTTTGACTGCCTAGTGCAGGAGAGGCATAAATCCCCAAGAGTTAGCTACTCTACCCATTTCTACTTTTAGTGAAAAAAGAACTCAGTAACAAAATGGTAAATTTGGCAAATTTAGGGGAAATTATATATATAGCTGCCTTAGTGATGTGTTTATAACTATGCAAACGTCTTAAACATATAAGAAAATTATGGACTAAAAACTGTTGAGACATATATAGGGGTAATTGATCTAATCAGAGGTCAGGGAAGGTTTCAGTTTAGAAGTCAAAGGTGAGTGACTATTTGAGGAAAGAGTTAATTTGGGATTTGTGGGGAGTGACAGAAATGTTCTAGACAGATGGTACAGAATGATCAAAAGTTCAAATACAGAATGGTCCAAGGTAAATTCAAGAAACTAAAATCCCATGAGGATGTAGCTCAGAGGGCATAGAGAGGTGGATTCAGGTTAGATCCTGCTGAGTCTTATAATACCTTTTGTTCTTTATCCTAAGAGAAATGAGGATCCATTGAAATGTTTTTAAAATGGAAATGTTACAATTAATTTTCTATTGCAAAATGAAAATCTCAGAGACTGAACTAGAGAGGGCAAAACTCAATAGCGAGACAAAGTTAGGGACAGAGTTAGGGGAAATCCTAGCATGAGACAATGGAATGAAGCCTGAGTGGTGGCAGTAGTGATAGAGAGAAGTGAATGCACTACAGATAGAGTTTGCAAGTGATAGAACTGGGAGGTTTGCGTGTGAGAGAGGGAGAGAGTTAAAGCAGATTGTCAGTGATGACATCTAGGTTTACAGCATGTGCATGGACATGGATCATGGTGCAGTATTGGAAGAGGACTTTGGAGGCACATGTTTTATTTTAACAATAGTAAATATGAGGTACTTTTGTGACATAGAAGTGGAAGACATAAAGTTGGACTAGGATAAACTTGTGGAGTTCAGAGGAGCATTCTGGGCTTAAGATAAGAATCTGTAAATAATTTGCATCTAGGGGATAGCTGATTCTCTGAGCTGGCATGATATCATAAGGGAAGAAAAGAGAAAGTAGAGAGAAATCCTTGGCCAAATCCTTGAGGAAATCCTCCATTGAATAGCTGGGTAGCAGATAATAAATCCTGCTAAGGAATTAAAGTTAACATGGTGAGAGGTATAAGTAGAAAACCAGGAGAGTTGGATACAGAGAAAGAACTGAGTATGTTTTATGGAGGATCTTAGAACCACTCATATTCTGATAAAAGATCAAGTAAGAAGAGCGTTAAAAACTCTCCTTTTGATGCCATACTGAGGACCCAGATAAGGAAGTGAGGTGGGCAGATGAGGCAGGAGCTAGAGCACAGGTTACTGGGACGTGAATGGAAGGGAAAGACATGGAGAACAGCAGGAACACACAGTTCTTCTCAAAGCAGGGCCGGTAATGGGGTAGGGGAGAGAGAAAGTGATGACTGGAGCCGGATGTGGTTTGTTCGTCCTTCCAGAGATTGAAAGCTATCCAATGAGAATAAAGAAGTTGAGCTATATGGGAGGAAATGTGTGTGGCATATGGTAAACTTCCTCAGAGACTGAGATGTGGGACTCAGTTCAAGAAAAGGTGATTTGGAGCCAGCCCTTCAACTGTACTGATAGGAAGGGTTATGGTTTGCATATATAGGTAGGCTTGAGTTTGTTAGAGGATGTGGGAATTCTTGTCTGAATGCTTTTGTTTCCTTTGTCTGCAAGAGTTAAGGCCATCTTCTCATGGGGAGGCATGGCCATCCATGGTTTAAGGCCAGAGGAGAAAGTCTGAACAACTTATTGTTGAGATTTCAAGGATTAGGTAACTGGAGAAGTTATGGTCAGATTGCCAGTGTTGAAGATTTATTTGAGTTTGCTGAATATGAACTTCCGGCATCCTGCTACCCTGAGCATTATTTCTTAAGCTGCATTCAGTTCCTTGGGTTCAGGCACAGAGAAAGGCAGTCGTAGATTTCAGCTAAGGAAGAGTGGAGGATGTGGGTTTTACAAAAGAATTCAAGGAACTGAGAGCCCTGGGTGGTATATGGGCCACCCCTCTAAAGGTTGAAATCACCCAAAATTATGGCTGGGTTTGGAGGGAAAAAAAGACCATTAGCCCTGGGGAAAAAAAAAAGAAACTTCCTTAAAAGGAAATTCTGAAGAGGTTGGTAGATGGCAAAAATCCATAAGGGAAGACCACAACTTCACTGAATTGTTACTCAGCTATGAGCTTCCAAAAAGAGGTGCTTATTTTGTTTTTTAGCAAAAGGATGGAAGAAAAAAATGCCTGTAAGAAACAATTGCAACCCAGGAAAGAAACCTCAGACCCTAAACCTGAGATTCACAGGCAGAGAAAGAGGTGTGAATAAACAGCCACCGTAGGAGAAGTCTGTAAGGGAAGGAGTGTCTTCAGGGGAAAGCAAGGCATCCGGAAGGACAAAGGTGCAGATATTTACAAAGTCAACAAAGAATACAACTGTAATGTATGGATTGAGACCCAGGAGCCCCACATCCGCAACACCCCTTTTCTTCCAGTGTGTGAGAGCTGCCTTGAAGCAGGCTCCCCTTTAAGTGTTGCAGATGAATGCTTGAGAGATCAGTGAGGGGAGAAGGTTATGGATACCAAGCTGCACTGTTAATTAATTGCTATGGGGGAGGCTGTTCAATTCTTATCTGAGCCACAAATGAAATGAATAGTTGGGAAGTGCTGCAGAAGAAAGAACAGATTCTTTTCTTGTGTATGAGAGTGGCAGCTGAAAGTATGAAAGCACCAGAAAAATTAAGAGAATTCATCAGCTTAACCTTGATTTACAAGATTCTGAACGAGGACAATGGGAGCTCTCTGATCATGTGCAGGATCATTACTTTAGGCAAAGAGAAGCTGTCCTGACTTTGTGCAATTGGTAGTGAAAAGCAAGAGGTTCCTGACAAGTGTGTTCATCATGTCCATCTGCAGTGTGATTTTGTACGCTAGGTTGCTGCCCCTGTCATTCCTCTCCATGCTCATTTAACATGATGGACTTGTTTGGCAAATCCGTCAGGTGGTGGGAGGACAGAAGAGGAGGAAGCTTACCCTGGATCATAAAATAAAAGATATTGGCCTCTCACACACTCCAGCTCTTCCCTCTCCTTATCCTCCATGAGCATCGTGGTTATTTATAGGAAAGAAAATGAATGGCTAAGTAGTGTGATCCTGGGAGTCTGTTGATGAGTTGCTCAGAGCACCGTGGAAAGAGGGTTCTGCTATAGACTTGTCAGATTTGACTCGAATTCTCAATCAAGAAGGAAAAAAGGTTTAATGAGTCCTATAATCTTGGGGAATTTCATTGTGTGCTACTGTATCTGTGTTCAGACATATCGTTGCCACCATGGTGGTTAGCACTAGCCAGTAGCAGCCGGCGTCTCTTATGTGTTATGTGACACTCTGTGCTAAGTACTTTGTGTTCTTAGGTTTTATTTCCCCAAAATAATACCAGTACTATTTACTCTCATGTTTCAGAATATGCCACTGAGATTCAGGGATGTGAGATGATCAGCCCAGACCACACAGCTCATTAGTGGCAAAACCCAAATTCTGGGCCAGATATATCTCTCAATGCCATATTCTTTTCCATGGATAGCACTCTCGTTCAGCATTGCCCAACAAATGTAATGAGAGCCACATGTGAAATATTACACTTTCTAGCAGCTACAGTAAAAAGTACAAAGAAAGGGATGTAATTAATTTTAATTACATACTTTATGAAACCCAGTATATCCAGAATATTACCATTTTAACGTGTGATCACTATTAAAATATATTGCTAATATACTTTACATTTTTTTCCCCCACTATGGTTTTGAAATCCAGTATCTTACTGGTAGAGCACATAAAAGTTTAGGCTAGCTACCTTTTAAATGCTCGGTAGCCACAAGGGACTAGTGGCTACCATATTCTATGGTGCTGCCCCAGACTCTGTTTATGGAAACAGAATTTTTTTTTTCTTTTTTTTCTTTTGAGGGCCACACTTGCAGCACATGGAGGTTTCCAGGATAGGGGTCCAATCAGAGCTGTAGCTGCTGGCCTACACCACAGCCACAGCAACTTGAGATCCGAGCTGCATCTGCGACCTACACCACAGCTCATGGCAATGTCAAATCCTTAACCCACTGAGCGAGGCCAGGGATCAAACCCACAACCTCATGGTTCCTAGTCAGATTTATTTCTGCTGAGCCAAGACGGGAACTCTGAAACAGAATTCTTTTTTTTATGTTTAATTTTATTTTTTTATTACTCAATGAATTTATTACATTTATAGTTGTACAGTGATCATCACAATCCAATTTTATAGAATTTCCATTCCACAACTCCAACACATGCCCCCACCCCCCGAAGTGTCTCCTTTGGAAGCCATAAGATTTTCAAAGTCTGTGAGTCAGTATCTGTTGTGCAAAGAAGTTCAGTCTATCCTTTTTTCAGATTCCACATGTCAGTGAAAGCATTTGAAGTTGGTGTCTCATTGTATGATGACTTCACTTAGCATGATAATTTCTAGGTCCATCCATATTGCTAAAAATGCCAGTATTTCATTTATTTTAATGGCTGAGTAATAGTCCATTGTGTATATGTACCACAACTTCTTGATCCACTCCTCTGTCGATGGTTTCCATGTCTTGGCTATTGAAAACAGTGCTGCAATGAACATTGGAGTACATGTGTCTTTTCGAGTCATGGTTTTCTCTGGATAGACGCCTAGGAGTGGGATTGCTGGATCAAATGATAGTTCTATTTTTAGTTTTCTGAGGAATCTCCATAATATTTTCCACAGTGGTTGCACCAATTTACAATCCCACCAAGAGTGTAATGGGGTTCCTTTTTCTCCACATCCTCTCCAGCACTTATTGTTTGTAGACTTTTTGACAATGGCCATTCTGGCTGGTGTGTGGTGTTACCTCATAGCAGTTTTGATTTGCATTTCTCTAATAATGAGTGATATTGAATATCTTTTCATGTGTTTTTTGGTCATCTATATGTCTTCTTTAGAGAACTGTCTGCCCATTTTTTGATGGGGTTGTTTTTTTTTTTTTGGTATGGAGCTGCAGAAGGTGTTTATAAATTTTGGAGATTAATCCCTTGTCAGTCGATTCATTTGCAAATATGTTCTCCCATTCTGTGGGTTGGCTTTTCATTTTGTTTAGGGTTTCCTTTGCTGTGCAGAAACTCTAAAGTTTAATTACATCCCATTCGTGTATTTTTGTTTTTACCTTCATTACTCTAAGAGGTGGATCTAAGAAGATGTTGCTGTTGTTTATGTTAGAGAGTGTTTAGCCTGTGTTTTCCTCTAAGAGTTTGATAGTGTCTGGTCTTCTATCTAGGTCTTTAATCCATTTGGGGTTTATTTTTGTGTATGGTCTTAAGGAGTGTTCTAATTTCATTCTTTTCCATGTGGCTGTCCAGTTTTCCCAGCACCACTTACTGAACAGGCTGTCTTTTCTCCATTGTATATCCTTGCCTCCTTTGTCATAGATGAGTTGGCTGTAGGTGTGTGGGTTTAATTCTGGGCTTTCTATCCTGTTACACTGATCTATATGTCTGTCTTTGTGCCAGTACCATGCAGTTTTGATGACTGTTGCTTTGTCATATACTCTGAAGTCTGGGAGCCTGATTCCTCCAGCTCCATTTTTCATTTTCAGGATGTCTTTGGCTATTCTGGGTCTGTTTTGCTTCCAAAAAAACTTTAAAATATTTTGTTTGAGATCTGTGAAAAATGTCCTTGGTAATTTGATAGGGATTGCATTGAATCTGTAGATCGCCTTTGGTAGTATAGTCATTTTGATAATATTGACTCTTCTAATCCATGAGCACAGTATATCTTTCCATCTATTTGTGTCATCTTTTATTTCTTTCATCAGTGTCTTATAGTTTCCAGAGTACAGGTCTTTTGTCTCTTTAGGTATGTTTACTCCTTGGTATTTTATTCTTGTGGATGTAATGGTAAACGGGATTGCTTCCCTAATTTCCTTTTCTGCTATTTCGTTGTTAGTGTATAGAAATGCCATCGATTTCTGTGTATTGATATTGTATCCTGTGACTTTTCCAAATTCGTAGATGAGCTCTCACAGTTTTCTGGTAGAGTCTTTAGGATTCTCTAGGTACAGTATCATGTCATCTGCAAGTAGTGATAGTTTTACTTTTTCCTTTCCAATTTGGATTCCTTTTATTTCTTTACTTCTCTGATTGATGTGATTAGGACTTCCAAAACTATTTTGAATAGTAGTGGTTGAGAGCGGACATCCTTGTCTTGTTCCTGATCTCAGCGGGAATTCTTTCAGCTTTTCACCATTGAGAATGATGTTAGCCATGGGTTTGTCATATATGGCCTTTGGATTATGTTGAAGTAGTTTCCCTCTATGCCAATTTTCTGAAGAGTTTTTATCAGAAATGGGTGTTGGATTTTGTCAAAGGCTTTTTCTGTGTCTATTGAGAGACACAGTTTGTTAATGTAGTGTATCACACTGATGGATTTGCGTATATTGAACAATCCTTGCATCCCTGGGATAAATCCCACTTGACCGTGATGTACAATCTTTTCAATGTATTGTTGGATTTGGTTTGCTAGTATTTTCCTGAGAATCTTTGCATCAATGTTCACCAGTGAAACTGGCTTGTAGTTTTCTTTTTTTGTGGTATCTGGTTTTGGCAGCAGGGTGATGGTGGCTTCATTGAATGACTTTGGGAGTATCCCTTCCTCTGCAATTTTGTTTGATATTGTTTCAGAAGGATAGGTGTTATCTCTTCTCTAAATGTTTGATAGAATTCGACTGTGAAGCCATCTGGTCCTGGACTTTTGTTTGTTGGAAGTTTTTTAATCACAGTTTCAATTTCAGTTCTTGTGATTGGTCCTTTCATCTTTTCTATTTCGTCTTGGTTTAGTCTTGGAAGATTGTACTTTTCTAAGAATATGTCCATTTCTTCTAGTTTTTCCATTTTATTGGCATATAGTTGCGCATAGTAGTCTCTCATGATCCTTTGTATTTCTGTGATGTCCATTGTTACTTCTCCTTTTTCATTTCTAATTTTATTGATTTGAGTCCTCTCTCTTTTTTGCTTGATAAGTCTGGCTAAGGGTTTATCAATTTTGTTGATCTTTTAAAAAACCAGTTTTTTGTTTCATTGATCTTTTCTATGATTTTCTTTGTTTCTATTTCATTGATTTCTGCTTTGATCTTTATGATTTCTTTCCTTTTGGTAAATTTAAGTCTTTTCTGTTCTCTCTCTAGCTGCTTTAGATGTAAAGTTAGCTTGTTTATTTGAGCTTTTTCTTGTTTCCTGAAGTGGGCTTGTATTGCTATAAACCTTCCTCTTAGAACAGCTTTTGCTGCATCCCATAGGTTTTGTAGTGTCATATCTTTGTTGTCATTTGCTTCTAGGTATTTTTTAATTTCCTCTTTGATTTCTTCAGTGATTCATTGGTTGTTTAGTAGCATGTTGTTTAGTCTCCACGTGTTTGTGTTTTTTGCAGTTTTTTTCTTGTTGTTGATTTCTAGTCATATAGCATTGTGGTCGGAAATTATGCTTGATATGATTTCAATTTTCTTAAAGTTACCGAGGTTTGATTTGTAGCCCAGGATGTGATCAGTCTTAGAGATTGTTCCATGTGCACTTGAGGAGAATGTGTATTCTGTTGCTTTTGGATGGAATGTCCTAAAATATCTATGAAGTCCATTTGCTTCATAGATGCTTCATTCCGTGCCTGTGTTTCCTTATTGATTTTCTGTCTGGATGCTCTGTCCATTGCTGTAACTGTGGTGTTAAAGTCCCCCACTATTATTGTGTTACTATTTGTCCTTTTAAGGTTGTTAGCACTTGCCTTATATGTTGGGTGTGTAGATATTTAAAATTGTTATATCTTCTTCTTGGATTGATCCTTTGATCATTATGTAGTGACCTTCCTTGTCTCTTAAAATATTCTTCACTTTAAAGTCTATTTAGTCTGTTAGGAGTATTGCTACTCCAGCTTTCTTTCGATTCCTGTTTGCATGAAATATTTTCTTCTGTCCTGTCACTCAATTTGTATGTGTCAGTAGAAGTGAAGTGGGTCTCATGAAGACAGCATATATATGGGTCTTGTTTTTGTATCCATTCAGCCAGTCTATGTCTTTTGGTTGGGGTGTTTAGTCCATTAACATTTAAGATAATTATTGATATGTATGTTCTTATTGCCATTTTATTAATTGCTTTGGATTCGTTTTTGTTGCTCTTTTTTCTTCCCTTCTTCTCTTGTTCTCTCCTCATCTGGTTTGATGACTATCTTTAGTGTTGTATTTGCATTGATTTTTCTTATTTGTTTGTGTATCAATTGTAGATTTTTGGTTTGCAGTTATTCTGAAGTTTTGATATAAGAGTATGTATATGAGATTATTTTCTTTATCACACATTTTTTGCTGAGTTTATTGTAGGTTTTGCCTTAAGATGAGTACAAATAAGCCTTCCTGTTTGTACTGTTGTTCTCTGTAATATAATATGATAGAAGTTTGAGAGTGCATATCCTGTTCTCATCCCTTTCCTGAGTTTCCCCTTCTCTTCTAAAGGTGTGTGTGTGTGTTTTTTCATTTCCACAACATGTATGGAGTCTTGTAAAAAGTGCTTTATGACACATCGTAAATAAAACAAAAGCAGACTCTTGCCATCTTAGCATTTTAACTTGAGCGATTATTCAGTCTCTGTGGAGCTGGCTTTTCACCTGTTTCTCCTCCTTAAGGATTTTTGAGAGGGCAAAATGAGATTATCCATTTACTATAATACCTGAAAAACAGGAAGTGATTAACGTGTTAGCTGTTATTATACACTTATATTCAACGTTCTTGTATAGAACATTGATTACTACCAAAAATAAGTGTGAGTCAAGTCCCTAACTATAAATAGAAGAGTAGAGTACACTATAGGAAGTTACAGAACAACTTTACAAATAACCCATATCTATTTGGGAACAAGTACCTTTATACATACATTCTAGTTGATCATTCTCAACATGAGGACTTGCTTACTTCTGTCTCTTCCCCTAGATGTATATTTTGAAATTGATTTTGAAAGCCCTTAGGTAGTAACTCTCTCCAAATTTCTGCAGGACTTACCTTAAGGTTTGCAATTTTATGGGTAGAAAGAGAAACTTTTACATCTTTATATAATTGTGTGATTATGAGTAATGTTTATACTTTTATTTTTCTCTACCCAAATAAAAAAGTATTTTAGGGGTGATAAAATCATCATCATCACTGCACAGGCATTTGTATAAGCTTAGGGTAATTTTTATTACCCATTTTTTTTAAAGTCATTTTATAAATTAATGTCATAGAAAATACTTGGTTCAGCATCCTGTGTTGGTAGATTTCAATATACCAGCTTTGTATGTGTCCAGCACCAGGGTACTAACAAACTATTTCCACTCTGTTTATGATATCTAATAAAGGGCAGTCAACCATGCTGATATTACCATACAAGATCATTGAATTCACACATAAATGTCTACCCATGTTGTTTTTAAAATTGAACAAACAGGTGGTTATTTATCATTGATGGACAAGTAACTGCATATCCCTAATTTGCCTTTAGTCTCAATCACTGGTCTGTGGAAGATTTAAAGATATACTCACTTTTTTCCCTCTGAACTAATCTTAGTTTTATCTATCCATTCTTATGCAGAGGTTACTACATAATAATTGTGCCTTTGAAGAAATCTCGTGGGAAATTTATCAAGCCATGGGAGAGTCCAGATGAAATGGAATTAGATGAGGTAACTATGTGTTTGGGGCTGTGTCTTTTATTAGTTATTTTTTTAAAAGAAAGAACTCCTCTCTATGGAGATCTTTCAGCATCTAATCCAGGTGCTGACTTCTACATGGCTGGCAGGTCAGCTGGCCAGTTGGATGGTTCAGTGCTGTGAGCGTGTTAACCTCCAGGGATCCCAACAAAGGGCCTTTTGCTTTAATTAAAAGACATTAAGCTGCTCTAAAGCTTATAACCTATCTAATCTTTGTTGGCTTTAATATTTTGCCCCTTGCCCCTTGTAAAACATAATGCAGAGGTGTGGAAGGAGAAGGGAATTGTCAGCAGACTTAATCACCATTGTTCTGATTTTCAAAGGCCCACTTCATTAGTGCAATGGTAGCTGAGTCTGTTACAAAAGCTAAGTTGCAATTTGCACCAGAGTTTAACAGAACCTACTGTGTGTTCTTGACCAGTGTCGCACAGAGTTCTGCTGATTAGCATATATTTGCTTTATTCTGTATTTTGTAGAATTTCAAAATAAGAATAAAAAAATCAGTGTCACTTCAGGAGCAAACAACACAAATCACAGAATTTTGACTGAGCAAGAAAGAAGGTACACACACACACAAATAGAGCAAATACTAAATAATATGATTTTAATTTCTAAAATGTAGTAAATGCATTGGCACCCTCTTTTTGTGAAAATAATTTTTTAACTTAATGCATAAAACAGGACCTAATTTTTACATACTGCTACTTGGAGGAGAAAACCGTGATCAGAAGTGTTAAGCAAGATCCCCAGAGCACCACAGTAAGTTAATGGCTAGGGTTCACATTTTGGAATACTGTGCAGGAGAGACTTTACGATTTTAACACAATTCCAGTTTGAAACAGTTTAGGAGTCAAATAAAAAAGCCTCCATTTGGGAAAATATGAGATTTTTATGTATTTACATGTTCAGTCTCTTATAACCCAGCCTGTTCTTTTTTAGGTATTTTTTCCCCCTCAAATTAGTGCAGAGCAAGGAGAAGCATAAATTCCCTATCTGCACTAGAGGAAAGTGATGTTTTTTTCATACATGTCTGCACTAAGAAGACTGATCTTGAGAGATAAGGCCTGTTAGCTTCTTCTGGCAGACAAATGTCATCCCTGGAAGTACGGTTCATCAACACCCAATTCATTTATCTGAGTTAAACTTGATCAAGTTCAGAAGGAGAGATGGGTTCAAGGTTAGGACTCTGCTTTTGTGTCCCTGTTTAGTGATTAGATGAGCACTGAAGGAATATGAAATGAGACACATTTCAGTTAATCTTGTCAAGTAATCTATGTTATAAATTTTATTTTTTATCTGCTGATAATAAAGGAACCAAATCATTCTTTATGGTGTCAGAGGAGTCCATCTGAATATGCAAGTTGATGAGCTGTTCTATAAACATTTTAAAACAAGGCATGTTTTACTTGCAACTGACTAATCAGCTCTTTCTGACATACTCTTTATTATTTTAATCAGTTCTCAGCTGAAATACAGAATTCAGTTGGAGTTGGATTTAAAATGCAAAAGCAACTTATGAAATCTATAAATCTTTCCACCTATTAAGAAAAAAGTTCTCAAGGAATTAAGATTCAAGCCAAAAATGACATCAAATACTTAAAAAAAAAGTTTTCCTTAGAAGTAGAGCCATTTGGTAGTAAGTTATAGGAAGCTGATTTTCTTTTACAGCCAGGTTTTAACCTCCAAAATGCACAGCAATGCTAATGGATTAAAGTGTAGGGCTATGTGACATTGAACTTTCTTGCAATTAAATTCTAAGGGTCTGTGCTGCTGATTCCCATAACAAAGGGTCATTTTAATCATTTCACAAGTTGTGGTGCATTAATCTGTATAATAGTTTGATAAAGAACATTTATTAATTCAAAAATTTTGGGTCAGGATGGGTTGTTTCCCACTTTTCTTACAGATATAATTGAGACCACATTGTAGAATTAATGGTGGAAGAAATAAGATATGCATTGACTGGAAAATGAAAATTATTTCTGATAAAAAACTAAAGCCCTTGATATATCTTCTGGAATCACCTCCAATTCATCTTAGAACTATTGTGGAGGGGAACAAATGAAAGTAGGCTCTAGTCTCACTTTGTGCTTACTCATCCAATTTCTGATCCCTAGACAGGATTTTTTTTTTCTTTTCCTATGGATGATAAAAGCATTGTAATAATTTTATCTATGGCTTAGTACTGCCAGGTTTGACAAAGCAGTGTTCCTCTCTTAAATGTATTTGACCAAGTGATTTTTTAGAAAGGCCTATAATTCAAATTGTTGAAGCCATATCATCAAATAGAATGGTGGCCTAAGGGGATTTACACATGTATGTCTCACATCTAGGCCCATAAAAAACAGAAAAAGGGATTTATGTTGTGGCTCAGTGGTTAATGAACCCAACTAGTATCCGTGAGGATGGAGGTTCGATCCCTGGCATTACTCAGTGGGTTAAGGATCTGGCATTGCCGTAAGCTGTGGTGTAGTTCGCAGATGCAGCTCAGATCTAGTGTAGCTGTGGCTGTGGTGTAGGCCAGCAACTGCTGCTCTGATTTGACCCCTAGCCTGGGAACTTCCATATGCTTTGTTGCAGCCCTAAAAAGACAACAACAAAAAAAAGGGGGGTTGGGGTGGGGGGAGAGGCTTTCTAAACAGTCATGCTCCGTATTATCTTTGAGCTCACCTATCTTTTGTCTGGGGATAATCTTCCCATAATAAATTCATGGAACTGGAACTCACAGTTGTCAAGGTCAGACTCAACAGAGCAGACATTGATAGTCAAAATGAATTTTGGACAGAATAACTCCTAAAATGTTAGTTATATTTAAAACTCCAGGCAGGTCTTACAATATGTCATAAGCTTTTCATTGCATAGTACTTCAAAGGCTTGCTGTAAAATAATGTGGTCATTTGTGGTTGTAACTTCATCATACTGGCTCACTTCAGTGTCGTCTAAGCACACTTGAGCCATTTAAAGTATAACACAGGAAGCATCCTACAGAGATTAGAGCAGGGTTGATGTCCCAGGTTTGACCTTAATGAATGGCAGTGCTGGATCTAAGGAACACCAAAACACTAAAATATTTTATTTTAAAGTAATTCCCTCTAAGTCTTCTAAAGAAACCCTCACAAAAGGTCCTCATAGAGATGACAGTGATATAGATGAATTATGACAGTTGCCTCCATCTGAAATATGAATAAAATCAAGGTAGGATTTGATCAGTGAAGTAGAAGGGACACAGTCACATAAACAACTGATGGTAAATGTTTCTTATTAACCAACTTCAAAATGCTTTTCAGCTCATATGCAGTGCATTGGTCCTTCTCAGAGTAATGGTCATTTACTACATATAAACTGTAACCTTTGTAAGGACTTTTCACATTAAATATTAAAAATTTACATTAGAATTTTTTAAAATACATGTTACTAGCATCCAGGAAAAAGAAATCTAAGTATGCATTTATCTGGGTTAATGAAAGCAGATGCACAAAAATTATATATTTAAGTAAAAACTGAGTTGGAACAATTAAGATTATTAATTTAGCCTAAATGTTGCATTTGTTTTGTTTTTTTTGCTATTATTCAGCCATTAAGTAAACAAAAATATGGTTGAAAAATGTCTTACATATAGTTTTATTTTATTTCACCAATTGAGTCTAATATTGTCATTTTCTATTCTGCCCCAGTCTCTTCATTTATAAAATGGGGATAATAATACTCTATTTCATATGGTATTTATGAGGAGTAAATGAACCAAGCCATGTGTAGTCTCCTGAGAATAGTGTCTGGTATCTATTAAGTTCTTACTAAATATTATGTTAATATTAACTAAATATTGACTATCATCATTATGTGGAAACCTAAATTTGACAACAGAACTAAAAATCATTGCTGTTTCTGGACTTGCTTTTTTTACTACTCAAATAGTCCATAACTGATCAGTCTACCTGAATTTATCATCAGATGGTCCAAATATACTAAACAGATCTACAGTGGTTTTCATAAAATAAATTTTAATTGCATCGATAAACTCAAATTTAACAGAAAATTTTATAAACTTATAAATTAAATATTCAAAAATAACATGGGCACAGATTATTTATGTAAACCAAAGGGTAATTTTTATATTTTTAGGATATGATTTTGACCAGCTGAGCACATTTACAACTCTGTGTTAAACAGACTAATTTATCATCAGGTTTTTGATGTAGTGATTTGATATTTGTCATATAAACAGCCTACAGCCATTATTATTACAGAAGCCTGGGCTTTATTGTGTCAGGGTCTCAGATACAGTCTTTTTTTAAATTTTTTATTAAAGTATAGTTGATTTACAATGTTCATTGTCTTTTTTATAGAAACATTAAAACACATCAGAATTCTCGAAAAACCAGTTAGCTTTCCCCTTACATCAAAAGACATCCTAGCCTGCTATAAACTTCTTTTTCTCTGTAAAGCCCTATGAAATACCAATATTTCAGGGAAACAGAGATAACATAAACATCCTTTTGAAATTGTTATAATATATTAACATGATTTTCTCCTAAAAGGGTGAATGCAGAAGAATATCAAAATTATTAGAAAATAATTTCTATTTTTTTTCTGATAGAAATACATGAAGTTGTGTTTATATTTGTTTTCTTCAGGGTAATATTTTTTTATCTACCTTATCTTTATCACTTGGCAAGATAATTTAATTTCTCTAGAAAGCTGTTGGCTCCAGAAAAACTCGATGATGTAGTAAATGTGAGAAATTATACCCTAAATGGTTAATCAAGGAGCCAGGTCAAGCCAGAAATTGTTAAATAAGTGACAATGTCTGTTTTAAATATGTCAATTAAAAATTGGCCGTCAGATTCTGTTTCTGCTGATTTGAGGGAATATATACCATACAAATCATCTTATTACTAAACACAATCTAAAATGGTACTAATCTCTCTAAAATGTTGGTCTTTGAAGGTTTCTATGGCTTCATCTGAAGTTACTACTTGTTTAATAAATAACAGTAATAAAGCTTACATGACAGGCCTCTGTGAGTCAAGCTGACTTTTATCCATAGACAAGATATAATGCATTATTGTCCTTTGAGAAGATTTCATTAGAGTGGACAATGATGTGAGCTACCAGTAAAGGATCTAATTGCCATTTGTTTATGGCCGGAGCCTTGCAATCACAGTTCATTGCCTGACCTTAACAGCAGGACAAGCATTTGGAAGATAGACTGAGATTTAGTAATGAAGATGTACTAAATGAAATGTGGACAAATTTTATTTGGGTTGTTCCAGCTCTGAATTAATTTCTCCCATTAAACTCTCATTAAGTTGGGTTGTTGTTTACCTTTTTTTCTCTGCTTCCCACTTTTTTTCCTTAAGCTGCTTAAAGAGATATCTAGGAAACGCAGAAGCATCCGTTATGGGAGAGAAGTTGAATTAAAGCCATATATCGCCGCTCACTTTGATGTCCTTCCCACTGAGTTCACCCTGGGGGATGACAAACATTATGGTGGATTTACAAACAAGCAGCTCCAAAGTGGACAAGAGTATGTCTTCTTTGTACTGGCAGTGATGGAACACGCAGAGTCCGTAAGTTAAATGTGATGACATCGGTTTCCTATGGTATTCTTATACATTTTCACCAGAATATGTTAGTTGGGGATATGTTGGTATGTACATCCTAATTACTTCTCATGAGCTTTCATTAACTTAAATGTAGTAACAAGCTGCCTACTCTTTGAATATTGCTGAATAATCAGCTCCAGATTTCATTACAAATGAGGCTGTGCCTCTAATGATAGGAACTTGAGGTAGACATCCAGTATACCAAGTGCCAAATTGATAGGGCATACCCTATACCCCTATCTTGCCCATCCTCCCTACCCATTTCCTGCTGGTAACTACTAGTTTTATTCTCCATATTGGTGAGTCTGTTTCTGTTTTGCTATATACACTCATTTGTTTTAAATTTTAGATTTCACATATAAAGACTTGTCTTACTCTTTCTAAGTAATTTGTCTATTTCACTAAGCATAAATGTCTCTTGAGTCCATATATGTTGTTGCAAATGAAATACTTTAATTCTTTATGGCTGAGGAATATTCCATTGCATACATGGGCCACAACTTTATTCATTCATCTGCTAATGAACATTTAGTTTGCTTCCATATCTTAACTACCGTAAATAATACTGCTATAAACATTGGGGTGTGTGTATTGTTTTAAATTAGTGTTTTTGTTTTCTTTGGATATATATACACAGGAGTAGGATTGCTGGATCATATTTTTAGTTCTTTGAGGAATCTTCACACTGTTTTCTATAGTGGCAGTGCTAATTTACATTCCCAGCAATAAAATGCAAGAGTTTGCTTTACTCCACATCCTTGACACCATTTATTATTTATGACTTTTTGATGATAGCATTCTGACAACTTTAAAGTGATATCTCATTGTGGTTTTGATGGGTAGAGATGGTGTGCATTCCTGTGCCCTTTATCCATATGTCTTCTTTTACAAAATGTCTATTCAGGTCTTATGCCCGTTTCTGATTAGGCTTTATTTATTTTTTTTTGATAGCATTTTTTGTATATTTTGGATATTAACTCTTTATCACTCATATTACTTGCAAATATTTTCTCCCATTCTGTAGGTTATATTTTTCTTTCATCGATGGTTTCCTTTGCTATGTGAAAGATCCTTTTGTTTGTTTTAATTTTTGTTTTTATTTCTTTTGCATTAGAGATATCAAAAAAGATTGCTACAATTTATGTTAAGAGTGTTCTGCCTATGTTCTCTTGAAGGAGTTTTATGGTTTCAGGTCTTAAATTTAAATCTTTAATCTATTTTGAGTTTATTTTGTATATAGTGTAAGGAAAATTTTTTTTTTTGTCTTTTTGCCATTTCTTGGGCCATTCCTGTGGCATATGGAGGCTCCCAGGCTAGGGGTCTAATCGGAGCTGTAGCTGCCAGCTTACGCCAGAGCCACAGCAGAACAGGATCCGAACCACGTCTTCGACCCACACCATAGCTCACGGCAACACCAGATCATTAACCCACTGGGCGAGGGCAGGGATCGAACCCGCAACCTCTTGGTACCTAGTTGGAATCACTAACCACTGTGCCACCACGGGAACTCCGTGAAGAAATGTTTTAATCTCATTCTTTTGTATGTAGCTGTCCAACTTTCCCAGCACTGCTTGTTGAAGAGACTCTATTTTTTGCATTGTATTTTCTTGCCTCATTTGTATAGTGGAATAATTACCATAGGTGCATGAGGATACCCCTGGAGTCTGTTATTTTTCACTCATCTATATGTCTGTTTTTGTGCCAGTACCATGCTTTTGATTACTGTAGCTTTGTAGTATAGTCAGGTCAGGGAGGTCAGGGAGCATGATACTTCCAACTTTGTTTTTTCTCAAGATTACTTTGGCAATTCAAGATCTTTTGTGGTTCCATATAAATTTTAGGATTATTTGTTCTAGTTTTGTGAAAACTACTTTTGACAGAGAATGCATTAAATCTATAGATTACTTTGGGTTGTAGGGTCATTTTAACAATATTAATTCTTCCAATCCAAGAACATGGGATATCTTCCCATTTCTTTGTATTATTTTCACATTCCTCCATCAGCATTTTTATGATTATCAGAGTATAGGTCTTTCATTTACTTGCTTACATTTATTCCTAGGAGTTTTATTCTTTTTTGATGTGATTTTAAACATGATTATTTTCTTCCTTTCTCTCTCAGTTCATTAATTAGTTCTAACAGGTTTTTTTGGTGCAGACGTAAGAATTTTTCTTATATAATATCCTGTCATCTGCGTATAGTGACAGCATTAGTTCTTCGCTTCCAATTTGGATACCTTACAGGGACATGGTTCTTGAAACCTTTGATGTGACAAACATCTGGATAGGTGGTGATAGCCATTACTGTTTATCTCCTTTTTCACCCTCTTAAAATGACTTTTTTCTCTATTATATGTATACACATGCACACACACACACACACACACACACACACATATGTATTAGGCATAATACCTAATAGACATTAGCCTGAGTGATTACAATAGGGACAAACTCTCCAGTCAAAAGTGGTATATTTCTTGGTATTTGAAAATATTGATTGAGGGTGATTGTATGTATTTCATTCTCCTATTACTGCCAGTGAGCCCAGAATGCTTTCTAAACAGATTCACAGTTAGTCTTATCTAGGAAAAGGCAAGCACAGCCTGCTTCTTTAATTACAGCAATTTACTAGTGACTATCAGTGAAAAGCCAAGAGTTAGAAAATAATTCAATAAAAGAGAGAATTCCTAAGGTACTCTAAATAATGAGTCATCTTCTTTTATGTAATTCATCTTGCTCCTATGTCATTTTATGCTTTAGTAGCTTTGAATGTTAAAAAAAGAGAGCGAGGAAGAGAAATCATACATGGGAGGGGGTGGATTTTGAAGTGGCCGTCTGTGTCTTTCTAATGAGGCTTAAAACTGACAGGTGTGGCAACTAGGTTGAGCCAGTCCCTTCCCCTATATAGGAAGTCCAAGATACATCAAAGATTTCTCCACATCAGGTGTTAGCATGTACAGTGGGGCGTCTCTTCAAATGACTGAAGGAATTCCCTTGTGGAAAATCAAAACACAAAGGCAGCCTTTCTGCCTGGTTTACCTTTGTGCACAGGATGTCATTTGAAAACAAAGTGACGGGCTTCCTGGAATTTTAATGCACAGATATGCTTTCTCTTTCTAGTTGAAGGTTTTAAGGCAGAGCATCAAGGGAATGGAGTGTTGGAAATATTTTTCTTTTCTTTTTTTAATGACTCTCAGATATCTGAAAGTAATTTTCTTTAAGTAGCTTTAGGACATTCCAGAAAGCACATTCAGAGCATTGAGGTAGATCAGAGAATCCAGCAAAGAGGAATCTCGTCAGATCATGCACTCTCATAGACTGGTTTTTGACGCCTCCCAAATGTTTCTACTAGTATGGAAATGCATGACCATTGATGAATAGCTTAAACCTTCTCCTAGTATGTCTGTCTTCTGAGAATTTCTTTCCAAAGGTCTGTTATCTGAATTGCCGCTTTTTGCCATCACCTTAGTCATTATCACTCTCAAAGCTAACAGCATTTCCTTTATGTTTTATGTATGTGTTCAGGCCAGCATTTATTTTATAGAAGAGACTTGTACCCAACTAGTATAATGCACATAGTGATAGTCTTTTGTAAGCCTGAACATTTCATGAGTGATTGTTACTATGGTGGCTAACTACCCCAAGGGTTGGATGATTAATTTGCATGCAGAAAATATCTACCTTGCCCCTACTGATCTGAACTTTCTCCCAATTAATTGCCTCATTAAGAATATCAGTGGAGTGATTTAGAATGACCAAAGGTTTAATGTTTCCCATCACCCCCCCAATTCTGAACAAATTCTACTTTTCACAAGGCTGATAGCATTTTATGGTCTTGCTTTCTTTTCATTTTAACATGTCTCTGTTTCCTGGTTTGGATTGGATATCTACGTACTTTGGGAAAACCTCTGCTTAGATTTTCATGTTGGCTGACCAAGATTATTATCTCAAAGATTCTTGGTAAAGAATTTCAAATCAGAGCATTTTGCTTACTTTAGTCTGCCAGACAATTTGAGTGTGATCTACAAATGGTTGATTGTATCAAGAATCATGTTTCTTGGATATAGAGTGTATTTGCTAAATCCTTTGTGTAAATACTTTTACTGTACATATTTTATATATATAGCAGCTTCTAAGAAGGTTAGAAATATATTGAGTTTTTCTCTTCTTTTGATGCATTGGAAAATCTAAAAGCCTATTCAGTCTCTTTCCTGGGGATAGTGAGGAAAGATGGACTGAATAATATACAAACATATAATGGGATATGTTTTCCCCAGACTAACTATTGAACTTGTCCAACTTAAATTCAGAATATATGTTCTAAACTAATTTTTTAAACACAGATTAAAAATTAGATGTATTTATGGATCATGGAAAAATGACTATACTCTCTCAAGTTTTAATAATATCAGTCATCTGAAAAGAAATGAGCATTTTATTTTATTCAGCAAAGATTTTCTAGAGTTCCTGTTGTGGCACAGTGGAAACAAATCTGACTAATATCCATGAGAATGTGGGTTCTATCCCTGGCCTCTCTCGGTGGGTTAAGGATAAGATGTTGCCATGAGCTATGGTATAGGTCGCAGATGCGGCTCAGATCCCAAGTTGCTGTGACTGTGGTGTAGGCCGGCAGCTGAAACTCTGATTCAGCCCCTATCCTGGGAACTTCCATATGCTGTAGGTCAGCCCTAAAAATGAAAAAGCAAAAAAATATATATATATCTTCTGGGAACTCACTAAATGCAAGGTTCTGTACTGGCTGCTTTAAGCATACAAACACAAATGGTATATAAATATTTACCTTCAAGGAGTTTATAGCTTTATTAAAGAAAATAAGGCATGTATACAAGGTTTTTAAAATTATTTTTACCTACAGTTTGTGAGATGGCTGATTATTTCCAGTAAAGGAGAGGCATCTTCAAGGAAGGCAAAATTTAAATGAGGCCTTGGAGATTATTTGGATTTCAGGAGCTAAATGTTGTGGAACTTGGGAGACAGTTAAAGAGAGAGAATAGAGCATTTTGGGTGAGGTAGTGAGAAATTCACTGCGACGGAATATGTTGTATGTGGTAAGAAAGTTTAAAACAGATATGGTACATATATATATATAGTGGAATACTACTCAGCCATAAAAAAGAACAAAACAATGCCATTTTATAGGAACATGGATAGAACTAGAGACTCTCATACTAAGTGAAGTAAGTCAGAAAGATAAAGACAAATACCATATGATATCACTTCTATCATGAATCTAATACATGGCACAAATGAACTTTTCCACAGAAAAGGAACTCATGGACTGAAAGAGCAGACTCATGGTTGCCAAGGGGGAGGGGGAGGGAGTGGGATAGACTCAGAGTTTGGGGTTAATAGATGTAAACTATTGGAGTGGATGGGCAATGAGATCCTGCTGTATAGCACAGGGAACTGTATCTAGTCACTTGTGATGGAACAGATGGAGGATAATGTCTGAAAAAGAATACGTATATATGTATGACTGGGTCACTGCTGTATAGTAGACATTAACAGAACACTGTAAATCAACTATAATGGAAAAAATAAAAAATAAAAAAAGGATTTTTTTTTAAGTTTAAAACAAAATTGTGGAGGCCCTTAAGAACCATGCTCAAATGTATGCCTTTATTTTGGAATCCCCAGAGTGCCTTCTGAAGGTTTTATAGTTGCAAATTAGGATAATAACTCTAACAGCAGTAGAGATTGTTAGATGGAAGAGGAAATTCTTGATGTGGCTTGGATGAGCATAAATGAGGTATTGAGAATGTAAAGAGGATGAGTGGACCTGGGAATATCTGATGAGATAAAATTGGAAGTTTTTCATTCCTAGAGGATGAGAGAAATTATCAAGTCAGAAGGAGGGTATATCTGGGAAGCAGGAAAATAACCTGTGATTTCTTTTTCTTTCTTTTTTTCTGTTTTTTTTTTCTTTTTTTTTGCTTTTCAGGGCCACACCTGCGGCACATGGAAGTTCCCAGGCTAGGGGTCAAATCAGAGCTAGAGCTGCCAACCTATGCCACAGCCACAGCAATGTGGGATCCAAGCTGCCTCTGCAACCTACACCACAACCCACTAAGCGAGTCCGGGGTTTGAACCCACATCCTCATGGACACTAACCGGATTCTTTTCCGCTGTACCAGGATAGAAACTACCTAACTTGTGATTTTTTAATTTGAGGATAGATGGCGGACTCCCTAGGAACTGGAATTGGAAATGAAGGTCTGGGACTTAGCAGAGTTTCTATGCTAAGGAATGTTAATTGGAAAGTAATCTATATAGAGGCTGGTAGTTAAAGCTGGGGATCACTTTGCTACACAAGGGTGACAAAGACATACTAGCAGAGAACAGAACTTAAGAATACTACCACATAGGATGGATTCAGAGACAGTTAATAAAACATGATCAGTTGTCAAGATTAGGACAGGACTAGTTGAGTTCAGAATTAAGAGAGCCTGAAGTCTTGATCCACTGTGGCAAATTTGGAAAAGATGTCTGGAGGGGTAAAAACTGAATAAGGACAGTTAGATCAAGCAAGAAGAATAGGATCAGTGATGGTGCTGGAGTGAAAAGATGAGAAGCAAGTTACAGGACAGGCAGGGTAGCTTGGGAATATGGACTGGTCCCTATTGGACAAGATAGCACCTTCAAAAAATTATTTAATTGAAGTATAGTTGATTTAAAATGTGTTAATATCTGTTGTACATTAAAGTGATTCAGTTATACTTATGTATATTTTTCCTATCTTTTCCATTATGATTTATCACAGGATATTGAATATAGTTCCCTGTGCGATACAGTAGAATATTTGTTGTTTATCAGTTCTATATATAGTAGTGTTATCTGCCAATCCCAAACTCCTCAATTATCCCTCCCCCGCCCCCTTCCCCCTTTAATAACCATAAGTTTGTTTTCTTTGTGAGATTGTTCTGTAAATAAGTTCAATTATATATTTTAGATTCCAGATATTACATGATATCATATGGTGTTTGTCTTTAACTTACTTCATTTAGTATGAGAATCTCTAGTTGCACCCCTGTTGCTACAAATGGCATTATTTCTTTTTGTTGTTGTTGCTGCTTAGTATTCCATTGCTTATATAAACCACATCTTTTTTATCCATTCCTCTGTCAATGGACATTTATGTTGTTTCCATGTCTCGGCTGTTGTGAATAGTGCTAACATAGGGGTACATGTATCTTTTTGAATTTTAATTTTGTCTGGATAGATGCCAAGGAGTGGGATTGCTGGATCATATAGTAACTCTGTTTTTAGTGTGTGTGTTTTTTTTAAGAACCTGCATACTGTTTTCTATAGTGGCTGCACCACCAATTTACATCCCCACCAACAGTGAAGGAAGGTTTCCTTCTCTCCATACTCTTGCCAGTATTTATTATCTATAGACTGATGAGGATGGCCATTCTGACCAGTGTTAGGTGATATCTCATTGTAGTTTTTCTTTGCATTTCTGTAATAATTAGTGGTGTTGACCATATTATCATATGCCTGTTGGCCATCTGTTTGTCCTCTTTGGAGAAATGTCTGTTTAGGTCTTCTGCCACTTTTTTGATTGGGTTGTTCATTTTTTTATGTTGTTGAGTTTTATGAGCTATTTGTATATTTTGGAAATTAAGCCCTTGTTGGTTGTATCATTTACAGATATTTCCTTTTAGCCCCATTTTTTTTTTTATGTTTCCCTTTACTGTACAAAAGCTTATGAGTTTCATTGTCCCACTCTTTATTTTGCTTTTATTTCTATTGTCTTGGGAGACTGACCTAAGAAAAAACATTTGTATGGTTTATGTCAGTGACTATTTTGCCTGTGATCTCTTCCAAGAGTGTTATGATATCTTCTTTTTAAGTCTTTAAGCCATTTTGAGTTTATTTTTGCACATGGTGTGAGGATGTGTTCTGGTTTCATTGAGGTACACCCTGCTGTCCAGTTTTCCCAGCATCATTTGTGGAAGAGACTTTTTCTCATTTTATATTCTTGCCTCCTCTGTCAAAGATTATTTGACCATAGGTGTGTGGGATTATTTCTGTGTCCTCTGTTATGTTCCATTGATCCATACATCTGTTTTTGTGTCAATATCATGGTGTTTTGATTGCTGCAGCTTTGTAGTATTATCTTAGGTTTGGGAGGGTTATGCCTCCAGCTTTGTTCTTTTTCCTCAGAATTGGTTTGGCAATTCTGGGTCTTTTTTATGGTTCCATATACGCTTTAGGATTATTCTAGTTCTGTGAAAAATGTCATGGGTAATATGATAGGGATCACATTAAATTTGTAGATTGTTTTGGGTACTATGGCCATTTTAACAATATTAATTCTTCCAATCCAAGGACCTAGTTTATTGGACAAGATGGTACTTTAAAAGGGGGCAGATTCAGGACAGACCATAATAGGATGTTGCAGAAACAGAATTCATGGATATTCAGTCCATTCTCCTTTATCGAGAGATTTTACTTATATTTTTTCCAACTTGATAATTCCCAAATATATTTGTACATATTTAATGTACACAAGGTGATGAATTTGTATTTTTGTATATTCACACACACACACACACACACACACATTGTAAATGACTACTAAGATCAAGATAATTAATGTACTCATCACCTCACAGAATTAATTCTTGTGTGTGTATGGTAATTTGCAGATATACAATACCATGTTATTAACTATAGTTACAGTGTTGCACTTTCGATCCTCGAAACTCATCCTTCTTCTAACCATATACTGTATGTCTTACTTTGAATTCCTTATTTCACTTAGCATAATGCCCTCCAAAATCATCCATGCTGTCCCAAAGGACAAGATTTTCTCCTTTTCATTGTGTGTGTATATATATATGTGTATTTGTGTATATATGTACATATATATTGATATCACATATATATTTTTATATGTCACATTTTATTTATCCATTCATCCATCAAAGGGCACTTATGTTGCTGCCATGAACACAGGTGTGCAGATCTCTTTGAAATAGCAATTTCATTTCCTTTGGATGTATACCCATGGGTGGGATTGATGGATCATATGATAGTTCTGTTGTTCCAGATTACATTCCCACCAACAGTGTATATGAGGTTTTCCTTTTCTCTGTATCAGTTTTCTATTGGGAACAATCATGCCAACCAAACTTTGAGCAGTAACTAAGTAAAATTAAATAGAAATTGTGAAATCCTTTTAAATTTTAAAAAATTATGTTCCAGAAAGCCGTATTACCATTTTTATACACCTTGCATCTGTAATTTGAACACTGGACTTTTTGTTTGAAATTCTTAACTTTGTCCATTGGGCTTCATTTTATAACTAATGTATAATACTTGGAACTATGTAATTTAATATTTAGTGAAATACTGATGTTTTTGCTTTATATATGTGTACATTTAAAGTTTGGGCTCCTTAACTAAGTGATGATGAAATATAATATTTTGTTGACTTTTCACATTGAAAATTAGCAGAAGTAAATGTTCGTTGAACATTTTGTGACTGGTTAATTCCTGGTACTTATACTTTAATATATCATATATAGATTCCAATGAAAAATTATCTGTGGACTAATTTATACCATCAAAAATGATTTTATCAAATATTTTACTCTATGAGGAAATCTAAAGATTGCAAAATATCTTTACTTTTTCCTTCCTTCCCCTCCTCTCCTTTTTTAATAGCATCATTTTCACACTTATTATCAAATCCACTATGTCCTGAATCTTTGCTTCTTTTAATACTAAAAATACTATCTAGAATAGTATTTTATAAAAATACTATTTTATAACTAATATAGACTCTGTTTTTCCTCAGAAGATGTATGCAACCAGCCCTTACTCGGACCCCGTTGTGTCGATGGATCTGGATCCACAGCCAATCACAGATGAAGAAGAAGGCTTGATCTGGGTTGTAGGTCCTGTCCTTGCGGTGGTCTTTATCATCTGCATTGTCATAGCTATTCTTCTTTATAAAAGGTAAGTTTGCCCAATGTTTCTATTACAGCCTTATTTTTGAAGATTTTATCATCCTTCTATGGTCTTTATATGGTTGATCTTAGTAAAAATACTTCGAAGAATAAGCACTGGAAAAAATATGTCCATCAGTGTTAGAACAAGATGTAAAGCCTAGAGGAGACACAGGTCCCAACCTCCATCTTCTGAGAGGAGTACTTTGCATGACAGTTGAGATGTCATTACCTTCATGATCAGATAATCCCAAGCAAACTCACATTGGATTGTTTTAAACATTAAGTACTCCATTTCAGCAGGGTTTTGAAACACTATTACGTTTGCACATTTGTGTTCATTTCTTTCATAAATCACATCAGTGCTGAGATTTTTTCCCCCCATGGCTAGTTCTCAGAATTTACCAAAGTAGCTAAAAACTGAACATTAAAGAAGGAAAAGAAAAAGAATGAACCCTTTCCCATTTTTCTTTTAACCTGTATTCCACATCTCCAGTAGTGAATTTCCATTTGTGTCCAAGATGAAATGCAATGTACCATTTTCCTTTATTTCAGGTTTGATATTGCCAAGTATCAATATGATTTAATATCTTTGAATACAGTTAGGATGGAAATAATCCACATTAAAAACCCATGTTTTCTGACCTATTTTGTCAATCCTGTTTCTGCCTCCATTACATGTAAGCAAGATTTCACACATAACACCCCACCCCCAGGTCACTGCTTAGTAAATTGGATAGGGGACATTAGTAATTCTTTTTCCCCTACATTCTTTTTGACCTAAATATTATAATGGTCTAAAAATATAAAATTTTAAAAACTGAACATAATAATACTCTTTAAACATTTAGAATAACCAAATTCTGAACTATGTCCCTTTATATCAACTTTTCTTCCAATTCAAATTTTATTTTCATGAAGCTTTAATCCATGTTCCCATTTTCCTTTGTAGTGTGTCATCTTTCATAAAGCTTCTGTGGAGATACTCTCTTCCTTCTACTATAGGATAGTTTTCCTCTCTCCCCCGTCACCATAACTTTGACCCTCAAAATCAGATAAGAATGTATTCATTTTGGTTCTTGCTTGCATGTTTAATCTGACAATCTTATTTCCATTATTTCTTTTTCTTACCCATATACCTCCCTTCATTGGGTTTACATGGATAGTTTTTACCATAATTCCTATGTTAAATATGTTCTTCTTATGTTCCTGGAAATAGACCTTTTTTTCGTAAGCTCTTCACTCAAAAAAAAAGAAAAGAAAAAGAAAAGAAAACTTTTCAAGACACTTCTCCTTTGAAAAACTTTCTCTTATAACACTCTATTCCATTTTATTCCAGGATTGAGAAAATAATAGGACAAGTTAAAGTCATTTATACCCATAGCCCTTTAAAATATCCTATCCTCTTTTAGAGTTAAAAAGAATGGAAAGACTATCCATCATTACTCTTCCCCCTGATCACTGCCAGCCATCAGGTCAGTTTTCCGAGCCATAAAATACCTGAAAAACCAAGTGACTGAAGGCCACAATATCTTGGTCAATGGTTTCAGTCTTCCCATCCCAATCTGCATCTTATCAGTGTGTATAGAAAGGAGCCTGTCGTGTTGACTCACCTTTCGCTTGTCTAACAGCTAACAGCAGGAAGCACGAGGTCCTCATGTAGCCCCAGAACAGTAAGAGACCCTATATGAGTCCAAGCCAGAGCTATTCCCTCTTCTGTCCATGTACTGCACCTGTTACCAGAATATAATAATTACAAAGCAGAAATAGAACTATACTTGTTTGCTCTGAAACATTTATTCAGGTGGCCCCCATCCTGCTGTGAGTCAAATCAGAAAACAAGTGCTTACAGTTGCATTTCTAGACCGAATCACTTGACGTTTTGTGATTACTCAAAATGGACAAAATTCTTAACCTTGTTTTACAGCTGTATTTCATTCAGATCTATCTGGCTATCATTAAGTTGTTCCATTTAATAGAGAGGAGCATAGCTTTGTGAATTAGTTATGTAAATGGAAAAAACAGGATTATAACCTTGATAATTTTTAAAGGATTTATAATTAGGTTTTCTTTATCCACATGTGCTTGAAAAAAATCAACTTAGTTATAATTTTTCCTAGTCCTGCAAAAAGAGGCATCATATTTAAAGATTTTATGACTGTTGGAGTTCCATTTTAGTGTGTGCATATGTAAGCATCGTCTAATGCAATTGTTGGGAAATGCACACATCCTCGAATGCTAAGTATATTTAGCTAACCATCTGAAAGCCCATGAAGCATTTCTGAAATAGAAATGCTTGCTTCAGCAGTAAAGAACATTCCTGACTTGAAATTCAAGTAGACCCAACCATGTCCTTCCTGATTATCATGAAGCAGTTCAAGAGGAAATCTTCTGTAGGCAATGAATAGTGTCTTTTATAGCTTAGATTCAGAACAAAGATAATTATATAATAAGTACTATATCCCTCTTTTTAGGAGGCTTTTAGTTTATACATGGGTCATAGGTAGTGACTCAAAATTCAAAGTATTATTACTATTAAAGTATTTCACTTACCATATACGTACATAATATTTTGAGTATAAAATATTGTTGACTTACAGGATCTTGATAATCCTTTTTATGATGTACACCTGTTTACAAGACTACTTATGTGTGGAGGAGATCTCTAGCTATGGATAATTTATCCATGTAAAGAAATATAATTCACCCAACTATGTGAGGAGATTTAAGACTTACTCATATTAATTATATTAATTTTATCTCACATTCTATTCATTTGACTTTATTTTAAATTTAATCATTTTAAACCTAAAATAATACATTGATAATCAATGACAAAACACATCACTAAAGTTTTTGTGAGGGCCCTAAAATGTCTCTGAGCTGTCAGACAGTTAAGATATATTTGATAGGTCTTCAGTGTTATTTTTCTTGCACTAGAATTTTTTTTTAATTCTGTACTCTGTGATACGTACAATGATTTCTTTTTTCCATTTAAACTGCAGAGCTGCAGAGATAAGATGTAGCAAACTTTAGGGGAAAAATATAAACTAGGACGCCGAAAACCTGAGTTCAATTCCCAGTTCTCTGACTAACCTGCTATATGGGGTAGAAAGTCATGCCAATACTCCAGGCCTTCCTTTCTTGATTATAAAATAAGCATGTAGCTTTTTTATATAACAATATTCTATAACCTGAAAAACTGAAAAAAAATAGAAGTAACACTATATTATTTCTGCCTCCAATATGTGAGTATGTTTTCCAAATGATTCCATGCCTTTCATCTGTATGTCCCCACAAAGAAAAAAGAATTCATAAAGCAAATGAATGCTCTTAGATGTTCATCTACCCTACACACCTGTTATATATGTAAGGCTTTGCAGTCATTATTTCTAAAACTGTCCAGGAATTATTTCTATAGAAAATAATATTTAAAATAAAGTGTTAACCTGACTCTTTGAAAACCATTTCAGGATGGATGAGAAATATTTATGATGTCTTTGGAAGAAAAAAAATATGGATAAGGAGGTGGGAAAGAGCTAAGGCATGGTCTAGACTGAATTGCGTTCTTAATGTTCATGGAAGTATAGAGGGTAAATAATTTCCATCTCAACCCAAGGTGTGTGCCTGAAGACCATGAGGTAGATGTGGCTAAAATATATACCTCAGCATTTTTACCTTTACTCACATCCAGCACTGGCTCTCTCTGTGGGCTCTGCTTCTTTAGTCTTCTCTGTTTTTATCAGTCCTATGTATCTTTCCAAGGTCTCATCCAAGAGAGAAATACATTCCTGAATATTTTGAGCTGCTGTGAAGAAATATGCTGCCACACCTAATTGCACTCGGTAGTGCTGATTGACCGTGTCCTCTAGCCTTTGAGTAGGTCCTTCCCTAAGCCTAAAAAGCCTTTCTCTTCACTCTACAAATCACTCCCCCCACCCACCTTGACCTGGCCAGCCTTAACTCACCCTTTAGAAGTAAGCTAGGATCCACTCACCATATGAAAGCCTTTCTGAGTGTCCTCCACCCTGTGTCCTCTTCTACCAGTTCAGGCTGCCTCAGGGTCCCTTTCTCTGTGCTGTTAAGACACATTCTGCTCCTCTGTATTGTAGAACCTGCTGCTTTAGTGTCATTTCCATTTTCTTGGCTTTCTGCTCCTATTAACCTGTAGGTTAAGGACTCTATTATTCCTGATTGTATTTCTTGTGCCAAGAAGAGTGCATGGCACAGGGAATATTGAATAATCAAATTTATACAAGTCCAATAATGTTAAGCAAACTCATTTCCCTACTCTTGTTTACTCCATCACTGTCACCCTCATCTTGAATGTCAAGAGCTGTAATAAAATCCGCAGGCAATAATTTAAATACACCACTTTCAAAAGACTTCAAATTTAGATAGCTGCACCAAATCTGTACACATGTGTGTGGTGAGGTTGACATTTCTGTGACAAGGGGAATGACTCCCACACTATGCACTGTTCACCCTAATAGTCAACAGCTTTTTCATATACAAAACTGGCAATTCACTAAGCATTTCTCTTCCATCCAGAGGAATAGATTTTTCTACAACTAATTCATTGATGATCTCATTGATTAAAATGAACAAGTTAGAAACATATATGTAGGCTTTAAAAAAAAAAAAACTGGCACAACCAGGTAAATCACTTTACAAATAAAAGTAAAACTATATTACATGCCATTTTCATTATCCACTTTGTATGTGTGTGTTTGTATAATTTAGATGTGGACTTTTGTGTTTTTGAAAGGAGATGGACTGACTTACCTTAAAGCCAGATACTCTACCAATGCGGGGGTATGTTTCACTGGCAGTGAGGTAGACCTGTATATTTTTGCAAATGAGAGCTCACTAAATCTTTGCAATTTGCCTCAACATGAAGATTATTTAGACTTCTTTTTGGGTATATTCTATACATAAAAAATATGGTTAATCCACATATCACAGGTGCAAGTGTCTATGAGAATGAGCTGGAAATGTTCACAGGGAGCAGTGCCTCTTTGACTAGGAAAATATCTGTCCTGTCGGGCTGGTAATAAAATACTTCTCTGCATTAGTACAGCTGTATAGATGGGTCATGCTCTGTAGATTTATAAAGATGAGTAACTGAAAATATATTTAATATTTTATTGGAAAGAAAGATTTTACGATCAGCTTGTCAAAAGGTGTTTGAAGAAATTATTTCTGCCACCTTATTACGTTATGGTGTATTACTACAATTGTGCAAAATTTTGTGCAGGTCAGTGCAATTTGCAGGTATTTTATATCATTAAAGCAATCATGTACCTCTTAACTGAAGTCTATTTTAAATGAACTAAATTTCTTATATGGGGTAATGTTATAGTCTCATTAAGTACATGAGTAGTTTTCTCGTGGCATGTTTTGTAAAAATCAAATTATATCTCTACTATCAAACACTTACTGAGATATAATTAATAATGGCAGTGTGTTGTAGGTTGATGAATAAAAGTGAATCCAACATTAACACACACAAAGAAATGCATTACTTAGCCATCTATGCTCATGTCCTCCATTTGCTTCATGATTAGAGGCCTTTAAATATCTTGATATGCTGTCATTTTCTAATGTGTGTCAGTTCTATGTCCCTGATTATGAGCACTGTTAAATCTTGGTTGTCATGGTTACTCTTGTTACCATTGGCCAACTAACATTTAGCCTTTCTTTTTCTTTTTTTGCTGCATTAAAATGGAGCAGTAAACCTGACAGGTGAGGAATAGAGAACAAACCCCTTTAATGCTTAGTTAAAAAAAAAAAAAAAAGATACGGGTAGACTCTGTAGGGGCTGAGGGTGGAGGCTCGATGCAAATGATGAAACTGGCAAGGGGAAGATGGACATTTTGATATTAAAATGATTCATGGGGAACTAGTCTGTTTAAATATGAAGATCAGATAGATTATTTAAAGCTAAATTTAGAAGGTAGTAAAACCCGTCTTTGAGTTTTGTCTGCAGTTAAGGTTAAATGAGCATTTGTATGTGTTAATGTAAGCCAATTTTGTTTTGTTTTGTTTGTTTTTACTGACCATTTGATCTCAAGACATAGCATACTTCACACCCTGCTAATATTGATGGCAGTGCCTTAAATATAAGTTTTCACTAATTCCAAATTATTTTGTATGTCTTCCAGCCTTGAATAACAGCAGTAATACCCATACTTGTTGGTTATTTATTGCTCAGTGTAAGCTAACCTTCAGATTTCTAACTCGTACCCATCCATCTATCCATATGGCTAGACATGAATTCCTGATTAAAATTAACCCCCCCCCCAAAAAAAAAGATCTTAATGTTCATCTAACCTGCCTTCTTCCCAATACTGAACTCCTGTAGTTCCAGTAGCACTAGCCATCACCTAGGAACATGACAGAAATACAAATTCTTGGCCACCCAACTTCAGACCTACTGATTCAGAACCTCTGGGAATTGGTCCAGCAGCCTGTGATTTAACAAGGTCTCCTAGCTGATTCTGATGCACACTATAGCTTGAGAGTCACTGCTGTATTATTGTCCTGATTGGGATGCGTACTACAGCTTGAGAGTCAGTGCTATATTATTGTCCCTAAAATCACTTAACGCTGGTCAGCAAGCTACCCAACATTTTCACTGACAGGAAACTGACTACCTCCGAGAAAGTGTGCTTGCCATTAATCCAGCAAAAACACACATGAAAAAATAGTTTTTTAGCCAAAAGGTAACAAAACATTTTGAACCCACTTAATACACTCAGAGATCTACCTTTGGTCGATTATTGTAACACTGTCCACGTTTCTTGATTTCATCACTGTCCACATTTTACAATTTCTTGTTCTATTAAGATAAGAGTTGAGCCAAAACTTAGATATCATCTTCTAACCCTCCATTTCCTAAGTGAAGAAACTGAGACGCTCTGTAGTTGACTTACCCAAGGAGCTGCACACCAGTAGTGGCAGGATTGGGGTTACATTCTTGATGTAAAAATCGTTCAGTTTTGGAATTCACTTCTTTGAAGCCTATATCCATATGTGTGAATATCTTTGTTCCAATTAAATAGGTATGATCTTCCACACAATCTATCTCTCCTTTGCTCTCCATTTTACCTGTACATGAAAGCCAGGTGAAAATATAAAACTCCACTTAGACTATGGAGTAGCACTTTTTGTTGTACATGATTCACATCAGAAACAAACATTTTTATACTGTTAGCATGATATCTGAAATATGTGATCTTCTATTTCCTTTTCACCCATGTAACTTCTGCACACTGTAAATAGTTGTCACTGTGAAAAATAAACTTATCCTAGGGCTTTCTAACCCTAATAGATACAAAAAATAGCAATATAAAAATTCAGAATCTGTTTCTAGTCACTATTTGTTTTTTGCTTTTTGTTTTTTTTCCAAGGTGAAAAAATGAGAATAATACTGACTCCTCTGAAAACTTAGGATAAAAAAATATATTACTTCTATGTTCATCTGAGCCTGATTTAGACCATTACATGCCACTTAATACTTTGCAACAATAAATTCAATTTTTTAAAAGATGACCAGTGTTACTGATGATGATCAAGCACTTCATCTTGCAAATGTTTCTTAGAAATTCTTTGCTGGAAAATAACCATTTTAGCACATTTCTGTTTTAAAACAATATGATAAGAGTGTGGGCAGCCAGAATTACCCATGTTGTGATCATCAAAGCTAAACGGAGCAAAACAAAATTTTAACAGCTAGGATTTTTGGAGTCTGGTTCCTTGGAGATTATTTGAACAGATTAAGTGAGGGAGAAGTTCATTTTTAAATGTCAGGACATACCACCCATCTATTACGAGTATGAATTGTAATACTAGCCCCATGCTCTGGGTTTTCTAAGACTAACTGAGCAACTTCCTTGGCACCAGAGAAACTGACTAAATTTAGAGATTATTATTTTTTAATGATTTTTATTTTTTCCATTATAGTTGGCTTACAGTGCTGTGTCAATTTTCCATTGTACAGCAAAGTGACCCAGTCACACACACACACATATATGTACATTCTTTTTTTTACATTATCCTCCATCATGTTCTATCACATGTGACTAGATGTAGTTCCCTGTGCTATATAGGAAGACCTCATTGCTTATCCACTCCAAATGCCATAGTTTGCATCTGTTAACCCCAAGCTAGAGATTATTATTTCTCTTTCCCTCCATCTCATTGTCACTAAATCTGGCCTCAGTGAAAAAGGAGGAGGATGTCCCACACTACCTGCGAAGGTAAAGTTTCCTTCCCCAGATATTTCTGCATGTGCTGCTTATAAACCTCCAAGAAAGACCATAGAGCCTTTTTGAAAGGAATAAACATCCAAGCTTTAGTCATTGAATCTGGCCCATCAGTAAAGAAATAAATTGGTGCCAAATTGTGGTAAAGGACCAAAACCTGAGAAGGACCACTGGGGTTCCTTGCTGTGAGAAGAGCAGCCATATGTTGGTTACACATAGGATTGATTGGCCACACTCAGTGGTATTTCATTAACCTATTTAGAGTCTGCATTTTTGTTAGTAAAATACCTGGAGCAAATACTTACAGCATCAACACAGAGACATTCTCTACACTAAAAGTTGTGACCATGCCCTTATTTCCCATGATCTTTTAAGTTTCTTTTCTCGTCCTTCTCATATTTTTCTCTTCAGCCCTCCATCTCTTCTTTTCCTTTACTTTGCATTTTCCACTCCAGTATCTTTGGCATGCCTCCAGTTCAGTGCTTTCCTGTGATTGGTAGGGTAGTTTGGCAGTACATTCTGTCCTAAGGCTATATCTGACACTTATAGGTGGAAACAGGAAATCCTGAGATAGGTTAATCCAAGGTTACGAGAGAGCAAGCTGTCGAACAGAACTCACCCCCAAAATTCATTCCACCAAGGATGTTTTGCCGAAGGCACCGCTCTTGAGCAAATCAAGTGTACTTTCCCTTTGCATCAATCTTCCCTTCATCCTCTGACTGGTTTTATTCTATACAGATGAGCAGGGATGGAGAGAAAGGCTGTTTAACAGGAGCCCTCTGGCTAACTATGGAGCCACTTGGGTGGCACTGAATGAGAGCCCATTGCCACAGCAACACTAATAATAAGCTGTCACGCAGTCAGATCAAGATGAGAAAGAGGTCCTGAACATTGCTGTACCCTCCCCCCAAATAAGAATGCCTTTGCTTTGAGCAGAGGTGAGATGCTAGGATTATTTCTCCAGCCAGGAGATTGCTGGGATCTGGATTTGCAATAAAACACTGTTTAAAAAGGCCTCTATTTGTTAAGTGGGTTTTTAATCTAATTCAACCTTTAATAAATAGCTAGGTAGCACTCTGTGATTATTTGCATTTAGAAAAAAAAATGGATAATGAAATCTTATGAAAAAACATGGCATTTCTTGCATGGAGATTTGTTGACATCATATTATGACACCTGAAGCAAAGATTTCATAGAACTAACACATAGCAATTAAAACAAAAATAAAATTAATTGTATGAAGAATTACTAATGATAAGGCACTGTTAATGTTTCATACACTTTAAATGATCATCAGGAGAATGGGACTACCTTCTAAATGAAGTTAGTTTTTCTCTGTCCTGTGATTGACTTTCATTAAGAAAATATTAATCACAATTAGCTTGACACCAGAAACAGCTAAAAGAGAAAGAGGATGCTGATTTTGTGTTGTCCTGATTCTCCTTCAAGGTATTAGGCTAACTTGGAATCTTAGATATGTACTTACTGTATTTATCTACCTTATAGGAAAATCCATTGCAGGTCCACTTTGTAGTCACCAGTCATGTATCTTTGAAAGGGGAAGATTTAGCTGTTCAGCCTGAGGGCCAGTAGTTTCTGAGTTTTTTTTGTTTTGTTTTGTTTTGTTGTTTTTTCCCATGGCAACCACAATTTTAGCATTGGTTACTAGGGTTACTCTCTTCTGTTCCTCACAAATATAACTAGTGCATAAGAGAGAAAAGCTGAAGAAGTTTCCAAAGGTATCTCACCAAAACTTCCTTAACCTAAAGCCAGAGTCACTGAATTATTTAATTGTAGAGCTGAAAGAGGACTCTGAGATAATCCACTTAAAAATCTCAATCCTGAGGAAATACTGTAGGCCAAGAGAGAAAAAAGTAGCCTGAACAAAGTCACAAAGGTCAAAAAGTTTTAAAACTGAAAACTGGGGGAAGAGCATAATTCTTTGCTTTTTTAATCTGTTCCCATTTTTTGTGTGATCTTATTCTTAAATGTTATTCTCTCCCTATAGGAAGAGGGCAGAGTCCGACTCTAGAAAGAGCAGCATACCAAACAGTAAGGAGGTCCCTTCACACCATCCAACAGACCCAGTAGAACTGAGACGCCTTAATTTTCAAACACCAGGTAAGAGGCATGACTCATCTTGTCCGTAACACAATGTTTACTTAAAGTTTTGTAGCCCCATTGATATTGCCTTGAGAGGTCAATATATCACTTTATTTTGAACAATTGTTTGTCCTCCTCTTTTATTTTACTATCGAGACTTGCCAAAACATGTGTCTTAAAAGAAAGTTTCAGGAAAGTACAATTCTTTGTACAAATCTTGAGGTGGGGTGGAAAGGAAAAAAAAGTAATTTTCCTTTACATTTTGGAAAACTCTAGTCTTAAAAGAATATCTACCATTTCTTATGAGCTTAGCACCATTTGTTATTTTCAATGACACCTATCTGGAAAGAATTCAGTTTCTCATTTTATACCGAGAATGAATAAATGGATGGAGGGATGGATGTTACCTCATTCATCCTATTGGGAAAGATATTTTTTTTCTGCATTTCCCTCATAATTTGTGTCTGTGTTACTATGAAGTGGGGGGAGGGAGAGAAACAAAATGGTACAAAATGTTATCTTTTTAAATATTACCTATAGTAAATCTCAATACAATTTACGTTTCTTACTGTGGAGTCTCACAAAGTGACTGAGGATAAGAAAAATATGCTTGTTCTTAAAGAACATTAAGTGCTTCAACAGAGGAAAAAAATATTATTCTTGCTGAGGGGCATTTTGTACAGTGTTGTTAATTCAAAGCTCTGTTTTGCTTTCTTTCACCTAAATCCAGTTTATGCCAAATGAATGGCAAATAATGAATGGTAGAGAGAGCGAAAAACATCAAACTGAGTGGCACTGTCGTAAAACATAGTGATAATGGACAAAGTTATAGAGCTGATCTAAGAAGTCTGATTAAATTTTGATTGTAGTGTTGTACCCAAAATTGTTGGCAAGTTTTTTGTGTGTCAAATGGATATTCTAACTCACAATATGGTACACCAGAGATTTATTAAACTATGCATTTGCAATGAATTGCTTTGAATTGAAAATATACAGTGTGTTGTATTTAGCATATTTATTCTTTTACATGTAGATATGTCATAGTAACTATTCAGTCAAAAGAAATGCCTGACATTTTCAATGTACCTCTACAGGTCATCATAGAAGTCAGTCGTTTTTTGTAAAATCCTATCTCAGAGGAGTTTGTTTTTTAAAAAAGCAAAGGTATACCTTTGTCAGTACCAAACTTTCATGTGGCCAAAAGTCTGTATGGAAATTTATTTAAAGGACTGATAAAAGTAGACTATGGGTATGTACGCCATGACTGAACAAGTGTGTACGGACCTCCAGGATCACTGTAGTCCCTAAGATGCTCCCTGTTGAATCACCCTCTTGGTGCTCCAATAAGGCAATTTGATATGGACTGAGTAGTAAACCTTCCCAGGTCAGCACTTTTTTTGAAATAGTAGTGTACTATTGACTACTTTAGGCTATAAACATCTTCTTAATAATGGACCCCAAACTTTATGTGCTTTTTCACTTTGGCTGAACAATGTGCAGAGGTGCTGAAAGCCCAAGAAATTATCTGCTACATGATTCCTCGCATATGTGGCACTATCACATTTTACAAGAGCAGCACATTATAGAAATGGAGAAAATAATTCTATTTCTCAGCGCTTTACTACTTGGCACTACACCCGCCTCCTTTGGCTTCTAAGTAAAGGGAATTTGTTGAAAACAACCTTGGCCTCCTAGTAGACAGTAGTATAGGGTTGAGTGCAAAGGAGAAGGTTACCCTAAAACAAGACAGCCAATGGGAAGGCTATACCCCACTACCTCTAGCACCAACAGAGAAAGTTTCCAGGCATAAACATGTGAATGGTAATTGTGTAGAAAGCATTGTTAGCAGAGTGCTGGTAGGTACAAGCAAGAAAATATAAATTCCTTCAACCAAGACATATCCATGTTCAAATTTTTCTCAGTTTTATGGGTAGTTGTGCAAATATGGCAAAATCCAAGAATTCTATTAAGAATCTAATTTTCCCAATATATGTGAGAATATTAGACCCATTTATGCAGAGAATGTGCTAAATTCCATCTAAGTCACTGGAAAAGAGAATGAAGACTACAAATGAAATGATATTTTATCACCAATGGCTTTACCAAATTAAAATGGGAGCTTACATAGGTAAGAAGGTATCATTTAACTAAGATTAGACATCACCTCAAATGAATAATGGAATAAAGTGAACTGAGTATAAAAAGAAGAGATCATTTGAGTAGAGGAAGAGAATAAAACAGGAGAAATTGTCCCAGGATCCTAGCACACATGTTCATATGCTGTGCTTTTCAGCTCAGGTAAGCAGTCTTCTTACGCTTGATTTGTTGAAAAAGTCTAAGTGCCTCCCAAGCTCTATGATGTAGCTTGCTGTCCTGAAAATTTGACCAGTTTATGAAGAACATAGATGCAGCTGTTAATGTGAAACTCATAGAATGTTAGTTTGATTCAGCTAATATAGATTCCAGCCAATGGCAATGAATTACCTTAATCCTTGCCAATAGGATAGGAGCAGAAGAAGTTATAGATTGTTAACCAAGTAACCTTATTGTGCTTTTCCTCCTCATTGATTCACAAATAATCAAAGCCTTTCCTGGATGATAAAATAAAATTATCTTTTTACTCTAAAACACCTTTCTTAGGTGTTAAACAAGAAATGATTTTTATTAATTTTGTTTTTTAGATATTAACCATGCACTTTCACTTTCTGAAATGTGTTTTTATATACATGATACCTTTGAGTATATAATTATCTACAACCATTATACAATTTGACAGTGTTTATTAACAGCATACATAAGTAGGGGATTAGCAATCCATTATTTTCAGTGAAATCAGAAACCTGTGATTTATATAACCAAGCCTTAACACAAAACTTGTTCATGAAAGTGTATTGATGTCCACTTCTGATGGGTCTGTCATGGATGATAAAATGTAAAACTAACATTACCATATGAAATTCAGTAGGTCTTTTGGAAACGAAAGGAAGCAGACTGCTTAGTTCACTGATTCTTAGTCCTATTTTCTTTTTTTGTTGTTTTTGTTTTTGTTTTTGTTTTTCTTTTTAGGGCCACACCTTTGTCGTATGGAGGTTCCCAGGCTAGGGGGTCCAATCAGAACTGTAGCCACTGGCCTACACCACAGCCACAGAAACACAGGATCTGAGTGGCATCTGTGACCTACGCCACAGCTCACGGCAATGCCAGATCCTTAACCCACTGAGTGAGGCCAAGAATTGAACCCACAGCCTCATGGATGCTAGTCGAGTTTGCTAACTGCTGAGCCATGACAGGAACTCTAGTTAGTCCTTCTTTCCTTTAAAAAACATCATCTTGTTGGATTTCTCACTATGGTGCAGTGGATTAAGAATACACTGTAGTAGCTTGGGTTGCTATGGATATATGGGTTCAATTTTTGGCTCAGTGCAGTGGGTTAAAAGATCCAGCATTGCTACACTTTGGGCATATGTCACAGCTATGGCCCAGATTCAGTTTCTGGCCTGGAAACTTCCTTATGCTGTGAGTGTGGCCATTAAAAAGTCATCTTGTATGCTCAACATTATTAATTATTAGAGAAATGCAAATCTAAACTACAATGAGATTCTATCTCACACCAGAATTGCCATCATTAAAAAGTATACAAATAATAAATACTGGAGAGGGTATGGAGAAAAGGGAACCCTGCTACACTGTTGGTGGGAATTTACATTGGTATAGCCACTGTGTACAAACATAGTGGTACATAAAACAATATGGAGACTGCCAAAACAGTTAAAAGTAGGATTACCATATAACACAGCAATCCCACTCCTGGGCACATATCCAGATAAAACTATAATTGAAAAATACTTATGAACCCCTATACTCATAGCAGCACTATTCACAATAGCCAAAACATGAAAACAAATGTCCATTAACAGAGGAATGGATTAAGAAGATGTGGTACGTATATACAATGGAATACTACTCAGTCATAAAAAGAACAAAATAATGCAATTTGCAGTAACATGGATGTAACTAGAGATTATCATACTAAGTGAAGTAAGTCAGAAAAAGACAAACACCAAATGATATCACTTATGTATGGAATCTAAAATGTGGCACAAATGAACTTATCTATAAAACAAATAGATCCATGGACACAGAGAGCATACTTGAGGTTGCCAAAGGGTAGTGGGGAAGGATAGAGGAGGAGTTTGGTGTTAGTAAATGCAAACTATTACATATAGAAGGGTTAAACAAAAAGGTTCTAATGTATAGCACAGGAGTCTCTATTCAATATCCTGAGATAAACTATGATAGAAAGGAATATTAAAACAAAAAATATATATCTACATATATATGACAGTCAACTTTGCTCTACAGCAAAAATTAACACAACATTGTAAATGAACTACACTTAAAAATAATTTAAAAATTTGTTAATCATCTTATGTAATTACTTTGAATGTAAATATGCTATATTCCAGCCAAAAGACATAGACCCACTTCAGATCTGGGGGCACAGTCAGACTAAAAGTGAGGGAATAGAAAAAGATACTCTCTGAAAATGGAAATCGAAAAAGCTGGAGTACCAATACTCATATAAGACAAAATAGGCTAATGATTAATAGACTAATCCAAGAAAAAGCTGTAACAGTTGTGTATGTGTGTGTATCCACCCAACACAGAAAGACCTCAATATAAAAGGTAACTGCTAACAGTCATAAAAGGAGAAATCAACAATAACACAATAATAGTAGGGTACTTTAACACCCCACTTTCAGCAACGGACTGTTCATCAGACAGAAAATCAACACAGAAATACAGGCATTAAATAGACTTAATTGATACTTATAGAATATTTCATCTGAAACCAGCAGAATATGCTTTCTTCTGAAATGCCTATGAAACATTCTCTAGGATAGATCATATATTGGGCCATAAATAAAGCCCCAGCAAATGTAAGAAAATTTAAATCATATGAAGCATTTTTTCTGACCACAAAACTTTGAGAAGAGAAATCAAACACAAGAAAAAAATATGCAAAAAACAAACACATGGATGCTAAAAATGTTCAACTAAACAACCAACAGATCACTGAGAAAATTAAAAAAGGCCTAGCGACAAATGACAACAAAGAGACAATGATCCAAAACCTATAGGATGCAGCAAAAGTAGTCCTCAGAGGGAAGATGATAGCAAGCCAATCTCACCTCAGGAAACAAGAAAATTCCCAAGTAAACAATCTAACCTTATACGTAAAGCAACTAGAGAAAGAAGAACAAAATCCAAAGTTAGTAGGAGAAATCATAAAGATCAGAGCAGAAATACATGAGATAGAGATGAAGAAAACAGTAGAAAAGACCAATGAAACTAAAAGCTTGTTCTTTGAAAAGATAAACATAATTTAAAAACCTTTAGCCAGATTCATCACACACACGCACGCACACACACACACACACACACACAGAGGGCTCAAATCAATAAAATTAGAAATGAAAAAGGATAAATTACGGTGAACACCAGTGAAATACAAAGACTAATAAGAGACTACTTCAAGCAACTATATGCCAATAAAATAGCCTAGAAGAAATGGAAAAATTGTTAGAAAGGAACAACCTTCCAAGATTGAATCAGGAAGAAAAAGTGAATAGACAAATTACAACTATTGAAATTGACAGTGTTATTGAAAAGCTTCCACAAAAAAAAAAAAAGTCTAGGACCAAATGGCTTTACAGGTGAATTCTATCAAACATTTAGAGAAGAGTTAACACCTATCTTTCTGATACTCTGCCAGGAAATCAGAGAGGAAGGAATACTCCCAAGCTCATTAAGCGAGGCCACCCTCACTCTGACACCAAAACCAAAGACACAACAAATAAAGAAACTTATAAACCCATATCCTGATGAATATAGAAGGCAAAATCATCAACAAAATATTAGTAAACCAAATCAACAATACTTGAAAAAGATCATACACCATGATCAAGTGAGATTTATCCCAGTGATGCAAGAATTATTCAGTATCTACAAATCAGGTATGTGATTCACCACATTAACAAAGTGAAGAATAAAAACCATATTCTCATTTCAATAGATTCAGAAAGAAACTCTGCAGAACATGGGCATAGAGAGGACCTACCTCAACATAATAAAAACCATATATGACAACCCCTAGCTAACGTCATTCTCAAGGGTGAAAAGCTAAATGCATTTCTGCTCTGACTAGGAAAAAAATAAAGATGTCCACTCTTGCCACTTCTAGTCAACATAACTTTGGAAGTCCTAGCCACAGCAATCAGAGTAGAAAAAGAAATAAATCTAAATTGGAAAATAAGTGAAACTGTCATTGTTTGCACATGACATGATGCTGTACATAAAAAATCCTGAAGATGCTAGTAGAAAACTGCCAGACCTTCACAATCAACTTGATAAATTTTCAGATTATGGAATTAATACACAGGAATCTCTTGCATTCATATACACTAACATGAAACAGAGAGAGAAATTAAGGAAACAGTTCCATTTCCCATCACATCAACGAGAAAAAAATCCTAGCAATAAACCTACCTAAGGAGGCAAAAGACCTATACTCTGAATGCTATAAGACACTGATGAAGGAAATCAAAGATGCTACAAACAGATGAAAAGAAATACCATACTCTTGGATTGAAAAAAAAATCAAAATTGTCAAAATTATTATACTACCCCAAGGCAATCTACAGATTCAGTGCAATCCCTATCAAATTACCAGTGGCATTTCTCACAGAACTAGCACAATTTTTTTTTTAAATGTGTATGGAAAAACAAAAACCCCAAATAGCCAGACGAATCTTGAGAAAGAAAAATAGAGCTGGAGGAATCAGGCTCCCTGACTTCAGACTATACTACAAAGCTGTATTGATCAGAACAATATGGTACTGACACAAAAACAGAAATAAAGATCAGAAGAACAGAATAGAAAGTCCAGAAATAAAGACACATACCCATGGTCAATTAATCTACAATAAAGGAGGCAAGAATATATAATGCAGAAAAAAGAGCCTCTTCAATAAGTGGTGCTGGGAATACTGGGCAGCTACATGTAGAAGAATGAAATTAGGGAGTTCCTGTTGTGGCACAGCAGAAACGAATCCAACTAGTAACCATGAGGTTGCAGGTTTGATCCCTGGCCTTGCTCAGTGGGTTAAGGATCTGGCATTGCCTTGAACAGATGTGGCTCTAATCCAGCATTGATGTGTCTGTGGCATAGGCTGGCAGTTATAGCTCTGATGCAACCCCTAGCCTAGGAACTTCCATATGCCATGGGTGCAGCCCTAAAAAAAGGAATGAAATTAGAACACTCTCTAACACCAAGAATAAAAATAAATTCACAATGAACTAAAGACCTTAATGTAAGGCCAAATACTATAAAACTCTTATTTATAGGAAAATGTATAGGCAAAAAACACTTTGACATAAATCACAGCAATATTTTTTTTGGATCCACTTCCCAGAGTAATGAAAATAAAAACAAACAAATGAGACCTACTTAAAATTAAAAGCATTTACACAGCAAAGGAAACCATAAAAAAATAAATAAAAAGATAAACCAGAGAATCGGAGAAAATCTTTACAAATGAAGTGACTAACAAGGAATTAATCTCCAAGATATGCCAACATTGCATCTAGTTTTATAGCAAAAAAAAAAAAAAATCAAAATATGACCAAAAGATCTAAATCAACATTTCTTCAAAGAAGAGAGGGCAAAAAATCACATAAAAAGATCTTCAACATCACTAATTATAGAGAAATGAAAATCAAAACTACACTGAGCTATTACCTCATACCCATCAGAATGGCCATCATCAAAAAGTCTACAAACAATAAATGCTAGAGAGAGTGTGCAGAAAAGAGAACCCTCCTGTGCTGTTGGTAGAAATGTAAAATGCTGCCACCACCACTATGGAAAACAAATAGGAGATTCCTTCAAAAACTAAATGTGGAACTACCATGTGATCCAGCAATCCCACTTCTGGGCATTTATCCAGAGAAAACCATAATTCCAAAAGATACATGCACCCCAATATTCACTGTAGCATTATTCACAACAGCCAAGACATGAAAGCTACTTAAATGTCCATCAAGAGATGACTGGATAAAGAAGATATGGTACATAAATACAATGAGGTATTATTTGGCTATAAAAAAGAATGAAATAATGCCGTTTGTAACAATATGGATGGACCTAGAGATTGTCGTACTAAATGAAGTTAGACAGAGAAAGACAGTTATCATATGAGATCACTAGTATGTGGAATCTAATACAAAATGTTACAAAAGAACTTATTCACAAAACAGAAAGAGACTCAAAGATTTCAAACCAAATTTATGGTTACCAAAGGGGAAACATGACTGGCATGGGATTGGCATGTACACACTGCTATATACAAAATTATGTAAGTATCAGGTACCTACTGTCTAGCACAGGGAAATCTACTCAATAGTCTGTGACGGCCTGTATGGAAAAATAACCTGAAAAAGAATGAAAAGATAGATTGATTCTCTTTGCTATACACCTGAAATTAACCCAATATTGTAAGCAACTATACTCCAATATAGGTGTTTTGTTTTGTTTTTTTGTTTTTGTCATTTGTCTTTTCTCTTTTTAGGGCCACACCCTCGGCACATGGAGGTTCCCAGGCTAGGGGTCCAATCAGAGCTGCTGCTGCCGGCCTACACCATAGCCACAGCAACATGGGATCTGAGCTGCATCTGTGACCTACAACACAGCTCAAGTTAACACTGGATCCTTAACCCACTGAGCAAGGCCAGGGATCAAACCCACATCCTCATGGATGCCAGTCAGGTTTGCTAACTGCTGAGCCACGATGGGAACTCCTCCAATATAGTTTCTAAAAATAATAAAAATGAAAAAAAAATCATCTTTCAAATGAAAAATCTATTTACTCTCCTGTTAGAGTCTAGGTTTAAGGAGTCAGACTTTTTTCCCCCCAAAATCTGCCTCATATTCAAATGATAATGAAACATACATTCTAAATTTCATACACATTCAGTATTCTGACATTTACATACTTCACAGAATTCTTTAATGGCAGTACCACAAACACACCTGTGAGTCAGGAAAAGGAACAGGTCAGAATTCTGTCCCCTGCCACTAAGCTAAGGCACAAAGTAAAGACAGAGAAATCCATGGGTTTCACAGTAACCATCGTTGTCATGCGATGGGATATAGAGAGGAACATTGCTTTAGTTCACTTGGCAAACCCAGGGTGATGATCAAGGCTTTCTCTCTGTGAAACACTGTATTCAAGCATTTAAACAGGATAAGGAAGGAAAAGTCATTCTTTCCCAATTAAGAACAAGTACCTCTGCTTGTAGATATTTTCCACCAGTATATTTATGTCATTAAGTTTCAGGTGGCAACATACAGCCAAGTGAGAACCTGAACTACCTCATTTCTTAGGAGAGTGCGGTTTACAACATAGCAAGTCAGCAGTTATTGGTGTACAGGGCAGTCAGATCTGGTGTGGAACATGTCAACTGAAGTAAAATTGCTTGTGTAACCAGTGACTTAGAAGTGTGAAATAGTTAGGTATTTAAGAAGGGATCATTTAGCTGAGGTGAAACTTAACCCCTCAAGTGAATAATGGAATAAAATGTACAAAATAAGTAAATGAGAGAGGAGGGTATAAAAGAGTAGAATTAACTATTGGTCAATTTTTATAAGTCTTTAAGATCTGTGGAGGAAGGGAAGAAATATTCACTTATAAAAGGTAGTTTTAATGAAAGCTCTATTAAGCCTTACACATCTTTGTAGATAGCAGTAACTGGGTATGTATTAGGATGGCTGGTGGATGAGTTACATGTTAAATGAAAGTAAATGTGTTCATTAGCCAAGGTTGGGAAGAAAGCTTTTCTTCTCTTTCTTTTAAGAAACATTCCAAGTCATTTTATAATTCTCCCCACCAATATTTCTTAAAGTAGTACATGTTTATTGAGGAATTTTTAAATTGAGAATAAACTTGCCAAACTATGGGAATAGAGGTGTGGGTTATGTAATTTAAATTCTGTGTATTTGAAAACTTCCATAAGTTATAAAAGGCAAAAATAACACTTTTAGAAAAATTACTCATCTTACCACTTATTTTTCTTCTTTTGATATGTTTAAAAAATAAATGATCTCCAATAACTACTTCAGTTTGACCCTCAGAAACATCTACCTTATAGAGATCCAAGTATATCCTTCCAGACTTTTTTATATGTATATATAGTTCTTTAAATGATGATATCTATAACAGGTGTATAGATAGGTGAATATACATGAAATTTCTTGTTTTAACATTTAACTATAAAAAAATTATATAGAACCACATTAGTGTATGTGTTCTCTCCTTTTTAACAGCTGATAGCATTGATGATAATTCTTTTCTACAGACATCACATATTATCTCAGTCCTTATTAGTGGAGACTAAGTTATCACCAGTGTTTTGCCCTTACAAATAATACTGTAATGAGCAATACTGAACCCAGATTTTTCATATCATTGTTGCTATTTCTGAATGATAGACACTGGGAAGTGTGATTGCAGAACCCTCAGGTAGGCACATAGATTGCCAATTACAGTTATTTTTGAAATATTGTAAAAAGCCTTTATGTACAGAGTATCCCCTCTGAGCTATGGCTTCTAGAATTGGACAAAATGACTAAGATAAATATAATATTGTCAAAAGATGGTGATTTATAAGAAAACCAAATAAATGGCTGATGTGTGTTTCTAGTTATACTTTTCCTAACAAAGCAAATTTAAAAGTATAGCATCTTATAAAAATAAGCTTTCCAGTATGTATTTTTAAAAAAGGTGTAAAGAAACATGCAACTAATAGCATTATATGGTACACCAGTCACCACCTTCCTCCTTGCCTGCAAGCTTCTCCCTCTAGACCAACCTGCTTTGGTTGGTTTTTCAGTTTCCATTAGAACATTTTCCTGCAACATTCTTTCTTCCAGTAAGTAGCCCTTACTCAGAATCCTCCCTTCTCCCACCAAAGCCCCCTAACCTTCAAACCAAAAAAAGCCCTCTAATGTTTGTACGTGCACCTTTTAGGAAAAGAGATTTAAAAATTGATGATCAGATGTTACAGCATAAGAGCCTCATTTTCATTTCGTGGATGACCTTAATATGTTTTGCCCTAAAGCAAACATGGATGGTAGGTGATTGATGGGCTGTGAAAAACAAAAACAAACTCATAAAAAGTTAACATATCAGAAATAGCAGGATCAGCAGCAGAAATGTCTGCATAGCAACTGAATGAGTTTTTCAAGGTCTCGAGGCAACTCTTCTGATGCATTAGTAGAATTAGTTAGATTAATGCTAACCAGATCCATTTATATATATGGATCCTTATATTCACATTTATTTCATATTTTATTTTGCACTGTAGGAAATTTTTGTTATATTTCAGAAACATTGGTTCATTGAATCAAAATGGTAAATTTCTGATATAAAGAAACATGATCTTTTTGAATTCTGCATTTTGAGAAATCTTACATAAAAATTAATTTTAATGATGCTATTAAAAACTAGATGATCCTAGTCATGTATTAAGTCAAGCTATTGTTGTTGTTTTACCAAGATACAATTGTAACTAATAAATCCATGTTCTCTTTTATCTTTAATTCACCATCCATTTATGAGGCAAAGTGCCAACACCGAGTATTTGTAGATATTCAGGCTACTCTAAGTAGCACATAAATTATGTTAAAAGTTCACAAAGATTTTATAAACTAAATTTTCTATGACTTACTAAGTCAGGAACATATACTTCTGATTTGATGAACAAATTAGTTTCCCCCTATTCCATGACCATAATCTGTTCTCCAGCCTTAATTTGTCAGAAAGGAAAATCATAAAGAGAACATTATTGCATTATCACACATACATATTAACAGCAAAAATCATCTAAAAGATGTTCCACCACTACTTGAGACCTCAAAACCTCTGCTTATCAAAATTGTTATAAAGTTTTAAAGTGCCTATTGGCATGTTATCCAAGATTAAAAAATAAAACAAGTATTTGATCAATATTTCTTTATAAATAAAATATTATTTGAAACATGGTATTTGTTAGATTACTACCTTAGTAAAATATGACATTTCAAAAGCAAAAACATGGTAAATTAGGGAGTTTTTTTTTTTAACTTTGCTGCCAAATAACACTATAACATAAACTGGAGATGTATATACACTGAAAAATTTTTCATAGAAGTTCACAATGTTTTAATAAGAAGTAACTAAAAAATATAGGTGTTTGTATGAGTGCCCTTTACCAGTTCCTCACCACCGAGAGACAGACCTTCTAAATGAAGCTAGTATATTACTAACACATTTTCTCAAATTGAGGGTAGTTTATGATACCTTGTTACTACAAAATATGCCCAGTTTCACAGGCTCATATTCAGATACTTGGCACTACCGTGCCAGGAGTGTTCAAACAATTTTAGGGACAGTATGATATGATAAGTTCCTTAAATGCGAAATGACAAGGTCTGGCGTCAAATCTCCCACATAGCCATAGTTTTAATGACAACGATGATCCTGATCACATCATTTTCCCACTCTGAGCTTCACTTTCCTAACTGGTGGAATTAATACAAGAGGGAAAGGGAAAATAGCTGAAACCACAAAGGGTGAATCACGTGAGAACTACATGTCGTCCTGTCCACACTCAATGCTCAGTGTCCAGCCCAGTGGCCTATGGACACAAGCATGCTGCCTGTCACTCTCAACCTTCTTTGAATTTAAACCACATACCAAAGGATTTTTTTCTTTTAAAACAGAGTTGACTCTCTAAGTAAGCCATATGTAGCCTGCAATGGTCTTTTCTTTGACCCCCACTGGATTTCAATTAAACTTTGAGTCAATAGTGAAAACAAAGGAAAGTCACATAATTATCTGGGTTTTCAGTTGCTATTGAAAGCCTGAAAACTCTCACCCTCTTGGCTTTGTAACACCACTTGGAAGGTCTCTGCTAGAGGTTTCTCCCTTCTAGAAATCTGCGGAGTCTATACCTGCCCCTAAGGATGTACCTGACATTGAGAAAGAATGTTAGTTGCCATTCAAGCTTCTCATTGTTTTTCCTAAAATAGAGAAATATTTCTCTTTCCTGAGACTTCACTTAAAGTAGAAAAATGAAAGACAGCCCTAGGAGGCTCCTTGTTGCACAGAAATTGGGAAACTATTTCTTGTGAATGTGTTCACTATTCAGTACTTGGTTATCTTCAATCATTTACCTAACTGAGCTGGCCCTGTTAGCTCCTGGAAACTTTGCCCTTGCTTTAGAAGATCATAACTTCCATTCTCAAAATAAAATGTCCAAAGATATTTAAACCACTTAAGATTTTGTTATTTACTAGAAGGGCTAACATATACAAGTCACTTAACTTTCCTAGACTTCAGAGCCTTCTTGTATAAAGTGAAAATGCTAGGCTAAGTAATCGCTAAGGTACCACTCCCTTAAAATTGCCACAATTTTAAAGTTTTACATCTTATAAGGACACCACTGTGAGGTTACTGTCACCAATATGTACCCTATTAAAAGTAGCTATCATGTTTTTTTCCTCCAATCTAAGGCAGATTTCAGTGACTACACCTGTCATTTCTCATGTTGACAGTGTATACTGTGGATATCGTAACTACAAAATGAAAACTCTGCTCAGATGCAATGTGTGCCTTTAAAATGCATTTATGTTGTGCATTGGTAGCTTTGAACTGATGAGGTCATGACCCTGGCAAGTCCTCATCAGCTGTGAGCTGCACTTCAAGTTCTTTGTCGCTAATAATAGCTCAAGCACTAAAGCTTACTAATGGAGAGTCAGAGCAGATTCAAGGGTATCACCAGGAGAAAGCTGATCTCATTCTCATAAACTCTGATATGATTTTTGAATGAAAAAAAAAATGAAGTTACAGCTTCCACCTCCCACCAAAAATTCCCATTGCAGAGTTCCTGTCTTTTGATCCCTGGCCTCCCTCAGTGGGTTAAAAATCCGCCACTGCCCTGAGCTGTGGTGTAGGTCACAGACATAGCTTGGATCTGGCACAGATGTGGCTGTGGAGTAGGCCAGCAGCTACAGCTCCGACTTGACCCCTAGCCTGCATACCTTTGTGGTCCAAAATAAATAAATAAATTAGTAATAATCATAAACCCACCTCACGGAGAACTTTAAAAATATTAATATCTGGCTCCCATACCAAGATATTCTGAGTTAATTGGTCAGGTGTACAGCCTGGAAAGAGGAATTTTAAAGCATCTCAAGTGATGTTAATAGGAGAACACTGTTCTAATAAAAATATTGGTTTGCAGACTGGTGAGCAATGGCCAGGCTGTCACACAAAAGATTGAAAAGATACTATAGTCATGTCAAATTCATAGTTTTCCTAGGGTCTGCTTTTTCATTCAGATTCTGACACACTTGATTATATTCTATAATTTTTTTTCCCACATTGGACAATGGACAAGTTTTAAGAGAATTTTGTAACAGTATTTTGCAGTAGTTCCTTGGTGATTATTTTCTGATTTGAGCTAAAGAGTTTCATGTTAAATAAATGTTGGAGAGGCTATGGAGAAAAGAGAACCCTCCTACACTGTTGCTGGGTATGTATATTGATGCAGCCACTATCAGTGAATAGTACTGAAATTGCTTTGAAAAAGTAGTCACCAAGGATTTTCGCCATGGCTCAGCAGAAACTAATCTGTCTAGTATCCATGAGGATTCAGGTTTGATCCCTGGCCTTGCTCAGTGGGTTAAAGATCTGGTGTGGCCATGAGCTGTGGTGTAGGTGGCTGTTGCAGCTCAGATCTGGCATTGCTGTGGCTGTGGAGTATGCCAGTGGCTACAGCTCGGATTTGATCCCTAACCTGGGCAACTCCAATGCTGCGGATGTGGCCCTAAAAAGACAAAAAAAAAAAAAAAACCTAAAAAATTCTCATGATCTGGAAATCCCCTTCTGGGCATATATTCAAATAAAACTCTAATTCATGCACCCCTGTGTTCATAGCAGCACTATTACTAATAACCAAGACATGGAAACATCCTAAATATCCATTAACAGAGGTATGGATACAGAAGATGTGGTGCATATGTACCCATAATGGAGTACTACTTAGCCATAAAATGCAATTTGCAGCAACATGGATAGTTCTAGAGATTATTATACTAAGTGAAATAAGTCAAAGACACATATGATATTATGTATATGTGGAATCTAAAATATGATACAGATGAACTTATTTACAAAACAGAAGCACATTCACAGAAACATAAAATTTAGGGTTAGCAAAGGGGAAAGTGGGGCATAGATAAATTAGGAACTTGGGATTAGCAGGTACACATCACTATATATAAAATAGATAAACACCAAGGTCCTACTCTAAAGCCTCAGGGAACCATATTCAATATCTTGTAATAAGCCATAATGGAAAAGAATATGAAAAATAATATATGTATATATACATATATTATTGTGTCATTCTGCTAATAGAACACTTTAAATCAACTATACTTCAACTATATATATATAAAATGATTAAGAAGGGTTTCATCCCATGTTTATTCCTTAGCAATTTTTATGTTAACCATTATTCATTTCAAATACATGAGATAATAATTTGGTTGGCTAAAGAAAATTGTGTTAAACTTCAAATAGTTGACAATTCAACTGCATACATTTTCTGTTTTATGGAATGTAAATGTTCACTACCTCTCGAAAAATACAGTAACTTTTAGAACCTTTACATATGGAACTACATCCACAAGACTCTTCTCTGCCCAGAAATCCTACCTACTTGAGGTAGAACTGAGTTATAAAGAAGGAAACGACTCCAGAATTTATCTAGCTCCACACTTTTTACAGAGAGAGAACTTGAGGTTCTGGATAACAAGCGGTTTTTCCCTTTAATACGTGGCAGTTCTAGAAGTAGAATTCGCATTTGATACGCTAGTCCGAGATTTCCTCTCCTGTACCATCAGATTTCCACAAGTACTCTTCCCTTTTCTGTGAAACTCCATTCTGCCATTTTACTTGTCCTAGAATTTTGTTGCAATATTGACAATTCTTAAATAATGACTCGAATACCATCGTATCTTTGCGTGTGATCTGTACATATCCTGAATAAGAATGTAATGGACCAGTGCGGTTTGCTTGGATTGCCCTGTAATTAGCCTCCAAAGTAATACTTCCACACCATGAGCCAGTGCATGCCAGAAGTAAATATGTTGATCGCATCTTTGGTTGATTATGATGGTCTTCTACTGCTGTTATACTAATATTTTTCCCATCTCCAACTGGCTTTACTTTTTGCAGCTTTGAGCAGTAATTCAGTCCCCTACGCCTCTCTGATTGGCTCTGTGTCCTCCCTCTCTAGCCAAACCACCACTCAGTCCATATATGATAATAACTCTCTCCCACGATTCGCTCGAAAAGGTCTAAACATCTTTGTCTCTATTATTTTCTCTGTTAAAGCACTGTAATGGATGTCCACATCATTTCATGTCCAAATAAGCCTAGAGTCTCTTGTGCCTTTGCCTTTCCATTCTTGCCATTGGGAGTGCCTCATCTGGATAAGATCATTTTAATTATTAGACCACTGTCACCCACCCACTCCTTTCACAGAATGTAAATGAGTTCAATTCTACCATCTATATGGAAGAGTTCCAGAAATAGGTTCCAGCATTTAGGTCCAAATGCATAATTGTCTCAGCAACAAAGAGTTTCTACTTCCAAGCCCACTCATTTTTATTGGATCTTTAAAATTTTAGCTTACTGGAAGTAGCCATAAACACTAAAATATAACATACTGCAGCATAGTGCTAAAATGATTGTCTGGAAGAGGCAAAATAGTTTTACTTAATTTACCAAATCAATGATATTTTGGCATTTGAGATAACAGAACTCACTGGGTGACTTTCAATAAAGACAATTTTTTTAAAATGCCCACAAAGTAATTACATGATATATTAACTTAATAATGGTTACCATCACATAGCCTAACGCCCTCCAAAGAGCCCTAGGGACAGGAGAATGTCAACAGGGTTTCCAGTTTGAGCCCCTCCCTCATTCTTTTTCTACTTCAGAGGCTTCCCTGGGGGGCATGCTAGTTCAAGTTTTTCTTGTCAGCTGGAATTTGCATCTATAAGACATAAGTCAGCAATCCTCTCTCATGGTGCTCTTGAGAAGTCAATCAGAAAAATAAAATGCAAATCTATGAAAAGTGAGAAACCACTGGAAAAACACAGGAATCATCACCAAAGTTAATGGTGGATTATTTTTAACAGAATCTGTGATTCTAATATATCTTCAGCTGGCAGACTGAACTATAATGTACCACCCCTTGTCATAGCTTTCTTTCTTTTTCCACTTTGTTTTCCCTCTTCATTCTTTCACCATTTTCTCCCTTTCCCACATTCATTTCCTGTTAGTGGACAAAGATGTTTACACCTGAAGTAGATTGTAGGTTTGCTGGGGGTTGAATAAGGGGACCTGGGGCAAGATACCACCAAGCTGTCAGTGTGACCATTGATAAATATCCAGGAGAAAGCCGCAACCCCAACCACTACAATCTGCTACTAGTAGAAACATTTTTGACACTCAGTTTGGTGTTTGATTTTGTCATCAGTGATTATCATCTCTGCGCTGTGGTGCATGTCATTCTTTGTGTCCATGTTTGCATGTGAATGTCAGTCACCTACAGGTTTGTGAAATATTAAAGCACTCAATCTAGTCACAATGTATAGTGAATCCTGTAAAAACCTGTGACATTTTTATTAGTCCTTTTAAAAAGTTTATCAGCCTATCCATTTCATTTTTTTAACAAATCTGTTCTATTTTATTTTATTTACACCATCATTTCCTTTGCAGGTTCAGATGAATCCGGTTACCCTGGTAACCTTCATTCTTCAAGTTAGTTTTCCTTGATTACGCATAAGTCACTTTATGTTTCCTATCAAGCTACTACTCTTTCCCTTTTAGGCCTTTCTCCGTGTCTGTTTTCTCAGTTCACTTTACACCATTTAATTCCACACAATTTCCATTTCACACAGTGCAGGAGAAGGAGTTTGAAATGACATAACAGTCATTACTCAAAGCAGAAGTTGACATCAAGCCTGACTGTCAGTTTTCTCCGCTAGCTAACTGCATTGATTCATAGCACAATAATGCTTTCTTTCACACTAGGAGTGTTAATTTGGGGATTATGCTTGGTGACTTTTTATTTGGCTACAAAATTCATCCTTCCAGAGCATGTCCTGCTTTGAGTAACCAAACTATCTGCCTGCTTCCTCACATTAAACATCTTTACTACTCACATATTTTCAGGCCATTTCTAACTATAGTATTCTCTATATTTTGAAATAGCATGATTTTAATTTGTTTTCAAATGGCTTTGTTCTTTCCTTTTAATAGGTATGGCTAGCCATCCTCCAATACCTATCTTGGAACTCGCAGATCACATTGAAAGGTTGAAAGCAAATGACAACTTGAAGTTTTCCCAGGAATATGAGGTAATTCATTGTTTTATATTTGACTTTAATTTTAAGAATTGTCTCCCTCTTCTTTTTTACCATATTCTTAAAAACTAATTTCATTAGTGGTTTTTCTTTTAAATATGACTCAGCATCTGGTAATAAAGTTTATAACAAAGAGTCAACTTAAAATTACCTGTACAATATAGTAACTGCACAGTTAAAGGTGTTGAATTATTTGCATTTGTTCAGTGTTACTTAATGAGGTTGATTTATCTTTTCTGGCTTCAAGTTTATAGAAATATATTAAATGGTTACCAAATACACTGATATATGGTGAGAATTCTCACTGAAAAAGAGATTATAGGGAATGAGCAGGTTTCCCATTACTCTTGTTGGTTTTCCATGGCCTGATATTGAGCTAATACTGAGATAGTAATATACTCCCAGGAAGTTGGCTATTTTGAAAGGAACTAAACAGTTTCTTAAAACTGCACAATTCTTAAAGATTTTGTATGCATTCTTGATGAAAATGAATGAAAAAGCTTTGTATATATGTAGGTATTTGGATATTGTGGCATATATCAAACAGAAAAGTTGTGAAACTGGTATTTCTGATATTTCTCAGAAATAGAAACCCATAGTAAAACCAACTCATGAATTATTATTTTTTGTCTTTTTTTAGGGCCACACCAGAGGCATATGGAGGTTCCCAGACCAGGGATCTCAGTCAGAACTGTAGCCACCCACCTATGCCACAGCCACACCAGATCCTAGCAGCATCTGTGACCTACACCATAGCTCACAGCAACACTGGATCCTTAACCCACTGAGCAAGCCCAGGGATCAACCTGCATCCTCATGGATATTAGTCAGATTCATTTTTGCTGAGCCATGACGGGAACTCCCCAACTCATGAATTATTTATAACTGATCTGTCATTTTTCTTTTAGACAAAGTTTAACTTAGCATAAAATTAAAATGTCAAACCAACATCCATAGGTATGCCAAAAATTACAGTGTTGTTTGGAATAGACCATATTCTGCTATACAGGATTTCTACTGAGTTACTTAAGGGGAGTCTTAAAACACATCTATTTGTTTCTGTTTTATCAGCCTGAAATGAGGCTGATGCACTAGAAGATCACTCAGTCTCTACCAGCTTTATCATTTTACTCTATCACATTCAGGGGTTTCCTGATGTGGCGCAGCAAAAACTAATCTGACTGGGAACCATGAGGTTGCAGGTTCAATCCCTGGCCTTGCTCAGTGGGTTAAGGATCCAGCGTTGCTGTGAACTGTAGTATATGTCATAGACATGGCTTGGATCTGATGTTGCTGTGGCTGTGGTGTAGGTCGGCAGCTGTAGCTCTGATTCGACCTCTAATCTGGGAACCTCCATGTGCTGCGGGTATGGCCCTAGAAAGCAAAAAACAAAACAAAACAAAACAAAACCAATACTCTATCACTTTCAGTTACAAACTCCAGGACAAGCCCTAACTCTCAAGTGGCTAAAGGGATATCAACTATATGAAGAAGTCCCAAGTAAGAGAACATGGAGCAGTGGGACCTGTGATGATATGCATGGTCTTTCAAGTCTTTAAATCTCCAAACTTTATTTTAAATTATTGTGCTAACTATGCAGAAATCCCTGTAGCTCCATGTACCTCCAGCCTCAAGAGCTAGATAACCTATATTCATGTTATATACTTCAATATCTTTGCCAGATATTTGCTCAGACACAAAGGAAATTGTGCTTCTTGTTTGCTTGTTGGTTAAGTTATATTTTCCTTTATTCTGTTCCAAGCATTTAGGAGAACATTTTCAATTTTAGGGAACTGATGTTGGATTGTGAATTCTCTTATTTTTTAAATGGTGAACTTCTTCTTTCTCTTCTATTCTTCCTCTTAGTCATAAAGGCTCTTTTTAAATTATGCAGTATTCTTTAAAATAGTTTCTGTAGTTCCTGGTTTGAGGCTGAAAATTGAGTTTTAAAAAGAAAACAAAGCATATGATGAATGCCATTTGGGACAACCTCAAAACTTAGAAGCCTTGGTTTTCAATAATCAGAGTCTTTTTACCAGCCAGAATCTTTCACCCCTCCAGATTGCTCTTTAATATCATCATGAGTTATAGCTTTTTGCTATGTGATATTTTCCTCATGGCCCCACTTTCATATTTTATTTGAGATTATGAATGGTGTGATGAATCACAAAAAATTAAAATTTGATAGCTCAACCTGTAAATAAGCTGTTAATTCACTCTCTCCCCTTTAACTTAAACCAGTGATAGTACTTTCAACGTCATTCAAGCAATCTCGGCTGTTTTCAATGACTCCAATAACTGGCCTCCTTTAAATATGGAATTTCTCCAGAAATGTAAAGATACCCTAATGATACTCATTTAGCTATTGGATTAGAAGTGCTCCTTGAAAATAGTTACAAACTCCATGCTGATTGTGCTCCCATTAAAAACTCCCCCAGTAGCCATTGACACGATAGCCCACACAGACTTTACCATTTATCATGGCAATGATCTGTAATTAAAGCTCCCTGGGCATAAATTGACTCTACTGTGCCTTAAGAGCCATGAAGGGGATATTTAAGTGTTGTATTCATCTGTGATAATAAAGACCTCTACATAGTATTTTAGGCCACAGAGCAACACACTGGAAAAAAAATTTATATATTATCATCTACATATATTTGAATAGATTTTTTTCACAATTCATATTACTTTCAAATGTATTATTTTGCATAACCACTGTGGATTAATATTCACTCAGACCCCTGAAGATGGGTGAGGATAAATTCATTACTCTGATTTGAAGACTGAAACAAGTAAAAGGCATGAATTTTGTTTGCAGTAATCCTGAGGTCTGAAGAAGAGGAAGTAGGTTTAAACTGTAGCACAGTTTAAACAATGTGAGAGAATTATTTATGGTAAAGAAAATTGGGACTCAGACATGAGACTCAATGATAACTGGAAGAAAGGACTTGAGAAATTAATATAACTGCATCTTAAAGGTCTTTACAAGTATTTTAGGTTTTCATTTTCTGCTGTGAGATTGCAGAGTCCTATGGGTATTTAAGTAGCCAGAATTTGAGGATGGCCTCTAGAACTCAAGAACAAAGTCCTCCTTAAAGTTATTTCACTGTCAAAATCAGTACATCAGGCTGGTCAATGTTTATTCTGATTCAGAATAGACAAGTAGGTCTTATCAAACAAAATCTTAGCTAATGCCTACCTATGGATCATTTGGAAGCCTAATTAAAACTCATACCTCTGGGCTTAACACCAGAAATGCTGGTTCAGTAGGTCAGCCATAAATTAGGAATGTCCATCTCTTTTTCCCCAGTTTTATTGAGATATAACTGAAATTTAACATTGTATTAGTTTGTCATACAGTGTAATGTTGTGATTTATGTATATACTGCAAACTGATTACCATGGTAAATTTAGTTACAATCTATCACCTCACATAGTTTTTTGGGTTTTGGTTTTTTTGTGTGTATGATGAGAACTCAAGATCCGCTCTCTTAGCAGCTTTCAAATATAAAATATGGTATCATTAATTGTAGTCATCATGTTTTACAGTACATCCCCAGGATTTGTTTATCTTAAACTGTTAACCATTGAACAATATGGGTTTGAACTGCATGAATCCACTTAAACATGGATAATTTTCAATAGTAAATGCCAACTATAAATTATACACATATTGTAGTGCATTGGATTAAAGATCTGGTGTTGACAGTGCAGTGGCTCTGATTGCTGCTGTGGTGCAGGTTCAATCCCTGGCCCAGGAATTGCATATGCTGCTGGCTTGGCCAGAAAAAGGAAAAACAAACACACATATTAAGTCCTGCATTGTTGAAGGTTCAATCGTAAATAGAAGCTTATAGCTTTTTATCATCCTCACTCATTTCCATCATGCTCCAACTTATGCCTCTGGCAATCACTTCTCTCTTTTCTGTTTGAGGATTTCATTTGCTTGTTTTTTTTCAGATTCCACATAAGTGAGGTTATATAGTACTTGTCTTTCTGTCTGGCTTATTTTGTTTAGCATAATGCCTGTGGCCTCAAGGTCCATGCATGTTGTTGCAAATGCAGCAAATTGAATAATATTGTATGTATTTATAAAATTGATATTTATATATAATATCGTGCATATACATACACACACACACATTTTCTGTATCCATTTATCCATCTGTGGACACTTAGGTTATTTCCATGTCTTGACTATTATAAATACACTAATGAATACAATAAGGGATATCTTTTTGAGATAGTGATTTAATTTCCTTTGTATATATACCCAGAAGTGGAATTACTAGATCATATCTTAGTTTATATTTTTAATTTTTTGAGGAACTACAGTGACTACACAAACTTATTTTCCCACCAAGACTAACCAAGTGTTCCCTTTTCACCACATCCTTGGAACAGCTAATTCCCATCTTCTTGATGACAGCCATTCTAGCAGGTGTGAAGTGATAGCTTATTGTGGTTTTAATTTGCATTTCCCTGATGATTAATGATGTTGAGCACCTTTCTATATACTTATCGGCCATCTGTGTATCTTCTTCAGAAAAATGTCTATTTGGTTCCTCTACCCATTTTTATAAATCAGAATGTATGTGTTTTTGCTACTGAGTTGTGTTAAGTTCTTTATATATTTTGGATACTATTATTAGATATATGATTTGCAAATATTTCCTGCCAGGGAATGTGCATTTTAAAAGAACATGTCAGGTGACTTTGATACAGGTGCTATGAAGACTGCAATTTGAGAACCATCATTACTTCAGGATAATTTATTACAGAGCATAACCCTCCAATCTTCATTGCACCATTTCCTGAGATAACAGATGTATCTGTTTATGAGATTCATTTGACCAGCATCACAGTCAGCATTATTGTTATCAACATCATATACATGAATCCTATTTGTATTAGGTTGGTTGTAAGTTAACTACAGCTCCTAAAATTTGCTTAAGGGAAAACAATGGAGAGTTTTGTTATAAATTATCTGTTATAAATGCATGTATTATACTTATTCATCTAGAGCCAACCATGAAGGTACACTTCAACAACTCTTACATGAAGTAAGTCTGACTGAGAAAGACAGATATCATATCACTATATGTGAAATCAAAAAAATGATGCAAGTGAACTTATTTATAAAATAGAAACAGGCTCACAGATATAGAAAACGAATTTATGTTGCCAAAGGGCAAAGGGAGAGGAGGGTAAATTGGAAGCTAGAGATTAACAGTTGCACACTTCTATATATAAAACAGATACACAACAGGGTCCTACTGTATAGCACAGGAAATGACATTTAGTATCTTGTAATAACCTATAATGGAAAAGAATCTGAAAAAGTCTCTCTTTCTCTCTCTCTCTGAATCACTTTGCTGTTGTACACCAGAAACGCAACACTGTAAACCAGTTATACTTCAATAATTAAGAAAAAAAAAAAAAAACTTATCTGAAACTGGAGGACTGTAGAGATTTCCCAAACTCTCAACTTTTTCTCTCTGTGCTGCCTTCATTCTTTCCCCTGGACAGGTCAGCTTCTTCTATTTCTCCCACCCACACACAGAAAATATGTCCTTTGATCCTATTTTCATTTACATAGAGACACAATTTTTCTTGTTAAATTCCAAATACCAGAGAACTACCTCTGAACTTCAGTTGACTTACTTTCTGTGTAGACACATTAGGACACACATTAGCTGCTAAGAGCCCATTCCTATGGATCAGGCTCCTTCCTTGGATTGAACAGAAGAAAGTTACCTCTAGCTGGAGAATATGAGCTAATACTTAGCCACCATACTGCTACTGAAGAGCACCATGCTAAGTGCTGAGAGGAATATAAAAGCTACCAAAAAAAAAAAAAAAATCCTATTGCCAGGATGTCTAGCAGGCAAAGCCAAAAAAAAAAAAGAATACCTAGAAGCTAATTTGAAATACTAATGCATGATGTTGGGATTCATAAAGGTTAGAGTGAGATGAAGAACTGGAAAAGGTATTGAAGAAATAGTGGTATAGGTGGTGTCACTAGGAAGAAAAGGAGTGAGGAGCATTTTGTCATGGACAGAATGTGCTTTAGGGACATTATAGATTGTATACCTTTTTTGTCTCGGTTGAGAAAATAACTTCCCTGTTAAATAGTAACTACAGCAAATTTTCTTCCAAGTTCCTAATAGCTGACTTAGAAATTAGTTTTTGGACCACAGTTCATCCTGCCATGGCAGTTACACAGACAGAAATACCAAACATCTAGTTTCACACTTGTCATCACTAGTTATTTTATAGTATTATCTTAAACCTATATGTGTTAAAACTACTACCATGTTTAACAGCTTTTAATAATCTATAATAGAAAAGAATCTGAAAAAGAATACACACAACTGAATCGCTGTGCTATACACCTAAAACTAACAACACTGTAAATCAACTATACTTCAGTATAAAATAAACAAAGTTTTAAAAAATACTACGTAACTCTGAAGAACAGTGTTGTTGCAACTGGAGAGTGGCAAGAAACTGTGAATCACCAAAAGCCCTATCAGAAAGACCCCCCCGAGCTATTTTTCTCCCACCACAAAGCCCAGTCCCAACATCTTTGCTGGCTGTCTGTGGTTGTGTATTATCTTTCATCTCAGTGCCCTTGTGTCCTCCAACATTTAGCATCCACATGTGCTGAGAGCTTCTTCCTATACTCATGGCAATGCTCTCCCATCTCCAGACTGTGCAGATGATAATGAGCCTCTTATCTGAAACATTCCAGATAACAGTGCCCTGTCTTTCCATTTTAATGACAACATGTATGTGGCACCTTTGTCTGATAAGCTAAAATCTTTACAACACTGCTGAGACAGCTAAAGGAAAAACATACTATTTCCTCATGAACAGTGAAATATATCAAAACAGTACCAAAATATAGAGACATTATAAAACATTATTTAGATCATATTTTTAAATGTTTAGATCTGGAGTAGACCCCATAGATCATGTTGTTTAATCTTCTCATCTTAGATTTAAGAAATAAGAGATTAAGGAGTGACTTGCTAAAAATTACATACCTAGTATATGGCCGGTCACAAAAATCATGCTTTCTTGTTCTTAGAAGAACACTGTACTTTAACTCACCTGCTCTAAACATCAAAGTATTTTTTGAGTTCAGAAACCTAATCTTCAACTAGATCAATCTTTATACAAAAAAGAAATTGAGAAAATGTCATAGTCACCAGTTTGCATTGCATGATTATCCCTGGAAAAATCCATTGTTTTTTCTGTGACATTCTAAGGACACATTTATTTTTTTCCATAGATAGTTTCTTTATTCCCCATGGTAAACATTGTATTTCTCCACAGTAGGGGCAACACTGTCATCAAAGCAATGATCACAAAAGAAAATATTTCTATTTTTCCTAGGAGAAGGCTCTTGATGTATTTGACTGTGTGTGTCAGAGTGTATTCATAGGCAGAAAGCCTTCATTGCTAATGTTCTGTAAAACTCCATGCATTCATAATGCAAAACCACTTGTCATATCTGCTTTCAACTAATTTATAATTTATGTGTAAACTCATGAGGGTGGACATGCATTAGAGCATTACACATACACAAACAAGAAACCAAACACACACACATGCAAACACAGACACACACACTGCTCTGACTTTTTTGCTAGCTTTGAATGCACTGAATTTTTCTTCAAACTGGCTACTCTGCACTCCTGAAGTAACAAAGCATTATCTGACAGATATATTTTCTTCCTTTATGCAGAGTTGATGAGTGGAATTGACTGGGGAAAAGCCTCCATTTGTAAATATTTTTGACACATGAATCACAAGAGGTAGATTTAACAAATTATGGTGGTTCGTGTAATGGAAGGAGAAAAATGAGTGATTTTTATGAACTAATAAGTATGTACCTGGGCTGAATAAGCGAGGTTTTAACTTCCTCCAGGGGGGATGAATGGCTAAGTGTCCCGTCCCAAAGTGGATCACCTGATACCCTAGGATTAGAGGTGAGAGTAGGGTAATCACTGCATACTTCCTAAAACATAGCAGTTTTCCTGCTTCAGACTAGGTTCCAAACCCCTCTGCCTGACAGTCAGGGCCTTGTTCTCAGGAACTAAGAGTGGGGACAGTATGGCACAGTGGCTAAGAAACCAGTCCTTGAGTCAGGCTGCCTAAGTATGGCCCCTAGCTCAAACTGTGTGACTTTAAGCAAATAAATGAACCTCTCTGTATCTTGCTTTTTTCATGTTTAAAAAGGAAGAAATCCTAGTACGTATCTCAAGATACATATAAACTGTTTAGCAGAATCCCTCATACAAGTGCTTAGTAGTCTCAGTAGCTATTATTTCATCAAATAGATGTTATCAATTTTAAGATATACATCAATTTCAGAGATGTTAAAATGTGAAAAAAAAAACATATTTTAGCATCAGTGAAACAATGGCCTCTTCCCATTCCTGTCCTTGGCCCTAAGGCTTTGCTAAACTCAGGAAATAAATAAGAAAAAAAGGAAGACTTGCTAGTTTCAATCAATGCAATTAGCACTCTGTTGTCTTTTCTTTTATTCTGTTCATTTCCTGTGTTCGAATATAAACTTCTCCTGGTCAGGTTTTAGGACTTCTCTGTATGCTGTTGGCCACGTGGCAACAAGCTCACCACTGAGCACCCAGCAAATAATTAACCAAAGTGTGTGTCTGGATTGATTTTTAACTGCATTTACAGTTTATGGTAACTCTTTGTTGTGATCAAAATTGCTAGTAGAAACAACAGGAGTGAACAGAACAAAGGGTGTCTGTCTATAAAAAGAGCTGCTTTTCTCATCCCCACCTGATCTATCAGCAGCTGAAGCCTTATTTTCAGACCCTTTTCTCTCAGAAAATAGACTGTTATTATCTTTAGACAGCACAGAAGTGAATACATTTTAATGCAGACCCCTCAGATTTAACTCAAAAGTACCTACTGATTAAACTCCCAGTGCGGTTTTTAGAGTAAAGATGGGCCTGCCAGCTGGCAACCTGAGAAGATGCTTTCTTTGTTCATAGCAAAGGACCAGCCTCATCAAGTAAGATTTAAAGGTACAGGGAGTCCCTTCCCAGCTGGCTGCCATTCTGAATCTTGTAAACAAATCTCCTAGGACACAAAGACGCAGCAGCTCACCTTAGAAGTAATGTTGCATCTAAAACCAGGGCGTGTGTATGTGTTTGTAGCCTTTTATTCTTCCTGAATTTCTGTAGCTGTCAGAACTGCAACCACAAGTTTCAAAGCTTATTTTTATTTGGATATTTTTTAATGTTCTTGAACCTACTCGGTTTTTGTTGTTGTTGTAATACCTCAAACATTTTCCTTACCAAGGTTCAACTACATATCTTTTTTACTTGAGCTTTTTAATTTTTTTTTTCTTCTGGGAATCAAAGCTGCATCTTAGGGAACCTCTCATATAACTTCAACATTCTGTTTCTCAATTCTTGTTCTCACATGAGTTCACCATAACTAATTGGCCCTTAACCATCCCTGGACATTGTCCAAATTGTCTTTCCACCTTCTCTCATGTGAAGCCCAAAGCTCTCAGGAAACAATTAATCCTGAAGTGTCTCTAGTTCCAAAGTAAGCTTTCAACTTCAAAGAGACTCTAGAAAGAACTAAAAAAGAATCCACTTTTTGAGTTTTATTTTGATTTTAAAATGAAGCTGGGGTTTTAGGGCCAAAGTGATAATTGTACACTTAGAGGAATGGATGAGCAGATGCTGGAGAGAGCTTTGAAGTCAGGAGAAATAAGGTTCATATTTTGGCTCTGCCAATTAGTAGCCATGCTGCTTGACCCTGAACCAGTTATTTCACCTCTCCTGACCTTTGTTCTCTCATATTTAAGAGGAGAATAATAGTGTCCACTCACGAGGTTGTTATGAAGATGAATATATGCTAGGCTCCTCACCTCTTGCCTTTCTGTACAAAGCAAGCATTCAGTAAACAGAAGTGGCTCCTGATGCTGTGACTTTTAATACTAATGACTTACGTGTTAGGCACTTAGTAACACTGAATTTGTTTTAGTGCTCACTTTATTTGCTGTAACATTCCTTTCTTCCTCCTCCAAAAATAAGCTCTATGAGAGCAATTAGGAGAAGGTGAGCAAGGATGAAGGCATAGGATGGTTATGATGCCTGCAAAGTTCTTTTTATATTTTATACATTATGGAATTTCTAGAAATTAAAGCCACATTAAATATCCAGAAAAACTTATTTTCACTGAAAAGTAGAACCTGTTCTTGTGTGTCTGCTATGAATTTGCTGCTAGACAAGCTGTTTAACTCCCCCATCTCAGTTTCCTTATTTATAAAAGGAGCAGTTTGAATGCCTTATCTACTTGACAAAAATTACTGCAAAATTAAAAAAAAAAAAAAGAGCAAGAAATTAGATCTACCAGGGATGAGTCCATAGTCTCCTAGGTAAAACAGAAAAAAGAACCAATAAATTATAAACTTAGTGTGTGGTGCTGGGGTGTGGGGGGCAGGGGTAACAAAATAAGGACCAGTCCATATTAAGGACTGAGAAGAGGCCTCCCAGAGAGCATCTGGGTGGAAGAGACACTTAAGTTTGCTAGAAATGCAAGACCACAGGCTGAGGGAGATGTGTGCAGAGGCATGGACATGAGAAGAGACCTGGCTTACTCAGGGTCCCCTTGTGGGTTCTGTACCTGTCCCTGCAATATTGGGGTCCTGCTTTTGAGAAATAAGGGGGAAAGGTGATTATCCCCTAGAAAGGCCATGCCAGCAGGCTGAGGAGTCTGCACTAGGTCACTGCAAAAGTGCGTTCAAGTTCCTGACTCTAGTCCCAAAGCTGCAAACACCATGGGGACCAAATAAATGCGTCTATATTCCTATCACCTATGAGTACAGCTTTTGGGAGAAAATTTTAGCAATGTTGCAGCAAGGAACTAGAGCAAGGAATGTCTTTACCTATTTATTTATTTATGAATGGTAGTAATGCTATTATTTGCCGTGTTTTTTCTCCTGTGGCTGAATAGCTTGTTGTTCTATCTGAAAACATAGTTATGGAGTACACCATCGTGTTGGAAGGAGAGAGGATAATGGCATTAAGACGTTACAGGAACATGTGGCTTTAGCAATGCCTTGGGAAACATTAGTCATCACAGATGCAGCGATTCAAGTATTTGGCTTTAACTACCAAGTCTATGCATGTAGCATAGTCACTTGCTGAATAAGTTTCCTTAATGGTGGGTACTCATCAGTCATCTAGAGTCCAGCCAGAGGCTCATGAAGATCCTTGAGTTAGTCTATTCTTCCTTCTCTTCTCCCGCCTCTGTTTCACTTTCCCCCTCTTCCTTGTCATCTAACTCTCCCTTCTGACAGTTTTGCAGAATATTTCATTGTATCTTCTTCTCTGGTATTAAACTGTGTAACAAAATTTTATGATAATAATATCTAGCCCTCTATAGAGCTTCACAGTCTAGAAAGTGCCTTGTAAGGATAATGATAACACACATTTATGCAGCACTTATCATTTCAGGCACTCTTCCTAACACATTACATTTATTAACTCATTCAGTCCTTCCCCACAGGTACTATTAGTATTCCCATGTTAAATAAGAGGGTACTCAACTGGACTGCAGAAAAGTTAAACAGCTTGTCCAACTTGTGCCATAGTTAGTTAAGTGGATGAGCATGGAAATGAACCCACACGGCTTGGTGTCAGGGTCATATTCTGACCACAATACATAATTCACTTGGATGGTTGATTTCCTTCCACAACCATTTTCATTATGATCTTAAAATAAGACAAATTTTATATCATTTGCTCTTAAATTGGTGATCTTCTCTGATCCAAAATAAGGCATATTAGCCCCAATATTGGAATAATTGTTTTTCAATATCATGGACAGTCTTTGTCATCAACAAAAAGAGACGATTTGCTTTGGGTAAAAATCCTCATACAAACAAGAACATGAAGGGAAAGGCTGGTATTTTTTTTAATTAGAAAGTTTGAAGATGAGTTATTTTTTATACCTGAAATCAGAGGTACTACTCCAACTCAAATATTGAACAGAGAATGATATATCTAATTAGTTGGACTAGAATCATCAATTCGGTAACTGAACTCTATATAAATTTTCTTATATAACAGTGACTACATTTGTCTTCTAATCTTAACCAGGTTACTAGGAAAGTCGAGTGGAGAGAGAGGAAGCAGAACTGAATATTTGAAGGACTAGAAGGTATAAAGACCCAGTCTTTGCTTTTTTTGCTTTTTAGGGGCACACCTGTGACAAATGGCAGTTCCCAGCCTAGGGGTCAATTTGGAGCTGCAGCTGTTGGCCTCTGCCACAGCCACAGCCACAGCAATGCTGGCTGCATCTGCGACCTACACCATAGCTCAAGGCAATGCCCAGCACACCTGATCCTTAACCCACTGAGTGAGTCCAGGGATTGAACCCACATCCTCATGGATACTAATCAGGTTCATACCCTGCTGAGCCACAACAGGAACTCCCTAAAGACCCACTCTTAATTCTCAGAGAAAATAGTTGGTATTGGTTTGCTTCTTGTCTTGACATTTTCAACTGCAGAAAGTCTACCTACTTCTTTAATCCTAAAGATTAAAAAAAGTGAAGAAATATGCTTGTAAAATATTCTCCTCTTGCCTATCACCAGTCCAATTCCAACTTCATTTAGATAAAACCCATGATGAAAAGGGAAACTTGTTCACTACAGTAAATTAAGCTTCATAAATCTATTAAAATGATATAAAGTGACATTTACCCTTAAGATTTTTAAAACACTCTTCCACACATGCAAAATTTTCTTTTAAGTTCCTGTAATTTAATTTCGTATATGAGCTGCTGAATGATTTAAAAAGATAGAAGCTGTTACTTCACGATCAGAAGTTTGCCCTATTTCATGACTGCAGAACTGTACAAACGCATTGCCTACTTGCATTTATTTCCAATTGCTTCAGGGTTATTGTTACTGTTTTGTTTTAGCTCCAGCTTTTTTGTTTCTGGTGAATAGTTTGTCAAGTGGCCTGTAATTTGATGAGCTGGATTGATGAGACAGAAGCTTGGCATCAGATCAGTGATTATACTGGGTTCCCTTTTTAGAATCTCTCTAACACTAGAATTCTGTTTTTCTGATTGTTAGAAAAGTCTATTAAAAATACATATTATAGGAGTTCCCATCATGGCTCAGGGTAACAAACCCAACTAGTATCCATGAGCACACTGGTTCAATCCCTGGCCTTCCTTGCTCAGTGGGTTAAGGATTTGGCATTGCCATGAGCTGTGGTGTACCTGTAGCATAGGCCAGCAGCTGCAGCTCTGATTGGACCCCTAGCCTGGGTACTTCCATATGCCGCAGGCATGGCCCTAAATATAAAAAAAATAATGATAAAAAAGTAGGTATTATAAAGAGGAGGTTCTGATGTCAGGTTTCCACAACTGACTTCTCATTGTAGTCATGCCCCAACCCAACCTGAAGGCTCAGGGCTGATTTTTCCTATTGGTGTTCTATGACTCAGGAGCACGGGCATGGCTGAAGTGATTGAGAAACCATAATTAGTATAGTCAATGAACAGTGACATGCTGCCTCCCTTGTATTAAGAGCACTTAGGGTGCTGCGTTAACAAAGGCAGAAGAACTTCGTCTCGTTTTCCCCTCACAGTAATTAATTGACCTCCTTGTCATCAGTTGAGACATGAGGAGAATAAGAACTTTCATCCTAAGCATTGGAGTCAGTGGATGTTGCTGTGCAACTGGGCATTGATTTCCTTTTTTGTTCCTTTTCTATTCCTTCCGTATTGATCCTTCCTGTCACAGCTCAAGGAGTCTTCTATCTTTAAAAAACAAAACAAAACAAAACTATCCTGAATTTTCAGAAGTTTGAATCTACTATAGTAAAGTTTCCACTGAGGATTTTATTCGAGGATTTCCAAAGTCTTTTCTCTAATCCACCCCTGTTGTTTAACTGAGGAGAAGACGTTTTCCAGGAGGTTAAGTAATGTGGTGAAGTCACTCAGCCATTTTCTCATCTAACAGTTTACAAAAGCTGATGTTTCCTAGATAGACTCTCCAGATAAAAACAGACTGAGTAAATAGAAATACTCTCTGAAAATAAAACCCTAGTAATACATGTTAACAACAGGTTAACTTGAAACATCAAAGAGGTTTTGTTTTCTATGTGAGAACCCAAATTAGAAAGAGTACTAGAAATTTAGGTAGCTATCAAATTTGTGATAAAAAAGGTGATTTTTATTTATGAAAAGAAACAAGACAGTTTGGGGCCAAAAGCAAATTGATATATTTTGTGTACTTTATCGTTTTGAAATAGAATTCATGTACAATTCCCTGGATATACTTTAGATCTGAATATTAAATGGGTTTATGATAAAGAATCAAGGAGACTACTAGGCTTTTTCCCCTCTACGTTTTAATGAAGATTTATACTTCTTTTGTTTGTATCATGATTAAGCACCTGACCGGGAGCTCGTGGTCCCGTGGAGTTGTTTGAAAATGCTTCTGTCAAAGTCTGGGGGAAGCTTAAGTAAAAGTTCAATATAAAGGTGCCTGTTATGGTGTGTGTGGCAGATTTGATTTGCTCTTTGCTGTGCTTGGATATATGACCTTGCAAGGGATCACAGTCTTTATTGTTTTATTAGTGTGCGCTAGAATCAGAGCTTCTTGCTAGTAATATTGGGGCATTTATTTACCTGTGGCTAGCATGGTAAGTGTTTCTGGAATGAATGTACGGATGAATGTAAAAAATGAAGCAGGAACATGGTTTGCTCTTCACTTCTCCCTCTTTCCAAGCATAGTTACTTGACATTGAGATGGACATAGTTGCTCAAGTCATGATTGGAGATGTTTCATTAAGTTACAATATTACTATACTGCAGCATAGGTCCTTTGGGGACAGAGGGACAGCAACTTCATGGGCTTTGGTCTTCTATCTCAGTGGAGAATCCACATTTGACTTTTCTTGGTGAACCTCCCTTGGACAATATATTAGTATGACAGTACAGGAGATCAGGTTATCTGACAGTGATTCTGTCCATGCAGGGAAGCCATCCATTCCCCTGCCTGATATAAAGCAGAAGAAGAATGCTGATTGCAGAACTCACTTTTCCTGCTGTGTCTGTAATATAAAATTATTTGTAGTGTTCTTATCTCAAGGTCAGCCTGGGGTTTTGGGGGGTGGGGGAATCATCTTTCCTCAAAGCTTAAAATTTGCCAGCAAGTTTCACAAAGACTGGTTGTTTCAGTATTTATCTCTATAGCTTTATCATAAACATATTTGCATGAAAAGAACATCTTTGTTTCCTTAAGGCTTCATCTGTTCTTGCTACTCATTTGCTCTTGCAAAGGGATATAATCTTTCTGTTTTTGATCTATAATCATTCCCACAGCAAACAATTGTGATGCCACAAACCAAGGATTATAGTTTTCCTTAGAGAATAAACAAATGAACTCTGAAACAAAGCTGCTCATTTCTTCCATGAGAACAGCAGAAGACCAATTCTAAAAATATTGACTACTTCTAAAAAAAATTCCTGAACATGTAAATGCCCATTCCTTTAGAAGTCTGTTTCCTCTTTTAGCTTTATATTCAGTTCATCTTATCCTACAGACATTTTCTGAGTTCTTACTATGTACCAGGTACTTTGCTGAGCTCTGGGGATACAAGTATGAGCAATATAAAATTTTTGCCTGTGAATCCTGAGCCTAAAGGATTCCTTCACTTTTTAGCCAAATTTTAGGCTATACCTGCAATAACTGGCTTTTGTCGGGATTCCAATAAAATGCAGCTCTGAGTTTTACTCCAGTGTAATAGGACTTGGAGTTTTAGCCACCATATGAAGAGTGATGAGATTTTTTGCTTTTCTAAACATTCAGTAAATTCAAGGATTTAGAAATCTAGTTACAATTCTATCAGCTATCTAAAATCTATTCTTCTATTCTTCAAAATCTATGTGTGCTCATTTCTTGGGCTGAAAAATAAATCCTTTAAACTCTTTAGGTTTTTAGACCCATTTTAGAGAAAATATATTTTTCTCACAGCCTTTTATGTGAATTTATGTAAAGTAAGATTAAGGAACCAAATGTATTCTTTATTATGTTTCTATGGCAGAATTTTAAATGTTTCTCTAAGCATTAGGGCCAATTATCAAGCATAGTATTTTGTATTATAATTTTAACCAAAATTCCTTAACAGGATGAAACACGTACCTCCAGAAAGTAGTATGAGATACTAAAAAAATTATATAAATTTCATCTTACTTTGCTTATTATAAATCATTGGTTGTTAACCTACTTGTATTTTAATATCTATATTGCAAAAGAAGGTCTATCTAGTAGAACAAGTCTTTTTTTGTTAGTTTACCCATATTTCTTTCTATAAGATTGTTTAGCCTCTTTGTATTTTGTTTATTATTTTGTTAAATTATCAAAGCACATCCTCAAATTGGAGTAAATAGGATTTATGCTGTGTAATAAAAAGCAGAGTCTATAATATTATATCCTAATACATATTTTAAATAAACATATGTGTGTGTGTATATATATATGTTATGTGTATTTTATATATATATAGTAAGGCTGTGTTTACTTTCATAAGATAGCTTGACTGGTAATATTTTCATTTTTAAGAAACAGTTGTTTTTACAATTATATTACTTGTAAATATGCATATACAGATCCCCTAGAATGGGATATTTATTCAAATTTTTCCAACATTAGATAGGAAAAGGGATGTTTTTTATTCCTCTGACATACTGTGATCCTTGTTTAAATTGTGCAACTTTAAGAATTACAGTTTATCCAAGTAATTTTCACTAGTCTTGATAATATAGATTGCTGTAAAGTCAATGAATTTACAGTTATCAGCTTTAATGTGGAAGATAATCTGAAGTAGGCATCAGTCTGTTACTTTCAGGTCCAAAATCTTTGCATACATTTTTAAGACTCAGGATGAAAACTACAAATCAGGGTGAAAATATAATTACAAAAGATATGACCTTCCCAATTTCAAAAAACTTTCACAGCAACTGAAACAAACAAAAATGTTAACATGGTATCAATATATTTTATTTGTACCTGTCCTTGGCTATCAATTTTATATTCTACTAAGATATACAGTAAACTATATTTCATTCAGGAATTTATAGGAGAGTTGGAGAAACAGGAATTATACATAAAAAGATAACATAGTAATAACTTTAAACTTCAAAAGAAGAAATGCTATGAGGGTAAAGGCAACAAATTGTCAAATGAATGGTCCACAGTGTAATGTATGGTAATAATACATGTCAAAGGATGTGGGAGAGAGGTCCAGGCAGAAAGGGACTTAGGGGGTGGAACTGTTGGGTTTGAGCTGAACCTTGAAAGAAATGTAGGATTAAAAAAATATATAGAGAGAAATGATAACAAAGTTCTCTCCAGTCAAAAGTATTCCAATATGAAAGTCAGAATTGAGAAATTCTGACTAGGAGAGAGAAAAACAGAGCTGAGGGCTGGAATATGGGTCTTTGACCAGGACAGGATTGATTTTAAGCCTTTCCATTGAGGTGGCTTGCACACTGAGCACAACATGGCAATCCTTGACTCTAAAGAACCTTCAGTCAGTACAGGAAACAAGACAGTGTAAAATACTATGGGACAAGTGTAGAAACGGTGCTATGGGCATTCAAAAACTAATCTTCCAAAGAATTCAATAAGCTGTTTCAGAAAGAACACCTATGTGTTTGGATTACAGTTACTGTTTCAACTTCTGTCCATACACACAAAATTGTGAGCTTTCTGTCCTGTTTTGTTAAATGTCTAATGCATCTCCTTAGCATAAATACACCTCTTTCACTAATGACCTACATTTTGAGCATGTAGCTGTCTCTCTCATAATAGTTAATAGAATACTTGGGACAAGGATGCTAATATAGGATGACAACTGCCATAATGTTTTTGTGTCCAGATTCAGTAAACTATGGTTATGTGGTGAAGCAATCTAGTTCTTCGTAATGACAGATTTATTGAAGACAAGCTTTCAGAAAAATTGTACTAGAAATCCTGTTATAGTATTCTATTAAACCACTAGAATAGTCATTAAAACTATTAATGCAGACTTATTATTCATGATTATGGGTCTCTACCATTCTCAGTCATCTCTGCCAATACTATTCTATCCTTTGTTCCACTGTGGCTATTCAGTTCCAAAGAAAGAGAACAGCATATCAGCATTCTCTCTGTCCTTCAGAGTTGTGTGTGTGTGTGTGTGTGTAGAAGCAGAGACTGAAGGAGAAGGGACCTGGTTGGGAGGGCAGAAATATCAGAGGTTGAAATCCTCTATCCCTGTACTTAAAAATATAGGGTAAAAATTTAAGATTGCTTTTAAATTTGGTAAGAATTGTGTTGAAATCAAATTATATAGAAAGCTATATCTGGAGTTCCTGTCGTGGCTCAGTGGAAATGACTCTAACTAGGATCCATGTGGAGGTAGGTTCCATCCCTGGCCTTGCTCAGTGGGTTAAGGATCTGGCATTTCCATGAGCTGTGGTATAGGTCACAGATGTGGCTTTTGGATCTGACATTGCTGTGGCTGTGGCGTAGACTGGTGGCTACAGCTTCTATTTGACCTCTAGCCTGGGAACCTCCATATGCCACAGATGCTGCCCTAAAAAAGCAAAAAGCAAAAACAAAATTGTAAGTTATTCCTCTATTACTGTATGTTACAGTTATTTCCTTTTTTTTATTTTTATTGTTATACCTGATTCTACAGCGACTGTTCTGTACTTTTGTTTGGTAGAAAAACATGTTTTTCACTTTCAGAGCATTTAGGCAGAGTTTAGTGCCTGAAAGTACGTCTTAAATCTAACCCTAGGAGATGATGGCTCAGTGACTAGCTTAGTTTGAAGAAGGTGCACAGTAGAAATAATATGAGTCAGTTGGCAAAGGCAAAATAATCCCAAGCCAGGCCTCCAGACCATGAAAGTACTTCAATAAGGTCATTTTACTCCATAACCTGATCCTTAGTTTTATACATTTTTGAGTGGTCATTGGTTTCTGGGGATCTCACTTGCACTAGCTGTGTGATCTCCATGGCCATGTCATCAAGCTGTGATGCTGGATGCCACCACCTTTCTAAGAGAATCAGATAATTATGGTCGTCATCTTCTCTAATCATTTCTAACATATATGACTTAATTTCTTATCCCCTGACACAGAATTTTAAGTATCTTAATGTATATTTTTTAAAAAACGTGTTAATATATATATTTTAACACTTTAGAACATACATTTGAAGACATATGTGATGGTAGAATTGTCTAATACTCAAGCAATTGAATAATCCTATCATTCCATTTACAGAGAGTTAAAAAAGGAATAAAAAATTATAGCTAATTATACCTATTTTTTCAGTAATAGTTTAAAAATATTATAAATATATTGGACACAGAAGATTAAAGGTTTATATGGAATGATCAATGATGAAGACAGTTCCCTGTGTCTTTTCCCTCACAATAGAATACACATCCAACCTGTGTGTGTACCAACACATTCCTCCCGTGCACCACTCTGCCCAAAAGGAAAAAAAAAATTTTTAATCTAAATATGCTAAATTACTATATCAGTAAGAGCAGGGTATTAAGATCACATGTTATATATATTTTTTTTCTGTTTTCTGTGCAATTCCATAGGAAGGTTGAACAAGGGTGAATAATTGGGTCACACCACCCATCTTCTCTCATTCTAGTTTTCATTTCCCACTTTTGTATCAGCAGAGTAGATAAGTGGAGTAGGTATTGTTCTGCAGAAACTGCTATCTTCACTTTTCCTCACTCACCTCATGTGATAGAGTTTGTATGCAAACTTAGAAAGAAGAACCTGCCATCTGTTTGACTCTCTCTTGCTCTTTTTCCACATAAACATCCTCCCTTGGATGTGATGGTTAAGACACTATCATGAAGCTCACCAAGATCCCAAGATATAGATGTGGATATGAAGAAGTTAGAGACTTTTCTAGCCTTATAATTTATTGCCCAAACTGGGACAGTGTGAGAGTAAAAGCTGGTTCTCTTAGTGATTAAACTGGTATAAACTAGTATATAACGACCTCTAAGACAAACCCATGTTCTTACATAAGTCAATGAGTAGGGGTATCTATCATTTCTTTGCATTATTTTTTTATATAATTTTTTCCCACTGTACAGCAAGGGGATCAAGTTATCCTTACATGTATACATTTTTCCCCCACCCTTTGTTCTGTTGCAATATGAGTATCTAGACATAGTTCTCAATGCTACTCAGCAAGATCTCCTTGTAAATCTATTCCAAGTTGTGTCTGATAAGCCCAAGCTCCCAATCCCTCCCACTCCCTCCCTCTCTATCATTTCTTTTAGTGATAACTTTGCGTCAGGTGCCTTATACATTTTATTTGACTTAATAATTTTGGGTCTGTACAGATGTATCAACATTTACAAACAGTTGTGAGGAATTAGTGCATTCATCTTGCTAATTTGATGCCAAAAACCAGTGCTCTCTTATTCATAGAAAAGAAAGGAATGCCACTATGAATTTTCCGTTAAATGCTGCACATTTATTGTGTTTAATAAATAATTTTATTTTTACTTATATACAATTCACTTTGTAAACACTGTAATTACTTTCTACCATTCCAATCAACTCTATCTCTTTAATCAGAACAGGTAATAAATTTCTCATAATATTGTCCTGCCCAAAACTATCTGGACAATTCTTGATTCCTTTGCTTTTCCAAATAACATCATAAATCCTAGTGTCTGAATTATATTTGTAAAATGATTCTTTGTGAAGCTCTAATCTTCATGATCATCAACCCTTATTTTGTCCATTCCTTTTTCATTATTCACTTTAATTTGAAGCAGCCAATATATAACTAAAATCTAAAACCTAAGCAAAAATAAAGGAAAGGCAAAAAAGAAATGTATGGAAGGAAAAAGCTTACCAATAAAGGCAAAGCTTCAGTAAACATAGGAAGTCATCCACACACAAAGCTAGTAGGGAGGTTAAGAGACAAAAGTGGTAAAAATCATCTGTATCCACAATAAGCAGTTAAGTGCTAAACATGATAATTGAATGTAAACTAGGAAAACAAAACAAAACAAAAAAACAGCAATCTTGAGAGGAAGAGAGTACAAATGCAGGGCATTAAAATGCATTTAAAATTAAGAGATCAACAACTTAAAAGTCATATATATATATACACACCCTGCTCTATTAACCCTATGATAAGAGAAAATCAAAAATCTGTAATAGATGTACACTCAGAAAGAAAAGAAAAACAAATATAACACTAAACATAGACCTCAAATCACAAGAAAAGAGAAGCAAAGAAGAGGGGGGAGGAAAGACTTACAAAAACAAACCCAAAACAGTTTTTAAAAATGGTAATAAAACATACATATCTGTGTTTACCTTAAATGTAAACTGATTAAATGCTCCAACCTAAAGGCATAGACTGGCCAAATGGATACAAAAACAAGGCCCAAATATATGTTACCTAAAGACACTCATTTCAGATCTAGAAACATACAGATTAAAAATGAGAGGATGTTAAAGATAGTACACCAAATGGAAATCAAAAAAGTTGGAGTAGCAATACTTCTATCAGACAAAATATACCTTAAAATAAAGAATATTAAAGAGACAAAGGACACTACATACTGATCAAGGGATCAATCCTAGAAGATATAGCAATTATACATGTACCCAACATAGGAGAACCTCAATATATAAAGCAAATGGAAAGACATAAAAGGAGAAAGCGAGAGTAACAAAAGAATAGTGAGGGAATTTAATGTTCAACTTATATCAATGGCCAGATCATCCAGGCAGAAAATCAATAAGGAAACAGAGCCTAAATAACACATTAGACCAAATGAACTTAATTTATATTTATAGAGCATTCCACCCAATAGCAGCAGAATAGACTTTCTTTTTACATCACTTAAAATATTCCTCAGGATAGATCACATGCAAGGCCACAAAACAAGACTCACTAAATTTAAGAAAACTGAAATTGGTGAAATATAGCCTAATACAAGCATGTGGAGCACACCTCCTTCAACAAATATGCCAAAAATACATGTGTTGGCATTCCCACTGTGGTGCAGTAGGTCAAGAATCCAACTGTAATGGCTTGAGTTGCCTCAGAGGCAAAGATTCAATCCCTGGCCTGGCTCTGTGAGTTAAAGGATCTGGCATTGCCACAGCTGCAAAACAGCTCACAGCTCCAGCTAGGATTCAATCCGTGCCCCCAAAATTTTCATATGCTGCAAGTATGGCCCTTAAAAAAAAATCTATTTGTGGAATGGTTTTCACAGAATACTTCCTGAATGCTAGCAGATTATCTAATACAACCAAAAACTTCAAGAAATACCACCATATAACCAAATAGGATGGAAAAAAAAAAAAAAAGGAGCTGAGATGGGTCCTGTGCCCCTGTGAGGGAGCTGTTAAACTGGAAAGGTGTCCTTACCCAAGGAGCCACCTTCACCAGATGGGAGATTGGCCAGTAAACATATAGGGAGCTTCAGAGGCTCAGAGGAAAGTGAAACAACTGGATTGCAGCAGGCAAAAAGTAGAGAGACCAACACAGACTCTACCGGCCACCTCATTGCACTCCCCAGCCCAAGACATTCACTATGGTGTGTGCAGTATCTAGGTGCCAAAACTTGAACTTCACTGGACAGACCTTGAGAAAGGATTGGAGTTAGCTCTGCACAGACAAACTTAAAAGGCTAGAGGGTGGTCTGAGGCATGAACAGAATCAGGAGTTTAGGGAGAAGGAGTGTATTTAGGACAGAGCCAAGGTCTGTCATAGAAGCCCCTTGGTTAACATGAACACAACAGGAGGGGTAGGGCTCCACCATGGTAGCCTCATTCTCAGCATGCTCACTATGGGTATGACACCACCTCTAAGAGCACTGGGAAAAAACAAGTGCCTGAGGCTTGCCCACATACAGAGGCAGGGCTTAAATCTGAGTCTTGTGCCAGCAGATGTGACCCATGAATTTATGCCACCACTGGTGGTTTTTTAAGCTCAGCCCCTGCAGGACATCCAAGAGGATTACTATTTCTCCCAGGGCTGGGTCAGGTCTGGCATTAGCAGCTGCAGGCTTTGTAGGCAGGCAGAGATGGAGTTTGGCTCTGGGCTCATTCCATAGCTTCCAAGGCATGTCCAGATGTGTTACTACAGCAGTCCTGGTGCCAGGCTTCAGTGGATCTGCACCAGGAGATCTGTGCTTGTGGCATTATGAGCACAGCACCTGAGAGACTCCGAGGCTGACCGCTTGCATTCCCACGGTTGAGGAAGGGCAGTGCCAACAAAACTGCAATTTGTGAGCCCATAAAATGAGTGACAACCATCACCACAGAGAACCCTTCCTGTTGACAGCTCCTGCAGAGTAATACTTAGTGGCCCCTCTCCCCACTTGAGTTCTCCAGTTCCAATTACCTCACATGGCAACACTGAAATGGATCTCAGTGCTTCTACTCCAACAACAGAGGGGTAGACTCTGCCTCTGAGAAGGCTATGACAATCACAGAGCAAAGAGGCCTCACTTAACATGCTTCAGAGACTCAGAGGAAAGTGAGCAACAACTGGATTGCAGCAGGCAAAAAGTAGAGAGACCAACACAGACTCTACCGGCCACCTCATTGCACTCCCCAGCCCAAGACATTCACCTATGGTGTGTGCAGTATCTAGGTGCCAAAACTTGAACTTCACTGGACAGACCTTGAGAAAGGATTGGAGTTAGCTCTGCACAGCCATTTTCAGCAACGTGAATGATCCTAGAGATAATCATACTAAGTAAAGTAGGTCAGAGAAAGACAAATGCCACATAGTATAACTTATATATGGAATCTAAAAAATAATAATAAAAATACAAATGAAATCATTTCCAAAAAAAAATACAGACAGAAAATAAAGTCTGAAATGAAAGCAGGGGAGGGATAGATTGGGAATTTGGCATTAAGAGATATACAGTATTATATATATATATATATAAAATAGACAACATGGACCTACTATATAGCAAAGGCAACCATATTCATTATCTTTTAATTACTTATAGAAAATGATCTGAAATATATCTGTATTATGTACCTTAATTAATTAGATGTGCACCTGAAACACTGTAAATCAACTTCACTTCAATAAGAAAAAATAAGAAAAAAGAATTAATATAAGATAAAAAAGTATCATTGCAGAAGTACATGTCAATGGGAGATTGCTCTTCTAAACCCCAGAAAAACTTTTCGTATCTGGGTGTCAACCACATTGAGGTCCAAATGAGCCTACTGATAGGCAACTCTGTGGAAAGATAGGGTTTCATTGGAGGTTAAGGTCATTCAAAGTTCAATTCCCTATATAAAGGATGCTTAGTCTGACCCATAGTTTGGCTAGTCAAGTAGCTGGTCTATTCCTCTATATAATTAAATGTTGTTAGTTGTTTTGAAACACACAAAAGATGTATCTTTTTTGTGGATTCTCTTTGATGAGTTTCTAAAGGGAGTATTTTGAGGTTTTCTCTTGGTGGACTGAGAAGTGGAACATAGAGCAACTTGTCTACTCTTTGTACATGTGAATTGTATTTTTCTTCTGGATAAGGAAGTTGAAATGTGGCACAACCATATTTAAAGGGCTTTTAAGATGATCATTTCAGCTTTGTCAAAAAAAGGTCACTCTCATATCAAGATGTAATTTTACTCAATGACTGTAATCAGTTGTGCAAATTTATGAGCATTTTTTGCTTAGTATAAATATAGATCAGAAGCACTATAGATATTTCTGTTTCCACCTTTTGCATTGTGTTTCATGAGAACAGTTGAAAGGTATGTGTGAAAGAGTTAAGGAATCTTCCCCAGCTTGGCCAGAAGGGATGCATGGCATGGCTCCTAAGCACTCAGAAGGGGTTGGGATGGGGAGGCACCAGAATACCTTGGCTCCAAATCTAGCTTCAACTTAGGAGCAAGTTGACTCTTAGAAAGAATTTTTACTTCTCTATACCTCAGTATCCTCACCTGCAGATTTATGATAATAATGATAACTACTTCTAGGGTCTTTGTGAAGATAAAATGAGTTAATATAGGTGAACCACAAGGAAAACACAGTAAATGTTACATAAACTTTAGCTGTAAAATGCGTCTATTTTAACTCTGTAAGAATCGAGAATAGATTCAAGAAAACAGGGCAAAATTATAAATCCAGAAGTTAAATGTAGCTTGTATTTCCACTTACTTTTTTTTTTTTTTTGCTTGCCTATTTTAAGGCAAAGTTACAGTTAAAGACAAAAACTGAGAATTTTCATACCATCGAGTTAAAAAATACGTAAATGCAAACTATTTGATATTAGCAGGTATTTACTTGAAGCTTTCCCTTTCTTAAGTTACAGAGGGATTTTTCATTTTATTTTGTCACTTTTTCTCAGTAAGGCAAAGCCACTGTGATAAAAATATGTTAGCATTGAAATTATTCAGTCAAAAGCTATTGGGAAGAGGAAAGGGAGTGTATCACATGCCAATTGTGCAGACAGGGAGCATTGCAAGATGGTTTAGCATCATGGTAAAGTTTTAGATGCTACATGGGGTTCATCAGCACATCTTCAAGGGCCTTGTTGATTGGAAAAACTAGATGAAGTAGCATTCTTGTTTATGAATTCTGTGACAATGCAATATCCACATTTCATACAACTTAGTAAAAAGCCTGTTAATTAACTTTTGGTTGAATAAATCTAACTTGGTTTATTTCCAGCTTGCAAAATTTTCCTCAGGGAGACTGAAGAGGAGGACTGAATCAGGATTCTGGCTCAAGAGGGTAGAATTTTGGCTTAAGTGCCAAGAAGGTGGGAGTATCCCACTGAATGTTGTTAACAGAGACAGAAGGATGAGTAGATATATCTGAAAGTCAAGCTCAGGAAAATGCTAATAGCAAGAAATAATTGAATCCAATATGTGTATTTCAAATTGTTTTGAATAATATTGGGGTGGCCTCAGCTTAATTTTATAGTAGGAAGAGGCATGGTCATGATGCACTGGCCAAAAATTTAAGGTTGAATTGGCAATTAACTTCTTTATCACTCAAGACCTGTCTTGCTCTTTGTCCACGGGGGCCATTTCACTCTTCCTTGAGAAGATTGCAAAAGAAGCCAGAAAACAGAGGCAAAGCAAGTATGTCATCATTAGCACTGGAAAAATCCTAAACATTGGGTTTTGAATATTAGGATCTTATTCATCCATGTTATCTTTGCCTCATTAACATGGGTAATTGAAATCTGATTTTCCTCAACCAAGTTATTTTTTAATAGAAAATATCTTCTTATACTTCATCTACTTCCAGTAGTTGTTCTTTACTGAATTTACTGCTCTCAGCATTCTGACAAGCTCCAAAATAATGACCTATGCTGTGTATTGTTAACATTCAGTCATACAGATAGATACAGATGGATGAGAATGTGTTGCACAAAGACAAGTCAGCATTATTTAATCAATGCTTGTTTGATCCGTGTAAAACGAGTATAAATGTAAGCTGCATCCCATCTGCTTTATCATCCATGTGAAGCCAACCTCATTTTTAAAATTTGATTTCTTATGTAATTGCCCCAGAATGACACAGTCCGGGGCTTTACCCCACAAGCCTACAAGGCCTGTACTTGCCCAGCTTCAAGACCAAAGAAGGAGCCAGAGTCAGCAACAAAGACATCATTGAATTTACATAAGCACTTCATTTCTTTTAAGCCAATTAAACTAATCTTGCCCATGCCATTTGGCGGCAGAGACACATGATGTTTATAAGGTCCACACAAACATATATCCATGTAGACACAGAGATCTCACAGTTTTCCTGCTAGAGTTTAAAAATGCCTTTTTTTTTTTTTTTCCCCACTCTTAGGGATCAGATTAAAGTTCCTGAGAACCCAAGTCGATCATTTACATTTCAAAGGCACAAGAGGAAAAAATAACAATTCCTTCTAGAAAGCTAATTTCTTCTTAGGAAAAGTGCAAAAACCAGTTTTAGAATGTGAAAAGAGTCCCATCTTGGACATTTTCAGGGATTTTTTTTTTTTTTACTTTCTAAATAACCAATTCACTTTCAACAAATACAGTAATAGACAATAATACATATCATTCACTCACATTCACATGGCTCAGTTTCAGAGGAACATGAATCAGCATTCAAGCTACCCTTCACCTGGGCTGTCAGCTCAGCATCTGTGTCTTTGATACAAAATGCAAAGGCCAGCCCACAGCCACAGCCACTTATTCCCAAGGTAATGGCGGCCAGTATCTCCCCAAAAGCCTTAGGGATGTCTGTGAGTTCTTAGTACTATTTCCATAACCCCCATTCATCAAGGACAGCCACCATAAGGTCCCACATCAGTGGAGGCCACCCCAGGATTACCCCTGCAACTTCCAGGCTCCACTTATCAGTGCACAGCAGCCACAACTTTCCATTTCCCATCCTTATTTCCTGACATCTTGGCGCTCCCGGGAGTTTCTTTGGTCTCCCTGCTGCTCTACCAGTTAGGCTGGGCCCGGCAGACCTGCCAGGCCTGTGCTTGCCCAGCTTCAAGACCAAAGAAAGGGGCCAGAGTCAGCGACAGAGACATTAATGGTTTCATGAATGGGGGAACTTACGTGTCTGAAACAAGGTCTCCTGGAGTGACACTCCAGCCAGTGGGGCCAGCAGGACCATGGGCAAAACATGGCGGCAGGCTTCAGTAGGGGAAAGGAGACAGTTTCCAGTTAGGAGGGAAATTGACATCAGGTTGCCTCCTCCTTGTTGGTTCCCAGGGAAACCAGCAGACGGGCAAGCCCCTCACCACTCCCTTTGATATCCAACAGGTGGAAATGTCTGAACCAAAGGTCAGAACAACACTGGCTGGGGCAGGGGCAAGTGTGTAGAAAGGTCAGTCACATGAGTAGGCTATAGGTGAAGCAGGCATTGGTTGAGCAGGGAATGTACAGAGAGCAAGAGAACAGTATTTTGGTTGGCCTGATCATACACACAGGATGATCAGTTGAAAAGAAATATCATTTGAACTGATGAAAGAAAGGATAGTTAAGTTGAAGTGTTTTGTTTGTTAGGCTTCTTCATTTTGCAGTGAAGGAGTATCATGGCTCAGTAATTGCCAGCTATTAATTATCAGTGGGCTTTGAAATCACCCAAACCTGATTTAAGGGTAAACGTATGAGTCTAGCTGTGTTAGCAAATTGCTTAACCACTGAAATGCCTGCCACAGAGAAAGCCCTCAGTAAAATGTATTGAATTAATCATTTTTTATTCCAGTTTCTTTTTCTGCAAAATTAAGAAAACAACAATACCTACCTCATAACATTTGTGAAAATTAAATAGGATACTACATGTAAAGCATAATTGAACTGGCAGCTATTATTATAATTATCCTATTACCTTCAGGTCTTCATCTCATGGGTTGCACTTTCAGCCTAAACATATTAATGTTTTTGACATACAACTCATGTTTCCATTAACAGTTTTTAAACTTCTAAGTAGGTATCAAATAAATAATGCAGAGGGCTGCAAATATGTGGCAAGAGTGGAAATGAACAGGAGTTAACAGTGTCTTTGAGTTGATAGATGTGATTTCATTAGTCTAATTAAATGCATGCCATTTGCACCTGTGCAAGTGATGGTACTCTGGGAAGAAGATCTACCAAAGGAATGACTATATCAGTGAGCTTAGGAGCTCCTTGGGATGTGTTTGAGAATGATGTGTAAGAAGCTTATTCACTCAGTGATGCTGATCAGTGTAAAGTGGAATATTAGTGGTAGTTGTACTTTTAAGAACACATACTTAATTACAAAGCCATATGATAATGAACATTAAAGTATTAAACTTTAATTCACTGCACATTGCAGTTACCATTCTGTGCTAACTCCCATGTCATATGAAGGAATTACTCTGTTATTTCCCTTTATGAACTTTTCTCAGCAACAATTATTCACCAATTCAGCTCATTTAAAAAGCATTTGTTGGACTATTTATTGAGGCATGTCTGTAAATGCAAAGATGACTAAAGGTGTCTAGGTCGGACCATGGCTCAGGACTTCAGAATTTAGCTGGAGGTCACCCACAGCCAGAGGAAGTTCTTAAAAACAAGGTCCTAACCTGTCCAGGACTGTGCTTAAAGTCTGCTTTGGTGACAAGAATGGATCGGAGTGAGAGTTTAGAGAAGGGATTCCAGTCAGAGACATGAGATACTGAAGGACTGGAATTAGGGAATGGTAGAGTTGGGACATACTTTAGAAGTTTTTAAGGCAGGGCTGGAACTGCTTTGTGTGGAGAAGGCTCGACTCCTGGACATCTGAATGCTTCAGTTCCCTTTAACTCAAGGCATCCTTGGAGAGGAGTACATTCTGCAGGAGAGATGATGAGCTTCCCTGGAAGAATGAACTAAAAAGACCCCCTAATTACATTATTCTTTAGACTCTTAGGCATGGATAATTATTTTGCTCCATACCCTCCAGTGATTGACTAGTTTATATACAGATTAGCACAGGCTATGAAAAGAAAAGAGGTTTTATAATCCTTAGTAAATTAGAGGCTATAGTCTCTACTGCTGAGAATTTTAGTACGTTTCTAGGCTACTCATGACTGTTAATGGGGTTGACTCTACACTGGTGAGTTTTACCATCATGTTGAAATCTATCCATTTTAACACAAATTGTGTATGTACTTAATATTGCAACAGCTGTTGGATTTATTTTACTTTCAAGTTCTACATATATAAGAGCGTAAAATATCCAGTATCAAAAATAACCGCTAAAACCTATGAACATAACAATGTTTTTACTTTGTAAAGAATTTCACCTGTATAGAAACCTAATTTATCATTAGTTACTTCTGAAAACTTGGTTTTTGTCATTGAAAATCATGTTATGTAATTACTGAACTTGTGTTTCCTTATACCATGAAATTATATCTTTAAAAAGAGTCAGTATCTTATGAAAGAAAAAATATTTTTATTTCCCTAACATTGCAGGAAATTAAAAAGTCCCCCAGAGTTTTATAATCAAAGTGTAAATTCAGTCTCAATATGATTTTGCTTTAACTGTGAAGAAAATTATATAGTGTTTTATACCTATGTAATATTTATTTTAGATTATTGAACAATTTCTTTGATTGAACTAAGACATCAAGGCATTAAAAATCAGGAAGAAAGTTCCTGCTGTATAGCACTGGGAACTATGTCTAGTCACTTATGATGGAGCATGATAATGTGAGAAGAAAGAATGTATACATGGATGTGTAACTGGGCCACCTTGCTGTACAGTAGAAAATTGACAGAACACTTTAAACCAGCTATAATGGAAAAAAATAAAAATCATTATAAAAATAAATAGACACTTAAAAAATAAAAACATAACACATAATGATAAAAAAGTGATTAGATCCTATCTGCATTAGATTATAAATTACTATTCTAGCATGATTATTAGATTTAATTGACCTACCTTCTTTACTGTTATTCTTAACTGTTTGAATGGTACAATTATCTTTGGAGAGTGGTCATAGTATGTCACATGGAAATAGACAACATTTTAAGTTGCCATCAAGTTGCAAATCTGTAGGTGAAGAAAGAATAGAAAAGCCTGTGCTCAGTGAATCCAGTGACTGACCAGTCAGCTTGAACAGCAGGGTTAAGTACAGATAGGAAAGACTAGGAAGAGTAATCAAGATAAAATAATGTCCACAGAACTGGATGGAATATTGAACCAAGATAACTTGTAAACTACATCAGCAGAGAAGGAAATGGAAAAGTAGAAAAAAATAAAAACCTGCTTTTCCACTATTAGCAGAACATCTATATTGATTTTTTTTTCATTTGAATCAATGATGGTGACTATCACTTTTTTTTCCTGTGATTAATCATTTCATCTTATCCTGGTTATATTCATGTTCAGCTTTACAGCTAGGATCATCTTGATGAAGTATAGCTGCAGAATTTTCTTTTTAAATCATGTTTGTTACTTGTGATAAATACATATAATCTGATGTTATTCAGTATTGATCGTGTGTGTGTTCTGTTTTTATTTTATAGTCAGTTGACCCTGGCCAGCAGTTCACATGGGAACATTCAAACTTGGAAGTAAACAAACCAAAGAATAGATATGCAAATGTAATCGCATATGACCATTCCCGAGTTCTCCTATCAGCAATAGAAGGTAAGGAAACATAGATGTAATTTATAAACATGTTTTCATAGGTTTAAATATGTGTGGGAAAATACAGTTTTACCTAGGTGTTCAGCCATCTATGAAAATAGTTACTTAAGATTTAGGCGCTGCTTGTTCTTATTTTCTGTTTTTCACACAAAGATACCAGTACTTGAGCACACAGTATCTGTGACACTATATAATACAAGGGTATCACTCATTACCTTTTCTCTGCTCCAGATGAAAGATTTGACAATGTAGTTGATATTGATATAAGAGAAGCAAACTGAGGTAGCCTGTTGATAGTTGCTGATGGTTGTGAATAAGTAAGAGCCTTTCAGAAGATGTCCATAGACTGTTAACTTAGAAAAGGTGAGGGGCTTGTTTGTTTGTAAGTAAATCTAGATAACCACTAGGGATAGTCAAAAGGCTAGGAGTTGGTGATGTGGTGATTAATAAAAATTAAGCACATTGGAAATGTCAGGTTCATCTAATTTGTGGTCTCCTTGGTTATCTTTCTCACAGTTGTAGGAAGGAGTTTGTTCCAGAAGGAATGAGATTGCTCCTAGAAGATGAGGGTTACTCCTCAAATATACCTAGCTTCTCTGAGAAGTATGAATACTCAAGAGAATATTATCCATTCATCCCTGTCCAATAATAAATCTTTCTCACATGGTTTATTTAAAATACTTAGGAGCTCATATTCCTAAGCTCAACACTCAGCATTTTGTTAGTCTTTTTGGCCATGGTAGTGCATTGGATTGCTGTTCTTAGAAAGTAGTTTACAAATATCACTTAAATCATTCCCTCTGTCATACCAACTAACCTGGACTACCAGCTGCTACATACCACATTCAACCTCACTGGCATCCAGGAGAGCTTTGTGGCTTTTTCAAACTTGAAAGTTCTTTGCTTACCCTCTGCCAGATGTTTTATAAAACATGAAATAGTACCAGCTTCCGACCCAGTCCTTTTTATAATTTTATAGTTGAAACATTTTCATCTCTAGCTATTCAATTATCTTTCCCTTTTTTCTGCTTCTAAAATCTATGATGACCATCACTTTATCTCATAACTCTGATGAAGTCCTACCTGCCTCCCTAGTGTCCAAAGTTAATTTGAAAGTAAGACTGCTTAAAAGATTTCCCCAGTCAGCACCAAAGGCAACAATACATTGAATTCCAGTTTTTGGAGGAACAAGAACTATTTTTCAGCATTTGGGCAAGTCCATACCTCAGTTCACTACTCTCAAAAGGGTATTATGTGGCATGGATAAATTTGTAAAATTCTCACAATTGATTCTACTTTTGATGTTAGAAAAGGTTATAATCCCTTTTTGAGGCAATTAAAGATACTAGCTGTTCAAGAGTTAACCTTTCTCCATACTGAAAAATTGATCAAGTTTATCGAAGTTTCACCATTGTTTGGTTAAGGAGGATAGTGTCAGACAGGTAGTTGATGTGTAGAAACTGTAAATGGTACAAGAGTGGCATGTAGGGTTTATATTTTATCTATTTTCAATTTTAAAATGTAAAAAAGAATAGCAATTTCTTTTCTCAAGTCTCTTACACCATCTCCATAGTAAATAAGAAACTAAACAATATTACAAATAGAGGGGAGAAATCATTTTTGTCATTAAAGAGTCAAGGTAAACTACAAAAATGAAATATGTGAATGTAAATTGAAAACCCATTTGGCATGATCTTGGCTAGAAAACTTGTAAGCCTGCCTTTGCTGTATTGTAGCATTGTTTCCACTCAGAATCAGGTCATTCAATACTACCACTTCTCTGTACTTTTGCCCACTTTGTGATTATTTCTCTTAACCTGTTATTTTCCACCATCTTAACCATAAAGTATATCAAAGGACAAACAATGTTCCTCCTTGTCCCTTTATTGTGATAGTTGGAAAGTATGTACATTTCATTCCTATGCTATTTTTACACTATAAGAGCCAAAGCACTTGAATCAGACTAAAACCTGCCTTTTTATAGCTCTGTGCCCACAAATACACCCTAAATCTAGAGCTGACCTAGAAACCAAAAGTTTTTCAATTTTAAGTGTTATGCAAAAGGTTAGAAGCATTTAATTGAAGTTTATGGGATATACAGAGAGCTTTAATCTAGATTACAACCATGAACAGCATTTTATCTTAGACTAAGCCCTAGCCAGCAGATATTTAAGGGGAAAAGCAATCATCCTATATCTTAAGCACAGAAAAGAAAGTGCCAGCAACTGGAACCACAGAAGCAGAAACTGAAGCTTTACCTACAATAGGAGCTTTGATAACCAGAGCCAGATTTTTAAAATATATTAAAATGTTAAAGTGACTTTGTGCACAATTTATAAAGTTTAACGTGCTTGTTTTGGGTTACACCTGTGGCGATAATTTACATGACTGGGATTGAATATTTTATTTGAGGCATTTTTGCTGTTCTTTTCTCAGTGGTTTTGGTCACTCTCTTCATATTATTTTGCAGAGTGAGCTGATGATATTAAAGAAAAAACTGGAAGTTGCCACAGTGACTTGTGTTGTCCCTATCTTAGTTTAAAAGAGTGAAACTTTTTCCATTTTCCACTGAGAATGACAAGGGAAAAACTTAAAAGAATCAGAAATTGTGTGCGGGCACCATGTGCTCACTGAACTCCTTGGAAATAGTAACACTTCATGACATGTTGTTTTGTATATGCTGGGGAAAATGCAGAATACATTCAAGAGAATCCTGATTACAAAATGCTCCCAACTGTTGAATTAGAGGGTTAGAAGTATGAAAACACAATTGAATTTCTGACCACTCTGTTACTGTCAGAGTCTCCTCCATGTTAAAGCAGTTCTTAGAGAAAATAGTAATTCCTAGAAAAAAAGAGGTAATAGGGTTATTTTAAACATTAAAATAAATGTTGTCAAATAAATACTAAGTGGAAACATTTATTTGCGCATAAAAATACTATGTAATGATATGCTTATTCTTATAGAATCCACAATTGTCTGGAAAGTATACTTTTATTAAAGTAGGAAAAGAGAAATGGACAAACCAAAAGATGAAAGACAAGGAAATCTGGGTTTGGGTCTTAGCTTGTCCACTAACTACTTATGTAACCTGGACTTCTATGAGTATCAATTTTCCCGGTGCTGTTGTCTTTTACTTTTGACTTCCCTAAGAGTTAGCTCTATGTAGTTTTCTTATCAACTATCTTATGTACTGGACCAACAAGAGTCTAATGAAGCAACAACATGAATATATTATGGATATAGATAGGTATTCATGTTTAGAGATGAGAAAACTGAAGCTCAGACAGAGAATTAGCCCTGAGTCTCTTCGTATGAAAGGTGAACAATTAATACAGCTCAAATTAGAATTGGACTCTTCTGATTCCTTGATCTAGGCTTCCACAGACCCACATACCTCCACTGCTTTCCTAATGATACAGGATGTGACTGTAACTAAGTAACTGAGCATGGATCCCAATGCCCAGCCTTATCTTTTGGTCTAAAAAATCCAATTTATCATTTGGTATTAACCTATGGATAGCACATTCTCGACATTTTAGCATTTCGTTTCGCTCTTGATGGCCTAACTGTTCTGGGAAGCAGTAACAAAGTGGGTAATCATGAGTGATGCAAAAGAATCCTATACCTACAGAATGTTACATTCCTAACAGGTGATTACTTAGCTCTAATAGCCTTTATTTATCTTCAGCTCCTTATAAACTCAAGAATATCAGTTAGTGGCAGATTATTTATTGTAATGCCTTATAACTATCAAAAATTCAATCTAATTATTACAGTCCTTGATTTAAAAAAAAGTTTTTATTTTCTAAAATATAATTACTGTTCACTGATGCCGGAACTACTCTTCTATTAGTAGGATTATAATTAACATTTCACTTTAAAAACCATGATGACATGGAATTTTTTAAATCATTGTTCCAGCCTGAATATAAAGCAAGATTTAAAACCCTCCTTTTAAATTCAACAATAAAGACAAGACATTATGATAGTCTGCCTTGGTATTTACTATGTGTTACACATCATCATAGACTTTATACACAATGTATAAAATCAGATATAGATTTTATTTATAGTCTTTAGAACAACCTCAAAATGTCATTATCATCCAATTTGATAGATGAGGAAACTGTTAAACTTTCAGAAGTCAAGTTACTTGTTTAGAATCATTAGCTAGTAAGTGGCAAAGCCAAAATTCCAATATATGAGTCAGTTGGGTTCAAGATGGTTGTTCTCTTCAGTGGGCCACTTAGGACTCTAGCCTTCTTTGAGGCATAATGGTCGTGTCTGTACATGTCACGCCTAATTCAAAAACAATGCCTTTTTGGCTGGGAAGACTAAGAATGTTGAAATATACATTTTGAAACACTTAATGATAGAAATCATATAACCAGAGATCTTCGATTGTTCTTAGACTTCAGTCAAAGTGAATTTTTCCAAAGAAAGAGCAACATATAAATGGCTTTCAGGTGGATTTTCTGGTTTGTTTAATATTACTTTTTGAGGAATCCTAGGAAAAATACCAAATAAGAAGACAGGACTAGAAATTAAATCGTAATTTAAGCAGTTCTGTAATCACAGGCATGGTTAACTCTTTGGGGGAGCTGGTTCTTTTTGAGAATCTTATGAATATTTTAAACACCACTTGCAAACAAAAGGCATCTACACACTTTATTATTATTATTATTATTTTGTCTTTTTGCCTTTTTCTTGAGCTGCTCCTGCAGCATATGGAGGTTCCCAGGCTAGGGGTCTAATCAGGGCTGTAGCCACTGGCCTAAGCCAGAGCCACAGCAATGCAGGATCCGAGCCATGTCTGCGACCCACACCACAGCTCATGGCAACGCCAGATCCTTAACCCACTGAGCAAGGCCAGGGATTGAACCCTGCAACATCATGGTTCCTAGTCGGATTTGTAAACCACTGTGCCACTTCAGGAACTCTGACACACTTTATTTATATACCAATTTCATAGAGTTTCAGGACACACAACCTCTTTGTAGGCCTATTCTCCAATTTAGGGACTCCTGACTTAGTGTCTTTTGTTCTGGTTCTTCCTAAAATTATAATGTGTAAGCCCCTTCCTGCTATTTCTAAAATTCTGAAGATTGATTCTAAAACTAGAGATTATAGATAAAAATTAAATATTGGACATTAAAAGATTAGCTCTTTCTAGGGGAAAAAAATTTAATCCAGAGGGTTTACGCTAATAGAATTATTGGCTGGTATGTGTCTCTTCCACTGAGCCACATTTAAATGGTTTTATTTGAAATGACAAAGAATAAAGCCTTCATCCCATATGCACTTTTTTTTTTTTTTTTAGGGCCAAACCCACTGGCATATGAAAGTTCCCAGGCTAGAGGTCAAATTGGAGCTGTAGTTGCTGGCCCATACCACAACCACAGCAATGCGGATCCAAGCCATGTCTGTGACCTACACAACAACTCAGAGCAATGCTGGATCCTTAACCTACTGAGGAGTCAAGCCTGCATCCTCATGGATACTAGTACATTTAATTATTACTGAGGAATGGCAGGAACTCCCCATATGCATTTTTAAAAATTAGTGCTTGCTAATGTGACAAAAGAAACTTAGTAAAATATGGGTTTATTTTATTTTCTTCTGTTTTGGGGAGAATATATTTAGTTTCAAAACATAAATGTGTTTATTCACTTCATCTATTTAATGAGAACCTTTCTATAAGGGCCTGTATGTTTCTCAAGAATTTCTTTCTGATTAAAGCATCCTAGGCTCTTCTTGCTTCTGAAGAGCTTATTTAGACAAGTTCCTGTGCTTCAGTGTCCTCATCTGTACAACAGAATGAGTAATAATACCTGCTTCCTAGAATTATTAGGAGGATTTAATGAATTAATGCAAGTATAGCCCTTGGATGAGTGCTTGGCACTAAGAAAATGCCTAATAAATATTAGGAACTGCTAAAGTTATCATTGCTGTTATAAATTTCATTACTACCATTGATAAGTCCTTTTATCCACAGATGGAATTTCATTTATATTTGATCTATGGAAAAATTAATAATATCCAAATGAGAAAGCCGTATATATTTGGTGTACTCTGTGAAGCAAAAGAAAATACTGGTGCTTGATAAATGGAAACCAGACTTATAATAGCATTATGAATTTCAACAAGGGGAAGAGTGTGTTCTTTTAAATGGAAATCCAAAATATATCATCTGCTATTTGATTTGCATAATAGGAGCAACTCAAAAAACCCACAACTGTAAATAAGATAGATGATGTTACAACTTGATTATTTGTGAGATGGGCAATTTAGCACCTTTAAAATGAGAAAGCAGCTCACAGGGAATCACTGTCCCTAAGATAAATTTGAATTTAAAAAGTATGGAGTACTGATATTTTTCTGTAATGTTTATTTGCCATTTGTCACTACACGTGTGCTCTACATTTAAGTTGTATCTTAGCTTCTGCTGCTGCAGTGTTCAATGGTAAATCTCTACCAAGTTATTTAAAACAGATGTCAGCACATGGTTTATCCTCCAGTTTCCCATCTTACTCATGCTGTGAATTATCTTTTTTTTTAAACAGTCCATATCTAGTAACCTGATATATTTTCAACAAGTGAAAACACAGGGAAATAAGTCTATGCAATCTATCCAACATTTTTCTAATAAATGTTCAGTTATAGTATAGTGAATATAAATGTTACATATGAAGCACTAACATTAAAGAATTAAAATTGCTTTCCCCAGTAAAGAATTCCTTTAATCACTGCCATGTGCTATATGCCACATCAACTCAATAAGTGTGACTCCTTTTTCTCCCTCTCAGTCCATTCATTCTCTCTCTCATTTTCTCTTTCTCTCTCCTTTCTCCCTTCTAACCCTGGACACTAATGACTAATATGAGAGTACCTGGTGTTTATTTTGCACTTGCAATTCTATTTAAACTACTGAAGGAAGTTGGTTAGAACATATGTATCATCTTAAAAATTTTTTTTTCTAAATCTCATCCCATCATTGGTTAAGTTCATTTTTCTGACATTGTTCAGAATATGAATCACTGAGTTAGCTTAGTTTCTTTAATATTTTCAGTCTTTCAGTTTTCAAGTTATTTACAAGCATGGCAAAGTTTAATTCTTTTATTGCAGAGTGATATTTTTTTAAATAAATAAAGCATCTCTCCTTCAGAGGAGCAGCACACAGTCAAATTTTTATAGCTTAATTTGTCTTAAGTAGAAAGCTAGATGGGATTTAACCTTTGGAAACTTGGAACTATTTCACAAGGTGCTTGCAGCCTTCATAAAAACTAATTAGAGCTATTTAAACAGCATCTTTCTCCTGCATTCAGCAGAGCAAGTGGTGTGAAGATCTGTTATTCCCTAGCACCTACCTCAGCCTGCACCTGTGGTGTTTCTTACCCAAAAAAGAGAAAAAGAATTTTAAAGGGATGGCTGGTTGTGTTGATTTTTTTCTTTACTCTTATTCCCAGAAAGCTAATCAAAGTGTAAATCAGAAAGCTCTGTGGGTTTATTTTTATCTCCGTTGTCTTTAGTTCCATTATTGGGATTTTCTCTTCATTTGTATTGTACATCTATGTAGACTGTGCTAATGAATCTACACTTCATTACTCTAATCCTGTAGAGAAACCTCAGTCATCTGTGGTATGGCTCTATTTTTAAAATAAAAGCACAGGTTGTACATGGCTGGGAAGTTAAAAAATAATTATTTTTGTCCCTTCCATTAATTTTTTTAATCTAGGAATTGGGAGGAGCCTTTCCATATTTGAAATTACTTTTTGTCGGTATATAGGAATGAGTAGGCTTATTTCATTTCTGTTTATCAGGTCAGTCATAAGAATAACTAGCATCCACTGGTAACTTAGATGTTTCAAATGCATTGACTCATTTGATTCTCACAAGGGAGTGGGGTAAGGACATTATTAAAGTGCTGCTCATGCATTAGGATATATATGAGGAGATGGAGGCTCTGAGTATTTCCTGCAGACAGAGCTGCTGTGCTCACACTCTGCATTTGATTTTTACTATTTCACTGCCTAATAAAGCCCTGGAATGATTGTATCCTTTTTACTATAAGCTAAGTATACCAAAACTGTGTCATTTGTTTGAACAGATTGTGCTGCAGTAACTCAAGCTCTGCTTTACTTCAGGGCAAAGTCCCCCTAACTAGAAATGAGCCCCCTCTGTCACAAGTGCTGATAAATCCACAATACATGTAGCTAATCTCAGAATGCATTCAAAGATGGTTCAATCACCCACATCCTTCTTTGTAGCCACTCTACTAACCCAGCTTCCTCAGCAGCACTGAGGTATAGAAAACCAAAGAGAGGAGGAAACAGAACATTGAGAGGGTGGAGGATGGCTTTGAAAACCCTTTGAAAGTTATCCAGTCCCCCATTAACTCACTGTGGTGATGAGCTATAGTGCCTACAGAACAAGGCACACATCTAAAAAAGTTGTCCTGTATACAGTACATACAGAAACATGGAGGGTCCTTTGCCAAACTGCAGTCACATGCAGGGAGACTTTAGCTGAGAATACACTGTGCCTTTGCAAGAAGCATTTGTTTTTCTGGTATTTTGCAAAGAGAATCCTTCATTTTGCTAGTTCTGATGCAGAGGTGGGTGGCTGCCATGGTGTATAAGTAAAGGAGAAAGAAGGCCTGTGTCCCTTGAAATTAAATAAATTTACTAGTAAACTATTATTGGATTTTATTTTTCTATTTTCTGTTCTCTAGTCTTGCTGGTGTCAGCAAACAAAGCAGAACTTTTTCCCTGCATTGTTGGTTGTAAAATTACAGTCTTGGTCTTAACTGGCCATTCGTTGCTGTTAAGAGTTTTTCTATTTATTTTGGTATCGAAGTGTAGGAGGAGATGTTATTTAGTAAATAAAAGGTAGCTTTTGTGCTCTAGTGGGTCTTGAATACTTTTCTCTTACAACAGGGAATGAACTGGTTTAGCCCAAAACTAATTTCTTCTGACACAAACTTCACGAAGGGTTTGTAAATGTGAAAAGAAATAAAAGTGCTGGAGTTCCCATCGTGGTGCAGTGGTTAACGAATCCGACTAGGAACCATGAGGTCGCAGGTTCGATCCCTGCCCTTGCTCAGTGGGTTGACGATCCAGCGTTGCCCTGACCTGTGGTGTAGGTTGCAGACGCGGCTCGGATCCCGCGTTGCTGTGGCTCTGGCATAGGCCAGGGGCTGCAGCTCCTATTCGACCCCTAGCCTGGGAGCCTCCATATGCCTCGGGAGCGGCCCAAAGAAATAGCAAAAAAGACAAAAAAAAAGTGCTGTGGTTTTGATGGCACACCCGTGAGTTGTAGCAGAGTCAGCAGGTCCGCTGTGTAGTTCACTAGTGGTTTGTCCTCCAGAGTCATGGATGGGATTCTGCTTTCCCGCTAACGCTGCCTCTTCTCATCCTCACCTCCACAAGCCAAAGAAGCTTTTTCTAAATAGGTGCCTACTAGTCCAGTCCTACTACCTTCTCTTGGTTTTGAATTTGTTTTATTTTTTTTACCCCACTAGACTCTAATCAAGATTTGAAGTATCAATCACACCAAAAGAAGGCATCTTAGCACATCAGAGGTAGAAACAATAGGAATTAGCTTGAAGGACCATCGGAGCATGTTCCTGCCTAATCTGAGATACACAAAGCCTCTATTTATCTTAAAATAACTTTCCAGAGATTTCTGAATCCAAGAAGGTTAAGAATGCCACAGTGAAACATCTGATTTTAGAATTCAAAAGGACCTGAGGGAATCAATTTGTCCAGCATGCCTTGTTTAGCAGATAAGTAATCAGAGGTCTGGACAAGTTGAACAACTGCCCAAATGTCAAAGAGCAAACTACCAGCAGCCCCAGACTAGAGTTACAATTCCCTGGTCAATTTCTCTAAGTCTTAGCAAGTGCTTAGTGTTTTTCCAAGAGGCACATGTTAACTTACCCTCCAGTGTGGAGTGATACAAAAGTACACACTTACCCCTTGCGGTTACTTGATTTCACATTGATAAAATAATTCATGTACTATTTGGGGTCAGGCCTTTTCACTTAACATAAGAGCATTAAGTCTTATTATAAAACTTTTATAATTATAAACACCTCTTGACAAGACAAATCTTTTCAAATCAAATTATCTGCTGACCTGAAAAACTGAATGCATCACAAGTTGTTTATTTATTTTTAACTAGACCCACATGACCCAATTAGCTCTCACCAAATTAACAGGAAAAAAAAAAAATTTAACCCAGTCATGACCAAATAGCTCAAATAGTATATTCTTTGACATTTCAACATGCTTTCAACATGCTAATACCTTTCTTAGTATGAGTTATTCATCATGAATATTCTTTCAAACTTAGCAGGGAGTTCCCATTGCAGTGCAGTGGAAACAAATCCTACTAAGTTCCATGGGGATGCATATTCAATTCCTGGCCTCCATCAGTAGGTTGGGGATCCAGCATTGTCATGAGCTGTAGTGTAGGTTGCAGACACAGCTCTGATCTGGCCTTGCTGTAGGCTGGCAGCTACAGCTCTGATTCACCCCCTAGCCTGAGAACTTCCATATGCCACGAGTGTGGCCCTAAAAAGCAAAGGGGGAAAAAAAAAACAAACCTCAAAACTTAGTAGCTTCATCTTTCCAAGGATTCCTCACCTTTTGTTAATATTCAAACACACATAGGAACATCATTATGAAACCCTATACTGTTATTCCCATGCTTAAATGAAGAAAAATGGCATTGCCCCTGCATATTGAACTCATGAAAAGTTCTCAAAGTATTTCTGACAGAAAGGGAAACTCAAAGTTCATGCCAGGCTGATTTTTCCACTAAAAGCTATAACTAGCAATTCCCAGCAAATAAAACGAGCACCTGTATGTGACCCAACCCTGTTTGAATAGCTGTTTGTTGTGGCTTGCAGTCCATGAAGAACACAGAAGCAAAGTTCTACCCATCGTTCGCCTCATCACAATATCTGATAGTCTTAAAGGCTTGAGTTTTAACAGTTCCACATTTAGTTTGCCCAAATCACAAAGACCCAGTATAAAGCATGCAATCAATAGTTTTAAGTACCACAAGAGATAACAGTCTATTAACTGATGAAAGAGATTATAATATGCAAATGCAGAAAGCTGGTATAATATAAAGTTAGGTTCTACCTTCAATTTTCTCACATATAAGATTAGAATGATAAACCATTATTACTGATGTTGGAACTGTTTACATGACCATTATTCATTGAAGAATATACATGAAACAATACATAGGAAATCATGAAAACATACATTTATAAATGTAGTAAAGGCATGGATTCCTAGGAAAGAGCAAGTTTTACACTGAAGCTATTTTTCTTGGACAGTGACATTAAGACTAAGTGATGCCCAGAACATTGCCTACTGCGGAGCCAATCCTAAGATATTGCCTCTGATGAGCTGAAGACATCTTTTGTATGCTCTTATTTTAATTTTAATAATTCCTCCTCTCCAAAAAAAAATTTAAGGCACTATTATTGCAGTATTGGGCAAAAGTATCCCGGGCTCCAACAAATAAAAACAATCAGCTAATTTATAGTAATTCTATATTCTTTCAGTTCTGTGTTTTAAGTTATATTTCTATTCATCATAACCACAGAAGCATTCAATTACTTCTCACACACTTCTTTTGGATTAGTAGTATATGCTGATTAGTGTTGCATTAGAGGATGCAAATCATTTTCTGGATAAGGCAGAGAATTTAAAATGAGCATTACTTAGAGGTCACTCCAAAAAAGTGAAAGAATCCTGTATATCCAGACTCCCAGCAGAAACACTACAATCAGGAGCTACTGAAAAAGTAAAACTCTTAGAAAGCCAGCATAGCATTACATTTTTTTCAGTGGAGTTGTTTTAAGTATCTTCTAAATATGTCACATTGAAAACTGAAGTCTCATCTACTAGAAATACGCTGTTCTTTAACTTTAGCTTCCAGTCTGAGGTTAATATTTTTAGAAGGGCAAGCCACCACCATTTCCAAATTCTTTTCTCCTTCATATTTCTACACAGGTTGTTACATTGGGTTGTGTGAGTACAAGACACATTAGGCCGTAGAGCTTCTAGAAAACATAGCCATCTCTCACGTCTCCACATTGCAAAGGACATGTGAGAGAGCTTACCAGAAGTGTCTTTTTGCCACAGTGGGTAAAGGGATTTTCCAAAGAGGCTTTTTTATTCCAGCTACTACTTCCTTACAGACGAGTGTCAAAGAGAAGAGGAACCTCACACTGTGTTCAAGATATGAATATGAGGCTAATAATTAGCTTTAGTTGGTACTGAATTATTGTGTTCAATTCTTTTCCTTTCAGAATATCAAGTCCCAAATTCTTAAAGCATTTGTGTGTCAGTATGGATCCGTGGTCCCTAGGAGTTTTCATGCAGAATTTTTGTACTTTTATGCCTGGGAAATGCAATCATTATTCAGTATCAACCTATTACCCCTAAAATATGAAAATGAAGATTGTTCAAACTTGAGCAATAAATCAAAAAAATGCATTATATACTGACTGATTAAAATTTATGCAAGTACGTAGGATAGGTCTGATTCCCCTCCTTTAGATGTGAGTCTCACATCCAACTCCTCTGTCCTCAGATGCATTGTTCAGACACATTTGTTATCCTTGATAAGGGGGAAATGGCACAGTGCCCAGCTGATGCATTTTCTGAGTCATTAAACCAGATTCCTCCATTTTTGACTTTTCTTGGAAGTAAAAGTTTCCTGTATATTGGTAGCTGAGTGAGGTCCTTAGCCAGAATCCTTTTTATCACTTCTTTAATGTTAACTGCTAAATTAAATTATTTAAAATGGGCCTTTCCTGTGTTATAAAATAAACTCTTAGTTGGCTCAGAACCAAATCCTGTGGACATGGAGATGTGCATGCTTTCCAGTGGCTGTAACCTGAGGACTTTATTTAAACTGTTCTTTGAATCTGCAGTAATTTGGTGTCAAGGAGGAATAGGATCTTTATCAAAAAAGGGCTGCCAGAACTCCAACTGCTTCTTGAGTAGCTGTGATAGACGAACAGTATTACAACCAACCGTGCATTTTAGTTCTTGCTTAAAAGGCTTTTCACTAATGCTGGTGGTATTCCACATCCATGTGTTCATCTTGGAGCCCAGTAGTTTCCATCTGACTTTCATTACTTTTCTTGAGAGGATCGGTTTTACAATGGGAATCAGAAAAGCAGTCAAAGTAATTACAAGTGGCAATCAGTGAAATACAGCAATTTTAGCTTGGGAACATATGTTCCATTATAAAGAAAATATTCTTAAAAAAAACAGATCTAAGACTCCTATTTTCCCAAAGTAAGAAGGGACCATGTGCAGGGTCTAGTGCTACCTCCCATAGTACGTTAATATCCCTGTAAAGTGTTTATTCTCCTTCAGGGATAGGCAGAGAATAAACACTTTACAGGATAGGCAGCTCATCCCCACTTGAAAAAAAAAATCTATTCCTTTTCTGATTCTGACTATTTGAAAATACAGGAGATGAAATACATCCTTCAGAACTGAAATACTTGGGTCTTAACATAGTAAACCTAAACCTCTCTTCAGACGCATATGGGCAACTCTTATCCTCAACCCTGTCTTTTCTTTTGCCTGGTTATAATATATATTGCTTTCTCATATGGAATAGCTTTGATTTCCTTAATCATTCTGGCCACTCTTCTTGGAAGAAGCTCAAACATGCCTATACTCCTTTTAAAGGCATCATGCTGAAGGAAAATTAGACTTTTCATCAGAATATCTGTATGACAGTACAGCTCTGCTACTTATTAAACTTGGAACTGGGGCAAATTATTTACTCTTTCTGTCACTAGGGAAATCAAAGATAAATAAAAGTGACATGGTCTAGAGGCACATAAAAGAAGCAATAAGCAAGTTAAACAATTAAGTATAGAATTACAATAAGTAGGATGAAGAGTTGCCAAGGGAGTTGTGAGATCCCAGGAGATCAAGGGCAAGGCTTCTGAGGTGGAGGCTGAGCATTTTCTGTGGGGACAGAGACAGAGAGTGTGTTGTAGGAGGTGGGACAGCACTGAGGTTGGAGAGCAGCGTTTTCTAACAAAGCCATAGCCCAGCGTCTTGGGTTTAGAAGGCAAGGAGGTGAGTGGGACAAGATTAGTTTGGAGAAGTGCAGAGCTTTGTGGCTACTGTTGAGAGTTTGGATTTTAGTTATTTAAAGTATAAGGGGAAGCCATTATTGGGTTTGAAGAAGAGAAGTGACAGTGTCTGAAATATATTTTTTAAAAACTGCTCTCATGTCTGATAGAGAACAAACTGCAAAGGACAAAAGTAGAAGTAGGACAACCAATTAGGAGGCAACTGTCATAATCCAAGGAGAGATTCCTGTGACCCAACAACTGATTGAGGTTTAAATGAGAAGCAGTGCCCTTCACAGGCTAAGACACAGATATCGAAGATGCCTGCTTGTAATTAAATTGGCCTCCACTAACCTCAGGAGGTTTTTTAATCTCTCTGCACCTGTTTCCTCCCTTGTGAAAGGAAGCCCATGACAGAACTTCATAGAGTTTTCATGAGGATTAAATGAGTTTCTATATGAGTTCCCTCTTAGCTAAATCTGGAAAGAATTTTTTCACTGTTACGACATGTTTCATCCCATATTGCATTTTCAGACTCAGGCATTATTTGATTTGGCTCTTATCTGGAAAGAGAAAGAGAATGCGTGAGGAATGTGACTAGATAATTGTTTATCCTCCTTTGCAAGCTCTGTTTTGTTGAGGCAATGGAGAAAACAAAGTGTGAACAAAAAGGCCTTCTCTGGGCAGTCAGTTGTGTTTTTCTTTCTTTGGAGTTCCCTTGTCATGTTATAAAGATGGAGTGCCTCAAGCATTGCATTTCTTTAACATGATGGTCGCAATAAGACCTATAATCTTGTTTAAAACCCAAACTTTAATATATTGTGACTCCTCTAGCATAAAGTGGAACAATAACATAACATTGCCATCAGGCCATGTCCCAGACTGTTTCCTCTTGAGATATGTTCACCAAGTTGAATAACACTCCTTGTTTTCCAGGCATCCCAGGAAGTGACTATGTGAATGCCAACTACATAGATGGCTATAGGAAACAAAATGCCTATATTGCAACACAGGGATCTCTCCCCGAAACTTTTGGAGATTTTTGGAGGATGATATGGGAGCAACGGAGTGCCACAGTTGTTATGATGACAAAACTGGAAGAACGATCCAGGGTAAGAATGAATATCTACCTTCTCCTCTTAAGATCTTCCTTCAGATAGTTCCTGTGTTGCATATTTTATTCTGATCAGAATCTAACCTTTCTTTAAGCTTTAGTCAACAGACATTATTTGTGAATGTGTCAACAACTCAGATTAAACCATCTCATAACATTCTTCTGAATCTTTCAGAAAGAAAATTCGCTCATGTTACAATGTGCATGATTGCCGAAAGAAAAAAAAAAGCACTCAAAGTAGACAACTTGGTTGAGGAAATAAATATTAAATTGGAGATCTTTGAATCTCACATTGAACAAGAACATGGGACTTTGGGAAAGAATCCCACCAATATGTGCTTTCCAATAGTTTTGACTTTTTCATTCTCACAATCTGCAGTGTAAAATCTAAAATTCTGTAAAAGAGACTCTTTTAAAAAAATCATTCAAACTAGCATAAATTAAGTCAAGGTAGCCAGAAAAATGATATGGGTTGATGCATGGCTGAGAAAACACATAAATGAGTAGAGGGTATTTTGCTAGTTTAGCCTTCTCCAAAATGAATAGATTTTAATAATGTCATTGTTGCTTAATAATGTCCAGGAAAGGAGTTTTATTCATCATATGGGTCCAATATTATGGAGCATGGCACATTAGTTAACTGCAGTTGATTTGCAAAACTAGAACATAATGGGTAAGCAGTATGCCATATTCCCAAGTGAATATGCAAATATTGTAGCCATCTGATGAAAATCAATCCATAGCCTTGAGAATTTAATGAATAAGTCTCTGACAAATCATTGAAGACAGCATATACTCTCACTGAAGAGGGAGCATTTGGGGCAGAGTTTGAAATCATTGGTGAGAGGGCTCTTTCACTGAGGTCACAGTATTCTCAAAGAGGACATCTAGAAGGAAGCCAAAGCCCACCTCCCCATTTGTTGTGTGACAGGTGACTTTTTTTTTTTTTTAAATGTTCCTCTAAGCTCAATACATGGCAATTTCTCTCAGCCCAGGTACGTATATAAGAGATGAGTTAAAGGCTTCCCAGGAGATTCATGAAGGAAAAGCTCAGACTTAGGAAAATATAAAAAGCCCTAGCTATTATCTTAAAGGTGAGAAATCAAAAGATACAGTACACAACCAGTTTAGCAAACCTAAGAAGCAATCAGCTTTTCAAAACATGTGAATTCTATAGAAATACTGAAATATTATCTGAAATGAATTTAGATAAAAACTTTTATGACTGTCAAGAGCCTGTGTTATACTTTATATGCAAATTCCATTTAAAGTGATATAAATGGATCTGTCATTGACTTGTTCTCAGGGTAACCCCTAAATAGCAAGCCCTTTCTTTAAAAACAACCTCCCCCAAAATGATTCTTGGATATAACCTTGAATAATTATTACAATGTCTAATACATATTGGGTGCATTGATGTTTTACAACAACCCTATGAGATAAACACTAATGTGATTCCACTTTATACACGAGTAAACTGAGGCCCAGACATTCTAGAAGGTCACCCAAGCTCATCTAGATACCAAGGTCAGAGTGAAGAATTTAATACAGAAGTTTGGCTCCACAACACATGTTGCTTACCCACTATACCGTTCACACTTCTGTGAAGCAGAGACAGCAAAACTATTACATTACGGCATGCATGTAAATCCAGCCTACCCAGACTTCTCTGCCTAGAGATACCGGCTGGTAACAAGCAGTCATTTGCAAAAGCTGTTTTCAGTAAAACACACATTTTTATCTTGACACTGCAGGCCTTCATTAAACCATGCACAGAAACTTGTTTTGAAATAACCAAATGAAATTCTGCCCCCTTTCTCCCTAATTGCTTCTAATAATAAAGTTAGCTCTAACCGGCCCCACTGCCAGTGCAACATCTGATGGTAATGAGCAGTTCTTGGCAGAAGGCATTGTGACTTAAATACCTACAGTTTATCTTTATGTTGCAGGCTACCTTTTTTTTCCTCACCTCCAGCAGAGAAACTTATTTGGAAGTTACTAAATGAACCTCTGTTTGTTCCCTTCATTAATTACTCTTTGCTCTTGCAAGTTAGCTTTCTCCTTTGTTAAATGACCTAAGGAGGCCAATTAAAGTGCTGTCTTGTGATTTTTATTCTGTGATGGTTTAGCCTGTAGCCAAATTTAGGATGAGCTCCATAAGCCAATATGGAGAAATCTCAACCCTCATCAGTCTGACCATACAAAGGGGCCCTGACCCCCAAAGCCCTAAAGCCCTTCGTTCCCCAGTCTGAAACATTTGACAGTATATGACCAGATGTCATAGAGAGATCTAGAAAAGCACTGGTCCCCCAAATTGTCTCACCTGCTCTTCATCTTTCTCCCTCACATCCTCCTACCTCACTTCCCCCATGTCCATTTGTTCTCTCCCCTAATGTCCCAGAGAGGAAGGGGAAGGCATTCCTGGACTCTCAAACCAAGAACTTGGATGGAGTTTCACTGTAAAAACAATGTTATAAATAGTGGTTAGTTGTTACTGAAATATATGGCTCCATACTTTGGGAATTTTGTGGGTCATGTGGGCTGACCTGGGAACTCTGAATTCTCAATTCCCAGCGGTGAACTTCAAAGTAGACTTATGAAGTAGCCTGGCTTTACTTAGGAACTGACTGTAGTCTGTTTTATGAAAGGAGGGGCCCAGGTAGTTTAAACAAATCACCTCTCTAAGGGCTGAAGCTTGAAATTTGATTATTTTGATTAAGGTTCAGATTCTTGAAATAATATTCATCCCTTTGGCTTATTAAAAAAAAAGCGTGAGTATATGTGTAAACACTTCTTATATTAGAAGTAGGCAGGAATACCTGTTAACTAGATATTTGAAGTGGGAAAGAGAGAAGAAAAGGGAAAGAAGATAACGTGGTAATCCACAGACCTGCCGGGGGGACACCACCATCAGAGGAAGCTACATGACAATTGCAAGTAGGGGTGCCTTGCAGGCAGTCAAATGTCTGGGTTTAGATCCATCTCTAGTGCATACTAGCTGTGTGACAATGAGCAAGCTGCTAGGCCTCTCAAAGTCGTCATCATCGTCTTATTATTATTACATGGACGGGTTAACATGGGTATTGCCTAAGCTAACGTATGTGACACGGTGGCTCAGTGAACCTACACTATTATTTTTCAGTGAAGATAGAGAGACTTTACTATCATAACTTTAGTTCCCCCTAAATTATTATTCCCCCTAATTATTTAGCATCCAAATAATTCAGCTTTTTTTCCCAAATGAAATGAGTTTGTTTCTCTGTGGCTGACAGTGAATTCTCACCAAACTCAGAGAATCAATGCACATGGCAAATTCTGCCCACTGGTCCCAAGGTAGCACACCCATGCATCCAGGTCAAGAGGAGAATGTAGCTCAGAACATGGGGTCCTTTTGCACCTGCCTTTGACAGAATCTCCAGAGGGGAGACCTTGATCCAGGGAAATTGTTAATGGGTCTGCAAAAAAGACCATGATAGAACATCTGGCTGCTACTTCCACATATCTTGAACATAGTGAGTAATACTGACATGAGTTACATGTAGTAATAATTATCACTAAATATTCTTTTTTTTTTGTCTTTTTTCTTTAAGGGGGTGCTCCCACAGCATATGGACTTTCCGAGGCTGGGGTCAAATTGGAGCTGAAGCTGCTGGCCTGCACCTCAGCCATAGCAATGCCAGATGCATGCCATGTCTGCAACCAACACTGCAGCTCACGGCAACACTGGATCCTTAACCCACTGAGTGAGGCCAGGGAATGAACCCACAACCTCATCGTTACTAGTTGGGTTCCTTACAATGGGAACTCCCAAGATAATACCTTCTTGACACTACATTTCCTTTTGGTTCCATTTTCTATCCTCCTGCCCCATTCCTTTTTATTTAAGGATGCTAGGGACTTTTCCCCTTAGAACCTATCCCCTGTGTTTTTCAGCTCTCTGCTATGCTGAGGCCTGGCTCACTTCTTACTCTGGCCTGTGGCTGGTACAGCAGCAGGGCTTGTAATCTTTGCTGAGTTGGAACAGTTCACTTAAGCAAAAGGCTACTGGGCTCATTAGCATGTGTTGGGACATCTCCCTTGACTTATGTTAGAGAATTGACCATTCTTTGCATTTGGAGGGTTTAAGAAACCTTTACAGGTGTGAGGTATTGGCTGGGGGATTAAGGTGGCCATTTGAAAACTTAGGTTCTTTGATTTTTCAAAGGCCATCACTCTCCCTCAAATTTGGCCTTGAAATAATTCCCAACTTAAATGAGGAGACTGTTGGCATGGTGTGTACTTGCATTTATCATCCCTGAAGGGAAAATGTATAAGTTTAATATTTTCTATGCATTTCTTAGGATATAGTTTAAGATATCAAATAAAATACAAGGCAAAGAACTAGAGATTTGAAAGGTAAAGCTTTGATTGCTGCCTGGAAACACACAGATCAGTTTAAATCCTTGTAGAATGTTCTGTGTGACATGAGATACTCTTAGTGGGTTTTATTCCACAGTTTCCATATTTTTTTTTGCCAATCCTCTCAAGTTCTGCGTAGTTCATTGATTCTACAGCGACTCATTCTTGTAACCCCAGAATGTGGTCTCTAATCGTTTCCATGTTTCATAACATACCAATAAGCACATGAATTGGTTTGGGCAACCACACAGAGGGAAGAAAATGTTCGGAAAAAATGAAGCACTGGTAGGAGAGTAAAATGTATACAGCTGGGATTTCCACTCCAAGGCTGTTATTTGTGGGCAGTTGGGACACAGGGCTGGCAAGGCTCCCCTGAAGAATTGGAGTCTCCAAGGTGGGGCTTGCCAAGGTGATTCCTGGCCCAGGAAGCTATATTATTTAGGGGGTGATGGCTCACTTTTTTCCTTTAATCTACTGCTTTTAGCTGTTTCTCTTCTACTTTGTCTCCCATCTTGAGATACATAAGACAGAGGGAATGTATATACCTAGGCTTGACAAATTCTTGAGCCTTGTCTAATGTTAGAAGCCAAAATGGCTCCACTGAGGCTAACGGATATCTGGCTTTCCCTTGTCCTTCCAGGCTTCCTTTAAGAAGTGCCCATTGAAGACACTTTGTGTTGCTTCATGTCTTGCAGGCTTAGAATGGGTATAGATTCACTTCAGGAGCTAGTATTATGCTGGTACTTGGTGTTATAAACATCAAAGATGAGGAGTGAAATTTTGATCCTCAAAAAATATGGCATGATTTGAATTGCCATCCAATGTGGACCAAGTAGTAAAAGTGTATAAATAGAAGTGAGGAAGTCTATACTTGGTTTCCAAACTCTCTCAATTCCATTTTCTGTTCCCAGAGAATGAGGCAACCTGCTTGATGGCATCCATTGCTAAAGAAGATCCACTGTTTTGTGCATCATGACTTATTTTATCTTAGGCCAGGAATGGGAAAATCCCTGCTCCACTAAATCGGTCATTTGTATGAATGGAGGTTACATGCTGTCCAGGCCAAAGGACCAGGGTGGCCTCGCTGCACTATGTTAATAGTTTAAGGAGTCAGACTTGGCAGTTGTCCAGTAGAGCATTTCTGACCTAAAGACCCCTCACTCTTCCTATATCCTCTCCAGTGCTTGAATGTCACCCTAGTAGATATATCTCAACAGACTGACGGTAAGGTAAAGACACATTCACACTTGCTTCTGTGCCTCAGAGGACAGTTGTGGGTAAAAAGCAACAAAAAAGGAGATTCTGATCAAACATTTTCTTGTTTTTCCGTAAAACAAACCTTGAGATTCTTTTCAAATCGTGAGGTCCTTTTGGGTTAAAAGTTGGCAGCATTCCATTGAAGATTATAAATGGCAGTGTTATTGTTTTCATTGCTGTTATCGGTTTTGGAAAGCCCAGCCTTGGCCACTGGCAGACTAATTCTTGGCCCCTCTGGTTTGTCAAGGTTCGGTAAGTTTAATGGAGAGAAAATGCTTTCCAAATGCCAGGTCTGTGTCCTTTTCCAAATAGAACTGGAAGCGCCAAAGGCCTTGAACATTTAATTTCTCAAACTGTAGCCTAAAGTGCTTGCCTATCTAGGGCAACAGAAACTGCTTTTTCCTTAAGCAGCTGTAAAGACAGCAGCACTGACATTACCTTTGGAGTCTGTGTGATGTATGGGATTGTTTTTGAAAAGTGGTGGATGCTTAATGTATGTAGGGCACTGGCAACAAAAAGAAGGATGCTTATGTTGGCAACCTAAAGGATGTTTGGGTTCTTATCTAGCAAGTTCCACATTCTTGGTTTTCTCTTGTCAACAGACACAGTGTCAGATAAAAAAGAAAGAATCCCGCCAATTTCTTGCTGCTTGTTAGCTTTCCAGATTTTACCTTCTTTCCCCACTCCACCTCATCTATTTAGAGTGGCAGCCTACAGATTCTGGCTCAGAACATTCCTGTTCAAGTGAATTAGAGGCAACATAGCCTAGGGATTGAGGTGGACTAGGAGGGGGAGATGAATCTTTGCTCCTAGTGACTTTGTACAAAGCCCCTCTCATTCTCTGCATCCATGTTTAAAGCATATCCAGGCTGGATTAGGTCATCGCTTAGATTTTGAGAAATGTGGATTAATCTCTAAGTTCAGGTAAGGCAGACATTCAGCAGGTATGCACTGGTATGGTTGTACTGGATGTTAAAATATTGAAATGTATCCATACTGGCTGGTATACAAAAATTATCTATTCATTGAAAGTTTAAGTTACCTAATGCTATTGCCCAGTGGCGGTGACACTGGAGTGTTGCTGGACCACTGGGTAGGCCAAGGCAGATAAAGAGGTGATAGCAAGTCTTGTGGAGGCACTCAGCCACTGCCAGGAGTGATCGGAGCTGAGGGGCAAATTCCAATGGCCCTGGCCATGAGGAGAGGGCTGATAGTAAAGGGCTACCTGGCCATGACGAAAGGACATTTCACACAGTTTTCTGCTGGCTACAACCAAGTGCTAGAAACTGGAGACATAATGGGAGAAGTCATTGGAAAACTTCAGTGCAGCTCCCCCTGTGAACTTTTGGCAGACATAATGTCTTGTTCTCTTTGGGCTGCTATAACAGAATGTCATAGACTTCATGGGTTATAACAATATAAACTTATTTCTCATAGTTCCAGAGGCGGGGAAATTTAAGATCAAGGTGCTGCTTCCCAATTCATGGAAAACTGTCTTATATCCTCATGTAATGGAAGGGGTGAGGGAGCTCTCTGGGGTCTCTTATGAGGCACTAATCCTATTTTATGAGGGCTCCAACCTTGTCACCTAATCACCTCCACAGGCCCCACCTCCAGATGCCACCACATAAGGGATTAGATTCAACATGTGAATTTATTTGGCGGGGGCATGGAGGACACAAGCATTCAGTTTATAGAACACATCAAACAAAGGGGAATATCAGGTTTTTTTAATTAATAAATGGTTTGGAAAGTGAATGATCAATGAACTGATATGCAGTTTTATAATATATAATTAGGTTTATTTAGAGAATAATAGTTTTCAACTTTACAGTTTATGAAAGCTCTTACTGTGCTGATAGTCAAATGCTTTAATTGCACTCCCACTGCAAGTAGTCCATTGCCCTTGATCTTCCACTAAATAGTGGTCAACAAGGAGAAAATGAAATGGGGAAATACACAAACTGGAAACCGGGAAGTGTTGCCATTTGAAAGTAGATATTGCTAAATATTAGTTGAGTGGAGAGAATGGCATGATTACTGAAAGAGAAAAGAATCATTGAGATAACCTCTTTCCTTATTTTGCAAAATCAAGTATTAAATATGTTTTTTTAAAAAAATGACAAAAAGAGATGTAATAGCCTATAAAAATAGTTCAGCATGTAATATTTCTGTCTACTGAAATATCCCCTAATGTTTATCTGAAACTTTCATTGTACTCTCCCTTATTAAATGTGCATTGATAGGTTGTGTTCATATTTCCTTTCGCCCAAGAACTGTTTGATTTGCATTATCTAATGTTAATATACTGTCCCTCCCTATAGAAGAATCTTCTGCCCAAACTTACTAAATACTGGTTTCCAGTCAGTCTCAGAAACAGTTATGGTTTTCCAGGTGTCATTTATTATCTATTCTAAGTCCTTCTTTGGCTCAATCACCTGGCCTTAGGCAGGTTTTTTCAAATACCATGTGTCCCGTGCATTTTGGTTCAGTGGTGCTGGGACCCTTTGCAGATGGAATTTGGAATTCTGACACTTCACCATGCTGCCATGCTCAATAAAACTTTGTGAAATTGAAAGAAGGTTTTATTTTCATAAAGTTTTAGGCCGTTTAAAAATAAGCCAACCTAGATATGGTTGATTAAAAAGTTAGTTTGTACATATTGAACCAGCATGCTGTGAACCAGCATGTTGAATGCCAGGCACTTCCAGGAAAAGCCATGTGGAAGTAAAAATGGGACTGAAGGACAGCATTTCCCCAAAGCATAGTTGGCAGAGCTGCTGGTCAAATCCTATGAGATATTTCCAATGATGAGTTTTCCTGTTGAGTATATTTAGATATGTTCTATCATACCATCAATTTGCTTTCAGTCATTTGCCATGAAAGGGAGAAAATGAATTAATTCTTTTTGTTATTAAAAAAAATTTTTTTGCTTTTATTTAGGGCCACACTTGTAACATATAGAAGTTCCCATGCTAGGGGTCAAATCAGAGCTACAGCTGCCTTGTAGCTATAGCTATAGCCACAGCTAGGTGGGATCTGAGCCGCATTTGTGACCTACTCTGGAGCTCATGGCAATGCCACTGGGTGAGGCCAGGGATCGAACCCACATCCTCATGGATACTAATCAGGTTTATTATCACTGAGCCTTAATGGGAACTCTGAAAATGAATTAATTTCATAGCATACATGATGGTAAACCTGTTCTTTCCATAATTATGGAGAAATAAAAGCTCACCACATAAGGGGAATTGCATTGTTTATAATAAAAAGAAGTATCTCCTCACATTCAGCCAGGAATCTGAACTGTGGCATTCAGAGAAGGCCTCAAGTAGAGCTATAGGTTGGTGTTTCTAAACCGTAGCCTGGGTAGTGGGTTCTGCTCCACTCCTTTTCTACCCCAGAGTCTAGCATATTCTCTTCTCACAGCAGGTAGATTAAGGAAGTGGTTTGGAATCTCACAACTACCTATTAGAGCCAGAGATTTGAGCTCATCTACGTATTTGGTCAATAAAGCTGATGGATTGGGTGTAGGAGTGCGTCTTTTACTTTGGTGTCCCCATGGCTGCTCACACCTTACCTTCTACCTAGAATGTCCTAAATACATATCTTCTGGGATTAACAACATATTCCTTTTTGTTCATGTTTAGAATGATTCTGGTAGTTTGTAATAACCACCACAAAACATTGAAAACATAATCTAACAAGTAATAATAGCTATTCCCCTTGGATGCCTATTTGTGTTGGCCATTGGATTCAAAGTTTCAGGCACAGGATTTTTGAGCCTTACAATAGCCCTGTTATGCTGCTGATGATCATTGCCACTTTCTAGAAGGAGCCACCAGGCTTTGGTGGTGGAAATAGAGCAAGCAGCTTACTGGTCACCCACTGAGACTGCCCAATCTTCCATGAATCAGTACTGAAGGCCATCTGTAGTCACTTCAGGATCAAGTAGGGAAAGAGAAAAATCAGTATTTGTATTCAGTAGCTCCTGCCTTCTAGTTCTAGATACTCAAAGGGGAGCTTCCTGTACACACTTCAACTCTCACATTCGGCTCTAAGTATGCAGCCTAACAAATAGTAACTCTCAAGAAATACCTTCTAAGATTCTCTCCCAAGAAAAAAGGTGATCGGGGCTTGGGCTGTTGTCAAAGACGACATTCCAATAGAGGAAAATTAAGCTAGTTCATCTGCATCAGCTAATTAGAAAAAAAATCATTTATATTATTCTCCTGTGTCGTTTTTTATTTTATCCTCACTAGGCTTCCAAGTTGCTCTCTAACATTGAAATCAGAAATTATTTGTTTATTGTACAGCTGAAAATGAAATCTTAGAAGAAATTTTTTTCAGTAATTCAAATCTCTTAACTTTAGCCCTCAGAAATCAGATGAGAACTGGGCAGGACACTCAAAATGAGGTAGAGAAAATAAGTGCCTGGAAGGGAAGAATGTATGTATTGCTGTAGCTGTTCATGTAGTTCAGGAAACACTTCTAATCCCACTGCTGAGACCATATGCTTGTTGTGCACGTACGTTAGAATATTTTTTTTTTCATAAACTCCCCATGTGAAATATTGCCTGAGAGAAAACAGTAGTGTTTAAATATCTTTTTTTAAAAAAGAATCGCTCCTAGTTTTTTCAGTTGCGCTTGAACCATTCTGGAGGATTTTACTTTTTTGCTAAAGAGCAAGATTCAAATATGTTATTTAAAATGAGTACAAATGCTTTTTTTTTTCCTTTTAGCTGAAAATGATCTCAGTTTTCCTCTTTATAGTAATGTTTTGTGGTATTTTTTCCTAAAGAGGTCAGAGTCTAAGCCAAGGAGTTGCAGTTCTCAAACTTATTACTAGAGGTATGAGAATAGTTAGTATGACATTAGTTTTTCCTATATCTTAGGGATGGAGTGGATTTGTGGATGGAAAGTCATTCAATAAGTCATTTTTTCAAGAAGTTACATAAAGACTGGTTTATGGTTCTTGTATTCTTTTCCTTTGTCTTCCCTCACCCAAAGATCTCAGGATAACCAGTTCCCAGCTTCGAAACATAATTACATTGAATTGGATTTGGTGCATTGTACTGACCTTATAGTTCATTTCATTGCATTAACTTGGTGTCTCTGTGCCCGCTGTAGTGATATTTGTCCTTATGGGATGTGACCTGTTAGTTTTGATTTGAAAGGGCTGATGTCCAGCTGAAAGTGTTAAATAATGAATGTGAGTTTATCTCTTGACTCCTAAACTCAGTACATCCCCTCAAAAGTTGCAATAAGAGGCCTCCAAAGTTTCTTTTGTCTTTGGCAGAGAGACATCAATTTGATATCTATTTTATGGTTTAAAACAGAGCCTTGGACTTAATTTTTGTATTTTTTTTTCCCATCTGAACTATTCCTACTTAAGTAGTGTTGACTGTCTTAAGGGGGTGGCTTTTGATAAGTCTGTCCAGATATAACCTGGATTTTAATGGAAGGCCAGAGAACATAGAGAGGTACCCATTCAGTAAATTTGAGGCTTACTGTAGACTTGAAATTATTCTTTGTTGCATGTTAAACTAATTGAGTTAAATACTTTTTACGTGCTTTTGTTCAACTCCTTGTAGAAATTTTAGTTTTTTCATCTGAAATGAATGGATTTTAAATTCTTTAAATTTTGTAATGCTAGTTTGTGTCTCTATGAGACTTTTTAAAGAAGAGACAGCTCTTTATCCCTTATACTTTATAAATTTAATTTGTTTTCAATATGCATACCATTTATCTCATATTTTAAAAAATGCTATGTTGTTTATGTATACTTTGATAGATTTACAAATCATTTCTGCTTTTCTTTAAACAAGCATATTTGGAAATTATGATGGCTCAGGATGAAATAGCTTGTGACTTCTAAACCTTGATGGATGAACATTAACTATCTTACCATGTCATTTAAGTGCCTAAATATAATCTTTCTGTAGAGATTCTTAACGTCTCTCCCAGAACAAATTTGTGTGTTCTTTTCATGTGCTCTGAAGTTTCAAGTACCTCTCTCCTTATTTTACTCTGCAACAATCTGCAATTTATTTCTCTCCAGGAAAATTGAATCTGTTACTGCTTAGTATTCCTACCAGTTTGAAAAATGTGGTTTACATTGGCATCAGAGCAGAAATTTACATATATTGGGATAACAAGAATGCATGCCAGAAAAAGATCAACATAAAATGAAATGCAGAAAAGCTGTTTCCCTTCAATAGCAACTCAAAGAAAAGCTAATAGAGAAATGGATGAGGATCTGCCCTGAATGTGTCACTTGTTTCTTCTAGGTGAAGTGTGACCAGTATTGGCCCAGTAGAGGCACAGAAACCCATGGGCTGGTCCAAGTGACGCTCCTCGATACCGTGGAGCTGGCCACATATTGTGTTCGAACATTTGCACTTTACAAGGTTTGCTTCTTATTTTTGTCCTGTCTTCCCCCTTTCCATTATTTAAAGAAAGCTTCTTTTGAGAAATCAAATATCTCAAGGCTTTACTTAAATCTTGATTCTACTGGCAACAATGAAGAATGAAATAATTCTTCCATTATCGCTCAGCAATTTTTCTTCCATGGCTGGCGATTTATCAGTAAATATGGAACTCTCGCTCTGAATGAAAGTTTTGGCAAATGAAGAATAGATGAAAAAGAGCTAGTTTTCTGTAAAATATAACAGAAGTGCCCCTTATAATTAAACCGGAAAAATGTAATGCTTCTCACCTAAGAATTATAACTTCCTGAGCAAATATTTGTCATTTACAAATACCTTGAGGTTCATAACTCAGAGAGTGTCATCTCCCAAGGATATAGGGTGGGGGAAGGAAGGAAGCTAGCACATCTCTGTGTTTCCTCTCCCATGTTGTTCATCATTACAACCCGAGGCTAGAAACCCAGAATTTCAGCCAGTGTTCCTACTTCACAGAATGGTTCCAGCGAGAAGAGAGAAGTAAGGCAATTCCAGTTCACCGCCTGGCCTGATCACGGTGTTCCAGAACACCCGACACCTTTTCTAGCTTTCTTACGAAGAGTCAAAACCTGTAACCCTCCTGATGCAGGTCCAATGGTTGTGCACTGCAGGTAAGAACTATGGAGAGCATTTTTCTCCAAGTCAGAAGGTATGTGGGGCAACAGAAAACTGAATGATTCCTCATTGGATGGTCTGTTTCCAGCCTTTTGATACTCTGGAATAGCAAATGCTTTCATACATAATGTAAGTAGCCTTTTTTGGTCAAATGAGGTCTATACTAACATTAACAGGAAAGCTCTGACATAATGCTTATGCCCTAGAGATAAAGGCAACTACAGTCTATGTTATTTTCTCTTTGAGAAAAAAATGAATATATTCTTAATATATATATATATATATATATATATATATATATATATATATATGTGACAGGTTGTTTGGCAGGTCCTTGTGGGTTGCACTAATACCATCTTTTACTATTTATAAAAAAATATTCTGAAAAAATAATATTGTAAACATATAAGCTTTCAGAGCTCATTTTTTACTGCTTAAAGCTGCCTTCTAGATATTAGTATTATCATGTCACACATAGAAAATACACTATTTTGAGTTTTAAAAATGTATTTACTAAAATATATACAAAGTTTTCCTATAGTTTGGAAGAATTTATTTTCTGTCCTTGGAGGTAATGAACCTGTATTTCTCTAGAAATGTTGTATTTTTTTTTTTTTGTCTTTTTGCCTTTTCTAGGGCCACACTGCAGCATATGGAGGTTCCCAGGCTAGGGGTCTAATCTGAGCTGCAGCCTCCAGCTGACAGCACAGCCACAGCAATGCGGTATCTGAGTTGCTTCTGCAACCTGCACCACAGCTCTCAGCAACGCCAGATCCTTAACCCACTAAGCGAGGCCAGGGGTCAAACCTGCAACCTCATAGTTACCTCAGAGTTCCTAGTCGGATTCGTTAACCACTGAGCCACACAAGGGGAACTCCGAAATGTTGTATAATTTATCATTTTGTACTTAATTCTGACTAACATTCTCTATATCACCACTGACTCTAGCATATGTAAGTGTTCAGACATTTTTAATACTAAACTGATTTCTTCCAGTTTCCTGAATTCCTGTCAAGTATCATTACTAACAGATTTATTAAAGATATCTGGTCTTGAGTTCCCATTGTGGCTTAGCAAACCCAACTGGTATCCATGAGGATGTGGGTTCAATTCCTGGCCTCACTCAGTGGGCTAAGGATCTCGCGTTGCCATGCCTGTGATGTAGGTCAGCAGCTACAGCGCTGATTCAACCCCTAGCCTGAGAACTTCCATATGCATGGGTATGGCCCTAAAAAGCAAAAAAAAAAAAAAAGATATTTGGTCAGATTCTGTTTATTACTGTATAAATTACAGTTCATGTAACTTAATAGTTCTTTTTAACCTGAGTAGTTCAAATAAGAGAGAATATGCCTTCTTGCACAGATAAGTAAAATTATAGTGTGGAAGTATATTAAAAAAGGAAAGGAAGCATCTATCATAAACCACCTCTATCATGACTTACTGAGTAGTGTAACTTTCTTTTACATCCCATATTATATGGTAGCGTAGTATACTAGGTCTTAGATATTAAGTCTCTCTTTATAAAAAGATGGGAATGATGGATGGATCATAATAAAAGGAATAAAATTCACTTGACTAACCTATGCAGAAGCGGTAATTGTTAAAAAGTGGCGGCAAATTCTGAACAAGATAATATTTTATTTCTCTTTTCTGTCACTTTCCCCCAACAAAAACTAATAATAATATAACCTTATTTTACAAATTTCAAAGCACTCTCCCCATGCTTTACTGTGTTTGATGTTTTTAATAGTATGTCAGGTGAAAAAAAGAGAACACAAGAGAGGCTGCAGGGTTTGGTTCAAGTCAGATAGCTAAGAAGTTGGAGGTATAGTGGGCCTCACCTTATAATCTAGTTCTTGCTCCTCTTTAACCAGGACGGGGGCCTCTCAGGACCTGCCACTGTGTTGCAGTTTTGGGCTTGATTCTGAAACACTATAAATTATTGTTTTTAATTTGAACAAATGCTTTTGCATCATGAAAACAGATTTCTGGTTGGTGTCAACAGCACTGGTTTGACCAGTCTGTGTACTCTGTTATACATACTTCTTCGCAGACCTCAAAGAGCCTTTGAGCCAGGTTACACAGTGCCCCAGCTTGACGCAAAATCAACTTGATTGTGAAGATCACACATGAAATGTTTTCAGATGGAGTTTGGCCACAGGAGAGAAAGCAGGAAGTTTGGCCTCACTCAAGAAATGTCACCCTTATGTGCCTAGTGGCAAAAATTCAATTCCCAAATTCCCACAGATCCGTACATGCATATACATAGATATGTGTGAGTTTATATACATACACACACAAACACATATGCATTTATGTATACATATACATATATATATACATACATATACACACACACATATGTAATGGAAATAAAACTTAGGGAACCTAACTTGGAAATTTTCAGTGAAAAAAAATGTTTTGATATTTGCTTTATACTTTGAAATACAGTATATCCCTTTTCTCAAAATGTGCTTCCCACTCTGTAAACAAAAGTAGAAAGCTAAAGTAAACAGAATGATAATTTTTAAAATACAATTTACTGTCCGTTGATCACAAGCAAGGTATAAGGCTTTAGAATAGATACTTGTAGGGATCTAAAAAACTTCGCAAACTTTGAAAGCAAGTGGGAGGGCTAAGACAGCTATAATGCCTTATTTTGAGAAAATACATACCCTGCCCCAACGTACATACTCCGATGTTATGTTAAGCCACCTGGACTCACCTCTGAAAGATACAGACAATTCAGGAGAAACAAGGAAACAAAGATTAATGTGCAAAGCTAATAGCTGCTGACATTTGGAAGTGCTATGCCTGAGGCTCCAGAGAAGCTGGTATTGAAATAAACAACAGAAGAGTTGGTATATTGGCAGAAGAAATTTGTTAGCAAGTTTGAAACAATGAGGGGAAGATGCAGTATAAGCTAAGCTCTGGGAAATGACCTGTGTTCACCCAAAGGTAACCTCATGTATCTGGTAAGAAATCTTGGCCTCTTTATTTAAGAGAGGCCACATCCACACCCCTGTCTTCCAAAGCATCCTGAATTTTTGACATGGTTTACCAGTATGTTAAACCCGAGAACATAATTTTTTTTCTGACAGAGTGGCAGAAGATAGTCATTCCAGATAACAACCGCTCGCATGGCATCCCAGAAGTGCTAGTTTCAAATTCACCTCTAAGCAGGAAGGAAACTATTCATAAAGGGACACTAGCCATGGCACAAAGGATTCTGATCAGTTACCATAATCATGCTGTAAATAATCATACAAAATACTTTGGAGTTTAAAGACTGCATTTCATGTTGTAATTTATCTTATGATGGACTTGAATTTTTTTTCTCTATAATGAAGTAGTGATGAACCCAAATTAAGTCCCAGCTTCCCACCTGTGAGAATGGAGGAGTTTCTGAAAGAACCTCAGTGGTAGACACAAAAGGTGATGGGACCAAAAAAAGATAAAATTCATTTTCTTTCAATAGTTTCCAGGACTAAGAATCCATAATGGATAAAATAAATTCTTTTTCATTTAAGAATAAATAATAAAAAGAATTAAAAAGTTATGAGGATAGATTGGTATAGGCAAGACCTTGGAAGTTCAAGGAGGACAGAGTTTACCATGAGCCTAAAAGAGGGAATGTCTGGTTCAACAGATAAAGAAGGAAAGTAAAACACTATCAGTCAATTCATATAGAGCAAATAATCTCAATATTAAGAGTGTACAGTCTGGAGATGAAGACTGCCTGAGGTTCACTTATTGGCTGTGTGCCTTTGGGCAAGTTATTTCCTATCTGTTAGCCTCTGTTTTGTCACCTGCAAAATGGGGTAGTACTATGCATAGCAATAATAATTTGATGAAGATTAAATAAAATGGTATGAAATGATACACATAAAGCACTTATAATGCCATTTTATATAGAAGTATGCAAGAATGTTAAATTATTAGCATATTAATTATTGAGTGAACTTTAAAACATTGTACACACACACACACACACACACACACACACACACACACATATATATAATATAAAAGATGCATATATTGGAGTTCCTGTCATAGCTCAGCAGAAATGAATCTGACTAGTATCCATGAGGGTGCAGGTTTGATCTCTGGCCTTGTTCAGTGGATTAAGGATCTGGCATTGCCATGGGCTGCAGTGTAGGTTGCAGATGCAGCTCGGATCATGTGTTGCTGTGGCTGTGGCATAGGCTGGCAGCTGTAGCTCCAATTTGACCCCTAGCTTGAGAACCTCCATATGCCATGGGTGCAACCCTAAAAAGACAAAAAAAAGTTACATATATTTATTAGTCTAGGAAAAAAATTCAATATGAACTTGAACTTGGATATTTTCTACATGATGTGAGCCATTCACTCCATGTTTATAAACATCCAAATATTAATTGAATAGATTTTTCTATCATGGAAATTTCATCAGCTATTTTATACTGATGGCGAACATTTGAATGCTACAGTTTAGAATCTTTTATAGTAATAAATGTATTCTCATAAACAAACCATTGAACTCCTACAATGATGCTGTTAAGGATACAGAGAAATTAATGCTGTGGTTCTTGAGCCCTTCAAGATAAAGAGTGAGCTTCTTAGCATGTGTTCATGGCTGTTTATCTTCGAGGGTGATCTCGCCCTTCATGTCTCATTGTTCTGCTCTCTCAGGCACCTGCCATTCAGTACATTCCAAGTACTTTCACCCCTGGCTCTCAGCAAAATGGCATTTATACACTCTAGAATTTCACCTGGTTTCCCTTCTCTACCTGATGATACTCAGCCCTGTTTTATAATCTAACTTAAATGGTACTTCCTATATGTATTGTAAAGGCTTCAGACTGGCCTCAGATGATTTTGTTAATATACGTGGTATTTTTTTTTTTAATTCTGAACTTGAATCCCTTTAAGCTGGCATGCACTATCCAGTTTTCCAAATTCTCCCTACTCATTTTTTTTTTTTACACGGACTCAGCTCATCTGTTTATAGGAATTGCTTCATCTTATGGACAACTAAGTTGAAATCCTGGAGAAGATGTTTAAGCTCATTCCCCATTCCTCTTCCCACAGGGAGAATTAAGCCTTCTCTTCTCTGCACTGTCATAAAATAGGTTCACATTTAGCTTATTCAGCTGTATGTGTGCAGGTTACACAGGTTTTGCAGTCTTAGTCAGCATGGGCTATAGATTATGCATCTTTATACCTCAGCTCCTACATTGTAGTTAGGTGCTCAACAGTTCCTTGCTGAAGTTTATCAAATTCCTTGTGGCATTTCAGGAATTTATACAGAAACAGTAAGATAATTTCAAGGCTAGACTAGTTTGGGTTTTTAGGTTAACATGAGATTTTTATATATAAATATTATATATATATATCTTATTATAGTTGATTTACAGTGTTTTGCCAATTTCTGCTATACCTAGTCATATATATACATGTATATATATACATGTATATATACACACTTTCTTTTTCTATGTACCTAGCATAGTGACCTAGTCATACATATATAAACTTTCTTTTTCTCATACTATCTTCCATCATTATTCTATCACAAGAGATTGGATATAGTTCCCTGTGCTGTACAGTAGGAACTCATTGCTTATATATTCTAAATGTAATAGTTTTCATCTACCAACCTGAAATTATCCCTCATCCCATTCCCTCCCTCTCCCCCTTGGCCACAAATCTGTTCTCTATGTCTGCGAATCTGATATGATATCACTTATATGTGGAATTAAACTATAGCACGAATGAACCTATCTACAAAACAGGAGACTATATTTTTTGTCTCCTTATATTGGAGTATTTTTTAGAGCTTAATTATTTTGAATTGCCTTTATCTTTCTAAAACTTGTTTCTGAACCCCTTTTTCTACTACTGTGTCTTTTATGTACTTTCTCTCATGCCTTTATTGCATGATTACACATAGACATAGCTATAATAAGAGGTAATAATACGTAAGGATATTGAACCCTTAATCAACATCAAATAACCTTTTTATAACTGGAGGGGTCTTCCTCTAAGTGTTTTATGTGTCTTACTGTATTTCCCCCCAGTTATCTTTGAGGTAAGAACCTTACTCTTCCATTGCGCACACGCAAAAAAAAAAAAGAAAAAAAAAACACAGGCCAGGAAAAGTCAACTTAATTGCCTCAGCTCCTGCCATTAGTGGTGGCAAAGCCATTATGTCTCCCAGGCTTCCTGGGCCTATAAAGCAAGTGAATTCTCCATCTTTAGAGGACTTGAAGATCCTCAGCTTCTCCCTTGGCCAACTACATGGAGGGCGTTTCACTTTTAGACTTACCCTGATGACTTGGTCAGCAGGAGCAGCTCCTTGCTTTAGGACCCCACCTCGCATTGCATAGTCTAGCCTTTATTTCACTCTTTCTATATCAAAAGTAATTTCAAGCATGGAAGTCGCTTAATCATTTTTAAATAATCACAATGGCTACCAATTACTGAGCCATTACTATTTTCCCAAGTCATACTAAGCACTCAAGGGTTCACTCATTTAATCCACAAATTTGTGAGGAACATTTAAACACAGGGAGGCCATAGGTGATTTGCTCAAGGTCAGAGAGCTTGTAAATTGAGAACTCATTTCAAAATCCATGACCCGCTTACCCACCATTATAATCAGTTCAGACTCTTCCTGTTGCAGAAACTACCTTAGTTCCTCACACATAACTTCTAACTACATATCTGTTGACCAAATGATTTTCAGGTAGATATTTGCCACTATCTCTTCACAAATATCTGTACATTTCTAAACACATGAAATATTTTTCACCTTATTTATAAAATTTGAGTTTGTAAAGGGCTAAGGGTGAGAAGTTTCAGGCTATTTATTAAGCTTAGATTTTCAGAGACATTATACATTACACTTTTGGTCTTCCTCTTAGACAATAAAGACATTTTTTTTTCCTTTTTGAGCCCTAGTCTTTGAGTTGCTATTTACAATTTGTGGTTTATACTCTGCTAGTACCAAAGGGATACAACTGATTTGCTCTAAATATTTGCTTCTTGAGAAGAGTGAATAAAATTGGATAAAGCTATAGTTTCATTGAGTCGATTATAGAAACTTGACTCATGGTGCTAGTTCTGATTCACATTAAGGACCAAAGGAATATACTTTCTTTGTAGAAGAAATGTATTCATTTATGAATAAATATGAAAGAGGGATAGATCAAGACCCCCTGCATCTGTCTTCTAAATGAAACAATCACAAGGAGAGTAAAATAGACCTTCTGAGGGTAATTTAAATCTTTCATATCACGGAATCAAACCAGTCTTTAAAACTTAAAGGAATAGGAACTGCAGGCCAGATGTAGATAATGTCCTGGAAGCATCAGTGGGCCACTAAGTGTGGCCTGGTCGAAATCAAATGACAATTTGGGGCTGGATGATTCCTAAGATTGAATCTTCATAATACTTTTTGACTTTATAGGTGAAAGCATAACCAAAAAACTACTTAGATAATGTTCATAGCATAACCATTTACTCCTAATTCCAATCCAATATTGACAAAAATAGCCTTTTCAAGGTCAAAGGATTTGGAAAGCATTGCATATGAGCATAAAAATAAAAGACCTTGTGATCCAGAGGAGTGAAGAGTGCTGTGGAAAATTGTTTAATACATTTTTAACCATTCATTCTAAATCCCACCCTTTATTCTTCTCAATGTTCCATTCAAATATCTCTTTAGATCAAAGACCATAAGTATTGCCAAACCATGTGACAGTTTTGAGATGCTGACAAGTGTGAACCGTAGGCCCATATTTTCCTTAAACCTGGCATTCATTTTCATGTATAAATTAAATAATAAAAGATGCTAGGCTTCTATAGATGAAAGACTGGATTGTTAAAAGTACCAGTATCTCTGGATAAGAAAATGGGTCGAATATACAAATTATGTCCTTATTTATGGAAACATTTTAAGGTGAGGAGAAATAATTATAACATATGGAAATCATCATGTCAGGTTCTGTTCTTACGTATCAATAATTTTACATGAAAAAAAAATTTTTAGTTTATGACACAACATGGTGATAGAAAACGGGAGGCCATATCTTCAGTATTTGAGAGGATGACCTTTAAGAGAAAAATACTTTACTTCCACTGAAATAGTTTAAAATAATTGAACCAAAACAAAACATTAAAAGTAATTGCACAGTGACTGCAGTAGATGTAAAATGTGAAACACAAACTGAAGGAGTTTAGGGTGCTGGCTGTCTGATGAAATGGAAAATTTGTTTGAAAAGAAGCATTATAAAGACAACAGAGGAGAGGTGAGGCCAGTATTATAAGAAGCTATCTAACTTTAAAGTCATGTATTAGAGCTGTATTATGAAAATCCTTCCAAGGGCAACTGATAAACCTTACCATTCCCATCCTATGTCCAAGAATAACAGCCAAAACACTTTTGTGTAGGAATGTGACAATTTACAGAGCATCTTCACACCTTTCACTTGGTTTAATCCTTACAAGGAGAATGGTAGTTGCATTATTACCATCCTCACTATGCAGATGAGGAAACTGAGACTCTGAAAAGTCTTAGTTTGCTGTAGTGACTTGCTGTAGGCCACATTTTTAACTAGTTCATGGAAAATCTGGGTGAGAACCTATGTTTTATAATTCAAGCTCATCTCCTCTTTGTCTGTCTCTTAACCCGCATTCTCCAGTTAGTTCAATTTATGTTATACACATGAGGGCAGAACTGTCCCCAGCAAGTGACAGAGGTGGCTGTTAGCAGATCTAAAAGCCCCTTTGGGGGCAGCATTTTATGGTGGTTAAAACTATGCACTTGAAATCAGCTTCCTAGAGTTCAAATGCCAGTTGATCCCACGAACCATCTATGGACTTGGGCATGTTATTTAACTTTTTTTTGGTCTTGATCTCTGTTCAATAAAATGGGAATAATAGTAGTATGTCCTTCATCTCATTGTTTATAAAGATTAAACAAGATGTTATGCGTAAAGTGATGATTAGCCAGCTACCTACCACATAGAATTCAGTGTAGTTTTTGATGTTTTTATTAATATTAAAACACATTAAGCATTTTATTCCACATACAATAGGTGGTTATTTAAATTAGCTCTGTTATTATCAAACAACAAAGAAGAAATGTGAGCTTGACTTCCATGTAATTTGTGATTTAGAAGAGTAGAAAATGTGTGTGTGTGTGTGTATGTGCATGTATTAACCTAGAAAGTGAATAGAAACCAGAATATTTAACATTTTAAAAACCATGTAAGTACTGTACTAGTTATTTCATTGAACTAAAAAACAATTCTTATTAGAATGGATTGTTACCATAAGATCAGTTTTCTCAGCCTCAGCACTGACATTTGAATTGTGCCATTTTTGTTTGAAGGGACTGTTCTGTGCATTGTAGGAGGCTTAGCAGGATACCTGGCCACTTCCCACCAGATGCCAATAGCACCCTCCCAAAAGTTGTGATAATCAAAAATGTCTTCAGTCATTGCTGAATGTCCCTTTTGGGGCAAAGTCACCCCAAGTTGAGAACCATTGCTAGATGGCAGTGAAACTGATTTCTGATTGTGGCAGAATGTATACATCCAAATATAGCTCACCTCAAATCTTTAAAGCTTGAAGAACTGTTGAATGGCACTCTTATTTTATACACTGGGAGAACTTCTCTCTGAGATTGACCTTAAGAACTGCTTTGTAATGCAAAGAACTAGGCTCATTATTTGAAAGATCATGTAACTGTAGACCCTACTCTTGATTGCCAACCATACAAACCAAAGATTCGGCTCTAGATGTCTCTTAGTACTTAAAAACAAACAATTCCACCTTCAAGGACAAAAATGTGTCACCACTAGGAAATTCAAAAGAACAGAGACAGGCTTCTAACTCTGCTGCCAAAAAGGAGTTCCAAAATTACTTTCTCACCATGGCAGCACTACCGCAATAAATCTTTAGCTTCCAAAGGTGGTGACTTTTAAGGGCCACACTCTTTGGGGTTATAAATAGTGGTCTTTTTTTTTTTTTTTTCTCTAGAAAATCAGTCCCATTGCTTCCTAACCGTGCTTGGTATGAACGTCCTGCATTCTGGCAGTTCAAAACAGTAAGCCCTCAGAATGCCCTTAAGTGGCATATGACTCAGTGGCTGTCCCCTTTTTCAACATCTCATGGAGGCCAAAATGAAAGATTAGATGGATAGGAAAAAAAACGAGTCATAATGTTAGACCCCCTGCACAAGCTTGCAGGTCCTGAAATTCCTTGCTCTTTGCGAGGGTGTGGGGGGTGGTGTAGATATTCTGAGAAAGGACACTATTTTTACATCACAGATTTTATTGAAAATAAGGTTTTTTGTGAAATAATTACATGCTTCTCATTTATTTTTTTCTATACCTTCATCCAAGGGGACTGAACAGTCTCTCTCTTCTCATCTCACCTTCCTCTTTACATCTTCCATTTCCCTCCCTCCCCAAAATCCTTTTCTCCTTTCAGTCCATCAAGAGAGGGTCAGTAGTTGAGGCTTTCATTGGTCAAGGTAGAGCTTGTAGTGTTTATGGTTTATGATATATCTAAGCAGATAGAAGAGATGAACTACCTGAGATGGGGGTAGTTTTACTCTGATGACAAAAGATAAAGAGCTATTTGTTCAAATTTCTTCTAACACTTGAAAGGAGAGGGTTATGAGAGTTACAATTATTATTACAACATATGCCTTTTCTCTATTCTTTTTTTTTTCAGTTTGGGTTGATTTTGAGCATAGAATTTTTTTTTTTAACTGTAACTCTCTTTCTGTTCCTGATACATCTGTTTGTCTTAGGAGCTGGCTTCCTTTCTGAAATGGAGGGTATGTCTATCTCTTAATCATCATTGCTTACAAATCCCAACCCTGACCTGGAGACTTAAAACCACCCTAGCCCATTATTTATCACTATTCTGTGGGTTAGCTTGGGGCTAGACGGGGGTCATCGACTGGTCTCACCTGAGCTGTCCTTTGCAGTCAGCTAGAAGGGCTGAGAAAGTAGGGCCTCTCTCTCCACATGGCCTTTTATTCTAGTCTGCTGGTCTCAGGGTTCTGGGAATCAAAGGAGATGTTTCTGAGGCCTTTTGAGGCCAAGACTTAGAGAAATCATGTATCATCTCTTCTACCACATTCCTTTGCTCAGAGCAAGGCAGGGGGCCAGCTTCTATTCAAGGAGTGGTGAAACAAGACCCTACTTCTTGTTGGGAGGAGTAACAAATCGTGTGTGACCTCATTTATTCTACACTGAGTTTGACATTGCTGAACCTTATATACTTGACAGATAGAGCTCTTCTCTCTCCTCTAACCTCTCACCAGCTGGGCTAAGTCCACAGTGTACTCCTCTCCTGAGGCTGGAGGAGAGGAGCAATCCCCTAAGCCCACCCCAAAATACAGAGGGATTTGTTATTATGTGCAATAGGTTTTTAAATGGAATAAAAGTCAATATAATTTGTTTCATAACTGCTACCTGATTATTTTTGCTGAGATATCAGCTTGTGTTGTGGGAGAAGCTCATATTCTTTACTCCCATCTCATTCTGTCTTAAAATACTCCCTGTAATTTAGTATCTATAAGGGTTCTTACGCTTCTTCTTAAACTCCAAAACTCCAAGAGCATGATTTACTCACAGTGAATCATGGACCTGGAAAGAACATTTCAAGCCTCCCAGACTCCTCCTCCCTTTCTCTCTCTCCCTCCCTCTGCCTCCTCTCCTCTCGCCCCCGGCCTCCTCCATCCTCTTCCCTCCCCACTCCTTCTCTTTAATTTCAGAGATAGGAAAGTAAACTGAGACCCAAGAAGGTTGACAACTTTTCCATAGACTCCTACTGGACTCAAGTCTTCCAACTCCTGGTGCAAAACCTTTCCCGCTGCATTATGGTCCTTTAATTGTGTTCAGATTAATATGATTAAGAAGTCCCTAACATTTTCTAGCTGATTTAGGAAAAAAATCAGAAAGCACCTGTACGAGGGCAGGAGGGGCTACAGTTGGAACTAAGATGATCAGTCAATAACTTTGATGCCATAGAGCCAATGAAGTATAACAGACCTTCAAGATGATGCTAGATTGAAAGAAGAGCTACTGGGTAGATGGGGAGCATCCTGAATGTGCTGGGCACCCAGGCGGTCACTAAGGCCAGGTCAGCAGGAATAGTAGAGGGAGACCGAGAGGAGGAAGGAGAGAATGTCAGAGAGAAACTCATCCTGCTTTGCAGAAGTGCCTGGAACCTTGAGGGTGGAAATCACTTTAGGCCACTAAAAATGCCTTTCCATGCTGTCTTGGCAGCCGTGCTCTGGTTCACAGTGGCTGCCTTGTATATCTGCTGTTCTCTTTGTAGCTCTATCCTGGCTGCGCTGTGGCTGTAGCATGAGCTTTTATAGTGGCCATATGCCTGGGAGGCTCATCATTTACAATTTCCTCATTCTAGGCTCCAGCCAAGTCTAGCAGATGCTATTGTTACCTCTTCTATTGAATAAAGTAGGAAGCAAAGAGAGAAGGAAATTTGTCAATATTGTTTTTCTGCTGGAACCGAAATAAAAACTGTGTGTGGTATATTGTCCGATAGCAGCCCATGTGCCAAATCCCCATTTTGTGTAACACACGTACATAAGAGAAGAATCTACCCTTATGTTTCTTAACATAATGTAAATGACCTTCTCACTTCTACTGTAGATGTGTTACAATTACAGCCCTTCAGACTTCTCAACTTGGATCTGTGCTGTATCTTGCACTTGCAAACCCTTTGCCTCTGACCATGCCATCTGCTGGGATCATTTGCGTTTCCTTCACATACTCATAGTGTTTGTTACATGCCCCAAATCTAACTGTGCAAAACTCTAAAAATCTTCCATATAAACAAATGTTTAGCAGTATTTTTAAACCTTTTACTTGATAAGTAGCATTAACAGGGTACATTTGCATTTCTAAAGTAAGTACAGCTGCCGAGAGAATTTCTTGCTGCTGAAACTTATGAAGTGACACCAAAATCAGAAGAGAATCCTTTTTGAAATAAAAGCCTGCATATATAAATGGTCTCTGTGCTGACGACAAACTAAATGATAATAAATTAGGCAGATAAAAAGGCTCTTTTTAGACATAGGACACACCAGGTTGGGGTGGGAGGTTTAGCTTAAGACTGTGTCACTGGACCTCCCTTGACCCATGTTATCCTATCAAACCTTTCTTTCAGCCCAAATAAGAATCTGATAAGCATGAAAAGTCTCTGTTGAGCACTGCTATATTTCTCACTGCTCTGTTCTCATCAGCCTAGTTAGATGCAATGTGAATTTCCTTCATAGAATGGGATAAGAAGAATGACCCCCCCCAAAAGTAACCTGAAAGACAGATTATTTTGCCGGTCTATAAAATAAGTAAGAAATCAGAAGAAAAGACCATTTTATTTCTTCCAGAACTGCTAGCTATTTTTTGCCATTGTCTCCTATTTTTTTCTGATTTGTTTTTTCCCTCTTGGATCCATAACTACCCTTAGATTTGCATGTAAGAGATGCAGGTTGGAGTGCCTTTTTCTATCTGTAAATTTTGACCTCACTGCTGTAGTTTCTGGCCATAAAGAACAAGGTTAAGTGGGCAGAGCCCCCTCTTCTATCAAGGTAGGGCTTTTTCTGAGATTTGCCCTACCCGTTGCCTGAATACAGATTATTTGAGGATGCTAGGAGGATGACGATGATTTCATGGAAATGATAATAAGAAATTCTCTCTGACTATCTTCAAATTCAGTCCCAACTTGGACTCCCAGGTGATCAGTCATTCTAGAAAAAAATGAATATTGTATAATTTCCTTATATGTAGAATCTAAAAATTAAAAAAAAAAACTGCAAGCTCTTAGATATAGAGAACAGAAGAAAGTTGAGGTGGAAGTTGGGGAAAGGGATAAAGGGGTCAAAAGTTTAAAAATAAAATAAATAAAAATACTAATTTTTTAAAAGTCTTATTCCTTTGTCAACCTTAACCCGACTCCAATTCTAATCAATTGAGCAGCGAGCCTTGCTGAGTCTGGGCTCTTGCTCACCACTTACATTTTAAAAACCATAACCAATCATGTTGCAGACCACAAAAATTCTTTAGAACCTATGGTTAACATTTCATCCTTCCTTTATGTATCTGGAAAGGATTGACCTGGCTTTCGACTCTTTTCTCTCATGTATTACAGCCCAAAATTCACTTGTTATCTTGGTTCAATTAAACTCAAATTTACTGGTTTGTAGGGCACAATAGTAAAGCCACAAGCTTAGCAAAACATTTCTAGAATTCAGTGAGAAACTCTGAATGTAGTCTAGTTACAAGAGCGAAGTATGTGTGCCTTAAGTTGCTGTGTTTATATTTCCTAAAGGTTTAGGAGTAAAGACATTTTCAAAATTTGAGATAATAATTCTGCACAGACATCATTTTTAAAGTGACTCTTTGTGGCATACTTAATGTACAAAGGTACAACAATTGCTAAGGTGGTCATCATACCTTTTGCTGGATTCTTTGCCTATGTTTCCATATGATAATCTTATCAAGTAGCACTTCTGGAATTAACACTTCATGTCCACAGCTTCTTTTTAAAGCTTTATCACATCACAATTTTGCCATGACATAAAAACTCATGTCCAGTCTTAGCTATTAGAACTAGGTTAATGATTATAAATAGCATCTTTGTTATTGCTCCCCTTTAGGGATCTTACATTTGGAAAAAACCGTATATTAGAGGGATAAAAAGAGGATCCTTTCCCTCATATTTTTAGTTTAGACATTTTCAACATACCCACAAGTAGAGAGAATGTATAATGAACCCCCAAGCACCTATCACCAAGCTTCAGTTATCAGCATTTCAGGCAGTGTTTACTAAATGGCAGTTCATTTTCTGTTTTTCAGAGAAACTCATTACAAAACTGCCATTCAACGTTTGAGGTTTTAATAACCCAAACAGCCTTATCTCAGGCGAATGTTCAAATTCCATGGACATATTTAATGTAAAGGGCGCTCATTACCACTTCCTCAGCTCCAGGTTAAGTACTCATGGTTTATATCTCTTATGCTACTACAATCTGTTACTCACACTCCTTTTCGAAGTCTGACATCACCTGGCGTCAAGTTTTAAAATGACTCCAGGAGTTCCCACTATGGCTCAGTGGTAACAAACATGAATGGTATCCATGAGGAAGCAGGTTCAATCCCTGGCCTCAATCAGTGGGTTCAGGATCCCACGTTGCCGTGAGCTGTGGTGTAGGTCACAGACGTGGCTCAGATCCTTTGTTGCTGTGGCTGTGGTATAGGCCAGCAGCTGCAGCTCCAATTGGACCTCTAGCCTGGGAACTTCCATATGCCACGGGTGTGGCCCTAAAAAGACAATAAATAAATAAATAAACAAATAAATAAATAAATAATATTCCAGGCTATGGAAACCATGTCCGTCTGTGGAGAGTTTGTTTCCAAAACTGTCCTGAGCAAATTTTAGCTTTCAGACAAACAACTTTTTTTAATTCAGAGGTTTTATTTTCAAGTTAAATGTTATTTTTTTAAGGCTCAGTCCATCATAGACCCTACCACTGTTATTTCACATCTGTGCTTCATACTTCCCTGATGAAGGCTGATTTCTTTTTATCTGCAAAAGTAGAGCTGGATTCAGAAATGATTAGCTACCTGATTTAGAAAAAAAGAAAACAAAAGAGAGAGCGGAATAGCAGTTTTACAAATCTGAACCTTGACCATTTCCTAAACAATTATTGGCAAGCATAATCTGACAAATGATTTTCAGAACCAATCTGAGTTCTAGAAGAAATATGAAAAGAGTCTACAGAAACAGAATTATGGTTTGAACATGAGAAGGCTAGTCACTCAGAATATTCAGATACCTCACCAATGTAAGTCCATATTAAACCCTGAGTTGTTACTGGATGTTATGTGGAGGATATTTTCTATCATCAAATAAGCATGGGTTAAACTAGATTAAATTGTTTTACACCAGAGTTTCTCAACCCTATAAAATAAGGTTCCATTGTGAACTTCCAAGAGGGAATTTCTGAAACCTGTTTAAACATGGAACTCTTTCCCCACTTCTGGCATTTTCTTTAAGTACTCTAGGAAATGCCATCATGAGAGGTAATTTGGCTCACAGTGATAAAACAGGACCAGGAACTACTAAGTAATTGTCTAATCAATCAGTAAATAAAATGTATAAATATTCATTAAAACTAAACTATGCAGAATTACAAGCTATTCAGTATTGGCGATGCAACAGTGTGACATCATGCTCAAAGAGCTTGTAGCCATGTAAATTGAAAACACCTAAAATAATCAAGGCTGTTCAGAAGAAACCTTGATGTGTGTATCCAGTTAAGACTTGATCATTTAGGAGTTCCCGTCGTGGCGCAGTGGTTAACGAATCCGACTGGGAACCATGAGGTTGCGGGTTTGATCCCTGCCCTTGCTCAGTGGGTTAACGATCCGGCGTTGCCGTGAGCTGTGGTGTAGGTTGCAGACGCGGCTCGGATCCCGCGTTGCTGTGGCTCTGGTGTAGGCCGGTGGCTGCAGCTCCGATTAGACCCCTAGCCTGGGAACCTCCATATGCCGCAGGAGCGGCCCAAGAAATAGCAACAATAACAACAACAACAACAACAAAAAGACTTGATAATTTAGAGAAATTTTGTTAAAGCAAAGAACCCTGAGCAATTACATATTCAGTTAATGTTAACTTCAGATATATAACTGTAAATTATGTAATTCACTGTTTTAAATTTAGGACTAAGAACTCTTTGAGTATGACCTAGAGTCAGTACATTTTGTGTATTTCATGTAGACAAAGAATTTAATGGCTTTGGAGAAACCTAAGTATTAGCATACTTCTATTGTTTCTTGTATTTTGTATTTTTTATTAGAGTATAGTTGATTTACAGTGTTGTGTCAATTTTTGCTGCACAGCATAGTAACCCAGTTATACATATATACACAGTCTTTTTCTCATACTACCTTCTATCATGTTCTACCCCTAGAGATTGGATATAGTTTCCTGTGTTGTACAATAAGACCTCATTGCTTACCCATTCTAAATTTTTATAAATTATTTTCCATTTATTTAGAGTTATCTTACCAATGCCTAACTTAACAGTACTTTTGGGGACGTGATGGAACACGAATAATTTTTAGTAAATCTTCTCATAGCAACTAACTTAGCTTTCACAGAAACACCTCTTTCATTTTGTAACCATATCTCACTAGCTTATTTAATATGTACTTAAATCATTTAAAATAACTGATTATTTTGGAACGAACACCATGACATCACAAATGAACGTGGATATCCTAGAGAACAGCCACCTAGCCTGGAGTGAACCTGGTACAATGAGCAACAGATGGGGCTTTTTAGAGGAAAGGGGAATTTTGGCTTGGCTGGTAAATTAGCTAAATGGAGATGAGATAAAAAAAAATGCATACAGTTATCTATATGTACATGTTAATGTGAATAAATATTAATCTATATGCACATATTAAGAAACAAATAATGGAACAATAATCACCACTTGAGACAGGGGAAGAATTTGCATTTCTAACAAATTCCCAGGTGATGCTGATGCTGCTAGTCACAGGGCTGCACTTTGAGGACCACTGGATTAGATCATCGCTAATGTTCCGTCCAAGTCTCAAATCAGATTCAATTGTATTTAAGTTTTTTTCCTCAGAGAATGGAAATCAGAAAGTAAAATGGAATACTAGTCTCATAAATTCATTAGTATTAACATAAACCATGCAAGAATAGGAAAGTTCCATGTTCACTCTGCCATTAGACTACTTGAATTCAAATATTCAACTCTAGATCTTCAATTCATATGAAAAAGAGTAAGGAAATTAATGTTCATCAAAATTAATTAGTTTAAAAACATTTTGCTAACAATAGCCTTATAGCAACCTTAAGGAATGGGTTTATATTTTACAGATAAGAAAACTAAGGCTCAGGGAGGATAAATAAATGATCAAAGGGAGTTTCTGTTGTAGCTTGGCAGTAACGAACTCAGCTAGTATCCATGAGGACGCACGTTTGATCCCTTGCCTTGCTCAGTGAGTTAAGTATATACAGTGTTGGTGTGAGCTGTGGTATAGGTCGCAGATGTGGCTTGGGTCCCATGTTGCTGTGGCTGTGGTGCAGGCTAGCAGCTGCAGCTCAGATTTGAACCCTAGCCTAAGAACTTCCATATGCCAGAGGATCGGTCCTAAAAAGAAAAAAAAAAAGTTCAAATATTACATATATTGAAGCTAGAAAAGTCAGATTTTTATTCTGTAAAATTCATGCTAATTCCATTTGCCAAGTTGACTCCTCATAAAATGAGCATATCACATCAGATTACTTTTCCTGTCATGCTTATGTGAAAATAAAATAGTTGTGTTAACTCAGCCAATACTTGCTTTTTTAATGGCTGCACCCCTGACATATGGAAATTCCCGGGCCAGCCATCAGATCAGAGCTGCAGATGCAAGCTACTATAGCTGTGGCAACGCCAGATCCTTAGCCCACTGCACCAGGCTGGGAATTGAATACATGCCTCTGCAGTGACCCAAGCCACCGCAGGAACTCTTTAGTCAATACTTTAATTATGTTTTAATTATTTTAACCAGTAAAAAATGAACCTTCAAGAAAAAAATAGGCTTTTAAAATGTTAGTATTTAATTCCATGGGCAAAAATTGAATTTCTTTCCCAGATTGTAACATTCAGACATTAGAGGTAGGAGGTGAGAAATGGTGCCTAAGAGTTCACCATCCTGTCCCTCTCTTCTGTAGATATGCCACACATGAAACAGATACTCAGTAGATACTTGAGGGATGAAGGAACATGGAGCAAAATTATCAGTATCCAAAACAGTACCCTGGGCAAAGCCATACAAGAATGCTAAATGGTATCCCCTATGTTGTATAGGTTAAAAAATCATAATAAAATATAGTGGCATTATTCTTAAATGCCAAATAAAATAATCTCCACTATTACTTGGTTGGGGCAAAGGTAGGTAGGCTATGGATCATATTTTGGTACCCAGCCCCATCGGGTTACTTTACATTCATTATGTAAGGCTTTGTAATGTTGAGTCTGGGGCTTACATTTTCATCAGCATTATGTCTGGTGTTCTGGAAAAGTATGCTGCACCCCTGAGAATTATTGGGGTAATCGGCATCTTTTTCCCAATGTCTTCCTCCCAATATGAGGTAGATTAAGTCAGCAAAGAGAAGCATTTAATGCCCCAGAAAGGGAAGCACCATATAGTGTCCCTGATGTTAAGGCAAAGTTCATTTTCCTTGAATGGATTCCTTCCTAAGGAGCAGTTTGCTTGTCCCCGATCACCACATTTGCCCCGTCTCTGGAACAGACAGACAGGAAATAAAACGAGCTGTTGCTCTTCTCAGATGTAGTATATTTGCTGCTTATATGGTCTCCACTGAATCCGCCCTTAGTTCCACTGGACTCCACTGGAATCCTCTTCAGGGGATTCCAGTCCACTAAAGAAGGCAGCTTGGGGGTCCCCAAATTGGCTGAGACTCCATGAGCAAGGCTGCCGAGGCATTTGATAGAATGAACATTGCCAAGCTGTTCATGTACATCTTGGGGAGCCACTAAAATGAGGCATCACCAGCATCTTCCAGAGAAAATAGCTCTGACTTCAACACTTTTGTATTGCTCTTCTGGTAAAATTAGGAACAGCAGCTCGTCCATAGCAAGGACTGCAGAGCAAGGAAAAGAGTTGATGTCTTCAGAAACTCTCCCTTCCAAACAAAGGATTAGCTGCACAGCAAAGGGATCTCACAGCATGTTTGACTCCTCCTGACTGGGGTTGGTTATGGCAGGCAGGTTCTATGTATATAATTTGGCAGATAGTATCCTTGAGCTAATCCTTCAATAGATTAAATACCCTGTCAGTTACTCAACTGTAGTAATTTATGTTTCTTTAATAAAAGGGTAAATTTTCAGATGCTGCCACTCATCATCTATATATTTGAATGCTTATGAATATTTCCATATAATTATATTTAATACTGTAAACTCTAAGTGCTGTAATTTCCTTTGACCTATGTTGCAGTTAGATATATTACTTGATCAGTGCTCTCAATGATTCATTTTATGTACACGTATTTAGTTAATTGGTTATTTTTTTTTCCTGCCTGTGTTTATGTGTAATATACTCTATAAGGGAAAAGAAATCAGTCTGCTCACAGCTGAGTCTGGTAAGAGAGCAATTAGGTTCTATCAGAACAAACAGCTGTCAATAATGAGTTCCGAATTAAAATTACTAGCAAAGAAAGGAATCTAGACATCTGCAGGAAATGTGAAAATATTTTTATAACCAAATAGCTGAGATCTGGACAGGGGTATCACTGAGTTTTCCCAGCTGTACCTGCAATGTATTTTGAAATATTCCCAGACTGAAAGGACACTGAAATTCACTACATAAACTAAGCTGAATATTTTTTTTTAAATGTTGGCTGCCTTTGAACAGTGTGTATTTTGATTTCATGTAATCAGCGTGAACATTTTCTATTTCAAACTATTTTGCTATGCCCCTGGTCCTAAATGAAGCTTAAAAATAGTCCTGTTATCTTTGTATTGTGTCTTTCCAATCAGGGTTCTATTGCTTGGGTATTTTTCTTTCTGTCTTTGGAAAAAACTACTTTGGGGTCTTATTACATGATATCTGATTTGTTCACATCAGGGTAATTTCCTGCAAAGAAATCTTGCGAGGTGGGCATCTAGCATCTGAGTTTTATTACAAGATAATTCCATACATGTGCAGGTATCTGGAAATGGTATTCAGCCTTTTTTTTTTTTTTTTTTTAAAAAAAAGCAAACCATATGTTTTTGAAAGCAGCCTTTGCAGTCTCCCATTAGCACTGAAGTTTTAAGTAGGTCAAAAAACCTATATAAGAATGAAGATCAGTAGAGTTCCCATCATGGTGCAGCAGAAATGAATCCAACTAGGAACCATGAGGTTGTGGTTTGATCCCACCTTGCTCAGTGGGCTAAGGATCTGGCATTGCTGTGAACTATGGTGTAGGTTGCAGATGCAGCTTGGATCCTGCATTGTCATGGCTGTGGCTGTGGCCAGCAGCTGTAGCTCTGATTTGACCCCTAGCCTGGGAACCTCCATATGCTGCTGGTGTAGCCCTGAAAAGCAAAAATAAATAAATAAAAGAATGAAGTTCAAGCTTTTTTTTAATTTGTGTATATGAGCACACATATACACACAAATGCACCGATAATCAGGACTATATTTGATACCTCCTTTGACTTGCATTTACTTATAGAAATATTAAAAATGCCTCTATATCTTTGTTATCCAAAGTATGGCTCATGAACCAGCAGTATCAGCATCACTTTGGAGCTTGATGGAAATGCATAATCTTGAGTTCTATTCCAGACTTAGTGAACTGGAATCTCTGGGGCAGTGCCCAGGAATACATGTCTTAGTATTGCCTAGGAATGTGTACAGATCATTTGGATAGACACAGTGCATAAATGCTGGTGATACATAGCATGGTGAATGATACTTAGAAGAGGAACCTCTCAGTTCTGAATTTACTGAATTGAATTATTGAATATTACCTTTCATCTCTTTGGCATCACAGTCTTAGGACCGTGTTTTCCGTCTTCTACTATTACCTGAATTAGAATTAGAGGCAAACCCCCTCCTTCCTACTCCCGTCCTCACATTTGATCAGTAAGGCATTCTAAACACACTTAATACTAGTTTTTAGTAAATAAGTAGCCATCATGTATGAATACTACACTTGCTGAAAGTCATCCATCTCTTGGAAACAGATAGAGCTTATATCAATAAAACTAGGTAATACATAGCCAAGTACATGAAGATATATCTTGATAGTGCTTCAAAAGTCACTTAATTCCCTTCTCTTTGGGTAGTTGATTAGACTGAGAGAGCTAATAGTTCATGAGTAAAGGACAGTTATAGGCACAGCATAGGCCTTTTTTTGGACCAATATTGTTGTAGCCTAAGTTGATGGACTTATAGACCTTGGGTCCATCCTGGGAGCTCAATGGAAAAAGATCATCTTGTTTTCAGTATAAAGTTCCATTGCTGGGAGCATGAGTCTGGGAAAGAGGAGATAGGACCCAAAATCTTAGCTCTGCTAGTAACAGCCACATAGTCTTAGTCAAATTCCTAACCCTGCTTAGGTCTCTATTTCCTCCTTCAAAAAATCTAAGTAGGCAGAGGAGTTGGAAGAGGCAGTGAGCAGTACTGATGCATTAATTCAAACATCTGCGTGTTTAGGGAGCCAGCTCAGGCCTCTGGGGGCACCAACACAAAGGCCTGCTGGAGGTCTACAGGGCGATACAAATAAGAGAAGCGATACTGGATAAGGCAGTGGTAAGTTGACTGTATTGAGACCAAGATTCTCACTGCCTTACAAAAGCTTGGGAGAATCAAACAAAAAGACTTAAGAAAAACACAGAGCTGCCAATTTGTAATTCCCTCCCCTCCCCGATTAAAACCTTGAAAGCCATTGGACCATTTATGTTTAAATGAATACAATTACATTTTTAAAGAACAAAAACAGAATCCCCCCAAATCTTGCCCTTATGGGAAAATATTGATATACTTTGGGAAACAATTGAAATAAAGTTGCTAAAGTGTGAATATCTTCCAGATACCATTCAGTAGCTCTTCTGTTTGACTCTGTTTAAACCAAGTCAGGAGTAATAGCATTTATGCTGCTAATGGTGAGTTTTCAGTGTGGACTGGACAGATTGTACACATCATAATCTATGTGATTGGTACTGCCTTTGACTTGAGCAGCCCACAACCTGTGCAGCTTTATTTGGCAGACCTGCCTAATGGTTCTATCAGCTCTCAAAATGTGGATAATTTTGTGTCATTCTAAACAAAATTTAGCATATGTATTGAACTAATATGGCCATTTACAAAGAAATCCTCAGTGAAAATGATATAGTTCCGTATAATTCCATAGCATCATTCTGTTGACCTCATTCAGATTCAAGTCAACTACCAATTATAAGGGCCAGCTGAGCCTGTTTTATCTCCACCTAATGGTCTCCTCTGTCCATCTATTATAGCATATTCAGGTGTTCTTTACATAAACATATTACCCTTCTAATTTATCTTAAGCATCACATTTTAAGAATAATAAGGAAAGTGTTTGGCAGATAATGTTGAGACAGAGCCAAGACCATACAGAAGTCTGGAGGTTTTCTGTTTGAGTCAATATATGGGGGCGGGGGGATCAGATTAGACCCATGTGGATTTTGGTTTTTATAGGATTACTTATTTTTAAGAAATCCCCCTTCACCCATTTAAAAAAATTAAATGCCCCAAGGGAATATAGTGGGTAGGTTACTCTTGAACCTCTTGATTTTATAGACTAGGATCATTGTCAGGTCAGGTTTTTTGTGCTTAGTCTGCCAATTTTCTGTTGATGAACTGTGAACTTTTTTGTGGGGCACATCCATAGTATGTGGAAATTCCCAGGGCAAGGATCGAACATATTCCACAGCAGTGACCTGAGCCACTGCAGTGACAGCACTGGATCCTTAACCCACTGAGCCACAAGGGAACTCCAGAAGTGTGAATTTTTGATCATCAGAGGATGCCACCTAAAAGTGCGGTGTACTTTTTCTTTCTAGACTGATCAATGTTCTGGGTCATCTTAGCCTAATTTTTGCTTATTTTAACTCTTTACTAAGGTTTCTCCTCTCTATGCTCTCTTCTTTCCGGGACCCTCTCCTTAATGGCTAGCACCTGATGGCAGGAACAGAACCAGGCTGCAAAATGTTGCCAGCATTGCCCTGACCTCTCTTGAAAATCCATCTCTGGGCAGTATTTTCAACCTAGAGGGAATGAGGTTCCTTCTTCTTTCTCTACCTCTTTGGGTCCTCAACTGTTTAGCAATCTGATAAATATTTTTTATAATAGTAACTTTATATATATTTTTTATATTTTTAATTACAATATTACTAAGTATGTTGTCCTTACTAAAAAAAATAACCATACATTTCAGCTAAAGTGAAACTCCCCCTTACCACCCATCATCACCCGTTCCATTCTCTACCAAGAGGTGACTGTTGATATGTGTATGTTTGCAGATCAAGTTCCATGCATCAACCTGTATGCATCTAAAAATAATAATAATCTTGTTGTAAGAAACATGTTATCATGATGTATTGCTCTGCAACATATTTTTTGTCAATACATGGATTTACCTCATTCTTTTAACTGCTGCACAGTAGTCTCAGTATTTATATGCCATAGTGTATTTAACCATTTCTGCAGTCATAGTAATTTGCTCTTTCAAATGATGCTGCAATGAAAATCCCTTTCTAAAACTCTCTGTGAATATGTGTGCATATACCTCTATGACAGATTTCTACAAGTGCTGTGTCAAAGGGTATGTGCATTTTAAATTTTAATGAACACTGCAAAATTGCCCTTCCCAACATCTTCTTCTTAAGATCATGGATATATTCTACTACATCTCAATGACAATTTGTTCAAAAGTATTTTTAAATTTTTATTTTATAATAATGTATAAAAGTGAATTCAGCAGACAAATATTTATATCCAAGAAATCTGTATAATTTCTCTTGGTCATTCTAGTAAAAGAGATGCCAGAAGATGTGATTTTAAAATACTTAGGGGTCTGTTTTATGTAGAGAGCTTTAAATATTCTGGAGATGCCCAGTATAGCTGTATATTAAGTTAAATGTTAATTTTTGTCAAAAAAAAATTGAAAGAATAGTTTCAAAACAGCACCCATATCAGGATTACATCAGAGTTTTATCAGGATAGTCATCTGATGAATCTTATAAACCTCAGTCATAAAACTCAATCCATTCTATTTGATTTCTTTTTTAATAGTCTTGCAGTTCAGAAATGCCATTCTTGTTACTTCCGAACTATAGTATCCAATCAGATTACAAGCTGATATATGTATGAAATGCTCAACATGATTTTTGGTCCATATTTTACTGTCTTTGCAGCTAACTAAATGATCTGTGAAGTCTTCTAATTCTATTGTCTTTCTCTGCCAGACCATTAAAATATCAGTAAAGGGTCAGCATTAAAACTACACCAGATTAATCAGAAAAGCCAACTTTTAAGCACATATGCAGAATGATTTTAATACAAAATAGCCCCCTTATGCCTCTTAATGCTTTCCTTTTGCACATTACTACCGTATCACATCACGGGACATTAAGCATATTTCAACTCGTGGGACTAACTCAATCATGTTTTTAGAAATTGAAAACAAATGTTGTAACTGGATGAATGATAATATTGAAGTAGTAACAATTTCCTAGTAGGCGTACTTGTTTAATGGATTGCATAGTTTTTCAGCTTGTAAACACTGGAAAGTCTATCACTCACTGAACCTTTTTATTTCTTAAGACAAAAGTTTGTTAGTAATTTGGTCTACTTTAGGGGAAGTATTGTCCTCAGTGGAAGGTAATTTAGAAAGTTGTTTTTATTCGGAGGGTAACAGAGACCAACTGAATCCTAGGCTTGATTTAAAAGTGCTATCATCTTCCCTTTTTGCTGGTATTTTCTGTACCATAATAAATGTCCTGAATTGCACTGGCCTCAGCCTTAAGCCCAGGGTTATGCACTCTTCCCCCCCCCCCCCAAAGATATTTAGAAAAATCTGTCTTTATGCTTGGCAACTACTCCGACAGAAAACAGATAAAAATAAGGGTGGTTTATCAGTTTTGCTGTTCTTATCATGTTTCAGGTTGAAGGCTGTTGAAATGATGAAAAACAAACAGTACTAAATAGGGTCCCGTCATTATCGCTGCTGTGGGGAGCTAAGTTTTTCAGGATCAAAGAAAAATGCATTTGCTTTCGGAACTACAATCCTTCATTTTGAGAGGTGCTCTGCACTCAGATACTGATGGGTAAAAAGTAGAGTAATATAGAGAAGGAAGTAAAATATGTGCTGCTGAGGGAACTTGGAAATTCAAACACAAGTAGGCTGGCATTGTTTTAAAAGTGCTGAATGTTCAGTGTTCAATTTCTTAAGAAAAATGTAGTGCCTGAGGTTTGTTATTTCTGAGCAACTAGAGTAAAGCATAAGCACAGATTGTTTCCATCTCATCAAATGATAAGAGCTATCTTTATTTTTGTAAACATGTATCAAAGGAATATTCCCATGCTGGGGATTTGGGGAGAATGTTCCTGTGTATGTCAGTGAGCTAGGATAAGACTATTTTTTTAACTTATATTTTTATCACTTTAGCTCAAGTTGAGCACCTTTGATTTCCCTGGCATGGAAATTGCCAGGAGAAACTGTCAAACATAGTATGACAAGGAAGCTGTTGTTCTTCCTCTTAAGGAGATTATCAACTGGCATAAAGATAATAACCAGAAAACAAAAAATAAGGTAAGGCATAAGGATCTAAGGGAGAAGAAACCAAGAGTAGAGTCTTGATCAAGGATGAAGCAAAAGAGATGAGTCTTGAAGGAAGGTAGATAGCAACAGGGAGACATGTAAGGAGGAAAAAGGGCCTGCATAAGCAAAAGCCCAGAGGTGGAAAAGCTTCAAATAGGTTTAATTTGCCTGGAGCCAAGGGAAAGCTATCCCTCTTGTAATAAAAGTATTACCTAAGAACCATGCAGATTTTAATGGTGAGATCAGTGCCTAAAACACATTCACATGAAACTTTGGAACCTCTAAGTTAAAGAAAAAATCCACAAGTACTTGGGGGTAAAGGTGCTACTGAAAAAACTTAAATCAGACTGACCTATTCCTTCTTCAAAATGCAAAGGAAGACCATGGAGCAGTATATTTAGAGGTTGAGTGGATAGTATCAGAGCCCAGTAATCCTGCACATAACTAAGTTGTTGGCTCTGTGTAAAGGCAAATAAAGAATTTCTCAGATGAACATGCATCAGAAATAATACTACCCATGCATATTTTCCCTGATGCATTATTCAAAGATATTCCAGTAAACCAATAAATGTATCAAAATGAAGAACTCAGGGATAGATGAGCCATGTCATAAAGGTGACCTATGAACAAGTAAAACAGAATTATTTTAAATAATTGCTGTTAATACAGTTACACATGTAATAAAAATGTTGAACAATCCTTAAAATGGAAAAATAAATAAATTTGTGGAACATGCCCCATTTCCCTCACTGCCTTCCAGCTATGCTGGCTTTCTTTTAGTCATTTTGGTACACTAAGCTGTTTTCCACTCCAGAGCCTCTTCTTGGGCTATTCTTTCTCCTCAAAACCTTCCCCATGCTTCTTCACCCGGCAAACCATTCCTTGTCCTTTAGGGAATGTATAAGTTTGCTGGGGCTTCTATACCAAAGTTACCACAGACTGGGTGCCTTTAATAATAGAAATTTATTTTTTCACACTTCAGGAAGCCAGGAGTGCAAGACCAAGGTGTTGTTAGGGTTGGTTTATAGGGAAACCTCTCTTCTTGGCCTAATTTAATACCGCTGCCTTCTACCTTGTCCTCACATGACCTTTCCTCTGTGCGTGTGGACAGAGAGCGAGATCTCCAGAATACCTTTGTATTCTTAAAAGGACACCAGTCCTTCTGGATTAGGCACCCACCATAATGACCTCATTTAATGTGAATTTAATGTGAATTACCTCCCTAGCGACCCTGTTATCAAAAAGTCACAGTGGGGGTTAGAGCTTCAACACAGGAATGTTGAGGAGACACAACTCAGTTTATAACAGACGTCAATTTAAATGGCACTTCCTCAAAGGTACTCTGCCAGCATTCTGCACATCCACCTCAAAGCTGTTGTTGAGATTTATAACTATATATTGGTCCATAGGATTATTTAATGTCAAATGCCCGCACCACGCTGTCATCTCCATGAGGAAAGGATCATGATGTTTTGTTCACCACTCCCCTCGTAACTTACCACAAGATAGGTATTCAGTAAATATTTGTGGGATCATAGCCTGCAGAATCTTATGAGAATATAATATAGCAAGTGTGGATGGAAGAACGAAGTAATGAACACTTTCCTATCTGTTCCTGGGTGGTGGCAGGAACAAGGATGAATTAGGACAGTCTGTGTGTTGGTAATATGTAACTACCAGCTCTCTTGGACAGGAGAGGGAGTAGGGAATAGCATTTATCAATTTCTTTGGTGTAAATACTCCCACAATGTCTGATCCCAGGCTACAAATGTGACATCACTGAACCCAAAACCTGGGGAGAGGTTCTCAGTAGCACATCATTGTTTAATATTTTTACCTGCCAAGCATAAATGTACAATAATTAAGAAGCAACATGTTTTGAGAAGTACCTTTACTATTAATATAATTATTTAAGCAATACTTCTGAGAATTCAACAACTGGCTTTTGCCAGCTCCAGCACACCACTGACAGATAGTTGAATAAAATTGTAGAAATTGAATGCATAGAGATTTATAATTTGTTACCATGCAGGACAAGAGGCAAAAACAGTGCTAGCTGATTCTTAAATTTTAGACCTGAATGTCGAGGAGAGTGAGAGTAGGAAGAGCAGATCTGAGCGGAGGTGCTGATTATTCTTGGAATCTGTTTATTTCTAGAGAAACCTGAGAGCAGTTTGAAATATAGGTCTCCCTTATGCTCAAAGAAAGGGCCATCACTTTAGAAATCATTTGTTTGAAGATTATTGCTGAACCATGAAGGGGAATAAGAGAAAGGAGGACAGAACTTTGGGGACATTGTGTACATTGTGGAGGCTGGCAGAGATATGTGAATTAGAGAAAGAGATACAGATGGAAAAATCCAAAGAAGCAGGAGGCTAATCAGTACAGGGATCAAACAGAAAAAAACATTCCTTACTGAGACAAAGTCTAAAGAGGTTCCAGTAGGATTTCTGAAGATGACATTTAGAATTCATCTTTGATTTTGGTAACCAACCTGATAGAGATTTTACCCTGTTCTAGAATCATTGGAACTGTTACAAGAGTTATGAGTCTTTTTTGGCTAATTTCGTATGCTATATGTTTCGGGGTATTTTGTATTTGAGATCATTATAAAACCTCCTCCCTTCCTACTATCAACCACAAGGAGAATCTCTGATATTTGCCACAATCCCTCAAGCAGTGTCTTAAAAACCAAGGAAGAAGGGCTTTTCAAGGAATCTTCACTAGGGATAAACACTGCTAAAGGAATGTTTTAGGGTGTGGGACATAAGAAAGTTTTCTATATTTGGCAATCGTTGCTTACTCAGATGGCAGAAAGCAATGTGAAGCAATGGTGATGCCCTGAATTGTGATGTTACGTTTACCATCTCAGAACCTTGAGTCTCCATTTTTTCCATTAGCTCTGTGGCTTCAGGAAAGTTTCCGAATGTTGTGAATCATAGAAAGGGAGGACAGAAAAAGATGGCAGTGGAGGGAGGACATGAGGCTTACGTCCTCCCATAAATTCATGGAAAATCCATCAATTTGTGGAACTGTTTGTCCATAAAACTTGCTGGATGCTGACAAAATAACCCAGGACTCCAAGAGAGAAAGAAAATCTTCAAGAAAGTGGGTAGGACAAAAGAAAGAAGAAAAAAAAGAGAGAGAGAGAGAGAGCAACAAAGCAGGTCAGGACCTGTGCCCCTGGGAAGGAGATGGAAAGGAAAAAAAAAAAAAAAAAAAAAAAAAAAACCTCTGCACCCTGGGAAGCCCCCCACACCAGTGAGGAGACCAGCCAAGACAGAGGAATAACACTGGTGTATTGGAGGAGAACACAGCAATCAGTGTAAAGCCATTAAAAATGGAAACAGTTCTCTACAAACAGTCAATGTCACTGCCCTGCTTTCCCCAACCATAAGCTGGGGTGTACAGGGGCCAGGAACTGAAACTTGAGCTTTGGAGATCAGACTCAGACAAAAAGCTGGGGCTAGCTACCTATGGAAAAACTAATATTGGTAGCACAGAGATAGCCTGGAGGGACTGGAGTCTAGAGGGACCACATTTGAAACTGTAAGCTGAAGAATTCTGGTCGGGCTTGGAGGCTAGGTGCCTTTGTTGCGGGGTGCTGGAGAGAAGGTGGGATCCACTGCCGTATCCTTACCCCTGTGAGTGCTCTCAGACTGCAAGACCCCAACTGCCTCAGCTCCAGTATGTACCCTCGAGCAGTAGCTGCTTAGCAACAGTTGCAGAGCAGCCCACAGCCCTTAAGGCGACAGAGAAAGTGGAACAGGCAGAGGAAATCCTTGGAGCAGATGGAGGGAATTAGGGAATAGCACATTTCACATGACCCCAGCCTGCAGCCAGCCAGGGGAACACTGAAGCGGCTGCTATAACAGTGCAGAAGGATCGGGGGATCATGGACAGCCCACTGTGCAGGTGGAGAGCCCCGTTTTTTCTAGGGGACATAAGGTGATTTTGGAAACAGCTCAGATGGGCAGGATTCCACAAGGGGCTCCCTGAGGAGATGGTAAGCTGCAATTTGCATGGGGACAGAGAAAGTTATTTTAGAAAGAGCACTAAAGATCCTGAGTCCTGGGAGTCTGCAAAGGGCCTTAGGGGTGGGCACAGAGCTGAAATTTACCTAGGGGATGGATAAAGTTATCCCTGGAGCAGTGTGGAGGGGTGGGATTCTGCAAGGGGCATCCCCTGAATGGGCACAGAGCCACAGTATCCCTATGAGGTGGAGAAAGTTACATTGAAAACAGGGAGAGATCCTGAGCGTCCACAAGGGGTCTTCTGGGAAGGCACAGAGACTCAATTTGCCTAGGAGATAGAGCATGATTTGGGAATCAGTGTAGACTGTCTGGAATTCAGCAAGGGGCCTCCTGGGCAGGCAGAGAGCCATAATTTGCCTAGGGGGCAGAGAAAGGTATCTTGGAAGCAGTGCAAAGGATCCTGGGTGGGTGGAGATCTGTGAAAAGCCCATTTCGGAAACAGGGCAAAAAGTCTTTGGAGTCACAAAAGCCATGGTGGATGGGGAGAGAGCCACAACATGCATAGGGGGGCGGAAAAATGAACTTTGAAACAGGTCAAAGGATCCTGAGATCCAGGTGGACAGGTGGAAAGCTCCAAAAGAGTCAACAAATCAATAGAAGACACCAAAAGAAGGGGGGAAAAAAGACTCAAAGTAACAATCCAAAGCAATGAACAGAATCGCAGTAAATACATCCTTATAAATAATTACACTGAATGTAAATGGATTAAATGCTCCAATCAAAAGACACAGACAGGCTGAGTGGGTACAAAAACAAGACCCATATATATGCTGTTTACAAGAGACCCACTTCAGACCCAAGGCCACATATAGACTGAAAGTGAGAGGATGGAAGAAGATATAACATGCAAATAGAAATCAAAGGAAAGCAAGAGTAGCAATAGTCATACTAGACAAAATAGATTTTAAAATAAAGAAAAATCATAAGAGGCAAAGAAGGATACTACATGATGATCAAAGGATCAATCCAAGAAGAAAATATAGCAATTGTAAATATATATACACCTCAATATATAAGGCATATATAGCACAGCCATAAAATGATAAATAAACAACAAAAATAATACGCAATAATAGCAGGTGACTTTAACATCCTCCTTATCAAGGGATAGATCATCTAAACAAAGAATCAAGAAGGAAACACAGACATTAAATGACACCCTGGACCAGATAGATTTACCTGATATTTATGGAACTTTCCATCCCAAAGCAGCAGAATATACATTCTTCTCAAGAGTACATGGAACATTCTCCAGGATAGATCATATCTTGGGCCACAGATCAAGCTTTACTAAATTTTAACAAGTTCAAATTATCCCGTGCATTTGCTCTGACCTCAGTGCTATGAGACTAGAAGTCAACTACAAGAAAATAAACAGCAAAAAACAAACTCCTGGAAGATAAATCATATACTATTGAGAAACCATGGGTCATTGAAGAAATCAAAGAGGAAATCAAAAGATAAATTAGCAACAAATGATAATGAAGACCAAAAACCTATAGGACACAGCAAAAGCAGTTCTGAGAGGGGAGTTTATCGCAATACAATCTTATCTCAGGAAAGAAGAAAAAGCTCAAATAAACAACCTAACCTTACATCTATAACAACTAGAGAAGGAAGAACAGACAAAGACCAAAATTAGCAGAAGGAAAGAAATCATAAAGATCAGAGCAGAAATTAATGACAAAAAGACAAAGAAAACAATAGAGAAGTCAATGAAACCAAAAGTTTGTTCTTTGAAAAGATCAACAAAATTGGTAAACCCTTAGCCAGACTCATCAAGAAAAAAAGAGAGAGGGCTCAACTCAATAAAATTAGAAATGAAAAAAGAGAAAACCTGACTCCACAGAAATACAAAGGATAATAAAAGGCTACTGTAAGCAACTATATGCCAAAGAAATGGACCGATTCTTACAAGGGTACAACCTACCAAGACTGAACCAGGAAGAAGTTGAAAATTAGAACAGACAGTTCACAAGTACCAAAATTGAAAATGTTATTTAAAACCTTCTAAAAAAACAAAAGTCCAGGATCTGATGGCTACACACATGAACTATATCAAATACTTAGAGAAGAGTTAACACCTATTCTTCTGAAACTCTTTCAAAAATAGTGAAGGAAGAAACACTCCCAAGCTCATTATATGAGGCCACCAAAACCCTGATACCAAAACCAGACAAGGATACCACAAAACCAGGAAATTAGCGACCAGTATCACTGATGAACATAAATGCAAAAATTCTGAACAAAATACTAGCAAACCGAATCCAAATCTATGTTAAAAGGATCATAGGGAGTTCCTATTGTGGCTCAGCAGTGAAAGAACCTGACTAGTATCCGTAAGGGTACTAATTATTAGAGAAATGCAGGTCAAAACTACTATGAGGTATCACCTCGCACCAGTAAGAATGGCCATCATTAACAACTCAACAAATAACAAATGCTAGAGAGGGTGTGGAGAAAAGGGTACCCTCCTTCGCTGCTGGTGGGAATGTAAATTGGCATGACCACTATGGAAAACAGTATGGAGGTGTCTCAGAAAACTAAATATAGAACTTCCATATGACCCAGCAATCCCACTCTTGGATGTATATCTGGACAAAACTTTCCTTGAAAAAAATACATGTGGAATTCCTTTGTGGTGCAGTGGAAACAAATCTAACTAGTATCCATAAAGATGCAGGTTTGATCCCTGGCCTTGCTCAGTGGGTTGGGAATCTGACGTTGCTGTGAGTGGTGGTGTAGGTTGCAGACGTGGTTAGGATCCCACGTTGCTGTGGCTGTGGCATAGGTCAGCAGAGGTATTTCCGATTTGACCTCTAGCCTGGGATCTCCCATCTGCCATAGCTGTGGCTCTAAAAAGCAAAAAAAAAAAAAAAAAAGATACATGCACCCCTATGTTCATCGTACTGTATTCACAATAGCCAAGACATGGAAACAACCTTAAATGTCCATGGACAGATGAATGGATTAAGATGGGGAATATATATATACATGATGGAATACTACTCAGCCATAAAAAGATAAACTATTGCCTTTGGCAGCAACATGGATGGAACTAGAGTTTCTCATACTAAGTGAAGTAAGCCAGAAAGAAAAAGACAAATACTATATGATATCACTTGTATGTGGAATCTAAAATATGGCACAGATGATACTATCTACAAAACAGAAATAAATCATGGTCAAGAAGAGCAGACTTGTAGTTCCTGGGGGGAGGGGAGAGGGAGTGGGAATGGATAGGCAGTTTGGGTTTTTTTTTTTGATGCAGTTGTATTAGGAATGGATGGGCAGTGGGGCCCTACTGTACAGCACAGGAACTGTGTGTGATTGGGTCACTTTGCTGTACAACAGACATTGAAAAAACATTGTAAATCAACAAAACTTTAATTTAAAAAAATCAGAACAGTAGCTCTTCTTTCAGGAGTAGTGACTAGAAGCAGGAACAAGACGAATGTTCTGGGTGTTAGTAAATACTCTTCTTCTTGATCTGGGTGCTGGTTACATAGGTATGTTCAATCTGTGACAATGTATCGATTATACACATGTGATTTGAATACTTTTCTGTATATGTTATAGTTCAATAAATTGCTTTTTAAAAAGAGGAAAAAAAATCATAAAAAGGGAAATGAAACTTACAGATATTTGCTGAATGCCTCCAGGATACCACGCACCTGGTGGTACACTTTCCTGCCACCTCATTTACGATGACAATGTATGTCAAAGAAGAAACTTCCTCAAACATAAGGTGTTATTTATTGGAAATATGGGGAGAACGGAGGACAGCCTGGGGGTAGATTAAAGCAAGATTTTGAGAGTTCCCGTCATGGCTCAGTGGTTAACGAATCCAACTAGAAACCATGAGGTTTCAGGTTCCATCCCTGGCCTTGCTCAGTGGGTTAAGGATCCAGCGTTGCCTTGAGCTGTGGTGTAGGTCGCAGACGTGGCTCGGATCTGGCATTGCTGTGACTCTGGCATAGGCCGGAGGCTACAACTTCGATTAGACCCCTAGCCTGGGAACCTCCACATGCTGCGGGAGCAGCCCTAGAAAATGCAAACACACCCCTCCCCCCAAAAAGCAAGATTTTGAAAGCCTAATCTCAAATGATCCTGTGGTGACTACATCATCAAAAATTTTCCCAGCATTAGTATTGCCTGTTGTCAGCTTCAGAGGTAGAATTGTTAAATGGAGTTTGTACCTACAAAGCAGCTGCATCTTCCTTTATGTCTGCAAAGCACACTGTACATTTAATTCAACTGTAAAACTTAGATTAATTAACAAGTTAATTATCTCTATCGTGATTTAAGAAATACAAGAAAACAAGGAGAGGTTATGTGACTTTCTCAAGGACACCTCGCCATTAGTATCTGGAAAAAGAATCTTGAACCTCATGGTCTTGTATTAAGCTAAGAGACATCTCTAACATTTAAAATTCCCCCAACCTCAAACTTTTTTTTTTTTTTGCCTTTTCTAGGGCTGCTCCCGTGGCATATGGAGGTTCCCAGACTAGGAGTCGAACCTGAGACATAGCCACCGGCCCACTCCAGAGCCACAGCAAGGCGGGATCCGAGCTGCATCTGCAACCTATACCACAGCTCACAGCAATGCTGGATCCTTAACCCACTGTGCAAGACCAGGGATCAAACCCGCAACCCCATGGTTCCCAGTCGGATTCATTAACCACTGCGCCACGATGGGAACTCCAAAATTCCCCCAAACTCTTCATCTTATAAAAGAGGTTAACAGGTAAGTTCCAGGGGGAAGTTACTTCCCTTTTATCCATATGAACACCAAGATTGGGCGGTTAACAATATTTTGTGTTTGGGGAGAAAAATATGTTTCGCACAAGTCATAGCCTCTCTTCTTTGTTTCTTTTCTTCCCACAAGTCATGATTTAGACACATGTGCATATTTGAGATTTTTGTTTGTTTGGTTTTGGTTTTGGTTTTGTTTTGTTTTTTTTTTTTTTTTGGTGGGGTGGGGGACCTTTTTTACTACCATGAAGAAGTCGATATTGTTAGGATCTGGAGTTATCCCTATTCTGAGAAAATAGTCCTTCCATTATCTGGATTTTACTGGAACCTAGGACTCAGTTATAAGGCTTACACTGTGGTTTCCACTAGGAAGAATTACGTGAAATTGTATCTAGTTAGAAGCAATGCACAATTTGGATGAAAAAATTTAGAAAGACAACACAGAAGAATAAAAAGATTTACCCCTCTGAGAACCTGCCCAGTGTGAGGGTTGCCTCCCTTTTCCAGGCTAAGTCTTACTTAGTTTCTTCTGATCGTAGTGTGAAGGCTTATCAGGAGACTAAGATGTGAAAACCACTCAAAGCATTTTTCTATCTCCCTCTTCCCTATCAAACACTGTGCGGATCAGTTTTTACATACTGTCTGCATAGTTGTGAACCTCTGTCAAAGGTAGGATTTCTTTCACTGAGGAGTCCTATAACTACACCTGGATGAGCCACTGATTACACAAGGCCCCTCATACCAACCACTAATTCATTCACTTGTTTCACAAACCTTATTGCACAGTGACTTCATGCTTGGTGCAAGGCACGTGAAGATAACAGAAAGTGCAGGATCTGCTCTCAAGATATGTTTATTATATGCTAATAAAACAGTGCTGATTGGGACTGAAAGGTGTTTTTATGACAGCAAGGGGTCTGGGACAGAGGGTGACTGCAATCCTTCCTGGGGGCGAGAGGTGGGGGAATGAGAAGGTGGAAGTGTCAAGGAAAACATGCCACCTTACAAATTTATTTGATAAATCAAACTAAAAAAAAATGGGACTCTGTAGATCTCAACACATCAGGTTTCTAATTTTTTTTGTGTTAAGAAATGTGCTATCATTTCTCAGAAGGCTTTTGCATTACCTCTTAATGTCATGTTATTTTTTGGTTTAAAACCCTTAAGCAAGTCCATACGCAGAGGCTCTCTCACTAGATGCTGACAGATTTTATGTCTGATAGGACAGAAAAAGGTAAGCAATTTTAAAATAGTGGTAATATCCCATTCCCACTTACCCTAGTGTACAAACCTCTGGGTTCCTTGTGGAGGCTGGGTTTGATCTACATTGCTCAATAATTAAATAAAAGTATTATTTGTTACAAAATGCTCACTTACCACCTTGGAGCCACTTGGCAGTTAAGCCAGTGTCCTTGTGTTCATCGGACTCATTTATATGGAGTTCTGGTACATTCCCTATACTAGTGCTTTTCTAGGCCTATGAAAATTTCTTGTGCAGCTTCCAGAACCAGTAGTATGATTGCAGAACCACTTGGGGTTTTTTTTGTTTCCCAGCCTGTTCAGTTCCCCATTGTACCTGTCCTTCAAGACCCAGTTCCAGTGCCGCATCATCCATAAAACCAACATTCTTTTTCTTCCTTGTGCTATAAATGGTTATGTAAAGTATTATCTCCATTGATAGACTCTGAGCTTCAGGTAGGATCTAAGTCACTTTAATGTTGTATCCCCTCCCTTACTTAGCCAGCACTGCAGTCCCCATTGAATGAAGAGATGGATATATCAATGAGCAGATGCACAAAGAAATGGACGCATAGAAATACAAATGAGGGGAAACAGTGGCAGACAGTGAATGAAGGAGGCTATTACCTGGTGTATAAAGGTGCTGATAAATACCTATTCCAGGTAGACATCCATGATCAGAAAGAGAAAAACACTTTGAATTCAGCCATACTTGACACATAAATGGACTCAGCCTAAAGGGTTTGATAGGAGACAAAAAAAAAAAAAAAGGCTTACCTTGGAGTTAAGAACACAGATGTGTTATTTTGTTAATATTCTTTCCAACACTCGAGGAAATTCCAATGTTCCAGCCACCTAACTCTGTAATCCAGTTCAGTGAATTAGATTGTCTCCTTGGAGCAGCCGATCTTGTCTCTGTGCTTTGTTGATCTCTTACCTCCTCTCCATTGAATCGGTTTCTACCAACTGGAAAACAAGCCATAAGTCCAGAAGTAATGGAGTTTAAAAAAATGCCTCAGAGTTTCTTCAGTAACAAAGATTGATTCTTTTATTTTCCCACATAGGATTCTTGAATTTCACCTGAAATTTCAAAATACATTCAACTCTGGAATAAAAAGGAGTAAAAGCAAGAAACACACCCACACTCTCTAGTGATTGCTTCTTATGAAGAATTTTTTTCTATTGAGAATACACTGTAGTATTTTTAGTATGCAACATTTTAATATTTTAATTATATACTTCCCACTAGACTGGTTTTAAAATTTCCTTGCTGACTTTTAGCGTATGAAACAGTTCAAGTTGAATGATTTATTAGTTTTCTTTTTTTTTCTTTTTTAGCAAATTGTACTAACAGACTGAAATGGTTTATAAAGGATAAATCCTAGTTAGATCTTGACCAATTTTTAACATATATTTTAATATAAAAGGCCTCTATGTGTTTTGTTCATTATACTTTCAAAATAATGTCTGCTTTGTGTTACATGATCAAGGAGCATAGGAAGTATAGATTTAATATTTTTACATTTTGAAACCAATCATTTTACTTGGTAATTTGTTCCCTACCCTCTGGTTGAGAATGCTCCATGATCATCAGAATAGCTATTTGAGTAGAATTAATGGATTTAAAACCTACTTAATAAAAATAATGAAAATAATTTTATGATGTGTTGCTTCCCCGATAGATTCATTTCGACTTTTCTTTTCTCTTTGTTTCCTTGCAGCGCGGGAGTTGGCCGGACTGGTTGTTTCATCGTAATAGATGCCATGTTAGAAAGAATAAAGCATGAAAAAACTGTAGATATTTATGGCCACGTAACTTTAATGAGAGCCCAGAGGAATTACATGGTTCAAACAGAAGACCAATACATCTTTATCCACGATGCACTGTTAGAGGCAGTGACTTGTGGAAATACCGAAGTGCCAGCTAGAAACTTGTATGCCTACATTCAGAAGCTGACACAAATAGAAACAGGGGAGAATGTCACAGGAATGGAGCTCGAATTTAAGGTATGATATTGGATGTAATGTGGTAATTCAGGAGCAAGTCATTCTGGAATTGTCTTTCTTAACCTTTCAAATTTGTGAAGTTAACAAGATTCACTTGACCTTCTCCTCAGATGTCTGACTATAAAACACTTTCTTCCTCTCTCACTTTTCAATTCTTTGTTTCCTAACAATACCTTGAGCTCTTTTGTGCCCTATTTTAAATCAAGAGGTTGTATTCTCAGGGCATAATATTTAAAACTTCCATAGGCTATAGGGAGCTCACCAAGTAGAAGTGAAAAACAGTGCAGTTCAAAAAGTCATTTGCTTTAAAGTAAACAAAACCTTTAAATCCAAAGAGGAAATCTTTACATTGCATTCAAAGCATAAGCTAAAATTATCTTTGTCAGATTTTTCTTTTTTTTTTCTCTTCAACAGCGTCTAGCCAGCTCTAAAGCTCACACCTCAAGATTCATCAGTGCCAATCTTCCATGTAATAAATTCAAAAATCGCCTTGTTAATATTATGCCATATGAATCCACAAGGGTATGCCTGCAGCCTATCCGAGGAGTGGAAGGATCTGATTACATCAATGCCAGTTTTATTGATGGATACAGGTATATACCCTTGCTCCCCTGACAGTCCAAAGCCTTGATATTTACATGTGCCCTAGTTTCATAGCCAGAATGAATTTCATCTCAACTCAGAGTATTTCGTTTCTGCATCGGTCAGCATTCAGTACCTTGGTATTTGTTTTTTTATCGTTTTGGAGAGGAGTAAGAAGCAGCAGTCGTGGAGTTTATTAATCTGTCCTTCCATGTTCTTCTTTAAAAAGCCATTTGATGTGGAAGGAGTTAATAAAGAAGCTGTTTTGTACCATATTATAAAAATTTAATAGATTGTGTGAGAGTCATTTCTACAAAATGAAGCTGTACAACTAAGTGTTTCTTAAGTGATTTGTATGACGCATGGAATTGAGCTATTAGCATTGCTCTAAAGTTTAAACAGTGATGATCAAGACATATATCATCATTTTAACAAAGCAATTTCTTTTGCAAAATCTACAGAATGTGTTAAATGTTCTTATTTGAATACACAATCTTAATGGGAATTTACTGCAATAGCATTAATAATATGCCCCCCCCTTTTAAACTGGGTTTGATGTTTGCATATCACATGTGAAGCCTTTGCATGTTTTGTGATTACTGTCACATGCTATTTTCATTCTCTGGGATTCAGACAACAGAAAGCTTACATCGCTACCCAGGGACCCTTGGCAGAGACCACTGAAGACTTCTGGCGGATGCTCTGGGAACACAATTCCACCATCGTCGTGATGCTCACCAAGCTGCGTGAGATGGGCAGAGTGAGTGTCCTCACACAAGACATTTATGCCAAAGAGAAATGAGGATTTCATTTTAAAAACCCGAGTGTCAGTGCATTTCTTTGAAATTCAGAGTGCTCTGGACGTGTTCTGGACTATTCATGACCCTGTGTTGGTTTTTAAGCTGCAAAGCCACATGAGGTTCTTGAATGTGTGTGTTTTGAAGTAAGATCTAGTATTTTATTTCCAGGGAAGGACAATCATAGAGACAAAAAAGGAAGCAGATGCCCCTGTCTGACTTGCTCTGACATTCAACATGTTCTTGTTTCTTTTTGCTCTGGACAAGCTGGAGCTTAAGTGCCATCATTTCTCTATATGAAAGAAGTTGACTTGCTTTTACCTCTGAGGCAGAGTTTTACTTGCTAATCTTCTACTCCCATTAAACAAAATGTTGGAAAGTTACATAGTTTTTCTAAGGATACAGGCTGGTAGTCTCAGATCTACTTTTAAAAATGATTATTCTGAAAAACACATAAAGTAATATTAGAGACACCTAAGGACCTACCACTTAGATTCAGTAGATACAAGCATTCTGCCATATTTGCTTGAGATATTTTTTCTCTCTTCTCTGTATAAGTTCAGCTGTGGAGATGAACCTAAACCCGAACTTTTAGAACCCACAGAGAGAGCAAAAAAATACCAAACTAGGAAAGAAACTTGACCTTTCTGATTTGGTTACTGACACTGCAAGACTTCGCCAAGTTATTAAATCTACCTTGGGTCCAGGTTCCTCAACTGATGAGGGAAATTGGACCAGGTCAATTCAGAGATTCCTTTCTATGTTCACATTTGCTGGTTCTCTTCATTCCAAACCACAATGGTGAATGTCAACTCTGCTGGTGCAATTGTGATTGACATGGCCAGCATTACGTCCAAGGACTGACGTAATTGTTTGTCTAGCTTGTAAGTATGAAAAGGCTTACCCTATCAAAGTGTTCAATTCAATTGATGTGTCTTATGCACCCACTATATGCCAAGTACTGTGCTTGACACGGTGGGCTGATATTGAACCACATGATCTCCCTATCCTGAGGGAGCCTGAGGTTTCAAAGAGAAAATGGGTCACATCCATTGGTATGGCCTTAAATTCTAAAATTTTAGTAATTATAGATATCAAATATATAGTTGGATAATAAGCAAAACTTTATTGACACTTTCCATAGCTTGATATTAATTATCTTTTTTTTTTAGGAGAAATGTCACCAATACTGGCCAGCAGAACGATCTGCAAGATACCAGTACTTTGTTGTAGATCCTATGGCTGAGTACAACATGCCACAATATATCCTAAGGGAATTCAAGGTCACGGATGCCAGGGTGAGTTGGCACAGTCCTGTGCTCTTAACCGTTAGCTAAAAAGTGATCTAAAATGCATCTCTGGGAGAAACATTTTCCAAAGCAAAAAGAAATCACCCATCCTGGAGGAAATTTTTTTTTTTTAATATAAGAGTAACTTTTCCTCTGTCTGGCAAGTTTTCTCACAAGCCCAGGCCTGGCTCCCTTTCAAATATAACATCTGGCAGCCCAACTTCGGGGACGCACTTGGTGAGTGTGTGCCGGGAAGCATTTACTGATTGGTTGGCTGCGCTTACATTCACCTTCTCAGCTCATTCTCTTTGGAGCTTTTTTGACTTCTTTATTACTTGAGGCTGTAAATATGTTGTTGTTTTGCTAAGCCCTTTAGGTCATGTGGGCTTAGAGGTTAATTTGGTATGATTTTAAAACTGCAGAGCAAATGGCATTCTTTAGAAGAATTTGACAAGCTTTGCACATTCTAATTTGATTTCTGGCCTGGTTTATTCCTCAGTGTGCTGATGTGTCTGTCCATGAGAGCTATGCACCCTCGACCCTTGCTGGCTAATTTTCATTCTGCATTTCTTATCTCAATTGCTGAGTCCAAGGTTCAGGCCTGATGTAAGATGTTCTATGCACAAACTTTAATATCTTTGCCTTTGGCCACTTTCAAACCATGATTACAAACACATCTTAGGAGAGAGTGGGGTCAGTTCAAAGCCCCATTTTGTTTTTGGACCCTGTCACAGTGGATGGGTTGCATAAAACTGAAGGGTGGAGCTATTTTTACTTGACCCATTATTTTCTTGTGTGTGTGTGTGTGTGTGTGTGTGTGTGTGTGTGGTTTGTTTGTTTTGTTCTGTTTTTTTCTGGAAAGCTATTTTTCAACCAGTGCTCATGTTTAGAGATTGTCTGCTAATCCCCAAAGTCTGGCCCTGGCTGTTGACCTAAAGTGAAAGAGAAATTGGTTAGCAGGGTGCTTGGCCCAGGTGACAGACCTGTTAATCCCTGAAAGTCTGAAGTCTTAACTATTCTGAAGGTGACTATGCCCAAGACAGCAGTTAAGTCCCTAGGTCTCATTTTGAGTTGCCTAAGCAAACATCTCTCAGTTACCTATTGTTTTTTAAAAAAGGAGAAAGCATGCTCCTTCAGAATTTGAAGATAGATATGTGAATGAAAATTTTGAGGGCCTTCAAGCAAACTCACCAACCATTTTCGATGACAAAGTATAGGAGCCAGGCTCTGCAAATGGCAGAGACAACTTCTTTACTGATCCTCACTTGTCCAAGTTAAATCCGAGCACAATAAGCAAAAGAAATATTGAAGCAGGAACTTGTTCATTTGTTGCTTTTTTTTTTCTTTTTTTTTTTTTGCCATTTCTTGGGCCGCTCCCACGGCATATGGAGGTTCCCAGGCTAGGGGTTGAATCGAAGCTGTAGCCGCCGGCCTACGCCAGAGCCACAGCAACGCGGGATCCGAGCCGCGTCTGCAACCTACACCACAGCTCACGGCAACGCCGGATCGTTAACCCACTGAGCAAGGGCAGGGACCGAACCCGCAACCTCATGGTTCCTAGTCGGATTTGTTAACCACTGCGCCACCACGGGAACTCCGCTTTTTTTTTTTTTTTTTAAGGCTCCCCATGATTGTATAATTTTCTTAGCTGCCATAACATTTGCTGTTTGTGCTCCTACTGTTTTTCTAATCTCCACTTCCCACTTTAGAATGTAAGTTGGCACTTGAGAATACAGTGTTGTTAAACAGGTAACCTTTAAATGTAATCAGGTGGTCACGCCTCCAAATCATAAAGGTTTATGCGCATGACCTCTTCTTGCTGTTAAAAGCAACTGTGGTCAGAAATGAAATCCCCAGGACAATCAGAGGAGGAAAAATCTGTATTATCTAGCCTCTGGCTTTCCTTCGTGTGCTTTCCAAACCTTTTCCAGAAACAGAGGGAAGTAAATCACGCTTCCATGGTTACCGTCCGTGAGTTGGTTATGGGGCCAAGCAGTTATTTTCATATTCCTTGGTATTCTCACAAAGTTGATATGATCTTCCTATTTTATTTCATTTCCCAAATGATGCCAGTCAGGAATATGCCCTGTTCCTATGGATAACCCCAGGCTGAGTGATATGTTTCCATATCCAGTTGGTCCTTACTTTCTTCTCAATATTACTGAATGAGAAAGACTGGGTCTCCGTCTACTGACCCAGAATCTTGGGAACATGCACATTGTATCCAAAAGGACTTTAACAAGTAGTGAAGTGATACAAAAATGGAAAGGAGGACCAAGTTAAAGCCTTAAACTGGTATCAGGGCCTCCTCAAATGGGATCAGCCCCTCTAAACTTGGAATTTGGATTCTCTCTCTCTTTCTGTTGATTTAGAGAAGAAAGTTCCTGGTCATAGTTATTATCCCTGCTTCTGTAGACAAAGGGTCCTTTTTGCTTTTGTTGTGCTTCCAAAAACACTGAAAAATTCCAGAAGGAATCAGAAGTGCATTAATACCTCCTTTCCAGACCACTTATATACATCATGGATCAGAGCAGTTCTGCCTAATCGCTTTAGAAAAGAAAGACTCCTCCTGCATATAATTTTGGTTTACCTGTGTTAAAGCCTCCCACAGACATCTCAGTTCCTGTGATCAGCCAGGAAGAAACCTTTTTCAGAACACAGCATTTATTTACTAATAATCTCTCCTATCTCCTTGAAGGATGCCTCACTTCTTACTCAACAGCATAGTGGCCTGGCACACACCATGTACCCTGCCATGGACAGAAATCATATACCTCTGAGACATAGGGGGGTCTCTAGGTTAACAGCAGCTACCCAATTTGTGTCAGATCCTTTCAGTGTCACAATTTGTCACTTGACAATGCTGCAAATAAGCCAGCACAGCAGATGGGAAGGTATCGTGGCAAAAGCAAAACCTCTGCTCAGGATGCCATGGCTGGATGGTCCTTGCAATATTAAGCTAATGTATTCCGAACTTTTGGTTATGTGTGTGTGTGTGTGTGTATAAAATTATAGTATAGTATAATTGATTTACAATATTTTGCCAGTTTCTTCAGTACAGCAAAGTGACCCAGTCATACATGTATACAGTCCCCTTCTTATACTATCTTCCATCATGGTCTATCCCAAGAGATTGGATGTATTTCCCTGTGCTATATAGTAGGAACTCATTGCTTATCCATTCTTAATGTAATAGTTTGCATCTACTAACCCCAAAACTCTCAGTCCATCCCACTCCTTCCTCCCTCTCCCTTGGCAACTACAAGTCTGTTCACGTCTGTGAGTCTGTTTCCGTTTTGTAGATAGGTTCATTTGTGCCATATTTTAGATTCCACATATAAGTGATATCATATGGTATTTGCCTTTCTCTTTCTGGATTCTGAACATTAATGTTCCACTTTGGTTTTGAAGGCAAACTTTTTGAAGCATTTACACATATTGAAATGAGGTGGCTCTTTATGAGAATTCAGGTTTTTAACGGGGCATTGTAAGAATAAATAATTTGAAGTTTACATGCAGGTGAATGCAGACAGTGTTAATAGCAGGTAAGATACAAACATAACTAATTTTCTAGTTAAACATATTTCCAACTTTTTCTTCCTTTTTTTTTTTCTTTGTTGGAAAAATGATGCCTGCTGCTGTGGTCTGGGAAATGACTGATCCTCCCCATGGCCTCCTTTGTGGCTGGGTACGTGGCTTTCTTTCTAAAGGATGGGCAGTCCCGAACCGTGAGGCAGTTCCAGTTCACCGACTGGCCAGAGCAAGGAGTGCCAAAGTCTGGAGAAGGATTTATTGACTTCATTGGCCAAGTTCATAAAACAAAAGAGCAGTTTGGTCAAGATGGACCCATTTCAGTCCATTGCAGGTGAGTTAAGAATCAGGAATGATGTGTTTCCATTTGTGCTTAATGCACTGATAACTTTGAAAAGATGTACTATGTCCCCTCACTGTTGGTACCAGGTTGTTGCGAATCAGCATAATTGACATTTTACTTTTATTTTTCTCAGAAATCATTATAAACCCTAAAGCACAGACTCATTTCTCTTTCTTTCCATAAAGTGAAAAAAAAAAAATCAGAGGATGATTTTTATCATCAAATTTTACCTCTTGTAACAAAGGATCAAATTGTGTTTTTCCTTGCCTGTTTTACCATAATAGGAATTGTTGGTACATCCTGTAGTGATCATTTGTTCAGTTAATCATTTCTTACTTGTTTTGCTTTTATGGCATTACTCTGATAACTATCTTTCTGCATATTTCTCCCATGTTTGTCTTGAGAAAACCTTAAGTAGTTATTAAGCCTTAATGACAATACTAATTCTTGCCAGTCAATAAGTGATTAGCATGGTACCTCAGTTAAAATTGCAATTTGCTTGAAAATTGTTGCTATATCAGAAAATGAAGCACCTTCAAGTTAATTATTTTCAATAGTTTCCACAACATTTTATAATTCAAGTCATTGAAGTTAATAGAAATAGCAAGTAAATGGTTCAGAAAGGACACTCACCATAAATTTAGTTCTTTTGGTAGTTGCTATGCAAAAATCTTCCAGCAAAAGGAATTCACCTAATTTTTTTAAAGTCTCTGTTTATAACCATCTAGGGTCAAAATCTTGAGAGGGTTTATTAAAAAATTTATTTCACTTCCCCTCACAAAATCCCAAGCTACAGTTCTCAGTGACATGGGAGACAGAGTCTCAAAATAGGAGAAATATTAGACATGAGTTTACGAATATCTGAACTCCAGTCCCACTTCTATCATCATGCATCTTTGGGACAGCAGGGGAATTTCTTTAGACCTCAATTTTCTCAGCTGATCTATAAGACCCTTTCTAGCACACTCTGTTTCCCAGACATGTTAATATCATATGAGAAGCAGACCTTATTTATACATATTTCATTTCTGTTAAGTTCATCCAACATCCTTTGCTCTAGACAAGACAACCAAAGAGCATGTAGAAAATGATGCATGGGCTCGATATTCAGACAAAGTGGATGGTATACATTGGACTTGAATTACCTGGATATTCCCCTTAATTTTCCACGTAATTTGCCAAAATCCCAGTTTAAAATTTCCAGTGTTAACTATCAGGAATATATTTAACACATTTTTAAACTGTAATCATTCCCATGAGTATAAATATATGTGTATGTAGGTGTGTGTTATGTCTCATTGCTTTTGTCACAAAATTAAAGTTTCCTTTAGTATGTACTCCTTTACTATGACATGTTATTCACAGATTTTATATGTATATCTTAAAGACTTCCAGATATTTTCTCTTATCTTGAAATATTTTTAAAAATCACGTATTTTACTTATAACATTACTAACATGATAAAGTCAATCAATTAAGAAATTATAAGGGCAGTGTTTGTTATTTTCTTGAAAGCACCCAGTAGAAAGCCAGAAAACCTATGTTTTTCTTATATCTGAACAGTCAAATCAAGGTAAGATAGACTCTGAAGGACCTGGACCATTCAAAAGAAGATTATAAATCACAGTCTCTTGGGATTAAGGGAGACTTTCAAGGTTGAAAGAGACCTTCAAGGTCATCTATTCCATCTTTACAGAGAGCACTGACTCCTCCTGGACATTCTTAGTCACTTTGTAAAACCTGCCCAAGGATTTTAAAGCCTTACTTAACATTTCTGTTAGGACTCTTTAGAAAATCCAGTTTATAAAGGGATCCACTACTTATGTATTAGCCGCATCCCCCAGTAAATGAATCCTTCCATTTTCTACAGCCAGTGCCCAAGCGTTACACATGCTATTTAATTAGGATCCAAAAGTGGAGGGATTTTTCAGATTATTCACTCTTCTCATTACCTAAACCTCCAGTTGCTTTCCTACTTCTTAAGAACACAAAAGCTATGAATTAATTTTCTTTTCTGACTGCAGTTACAATTCTGGAATTATCTTAATAAAGAAAACAGAAACTTAAAACCTGGCAAATGTGGTGTAAAGAATTCTGATGTTTTAGCCTCAGAATATCTAAAAATAGTAGATAAGTGTATAGCTCAGTGGCTCTTAACTTTTTTAGTTTAGAGACCACTTTGAAAGTTAAAGTTATGTTATAACTGTTAAAGTTATAAGTTTCAGGAAACAGAAATATATGTATACATACATTTATACAATCTGTACATATGATATTCACAGACCCTTCTGAAGACCAAATGATGACCCCATATCAAAAAATCCTGTTATGGAATCTTTTCTCATATCAAAACTAATGTCTGAATTTGCATAGTCTATATACTTTCTTGTTGTATTTACATGTGTAGGTGATGAGCCATCCTGCACAGATTTTACCTACAAGAAAATTTGAAGAGTCCCAATTTATCTCACCTTATCTGAATTATTTCATACTTTAAAAATATTAAGGCAAGGTCTATAATTTCAAGATCTGCATGAAGAGTATAAATCTATCTTTTATTTACCCTCCATTTTATCCATTTATTTTACAATATTTGTTTTCTGTGTCTTTCCAAAATGGTGTATAATCCCAGTTGAAAAGTCATTTTATTGTACAAGACTTAATCCTAATTACTCCGCATTCATTTTCACATGTTATCATGGAACACTATCCTAAGAGTGATCATTTTGTGAACCCAACACCATATTTTCCTGAACATTGTGTAGAAGATCCTGATGTGATGTGGAAGCTGGTAGATATATGTCCACTTCTAAGCAAATGTGGCCCAGGTTATGGGTGTCTCATTCAGTAATATTGCCTTTGTTATTACAACAGTGCGGGCGTTGGAAGAACTGGAGTCTTCATAACACTAAGCATCGTTTTGGAAAGAATGAGATATGAAGGCGTAGTAGATATCTTCCAGACGGTCAAAATGCTAAGAACGCAACGACCAGCCATGGTGCAGACAGAGGTGAGAAAAATTTCTAGGAGTTTGTCACATGTCAAGAGCCAAATAAGCAATGAGGTCCTGCTGTATAGCACAGGGAACTATATCTAGTCACTTGTGATGGAATATGATGGAGGATAATATGAGAAAAAGAATATACATGTATATATGTATACATATGTGTGTATATATATATGTATGTATGTATATGTATGACTGGGTCACTTTGCTGTACAGCAGAAATTGACGGAACATTGTAAATAAGCTATAGTGGAAAAAAAATCTTTAAAAAAGAGCCAAATAATAGACTTTAGTGTTCAAGATCTCCTAGAGTCCAGACACTCTCAACATGAGAGGGAAAATACAGGAAAATGCTATAGGAAAAGCATCCAATTGTTTAATATTTTTGAACCTTATTTTCCCTCTCTTTAAATGGGAGTGGCAGAGTCAATGTCTTAGGGTTGGTTTGGAAGTTATGTAAGATCTATTAGATTGAACCATGTTAAATTGTCTCTATTTGACCATTTGGGGCCTATAAAAATGGCAATTTCGTATAATTCATTATCTATATGAATGTGATACACAGTGCACATATTAACATATCTAAAAGGCACAATCCCTATTAGATTTTAGACCCTTGCCCATTTTACTTCTCTATTCTCCTTTTATATGCCTAGGTATTATAATCAACTTCTGTACATTTCATTTCTTAATAATGGTATTTTCAAATAGTTATATCCTGGATATGCTCTAGAGAAATTAACCTCCCATTTTCTATTCCAATAATTGAGATGAAAATTCTGATTTTTCTCAGAATGAGTTCATGATTTAGCCAATCTGGCCTACTGACTTCATTTTAAGGATAACATAACTGATAGATAGTGTTTCTGTTCCCCAAAAGGCTACCAAATTATACAATGTATATGTATTCCTAAATTCATCACCCACGGTAAATTCCAGACTGTGGTTTCAAAATAGTGCAAGCATTTGGCTTGCAATACTCAAAACATTATGTCAGCCTGACAAACTTAATGCATGTTGGAGGTGACAGAGGGAAATTGGACGTTTAAAAAGCCTTAACACTTAGCCAAGCAACTTACTGTGACAAGACAGGAAAGCAAACTCCATTTATTTTGCATTACCATTTTTATTGTAGAAAAATGCACATTTAAGCAAAATAGAAACTATCTACTTTCAGCCCCATTGGCTTCCAAAAATAAGTTTCTTTTATGGAGAAAATCCTACTTTTTCTCATCCCTTCTCATCTGTATATTATAATTTTTCCATCTTTCTAACCATGCCCCCACTTATTCCAGTTTGATGGTGCTCATCCCTGTCTGAAAAAGGACATTTTTCATGCTGTTTTAGTTTAGCATGTGTCTTTCTAGAACAGACAACTAGCAATCACACTGAATTAGGCCAAATGGCACTGATATTTCTTGACATGGGTAGCCAGTCTTGTGATGCCATTATCGAGGAATGAAAAGCTTGAAAGTTGAGCATGCTCTGGGGCCATGCTCCTCACCAGAAACCTTTGGCTGCCTCCCTCCCTTATAAGCACATCAGAAACAATGTTTAGCAATTCTGATTGTTGGCAACAAGGTCTATTGTCTAATAAGATTTTTTTTTTTAATTCAAAGTTTTTTGGCAGCATCCTTGAAGATAAATGAACCCATATTTTCCTCAAAACAATATGTGCCTGTACCAGCCTCTCTTAAATATACAAACTGAGAACTACTTATGACAAATGATTGAATAATTATAAAAGACAGCTGTGACATATAAGGAGTTCACATGTTTAGTTGGTGGTAATTGTTTGATGCTACTTGAGAACTGTTCACATTTGTCTGGAAGATAACGTTCACACAAACTGTCATTTCTTTGGAATTAGGAGACTATTTTAGTCAAGTTGATTGGTGAAGTTAGAAACACTGTATTTGCTAATGGGTCTTTGCTCCAAACAGCGGCTGGTCATTGGATTGAACTGATTCATGAAAGTAGTAATTTTGCCCCCTGTCTAGATATACCTTTGTCTTCTAATATCAATTTTCATTTTTCTAGTAAAATAAACTCATGGCCCCTTCTCCTCTTTCTCTTCATGCTTTGTCTCCTACAGGATCAGTATCAGTTCTGCTATCGAGCCGCGCTAGAGTACCTGGGCAGCTTCGACCACTATGCAACGTAGAAACCCCTGACCCACTTTGGATTTTTACTGAAGGCCCTTCAATATCCATGGAGTCTCTTCTGAGCCATACAGGGCACTTGAGAAGTCCTTCTTAACTTCTAGCTAACAACCACTTAGTGGGACTATCAAACACAAAACAAATTAAAAAAAATTTAAAAAAAATTAAAAAAAAAAAAACAACTCTTCCAGGTGGACCAAGAATTCACAGTTTAATAATCTAACCTGAAAACTAATAAAGAGAATCCTGACTGATGAGGAATCTGAAGGATTTTATTTACAGATACCTCAAGGATTCAAAATAAAGGGAAGAAGAAATCACAGCAAAGAACCACCATCTTGTTCAGGATTGCTTGATTGGGTGCAAGGAGAAATGGCCTGAGTGCGGCAGTTCAGGGCAAGATCTTTGCTGGCTTCTCATGACAAAATGGACTCTGCTTTGACATCACCCCTTCCCACCATATTACTCATAATAACATTTTAGGGGGAAAGCGGGGTGGGGAATGTTTAAAAAGAAAGTCTTTGATTTAGTTTTGTAGTATTGTAAAGATACTGCTGACCTGTGCTTCATTTTTAACTGTGTAAACTTTTTTTTAACAAAATGTATCATTCGATAAAGTGAATTTTAAAAAAGTTACATAACTCTTCATTTTTTATTTCTAAATTGTAGGTTTTTTTAAGCCGTAGAACTGTTATCTGTAATATCTTGCTGTAGAAATGTCAAATAATTTGAAAATTTGCACATTTTTGTGCAGTACTCTTAATCTACAGTATCGGTCTTGTCTGATATTACTTTTACACTTCTGTTCGGTTTTTGTTGGTGAGAAAGTTCCCATTCTCTTCACATAATCAAAGAGAATCGTTTTGTTTTGTTTTTTGGAATCAACAGGGAGGCGCAAAGTATAAAGTTGCTGCTAACATATATACATATATATCCACATTTTATAAGGGTGTCTATGTATATATAGACAGTGTGTCCACACAAAAAGATAGATATAGCTATCATTCAGTTCTTCCATGCTTTACTTTTTAATTTTTTTAAGGTAGAAAAGCTATTGTAACATCGTTTTCAATTTGTTATTAATTTTATGACATACTGATATTACTTAATATTAAAAAATTTTAATTTTTAAGGGAAATGAGGAATGCACATCAGTGATTGTCAAACCTCACCCCCTTAATTTCCTAACCAATCTTTTCCACTGCCCCAACCCACCAAATCATATCCACAAATACTATTTTGTTAGCCAGGCTTCCAACAAAGTTCAATATTTCTAACACTCTAGTGCAATAAAACATTATTAAATATCTAAGAGGTGTGCATGTGGGAAAGGTCAGTGCATATCCCTTTAGGAGGGGAGAATGTTGTAATATATCAGCTATTCAAGATGTTTAAAAAACAGTGTATTCAATCGTATATTGTCTATAGTATGTGCTATGAAATTTGCATTTATGATATGTAACAGGGGCAAAGCCAAACTCATGTTACTCTGTTCAGTCAGAAACATTTTTTGTGGCATACAGCATTCCTGGGAAGTGCTGTTCTTTGTTTTTTCTTTTGGTTTTAGTTTTGCATTTAGAGTGCCTTATAATTGATGCCTATTTTAATAGCATTTCTTTTTAGCTTTCAGTTTATATTTTCATTAGTTGTTCATATATGTTTCTCTTCCAATTAAAGCATTATCTGTTTACCACATGTACAAAAACTCTTTGAATAATATGCATTCCTAGTTTTCAACCAAGTCGGGGATGTTAGTGATTGTACCAGCCCAAAGCACTTGGATAATCAGGGCCCTTCTTCCTTTCATAATTGCCAACATCAGGAAAAGCTACCAGTTTTTTTTTTTTAATTACTTTCAAATCTGCTCCGGAACATTCAGTAACCACACTAAACTTATTTTATTAATAAACATCATTGTCAACTTTGAATATATTTACTATTTCATTAGGATTTTTCTAAAAGGAGAAATTAAATATATATAAATATATATATATATATATCTCCCCCCAAATTTTCAACATAATTCTACAGGAAGCCATGGATGATGGCATGAGTTTGCCATATCTTACATGATTTTAAAGAACTCTCAAAATATCTAAGGAAACTCTTAAAGAGTTTTGGTGTAATATTTTGGTTTAGTATTAGCTTCATTGATGTTCTGCACAGAAGGATTTTTTGTTGTCCACATTTTCCCATTACTAGAAGAATGAAATCCAAGAGACCAAACACTTGCAAGCATCGTATTTGAGCACTTTTGTAAAAAAGAAAAAAAAAGAAAAGAAAAAAAAGAAAATATATAATACTAAAAAAAAAAAAAAAGTATCTAGAAGGCTACCTCAGAATGAGACTCTCTAACCTACATCAGAACCAGAGAAGAATGTGCACTATGTGGGTCTGTTGTTTTCTTTCAGTTTTTATCTTTTGGAGATTTATCCAAGTGCCAGATTACTCAGTGCTATAATTTTCATTTAGTGAAACAAAGGGGGTCAGACAGACATTGTATCATGCAGATACGCCATATTGGACATGTAGGATCTGATGGTGTATTGCACACCAGAACCATCAGCCATTGAGCAGGTTCTTTCCCTGATACAAAAACTGCCCATTTGGCAAGGGGAAAGGGGAGAATAATCATGAGAAGAAAATGAATGGGATGCATACCACAGACGAACAAGGAGGAGACGATTCCAGATACCTTACTGTTCAGGAGCTTTTCCGAGAACTAACTCCCTTACTGTCATTGATGTGCATTCCACTCTGCTTTTCTGTACAACCATTATGTTTTATTTTCCCAGGTAAACATCTTTATCTACTATTACCATAAACTTACAAGTTTCCAATTATTTTCATCATCATAACCAGTACGGTGCTATTATTTACCTATGTATGTGTAGTTATGTATAATTTTGTAATTAGTTACAATGGTAAAAAAATCAAAATATATAAAAAGTGATTTGTACAGAACTTTATTTTAGCTCTTTTTTAAAAATGATTTGCATGGTTAGACAACGGCGAGGACAGCCAGGGGAGGGAAGGGCCTCTAGGGAACTTTGCACTTTCTATACCTTTGTACTATGCACTGCCCTATTGATTCTACACCCAATAATGTTATTACTTGAACCCATCTGTAAGAAACTGCTTCAGAAATTCATTTGTGTGTATGTAAAACACCCAACATAGAAACAGGAAAGGAAAAATTCTTCAGTAATGTACAGATTTTTTTTTTCTTTCCTGTTTCTTGTTTTTTAGTTTTATGTTTTGTTTTTGTTTTGTTTTGTTTTTTGGCTTTGCTTTGTTTTAGGCCCTTCTTTTTATTTTTAATTACCTTTTCTTTTTCTTCTTTTGCATTTCGGTTTCCTTTGGGTTTATGGGTGCCCTGATACTCCAGCAGAGATCAGAAGGCTGCAGATCCATCCTCTCCATCCGTTATGTGGCTTTGCCATCCAAGCTTGGAGTGTCTTTACAAAGATAATAACAGTTGTGTTCTTTGCTCTCGTTTTGGATGCATAGACTGAAAAATTTAAAAAAATAACTTGTAAAATGGCTTGTTAAAAAAAATACAATTACCTCTAATCAGTAGTACGCGTAAATGTTTTACAGAATGAAAGGCGTGCTTTTTATTTTCTTACTTCGTTACATTGGTGGCGAAAGAAGTCTGTATGAAAATCAGTTCTTTGCTGACACAAGTTCCATTTGTTACAAATGAATTCTAATAAAAATGTCAGTGTTATGCAGCCCTGGCCTTTGCTTTGTTCACTCAAGCACTTTGATTTTGAACTGACTCTACATGTTCCCCCTTCTTCCCTGGTTATCTAGTTCATTTCATTATACTAATAGTATACCCAGAGGCTGCTATCTGCAGGTGTCTGCCTTGAGGTGAGCACCTTTCACTGGTAAGCAAACTGAGGTTTAGAGAAGTAGTTTGATCAAGTTCACATAGCAAAGAAAGAGACCTTGGTTTCCTTTAAATTAGAGATCATGGGCAATCTTTAATTCTGAGCAAAATGACTACTATATACATATAAATTCATTGCAATATATATAAGTGCAATCATCTTGAAAAAACTGGTACCTTTCATGCACATAAAACTTTGGGAATATGGCTAAGAAAATATTTTGCTGACTTTATTCAGTTATTCAATATTATGGGTCAGAACTGTTGTAGGCATTGAGAATGAAACTGTGAACAAGTGGGATACTGCTGCTTCTTGCATGGAGGCTGCAGTCTAGGGAGAAAGAAAGGTGTTTACTAAATAATGATAAAATTACATTCTGATATGTGTGATCAGGGAAAGGAGAGATCCATGAAGTTAGGACTTTCTATTATGGGGGACAGAAAATCTAACTGGCATACAAGGAAAGGAAAGTGCTTTTTGGCTCATATATTTAAAGACAAAGAATGGGCTTATATTGAAAGAGTAGGAATATATAATAAATATTTAGGAACAACTGGATTCAGGACTCAGGTGATGTCTTCAGTATTTAGTGTCTCTCTCCTCCTCTCAGCCTCATTTCTAATTTCTTAGTGTTAGTTAAAAGCAATCTGTGTGGTCCTTGGAAACTCGAGGATCTTAATACCAAAAAGCAGGCAGGTAGAAGAGTTTATGTCCCCAACAGCACAAACAGGAGTCCTTGAATGGAATGGGTGCTTGCTGGCCCTCACTGATGTGACTTGGGACAAGTGATCATCTCAGGGTCACAACTGTGGATAAGAGAATATGCTCAAAGAGCTGCCAAATCAAGAAAGGTATAAGGTGGCAGTCATCCTGCTAAATAGCAGTGACTGACTGCAAATCCACATCATGAGTTAAGGTAAGGCAAAGCACATATGTGCTGGGTAGTGGTACAACTATATGTTGCCATGGAAATAATAAGGAAATGTAACAATTCCATTACCCAAAAAATATTTTGGAAATCTTGATACTGAATAGACAATTAAATTCTTTTTTTCTCCCTGTTTCTTTCTCTACACCTAAATTATCCTTTAATTTTATAGATTCATTGCCCTATTGATTGATGGTGTAGGCATACAATCTCTAAACAGGAAAAAGAGGGCATACAATCTCTAAACAGGAAAAAGAGGACAAAAACTTCAAGATGAATCATACTTAATATTCTGATCATTGTGATGTACTGTTTTAAACAGACATCTGATTGAAGTGCCAGATAACAAAATAGCTAATTTTACAAACATACATACATGCAGCACTCATTAATTAATAATAACTCAATCATTAGTTTAGATCTATTTTACTTAGTCATATTTATGATTAAACTTCAGAAGTTAAGAGAATTTCAATGAAATACAATAGTTTAAAATTATAAATCTGAAAATTATCTCTCATTTTTTAAAAGGATTTTTCAAGTTATAAGGAAAGAAATATGGTAAGGAAACACGATGAATCTGAAATTGTAGATTTTATTATTATTTGCAAAAGAAAAGTGAAAACAACATAAATGTCCAATAATAGGAAATGATTAAGGAAAAAAATGTATATATGTGAAATTGTATATATGTAAAATTTTATACACCCCCCATAATTCCATATATAATGCACTACCATTTAGTTATTAAGTGGTTAAATAGTTTATGGGAAAAAAAAATGACATGAAAAATTGTTATAATACATTTTAAAAGGAGGTATAAAATTATGTTTACACATTAAAACAAAGAATTAAATGACTTGAAAGAAATGCAGCAATTATTAAATGATGACTGTGATAAAATTGTCTTGCACTTTGTACATCTTCTAAAATTTTTACCATAAGAATTTTTAAATAGCAAAGTAAGGGTGTTTAAAAATATAGGAAAAGATGGAGTCATTTTTAAAAATCAATTTAAAAAGGCAAGAATGGAAAGAAAAAAAAAAAAGAACCTAGAAAAGAACCCAGAACAGGTAGGACAAATAAAAAGAAAATAATAATATGGTAGATTTAAACAAAAATTACATTAAATATTAATGGAGCATAACTGATTTAAAATATAATTTTCAGTCTAAATATGTAGTGCCTATAAAAATAAAAGAATGCTAAAAGTAAAAGAAGATCAATAAACATGCCATGCAATCACAGTCAAAAGAAAGCTGTGCTGAGTTTTATTAATTTCAGCCAAAGTATTACCAGATAATAAGAGAGTCAATTCCCACTGAGAAAAATTCAATGCATGGGAAGATGTAATAATTCTATGTTCATAAGCACTTTGTCATACAGCTTCAAAATAGAGACAACAAAAATAGGTTGAACCAAATAAAACTACATATATATCCACGACAGGGGAGATTTTTAAACACTTCTCTCAATGACTTGTGGTTGCCATGGGCAAGGTGGAAAGGAGCAGGATAGATTGGGAGTTTAGGATTAGAGGATGTAAACCATTACATTTAGAGTGGATAAGACCCTATTACTTAGCACAGAGAACTATATCCAATCTCTTGTGATAGACCATGATGAAAAATAATGTAAAAAAGAATATGTATATATAACTGGGTCACTTTGGTGTAAAGCAGAAATTGGCACAACATTGTAAATCAGCTATAATTTAATACAAAAAAAACCCCACTTCTTTCAACAGTTGATAAAATTACTGTTTCAGGACAGACCCCAAAAATATTTATCAAGGATATAAAAGATATGAATAATCTGAGTAACAAAAGGCCTAAGTGACCTATGTACACCTCTAGTCAACAACTTAAGAATACATTCAATAAGAACTGCATTTTCAACAGCACATGGAATATTTTCAAGAGCACATGGAACATTTACCAAAATTGATTAGGGATTGGACCATAAAACAAGCCTCACAAATTTTGAATGTTTTAATTACACAGAGTGTATTTTCTGACCATATTAGAGTTCAACTGGAAGCCAATACCAAATATATTTAGAAAATTCCTATATGTATGCATGATAATCTTAAGAAATACTCTTCTAAATAGCTGATAGGTCAGATAAAAAAAATCACAATGGAAGTAAGAAATTATAGCTATAAAATTATAAAATACTGCATATCAAAACTTGTAGGATAAAACTAAACTGTGTTTAGAGAGAAATTTATAGCCTTAGATGTGTATGTTAGGAAAAAAAAAAAGAAAGATTGAAAAACAATCATCCTGGTTTTCACAAATTAGAAAGTTAATTCTACCCAAGAAAGTAGAAGGAAGGAAATAATAAAGAAAAATAATAAAAAAATTTAAAATAAATATTCAATAGAGAGTATCAACAAATCTTAAAATTTGATTATTTGAAAGGCAACACAATTGGTGAATCCTAGCAAATTGATTTAAATAAAAATGGTGAACAAAAAATATTAGGAATCTTACAGGTGCATTAATACTTCAGAACTTACCAGCATTAACTACTATAATAACAAAGTGTCCATATTCACAATTTATAACCAACTCCTATATGTACAAAAAAAGGCAGCCAACTGAATAAAGATTAGTCATTAGGCTTGAATAGATGTGTCACACTATACCTATAATATAAAAATAACTAAAGCTCAAAACAAATGAAAACATACTTAATTTAATATAATAGGGAAAATGCAAGTAGAAGCCACAAGGCAATAACAATACGCACTCACACAGAACAGCCAAAATTTAAAAAACTAACAATATCAAGTTGTTGGTAAGGATTCTTGAGGTCTGAGTGAATGGTACTTACACATACAAAGCTTCTATGAAACTGTGTGTCATTCTCTTTTATGAGCATACACTATGCTTGTTGGAAAGCAATTTTATTAACACTGTAGAATATGGTTAAACATTCTACAATAAAGTAGAATATATGCATATCTTATCCAGTAGTTTTACCATTTTTAATCAAATAACAAAGAGAAATGCATGCATATGTGAACAAGTGTCTAAGAACAGAATACGGTTCTATTCACTGCAACTTTAATCATATAGCCAAAAATTCTAAGTAACAGGGAGTTCTGGTTATGGCTCAGCAGGTTATGAACCCAACTCATATCCATGAGGATGCAGGTTTGATCCCTGGCCTTGCTCAGCGGGTTAATGATCTGATCAGGCATTGCTCTGAGCTGTGGTGTAGGTTGCAGATGCGGCTGGGATCCCCTGTTGCTGTGGCTGTAGCTGTGGCTGTGGCATAGGCCAGGCGACTGTGGCTCTGATTTGACCCCTAGCTGGGGAACTTCCATATGCTGCACATGCGGCCTGAAAAAGAAAAAAAAAAGAAAAAGAAAAATATGCCATGCATAAAAAATACACACTAGGTGATTCTCAAGTGGTTCCCTCTTAGGAGGAGAGAGATAATCAGTGATTAGAAGAGCACAAAGCAAAGTTCTTGGGTGCTGGAAATATTTTATTTCTTGTTCAAGATGTGGTTCCATAGGTAATTGTTTCATTAATTTTATTTATTAAGTTTTATTAATGGCTTTTATGTATTCACATATATACACATATATAAAACAAACTGGTTTTCAAAATATGAATATTTTAGCAGTCCTTGTCAATGTACAGGATCCATCCCACTTTTAGACCATAGGAGGTCCTGGGAATGACATGAAATTCCACACAGAGTGTGTCTAGATAAGGACCACTCACTCATAGCCTGGTGAGCTATTCAGTGTTTCTAAAATTTGGTATAGAAATAAATGCTGTTAAATTTTAGTGCAACCAAAATTATTTTGGTCTCCAGTTCTTATCATTTTTTTTATTTACCAGGACTGGAAATAAAAGGGCTAAATGGGAAGAGACATTTATTTACTCTGGATTAGACTACTATAGCTAATAAAGTTTGGGGTTTAAATGCCTGTAGGTTAGAAGGATTCAGGTGTGTCTCAACATTCTTCATTGCACTGCAAGCTATCCAGCAAGTTCAAAATGTGGATCATTGGCTACCAGGACAAAGAAGCCTGAGAGTATAGATTAATCAGGGCTAGATTTATATTGTTTCTGGAAAATCAACTTAAAGTGCAGAGCCTATTGATAGGACAAAGTCATGTATCAGGAAGAAAAACAAAACCCTGGTATCAGACTTTGATTCAAATCTGATCTTCATTATTTATTAGCTGAATTGGTCCTAACTAAGCTACTTAATTTTCTTAGCCTTGATTCTCTCATCTATAAGATGTAAATGAATTATCTACCCTCTGGGTTTATTATACAAATTAAAAATAATTCATATAGGAGTTCCCGTCGTGACTCATTGGTCAGCAAACCCAACAAGCACTCATGAGGATGGGAATTCGATCCCTGGCCTTGCTTCCAGTGAGTTGGGGATCCAGCATTGCCATGAGCTGTGGTGCAGGCCAGCAGCTTCAGCTCCAATTGGACCCCTTGCCTGGGAACCTCCATAGGCCATGCAGGTGTGGCCCTAAAAAAAAAAGACAAAAAGATAATCATATAATATGCATGATAGTTAAGATTCATGGAGGATTTATGCTCCTTGTAGATAAAACTCAGTATTTCCAATTTCCCATTAAAAAGGCACATATGTCTTAAAAATATTAAAGAGCAAAAACAATAATCATCTATAAAACATCTTATAATAAATTAATATGCATAGTTTGATTCTTTTTCCTGGCTATAAGACACTCTTTCAAAATATATAAGAAATAGCCATTTCTGCAAAGTTATTCAAGAACTGCACTACTGATTTCTCCTGTATTGGATGGCAAGTTAAGTACTGTGAAATAGACTTGGTTGCGCCATGTTGGTGTTTGGATTGTGCTTTGTATTGCAGAGTGTTTTATAGTTATTAATTATTGTCCGCACAATATTGGGAAGTGGACCACTGTAACCTTCTCAGAGTACTAATTAGACCCTTGCACAGAAAGAACGTATAACTTGCTGAAGGTCATTCACTGAAGAAAGCACTTAAGTCTGCAGGAAAAAGATAGGACCCAGTTTGCTGAAATATAAATTGCCACAAAATAGAAATCCAGAAGTCTAGTAACTAATCTGAGCTCTGCTACTCACTCTGTAATCTGGGTAATTCATGTAATTTCACTCAGCCTCATTTCCTCATATGAAAAACAATCAGAATGACTCAAAGACATTATTGAGATTGAGATTCTAGGATTATAGTAACCTAAAGTCTCTTGAATGGAAACACACATTGACAATTTTATCTGTAAAAATACATCCTGTCGGTTAGGAAAGTCAATAATCATCTGAAACATGTTGGACTCGGTTGCCAAAAAGGAACAAAATCCAAGGTTGAGTGGAAAAACGCTAGAGGAAACCCCAGGGAACTACATTTAACCTTCAAAAGACAATTATGTGTAGGAGACATGAGATTTAGAGTAGGTCAACCAGGGTGTGAATCTAGCTGCATGACTTTTCAAAGCCTGTTACCTCCCTTATAAAAATAGGTATAGTACTTCTCAGGATGTTCTTGTGAGGAGTAAAAGAGATGGCATAGACAAAGGACAAAGTGAGTAATAACTAAGTTATTATTTCTAGTAATGAAATTAAAACATAGAAGCGGTGAATTTCTGCTTGTCTATGCCAATATGGTAATGTGTAGCATTGAAAATACTTTTCAATACATATTCAATAAGAACACATAATTCTTTTATTCCTGCCCCCCCCCCATTTTTTTTAGGGCTTCACCTGTGGCATATGGAACTTCACAGGCTAGGGAACTGCTGGCTTGTGCCACAGGACAGCAATGCAAGATCTGAGCTGCATCTGCGACCTATACCACAGCTTACTGCAACTCAGGATCCTTAACACACTGAGCAAGGCCAAGGATCAAACCCACATCCACATGGACAGTAGTTAGGTTTATTACTGCTGAGCCAGTATGGGAACTCCTACCACTCCTCCCCTTGGAAATGTTCTGAACTAATAAGAAAATGTTTTGAGCTAACTAATATCATCTTGGAATTCCAACTGTGTACTCTACAAGATGCTATTAGTAAAGGACTTGTGATTATTGATAAAGTCACCTGCATGTCTAACTGGACTGTTTATTCCTCCACTCATACTTTCATTGATTCAGCTATTTGTCAAACACTCGTTCCTTTTCCTTTGATAGACCCTGAAAACAACATAAGATTCCTATCATCAGGGTGCTTCTAGAATAAGAATGAAACTTTACATCAACAAATCACTGCAAGAGAGCAACAGGAAGTAAGCTGATCTAGAATAACTCAATTCTACCCAGCAAAGGCAGCCTAGATACCTTGTTGTCTAAAAGGTATATTACATCTTGAAACATGAGTAGGATTCAATCAGTTGGACAAGTTTGGAGAGCACATTAAGGGCAGAGAAAAGAGTGAGCTAAAGGTTAAAGATCAGCCCATCAGGCTAAGTAAAAGACAAGAAATTTGTCATGGGGGTTGCATGGCGACATGAAGTTCTAGCAATGATAGAGGGACATTCTGCTGAAGAGTTGGCTTTCATCATGAAACTAATCAGGTGCCATGGGAGGAATTCATGCACAAAAGTAGCATTATGAACAAATGGAAAGACCAAAAACCTCCCGCTCAGAACTTCTATAATCACAAAACTATTATCTGCAAAGGAGAATGTTCAGTCCATCACTCCCTCCACCAGGCTAACCTCTGCCTCATCATCTCTAAGCCACCAGAAGGTGTTATCTTGATGTACCATGGTTGTACTAATAATTATGCCCAATAAACTTTTGTGACTTCACCCTCTATATTCTCTATGTCACATCATGTTCTATTTGTTCCTTACTTAAGGTTTCTGTCACACTAGATCCTATATTTGTTATCTTAGTTCCCTTACTACATAAAAAGTTCCTTTAAGGCCATAATTACCAGTGAGCACAACAACTGTGGCTTATGAGGCAAGAATTTAGGCTTCACCCACCATAGACACATCTTTTTTGCTCCAAGGGACGATTTGGTAAATGAATTTAAGGCTTCGCTTGGGGATACAACCATCTACCTTCCTTCCTCTTTAATCACACTTGATCATGCCAGCCTCAAGATGTAGATGTGAACTAGCAGGAGGTAAAGGGGAAGGAGGATAAAAGGTATCACCAAAGCTTAAAAAGGGATTTAAAGTGTGCTGCTTTTAGTAAGTGGTACCCACACTCTCATTCCACTTTCATTCCCTATAGTGAAACCCATGGCTAGTTGAGGTCAGAGCACAATTCAGTCTTTCTGTTATCACGCTATCATTTTATACCATCCTTAACTTCTGCCCACATCTCACAGATCCAAATCCCTTGAGGATGCAGGGGTCCTCTATCCACAGCTCATTTTTTAAAAAATCTAATCCCAGTAGAATGGGATATGAAAAATTTAAAAGCTCACTAGATAAGCATTCCATGAGGGACAGACATTTTAATCATCCAGATTATCTGCTGCAAAAATCACCCCAATGATATGTTTTTAAAACACAAAGAATTTAACAATAGATATCCATTTAAGTGGAGGATATTTATTAGACATTTTTGCTTGGCTGAGGATGCAAAGATGAGTTAAATGCAGCACTTGCCCTAAAAGAACTTTTCTCTATGTACTAGGGAATATTAAGATAACTAATACAGGACTGAATGTGACATGAGCTTTAAGAAACATACAAGTATAATATGATATAGGACAGGAGATATATAGGGTGAGGTCAGAAAGGTTTATATTTTAAAAAAATTATTGGTGTAGAGTTGACTTACAACGTTGTATATATTTTGAGTGTACAGAAAAGTGAATTAGTTCTACAAATATATATCCATTCCTTTTCAGATTTTTCCCCATGTAGGCTATTACACAGTACTAAGTAATTTCCCTGTGACTTATCACTTATGTATATAGCAGTGTGTATATGTTAGTCCCAAGCTCATAATTTATCCTTCCTCCCAACATTTCCCCTTTGATAACTATAAGTTTGGTTTCAATAACTTTGAGTCTGTTTCTGTTTTATGAATAAGTTCTTTTGTATCATTTTATTAGATTCCACATATTAGTGATATCATATGATATTTGTCTGTCTTTGTCTAACTCACTTCACTTTTTGTGATAATTTCTAGGTCCATCCATGTTGCTACAGATGGCTCGATTTCATTCTTTTTATGGCCAAGTAATATTCCCTTGTATATATGTACCACATCTTCTTTATCCATTCCTCTGTCAGTGGACATTTAGATTGCTTCCATGTCTTGGCTATCGTGAATACTGCTGCTTTGAACCTTGGGTTGCTTGTACCTTTTTTTTTTAAATATAGAATTTCCTTTTATTCAATATTTTCTATTTTTGACCTTTGGTTAAAGATCTATTTGTTTTTTCCACTGTACAGCATGGGGACCAAGTTACACACACACACACACACACACACACACACACACATACATAACTTTTCCTCCCACTGTGATGTTGCGATATAAGTATCTAGACATAGTTCTCAGTGCTACACAGCAGGATCTCATTGTAAATCCATTCCAAGAACAATAGTTTGCATCCGTTAACCCCAAGCTCCTGATCCCTCCCACTCCCTCCCTCTCCCCCCGGGCAACCACAAGTCTATTCTCTAAGTCCATGATCTTCTTTTCTGTGGAAAGGTTCATTTGTGCTGTACACTAGAGTCCAGTTAGAAGTGATATCATATGGTATTTGTCTTTCTCTTTCTGACTTATTTCACTCAGTATGAGAGTCTCTAGTTCCATCCATGTTGCTGCAGATGGCATTATGTCATTCTTTTTTATGGCTGAGTAGTATCCCATTGTGTATATAAACCAAATCTTCCTAATCCAATCATCTGTTGATGGAAATTTGGGTTGTTTCCATGTCTTGGCTATTGTGAATAGAGCTGCAATGAACATGTGGGGCATGTATCTTTTTTAAGAAGTTTTGTCTGGATATTGCCCAAGAGTGGGATTGCTGGATCATATGGTAGTTCTATGTACAGATTTCTACAGTATCTCCAAACTGTTCTCCATAGTGGCTATACCAGCTTACATTCCCACCAACAGTGTGGAAGGGTTCCCTCTTCACAAATCCTCTAGCACTTATTTGTGGATTTATTAATGATGGCCATTCTGACTGGTGTGAGGTGGTATCTCATGGTAGTTGTGATTTGAATTTCTCTAATAAACAGGGATGTTGAGCATTTTTTCATGTGCTTGTTGGCCATCTCTATATCTTCCTTGGAAAAATGTCTATTCAGGTCTTTTTCCCATTTTCCCATTGGGTTGTTGGCTTTTTTGCTGTTGTATAACTTGCTTGTATATTCTAGAGGTTGAGCCCTTCACAGTTGCATCATTTGAAACTATTATCTCCCATTCTGTAAGTTGTCTTTTTGGTTTCTTTTTGGTTCCCTTTGCTGTGCAAAAGCTTGGCAGTTTGGTTAGGTCCCATTGGTTTATTTTTGCTTTTATTTCTGTTGCTTTGGGATACTGACCTGAGAAAATATTCATAAGGTTGATGTCAGAGAATGTTTTGCTTGTGTTTTCTTCCAGGAGTTTGATGGTGTATTGTCTTATATTTAAGTCTTTCAGCCATTTTGAGTTTATTTTCGTGCATGGTGTGAGAGTGTGTTCTAGTTTCATTGATTTACATGCAGCTGTCCTGTTTTCCCAGCAATGAATAGACTTTATTTTTACCATTTTATGTTCTTGCCTCCTTTGTCAAAGATTAGCTGACCATAGGTGTCTGGGTTTATTTCTGGGTTCTCTATTCTGTTCCATTGGTCTGTCTGTCTGTTTTGGTACTAGTACCACACTGTTTTGATGACTGTTGCTTTGTAATATTGCTTGAAGACTGGGAGTTATGCCTCCTGCTTGGTTTTTGTTCCTTCGGATTGCTTTGGCAATTCTGGGTCTTTTGTGGTTTCATATAAATGTTTGGATTGTTTGTTCTAGTTCTGTGAAAAATATGATGGGTAATTTGATACGGATTGCCTTGAATCTGTAGATTGCTTTGGATAGTATGGCCATTTTTACAATATTAATTTTTCCAATCCAGGAACATGGAATATCTTTACATTTCTTTACATCTTCTTTAATTTCCTTGATTCATGTTTTACAGTTCTCAGCATATAAGTCCCTTACCTCCTTGGTCAGGTGTATTCCCAGGTATTTGAATTTTTGTATTCCTTTTAAAAGGGGTGCAATTTTAAAAGGTATTGTATTTTTGTATTCCTTTTATAATATTTCATTTTTAGTATACAGAAATACAACTGATTTCTGAATGTTAATCTTGTATCCTACTACTTTGCTGAATTTATTAATCAGTTCAAGTAGTTTTTGGGTTGAGTCCTTAGGGTTTTCTATGTATCATATCATGTCATCTGCATACAGGGACAGCTTTATCTCTTGTCTTCCTATTTGGATGCCTTTTATCTCTTTTATTTTTCTAATTGCTATGGCTAGGACTTCCAAAACTATGTTGAATATCAGTGGTGAGAGTGGGCATCCTTGTCTTGTTCCAGATTTTAGTGGGAAGGCTTTCAATTTTTCTCCATTGAGTATTATATTTGCTGTGGGTTTGTTATAAATTGCTTTGATTATGTTAAGGAATATTCCCTCTATACCCGCTTTGGTGAGAGTTTTGATCATGAATGGATGTTGGACTTTGTCAATGCTTTTTCTGCATCTATTGAGATGATCATATGGTTTTTGACTTTTCTTTTGTTAATGTGGTATATGATGTTGATTGATTCCTGTATGTTGAATCATCCTTGTGAACCTGGGATGAATCCCACCTGGTCATGGTGTACAATATTTTTGATATGAATTAGGTTAGCTAAAATTTTGTTGAGAATTTTTGCATCTATATTCATCAAAGATATTGGCTGATAGTTTTCTTTTTTGGTGGTATCTTTGTCTGGTTTTGGAATTAGGGTGATGATGGTGTCATAGGATGTCTTTGGGAGTGTTCTTTCTTCTTCAAAGTTTTGAAAAAATTTAAGGAGGATAGGTATAAGTTCCTCTTTGAATGTTTGGTAGAATTCGCCTGTGAAGCCATCTGGTCCTGGGCTTTTATTTGTAGGGAGTGTTTTTATGACGTATTCAATTTCATTTCTAGTAATCAGTCTGTTCAGTTGGTCTGTTTCTACTTGATTCAGTTTTGGCAGGCTGTAAGGTTCTAGATAGTTGTCCATTTCTTCCAGATTTTCAAATTTGTTGGCATATAATTGTTCATAGTATTCTCTTATGGCTTTTTGTATTTCTGTAGTATCTGTTGTGATTTCTCCTTTTAGAATTGGGTGGATTCTCACTCAGATTTGGTTTGATGTCATTAATGATGTTATTGCATACAAAGGAAGGGGGTGAGGTAAGGTTTATTACTGATGTAACTGAGGTATCTGGGAAGACAAGGCATTCCTCTCATGTAGATCTGAAATGGTTTGAGGAACAATGGAAAGAGACAGGCCTGGGTTTATTATGATTAGGAGGCAGGGCAGGGTGAGGTTCCCATATGGCAGAGGCCTTGTGTTTTGACTCTCCTGATGGCACTAAAAGAAGGACTTCTTATCTATTTGTCCAGATATAAGGCACAAGAGGTAGAAGGAGGTAGGGCTTAAAAGCCACTAGAAGTTAAATATGAAACAATGGAGTCAAACTCCTCATTGCAATCCACTACAGTGGAAACATGCTGCCCTTGCTTTGGTTAACTCAACTTTGAACCTCTTCCTAGGTTTGGCAAATTCACCATCCTGTGAAACTTGTACAGAAATGAGACTTACCTTCTAGCCTTCAGGAGTTAAAAAACCCCAGACATTGGCCTTCTCTGAAGCCTAGAAGCTTGACTACAGGTATATAATCCAAATCAATTCAAGTAGGAAACAAGGTTCATTCAAAGGTCATTGTTAATACCCAGTGCTGACAAGAGCAGAAACACCAGTAGAGGCAACTTGCTGTAGTGACTACTGTGCCCTACCAAATTCTTCAAAAGGTGTGACTTTGGCTATAGTCCTGGCAACCTGCCTCCTTTGATTCTTCCCTATTTATAAATTTGGTTCTCCAGGCCTTTCATCTCTCTGTGAACCAGAAAGCATCTCCCCACAAATTCTTTTCTGCTTAACTATCCAAAATCAATTTCTGTTGTTTGTAATGAATAATCCTGACTAGTTACAACATACACACACACCCACACACACACACAGGCACTTGCACATTCACATGCAGGCACATACACACACTGAGGAGGGATGCTACATATATAGAGACACAAAGGTAGAGCGAAGAAATAAATAGCTTAACTTTGGCTTTTCAACAAGTCTCTGGTATGTTGCTCCATAATTAGAGTGGCTGTATCCTAGAGATATTCTCTAAAAAGGAAATACAGAAATGGGAAATTATAAGCCCCCAATTTTAGATTCATCAATTTAAAAAAAACATTTTATATTAAAACTGTTGATCACAAGATATAATTGTAGTTAGTAAGAAATCCTTAGAGGATAAGAAGATGGATGGCACAAGTACCTTTGAAAATGCAAAGTGCTGGCTGTGTGAATATCTTAATAAAAGGACATATAAGCATCGCATATTTCAATAATATAAGATTGAGTTTATATGCTAAGAATGACCATAACCTCTTCTGTGATATCCTCTTATTTAGGTACATATATTATTATTATTTCTTATAGAATATAATCCTTAACCTTGAAGCTACAATTGTTGCCAAAATATTTTATATATTTGTTATTTGATATTGTATTTACTATCTGTATGATGTTAGAGGAAAATTTGTTAGACTATGTTTGTTGTAGCAAATTGAACTTAACCTTTGAACTTGAAATGTACACATCGGTTCTGTGATGATTTTCTCATTATAAATGATTGTGCTAACTTCATGTTCTACATGAATATAAATGTCTTAAAGTTACTCCCTAGTCAAAGAGCCTCAGCTTAATCCTTCATGCAGTTTATGAAAACTAAGCTTGGAGTTGTAACACACCTGTGTGTAAAAGCAATGAGAAGTTTCTTTCAGCTACAGAAGAAAATAGAAGTCATTGTCTTCTAATTATAAATAGTGAAAAGTTAAACATACCCATGCATATAGATATAACTATAATGGATGCATTGAAAATGGATACCAATACTTCTGAAAGCTTGAATATTTCTATTATTCTAGAGACAAGAGCAAAATCCACCTTGGAAGGCAGATGGTTTTCGAACTGGTACTCTGTTGGGCTGTCAGGCTATCAGATGTGAAGCCAAGCTCCTATGCTGGCACGTGTTTTAAGTGTAATCATATGAAAGCCTGTCTTAGATATGAAAAGAGTTGTCACCTCTATAAATTACTGTGTTGCTTGAAAGCCATCGCCTACTGGAGACAAGATAGGCTGGTTTCCCCCCTTAGAAACAGGTTACTTGCTCACCTGGGCACATCCTTGGACCACCTTTCCCAAGTTTCCTTGCAGATAGGCATGGCCATGTGACTGAGCTCTAGCCAATAGAGAAAATGAAAGAAAGTAATGTTCTGGGCCTGAAGCCTGGAAGAACTCCCAAATCTGACTCTATCTGCTTCTCCCCTTTCCTCTGGCTAAATGCAGATAAGCATAGTATCCTTGGAAGCCATAAAACGAAGAGGATAGAAACTTAAGGTAAAAGATTCTGAATCTCTGAATTACTGCTTGAAGAAGACCCATTCTCAATTGCAAAAATCCACTCTGAATTTTATGAGAATGGGACATAAATGCCTATCATGTTTGAGTCATTACATATTTCTGGTTCAGCTGGTAAGTTAGGCTGGGCTCTGCAATTTAGGATATAGTGGAGCCTAGGGAGAGATGTGGCCGCTGGAGTATCTGGGTGGAGGAGCAGTGATACGAAGTCTCCAGTTAAAAAAAAAAAAAAAAAAAAAGGTCTTTTTTGCTTTGTGATTTTGTGTTGTTACATATTAGCACTTGATCATAGACATAATTTGGGGGAAATGAGGGAAGAAACTCTTCCCACTCTGTCACAGAATTTGGGGGTAGATGGTAGAAAGAACCTCAGGACAATGGTAGCAGTCCAGAGTAAGAGGTTGTCTGCAAAGATTAAAAAAAAAAATGTTTGTGACAAATGGAAGACTTCTCTGAAAAATGCTCATAAACCCTTAGCTATGGAAACGATAAAAGCTGTAGCCATGTGACTTGGTCCTCTCTTATTTCTGTGTTAAAAGAAAGGTGGCTTCTGAAAGCAAGAGAATTAGGATCTCCGACTTATATAGTCATATATTTGGGGCAAAATATATTTCAAAGTATGCACCACCATGCTAATGTAGCCGGCCTCACCCTAGCTAGTTTCAAACCCCTGCCTACTGGACAGATGAATCAAAGGCCATCTTTGCATCTTTTCAGTAGAGACAGTGCCCACAGAGAAGCCACATTCTCAGATTCTAGTTTTAAAGGCATCAACATGGTGTGAATCAGAGATATCCACAGGGAAACTATTTTCTTTCTGCCCCAGTGATCTAATGAATCCTCTGAAGTGCAGAGTTAGAAATGCATAGGGTACAAGAAGCAAGAAAGAAGCCATAGAGGAGTATGTCTTGTCCACCATCCCTTTCCTGTACAAGTAGAGAGGGTTGAGAATAAGAGTAGAGGATATCTCAGAAGTTTGGGTACTTCTAGTGTAGGGAGATTGATGTCCTGCTCCCTTTATGGAATATTTCAAATTTTGACATTTCTCTCAGTTTTCTGTGTGTTTGTTTACTTATTCTTTTAAGAACTGAAGTTGGCAAGTATTTCTCACACCACTGCCCAAGTGATGATAGAGGTCAATAGAGATGAGGTGGTGACAAGGCAAATCTTGGCATCAGAGGGGCCTGATATCACCATCTCGTATTTCCTTCCTAATAATGACAGACACAGAGAAGGCCATTTGTATCCAGGAGCAGAGGACTTTATCCAGAGAGAGCTTCAGCCAGGAAGGGGACATTCCACATAAAATGCATGAATAGACCACCCAAACTGGGGATTGAAGGAAAGCTGCAATTTACTAAAGATTGCCAGTGTCAGAGAATTGAGTGTGTACCAAACAAACATCTGCAACTGTCCAGTTGACTGCCTTCTGCAGAAAGTACTGGGCATTCATGGAGGGAAAACACATGCTGGACAGGACATCATCCATGAATGAGATGAGACAGAACAAGAAATAGACCCTTCCTCCTCCAGCACAATTATTGGGCTGTTAGCAAAACCCTTTAAGAATCTCATTGGGCCTAGGTATGTATCCCAATACTTATACATGAATGTCTACAGCAGCATTATCCATAGTACCCAAAAGTGTAAACAACCCACATACCCATCAATTGATGAACAAAGAAGCCAGATACAATGGAATATTATTTGGCAATAAAAAGAAATAAAGTATGGATTGATGTTACCGTATGAATTAATATTTAAGACATTATGCTAATTGGAGGAAACCGACACAAAAGTCTACATTCTGTATATTTCCATTTATATGAAATACACAGAAGAGGCAAATACATAGAAATAAAAAGTAGATTCATGGTTGCCAGGGACTCGGGTATTGGGGAGAATAGGAAGTGAAAGTGATTGCAAATGGGTATGAGGTTTCTTTTTAGAGTGATGAGGATGTTCTAAAATGATTGTGGTAATGGATGGTTGCACAGCTCTGTGAACTTTATAAACATCATTTTATTTTATTTTATTTTATTTTATTTTATTTTATTTTATTTTATTTTGTTTTATTTTATTTTATTTGTCTTTCTGCCACTCCCCTGGCATATGGAGGTTCCCAGGCTAGGGGTCTAATCAGAGCTGTAGCCACCAGCCTATGCCAGAGCCACAGCAATGTGGGATTCGAGCCGCATCTGCGACCTACACCACAGCTCACGGCAACACCGGATCCTTAACCCACTGAGCGAGGCCAGGGATCAAACCTGCAACCTCATGGTTCCTAGTCAGATTCATTAACCACTGGGCCACGATGGGAACTCCTATAAACATCATTTTACTATTCACTTTAAATGCATAAATTATATGGGATGTTATACTGAGTTAACATCCCAATGTTACTGTTATTAAAAATAGAATCTTATTGGGTGTTAGAGGGGACTATGGGGAAGAAGATGTGAGGGGCTGATGAGAATCACTCATAAACTAGAAATAACTAAGTTATTATTGAATCAGCTGAAAAAACACATGAACCTGATTTACTACTTTCTACTATTTTCAGCAATGGAGATTGGTCAGTTGTTGGTTCTTTTGGAAAGTCAAATTTTTGATATTCCTTTCTTCCCATTATTTTCCTCCCTTCCTTCAAGTTTCCCAATAAGAGAGACCATCCAAGACCTGCAGTCCAACAGTTTGAGCCTATATAATCTCTCTCCCCTCTTGTCTTCTCTACCAGATGACTTTCAACTTGTCAAATTCCTTGCCATCTTCTTTGTGGCTTCACACACAAGAACACTGCTGGTGATCACACACATTCTCCCTTTAAACTGGAGAAGCCACAAAAGCTCTACTTGAATTGATTTCCCTGGTTAGCAATCCCATAAGTGGAAAACATGCCCTTCCTCCACTCAGGTCCAACTCTTACTACACAATCCTGAGATGCTGCTGCTCAGGGACGAAAATGGCAGTACCAATAGGAGCACTCAAAATTCTCAGGTGTGAACTGCCAGTACTTTGGAGACCTTAGGAATAGGCCTGCACAATAGTGCTGAGGTAAAGGAGGGAAGGGGCTCCCTCTTCGAAGGCCCTCATCCAAAGAGATGACAAGGAAAGGTGCAGAGGGAATGTCATTTCTGAAAAGAACATGGCAGACAAGGAGCAGAGGCTCTAACCAAGGAAAGACCCTTTGTTCTCAACAACAATCCCTTCTGTCCCCTTAAAGTTCATCTCTGATGTCACTGTGAAGTCTTCCTGAGTCTTCTCCTTAAATATACCCTAGTCAGAATTCATATCTGCAGGCATCTTAGAACATACAACATGTTAATGGGTTACCCCTTAACATCTTAAAATGCTGAGACACCTACAATGTATTGAAAACCTTAGTGGGAGAGGGTAGAGAGAGTAAGTATGGGGTTTTTTTGTTTCTTTGCTTTTTTTTTTTTTTTGCTTTTTGTCTTTTCAGGGCTATACCCACGGAATATGGAGGTTCCCAGGCTAGGGGTCTAATCAGAGCTGTAGCCGCTGGCCTACACCACAGCCATAGCATCAAGGGATCTGAGTGGTGTCTGCGACCTACACCACAGCTCACGGCAATGCCAGATCCCTAACCCACTGAGCAAGGCCAGGGACTGAACCCGCAAACTTCATGGTTCCTAGTTGGATTTGTTTCCACTGCAACATGACGGGAACTCCAGTATGTATTTTTTCTTAATCCCAAACTTTTTTGACCTGAGAACCCATATTTTCCCAGAACTGAAATTAACTTCATATAGAGTCTAGTGCGCCATGGCATGAAGCTTGGAAAGTATTGATAAATATCAAACTCCTAAGGGAAAGAATAAGTCCAAAAGTTTGATTGCATCATTCCCCAAAGAATGTCTCTTGGAATTTTATTCATGCATAATATTCTTCTGCAAAAGGATTCCATGCTTAAATAGGTTTTGGGAAAACTGCCCTTGCTAAAAACTGTTTGGGTTTTTGTCCCCCTTAATACATATAGATTAATTTCTACCACTTTGTCTTTGCCTCCAGGCATTACTTCATCTAAGGAAAAGGATTTTAATATTTGCTTGAGTTAAATAACCACATATATTTGAGAATGTAACAAACACTTTCCATCTAAGCTACATCACCAAGTCAGATAGCAAGGCTCCCCCCGATCCCCTTTTTTTATCAAAATGACTTAGGTTTCTTCTAGTTACAGGTGAAGTTTTATATATGATTCATCTCTGCAGCTCTTCTCCTGCAATAACATCTTCAGCATAGAAGATACTCAAGACATTTTTAAAAATAAAAGAACAAAAGATAACACGGGAGCCATAGCTGACAACAAAATATAATCCTAGATGGAAGAGAGGTTTATCTTTATATTTTTTTCTGATAATCCATAGTAGTCATCAGAACTCTGCCATTCATGATTGGATCCAAGCCCTTTTAAGAGCCACAATATGGTCTGCCACATCCTCCAAGGTATGCATTCTGCGTACACCTGGAGAAAAAGAGCAAAACCCTTTGCCTGAAATTACATGATGTCCAGAGGCTAAAATCAAGCTTCTGGGATGTTGTCCAAGTAAGGCCCAGCATGCAGGGTTTTTGCCTTGAGGACTGGCAGCAATATCTCCTTCATGGAGGTAATTGATCCTTCGCCTAGTGAGCAGATGTTACTGGAAGGATGATGTTTGTAGCAAAGGATTGCCCCAGGCATTTGATAGCTTCCATAGTAGTTTTAACAGGAAGCTAAAGAAGCCAGCACTAGTGGCCAACCATTATCTGCTTGTCTGAATCATCCTTGTGCTAAGAAAGCTACCGACTTCACATACAAACTTCTAAAAGTAAAACTCTATCAACTTTCTTCCATGTAATTTTGTCATCCCACTGTTTAAATATGGCTATGAAAGAAGAACAGTTTGCCAGATTGGTGGGTATCTTGCCCAGGGGTCAGAATTATCTCCATGTGCCATGATCCTTGCTATTTCTAGCTATCAAGTTTTTTTGAAGAGAGAGAAGGCAAAGGTTGATCAATTCATTCACAAATGCACTTCATTTGTTTATTCACCAACACTTATTGAATGTCTACTATGTCCCAAGAATTGCTAAGTTGATTCCTTACTTTAAATCTGACAGACTCACACAAACTTTATACCCATAGCAAGCCTCCACCAGTGCTTGAATTTCACCTCTGGAAACTATATACCTTCAGCCAATCACTTTCTCTGCTATTCCTTGTTCTTTACCTTTCTAGTTTCTTTTCCCTACTTTAATTGAATATTTCAGCTTTTACTCTCCTTCTGTCTAGCTGGTTTGCATATCAGAAGTCTTCTTTAGAGAAAGAGAACCAAGAGGAGATAAATATGAAGAAGATTTATTTTAAGGAATGGGCTCAAATGATTGTAGGGGCTGACAAGTCTGAAGTCTAACTAGCAGGCTGGGAACTCAGGCAAGATTTGATGTTATAGTGTTGATTTCAAAATCTGTAGGACAAGGCCAGCAGACTGGAAAGTCAGGCAGGAGTAGACATTGCAGTCTTAGTCTGAAAGACATAAGACAGACCAGTGATCTGGAAATTCAGACAGATTTCCATGTTACTGTCTTGGGCAGAGCTCCTTCTTCTCTAGAAAATATGTTCATGCTCTTTAGGCTTTCAACTGATTTACTTAGTGTCAATTGATTGCAGATATTAATCACAATTATAAAATGCCTTCACAAAAAGATCTTGATGAAAAGTTAACCAAACTGAGTAACATAGCCTTGCCAAGTTAACACATAAAACCCAACACAGTTTGATACCCTGGATTTTTTCTTATTTTCCCTTGGTAATAATGTAGAACTTGACTTTCAGTTCCTACATATCAATTCCACATCTTTGAGTTACCAACTACATTAGATTTCAGGGATTGGGAGAGAATCTGAAAATGGCAATGCGTATATGGAAGATATTTGGACCTAACTCTCAAGGAACTTCTGCTGCATATAAACACTACTTAAGATAACTTTAATTATAAGTCTAAGTCTCTATAGTGGGTAAGTATATATGAAATGTTAGAATGGCATAGTGGAATGAGGGATTAGTTTCATCTATTAGAGGGAATATAAAAGGAAGGGGATTCACAAAGTTGAAATGCCATATCTTGAGGATGAATACAACAATTTTGAATGGAGAAATGTCAAGAAAATGTTCTGAGCAGAGGAAACTGAAGGAATTAAGGATTTAGTGGAATACAATGAAGTCCAGGTGCTTGCTTATTTGTAGAGAGGGAGGAGAAAGTAAAATGGTCAGAGAAAGGTAGGAAAAGGAGTTTGGGAACAGACTGAGAAGGACTTTAGATGTCTTAATTAGTGGTCATCACTTTACCCTATAGACTTAAAAAACATAAAAATTTCACATAAGATACAGATAGATTGGGAAAATTTGGGATGACAGTCTCAGAAAAATGATGTGGCAGAGAGTAAAGAGGAAGCCTTGCTAGAAGGCTACCCTGTATAATTTTTCTGGGCTGAACTTCATCACCACATTGTCATAATCAGACATTTCTATTGACGAGGACCTTCTCATGAGAGCAAGGTTCTCCTTCAGCAGGAGGGCAGAGGCAGCTCACCCAATTTGTAGCTTGTCATCTGTTGGGATTTGAAGCTTCACCTGATCCACAGCTTCATTAACGTTATGTGAAAACACCTTGGGGATTCTTAGTGTTCAGTGTAACCCTTGTGACTGCTCAAGAGGTGAGCCTGAGTTTGTAAGCTGCCCCTGGCTCAACCACCTCCTGTGAAAGCATGAGCTAATCAACTCAGTTTATAGAAAGAAGAAGTGATTTTTCCCTTTCAATTAAAAAAAAAAAAAAGAAGAAGAAGGGCATTTCACCATCTGACTTGGTGCTGATGTAGCTTAGGTGGAAATTAATTGAAATTTTCTCAGATATATATGTTTATATAACTCAGGGAAATATCAAAACCCTTTTCCTGAGATGAAGTAATGGCTGGAGGCTAGAAGCAAGGCTAATACCAAGTGAGGTTTTACGTTGCCTACTTAAGGTGTCACCACAGAGCATGTCCTAAAATGTGAGCTTTAGGAAATTGGCCCTGGGGGCCAAGTATGTCTGAAACAGCGATCTGGGGAAAGGAGGGGGGTCACTTTTGATTATCCTGCTCCCCCGTTCTGAGAATCCAGAGTATGGACTAGACAACTTGTTCATAAACTGAACCTAAGAATAAAAGATTGAGTCATTGAGATGCTGCAAGATATTAGCATCATTTCTCAAATTTCTTAAAGACCTCAGAGTGGAGCTATCATCTTTATGCTCCCACCCAACATGGAATCTCTCTCCCTCCACCTCTTTCTCCACTTGCTTTGAGCAGTAAAAAATAAAGAAATTTTAAAACATAAATATGCATACTTCCCAATCTACAACACGCTGTGTGGTCACCACACTGTTCATAAGGTATACAATTCAACTGGAAACCCCACATCTTTTCTTTTCTTTTTTTTTTTTTGGTCTTTTTGCCATTTCTTAGGCTGCTCTCGTGGTATATGGAGGTTCCCAGGCTAGGGGTCCAATTGGAGCTGTAGCCACCAGCCTATGCCAGAGCCACAGCAGCTCGGGATCCGAGCAGCGTCTGCAACCTACACCACAGTTCACAGCAACACCAGATCCTTAACCCACTGAGCAAGGCCAGGGAATCGAACCCGCAACCTCATGGTTCCTAGTCAAATTCGTTAACCACTGTGCCATGCCGGGAACTCCAGAAACCCCACATCTTTAAATGGAGTTCAAAATGGTGAATAATGGAAAAATAAAGATTTGCTCTAAGTCTTCTGACAGTCAAGCCCACTTATTACCATGTAATTTCCCCACTCTTAGAAGGGTAACATTCTAAGAGAAAAGGGAATAGTTGTAATTCCTCCAAATTTCAGTACTTTTTTAAATTCCCCAGGCAATGTGGTAAGTGCTATGATACTTTAAGAAGATGAGGAGGAAACAGTGTGAGACCAAGACCATGTGATTCATAGAAAAGGAAACATTCTTTGATGTACTTAATTTCCTAACAAACAATAGAACCGAGAGCTCCTAGCCCTCTCACTTCCATTTTCCCTAATATTAGAACTCTGCTAAGCTTCCGCCCACCTTCTTTCTGTGGAACAGTCTCACAAGGGACTTTGTGAACGCTGTGTTGCCCAGAGGGCATGGTTCACGTTGGAAAAATTACCATTTACCTCAGTATTTCCAAAAGATTTAGTTGGTCCTCTTTGCTCCATTTTGCACTCAAAATTTAGAGAAATAAAACTTTACTAATACCTTACTGAGTAATCCTGAGAGATTATTTCAAATGAGCCAATTAGATACAAACAAGGTTTCTTTTCTAAAAATTACTTTTAGTTGTAATTGTTTGCTGAACAAACTTCATCTCTACCAGGTACCTACCTACCTGGGTGTAGTTTTTCCCCAGAAGGCATCATGTAAAACAATCTTCTGGGAAATTACAGTGTATCAGAAATACAGGTAACTCTTCCCTGTTCGTAGCTATATCAGACAATTACACTGGGCTGGTCAATGAAGCATACCTTTGGATATACACACCCATTTGTATATACCTTTGGATATATACACATCTCACATTGACTCTGGCCTTGGCCATGTGACTTGCCACAGCCAATCGGGCAACAGTAAATATAAGGGTTGACAGTGCTTGTTCATTGGGGTTTAACCTCTTGGAACATCACTGTTGCCACATGAAGAAACTTGGTCTAGCCTCCTTAAAGATGAAATATCACATAAAGATAAAAGCCCAACATTAATTTGTTTTCTCAGAGAAGTATAGGTCAGGATGGGATCAGATGTGCAAACCATATACTGGGGGGAAAGCCCGCAGTGAGTAAGTGGAGGGAGCCAGGTACAGGAAGAGTCATCACAATGTGATGTAAGTCTGGCCTTGTGAAGGAGACAGGGAAGCAAGGGTGCTGGGCATGCTAAATGCAGTTCCAAGAAAGTTTCAGCTATGCAGACAAGGATTCCTGGGACCAAAATTGCCTGGCTCACAGAAATAGCTTTGCCTTTCTGTGCTTGCCATGCTCAGTCTTTGACCCCTGGAGATTGCGGTCTCCACATGAACAGGGCAGTGGACAGAGCGCCAGCAGCTGGGGCTGTGAGTCAATTACTCTCCCCTAAGCAGGATGTCTAAGTGACTTATTTTCATGCCCATCTCAGCAGTTCTTAGAACTCACATTACTTAGTTTCCACCATCGGAGAAATATTGATATGTTCCTCATAATTTTGGCTGAAATAATCCAGTGGAAGGATCTAAATGCATCAGCTTGATCTGCAACCAACACCTGGTCCAATCAGCTGTACCCAGAGAGGCAGTACCATGTGTGACCACAGACACATGGCACAGGGAGTCCACCCCTACGTGTTGGGGAGACAATTCCTAGAAGGAGATGCATTGTGAGCCAGGCAATCACTAATGCTTTGAAGAAGTGGAACAAACAGATGCAGCCAGAGGACTCCCAGATCACATCACCCATTTTATAAAATCAGGTGTGTAAAGACAGTCCTTTTAGTCTATGAGCTTCCATTTCTGACAGTAGTTCTTGAAGTCTTCCTAAGCTCCCTATTCAGAACAAATGCTTTCTTCTCCTCTAAGAGCACAGTATTTCCCCTTTACTACACTATGCTTTCTATGAGGATTAAATAAGTTAACTCACACATTTAAGGAGCTTAGAAAAGAGGTGGACCTCAAGTGAACAAGTGTTCAAGAAGTGTTAACTACAACTGAGGTTATTACCATTGTTAAATTTAGTGGGATGCATCCCCGTCTCCCTCACTAGGTTATATGTCCCTCAAAATCAGGGACTACTTCTTGGACATTTTAGCACCCTGAAGAGCAAATGAGTCTCATGGTGAATGCCTGGTGAACTGAACTGACTGAATCTACTTTCAAGAGCACTCAGAAGATAGAGCATATGAAATGCTAGAGAGTCCCTATGCTGCCACAATGTGTGAGCTGTTGTTATGTAGTCAGATATTAATTATCCTTGGGTAGAGCCTCCACGTTTTGGATTAGCCACAACACATGTTTAATCCCTTGTCACCAAAATGCTTCTAGGACTCTGCCCTGAATTGGGATCCGTTGGGAACAGAAAAGTAATTTTAGTAATTAGCCCATGCAGAACCTGATCAAAAGGTTAATTTTCTAGTCCCCAAAGAACTCAGTGCAAACAGAAGTGATTTTTAGATTCTCCACCCTTATCCCTCTCTTTCATTACTAGGAATGAAGGAAGGTTTCCTTTAAACATCACAATTATTGTATAATCAATGGAAATGCTAGAAGTGACAGTCTCTAGGTAGTAGGACGGGAAACAAATTTTATTTTTTCAAGTTTGTTTATATATTTTTTCTATTTTTAAAATGAGAGTGTTCTCTTTGCATGACAAAAAGTTTTTTCCTTCCCCCATCTACCTAATCACTGTTTAATTGGGTTAGAATAAATTTCATGGTACTCACAAAAATTCCAGAATAAATTAGTCAAATGCTGAGTCTCAATTTTCTTATCAGTAAAGTGGAAGTTAAACAATTCCCTTAAAGGCTGGCTTAAGAAATAAATGGCACATAGCATAGCGCATAGTTCAGGCTCTTAAAATGTTTTAACTTCCTTTTTAACTGAGGTTTTGTGATTGTGAGGAGCACACACTTCCACAGAGAAAATCCATGCATGTCAGCCCCATGAAATTGATAATAAAGATTCTCATATGATATATTTAAACCATAGAATTGCACACAGTCTTTTTCTGAGGTATTTTTTTTTATAAATGTATGATACATATGACCCAGGGTTATTGTTGCAGATTCTGATTCTTTATCTAAATAAAGAACACATTTTTTGAGATGATTGCCAAAAGGAAAAAAGACTTTCCCCAGGCATAGTTGGCCCTACCCTTTGCTTTAAAAAAAAAAATTTGTTAAGGTATGACTGACATCTAAAAGTTGTACATGTTTAATATACACAACATGATGATTTTGGAGAAAATTATGTATCCATGAAACCGTCACTATAATCTATTATAATCTTTGCAATAAACATATCCATAACCTCCTTTTAAAAGTTTCCTTCTGCCTTCTTTATGCTTTCTGAGGACTATAGAAAGTGCCCCTCCTAGGCTTATAAGATTCGGAATTCTATAGAGACAACAATTTTGCCTGTGTGGAGACTACTAATAAAATAGAGACCAATGGGAAAATACCTCAGATCAGAGAAAGTGCTTTATGTACTGCAAGAGTACTAGGGCACTCAACAAAAGAAAATTGGAAAATTCCAGAAAAGAACAGTTACGGGAACTTCCAAAAATAATAACAGTCAAATGATGAACAATGAACACAAACATTTGTTGAGTGATCGCCATGTGCCGTGTGCCGAGCCAAGCGTTTTGCATGCATCATTGTGCAAGAGTCTAATGAGATATCTATTATCATGCCCTTCTGAAGATGAAAATACTTAAGTTTTGAAAGGTGAATCTCATACAACTAGTAAATGTCATGGCTGATCTATCTGGTTGGGGAAATTATGCTCATACCCAACTAGTATGTGGTCAATGAGCCACATAGACCTTGGAGGCCTAGTAGATATTCCTAGTTTAGGGTATAAGAATGGGTCTACAGGGAAGGCCGAGTATACCCCACTATAGGAGGGAGACAGGTTTTGTACAGAGTCATGAAACAGGCTTCTAGGAATGATGCATGATAAGTGTAGCTATTTCTACAGGAAATTTAAAAGACTGTGAAAGCCTCTCATAGGAAGGAATTACAGTAGGTACATCCAGGGTTGGAGATCATCTGTATTTGTCAAAGCTGTTTGTAGTTGATTTATTATTAGAGGTGGTATGAAGTGGCATTAGTTTTCTAGGGGTTCTAAAACAAAATACTACAGAATAGGTAACAACAGAAATGTATTTTCTTACAGTTCTAGAGACTGGAACTCCTTGATAGAGGTGATGGCAAGGTTTCATCTGAGGACCACGATGGATGAATTTGTTCCAGGTCTTTCTCTTTGCCTTATGGATGAACACCCTCTCACTGCTTTGTCCTCACGCAGTTGTCACTGTGTGCCTCTGGTGTCTCTTCCTATTCTTATGAGTATACTCATGATATTGGATGAAGTGTCTACCATAATAACCTTATTTTAACTCAATCACCTCCTTAAGGACCCTACTACCAAATACAGCTACATTCAAAGTAGTGGGGGTTGGGACTCCAATGTATGAATGTGGAGGATATACAATTTAGCCCATTACAATCTCTGATAGAAAGAAATAATGGGAGAAGGTGTGCTAGGTCTGTGCAAGTCTTGCCCTTTGCAATTCCAGCTGTGTAAAGCAGCAGCTGCTAGGGTCTGCTAGCAACTGTGGGGTTGCTCCCAACTCTGTCCCTGTCAGATCTCATCTGTGCATTGCACATCTAATGTGAGCAGACTTCTCTGTCAAACAAAGCTCTCTGCTACACTTGAGGGCACATTGTGAGACCAAACAGTCCAGAAGAGAAGTCTCCATAGTAGGTACTGGTAGGGGCTCAGGGCATGTGGCTATAATGGTAACCCTCCTCCCTTCCCTCCATTAAGTTAGCGTGAACCATGGTCCACAAGAGAAAGCAGAATGATGTGGCTGGAGAATCTCAAGTCTGGTGGAGAGATGAATTGATACTGTTCCAAAGTTTGCTACAAATTCTGGAGTTCCCATTGTAGCACAACTGAAAAGAATCCAACTGGGACCCATGAGGTTGTGGGTTCAACCTTGGCCTCGCTTAGTGGATTAATGATCCAGTGTTGCCGTGAGCTGTGGTATAGGTCACAGACACAGCTCGGATCTGGCATTGCTGTGGCTGTGGCATAGGCTGGCAGCTGTATCTCCGATTAGAACCCTCATTGTGAACCTCCATATGTTGTGGCCCTAAAAAGACAAAAGACAAAACAAAACAAAACAAAACAAATTCTGACCAATGATGTCTTCTATTTCTATTCACACAGAGATCTGCTATGTCATTTGAATTCTGTAGCTTCTTTTCCTGGTTCTCTTAGTCCCTGGGCTCCTTTGAGATAGGTTTGGAAATAAATGGTATATCCAAGTAGGAGAGATCAAAACAGTGGTAGAAGCAGGGTGTCTCAATTTGGTCAGTATTGACAGGTGGAGCTAGGCATCACCCTGTCCCCTCCACCTCTCCAACTTCTCTTTTGCAGATATTGGAACTAAAGAATCTCTAGGGAGAATAAGAAAGAGACTCATGTATTTGCTTTCGAATTGGAATTCAGACATTTAAATGCATGTGTGGAGCAAGGGGCAAGAATGGAGGATGTATTAAAAGACATTATTTTTGCCAGAGTCATCTAAAAACCCAGAGAGAGCCAGCCTCAAGGCAAGAGCATGGTACATTGAAGAAGACTCAGGAATCCAGCAGGGGGTAATTTATCCAGGTATTACAGAACTTGAATTCAGCCCAATAGCATCACTTGGATGAGATTTTTTTTGCTTTGACCATAAATAGGTTATGTGGGTATAATCTTGTAACTCAATTAACTCAGAACTTTATGCTTAAGCAACTCTACCTGACAGGGCACAACTCATAGGTTGCAACCTTCTTCATCCATTCTTGGATGACCCCCAAGCTGCTCTGACAGTGTGACAAATTAGGACCAAGTGACTAGGATAATTGCCCAGAATTTACATCTAGAAATATCACCTGAAAATGGCAAAGACAACAGGGTGGTGGCTGCAACACATCTCCCCTTGTCCACACAGAACCTCCCAGGGACTTCTATAAGGAGTTGCTAAATTCAGGCTTCAGGCCAGCAAAATTCAGGTATTAACACTTGAGTGCTAACATTGCTCAACATCTGCTGGTAAAGCCTGAGCATATTGGGAGTATAATTAGCAAGAGTGGTTTGTCTTTCTTCTTTCTTACATAGTTTTCTTCAGGTGAAATAGTTTCCCCTTCCTAAGCTGTTTTTATTTCTCATCAGACATAAGCTCTCCCTTTGCTGCTTGACCTGAAGCCTGGCAGGTTAAATTTAGGTAGTTAGGGCAAGATTATGACAAAATAAGTATCATGGCAAAGAGTAAAAGAGGAACTTTGAGTCTAGGAAACTTGAGCCCTTTGAGGACTCTGAGGAACCCACTAGATGGAAAGAATAAAGCACTATGACATAACACTCAGGAAGCGCTGAGCAAGTGCTTGGCACAAGAGAAGTACACCATAAATGTTAGTTCTTATTAGTGTTATGCCAGGTGCCAATGCCTTCCTCCTGCCTTTCCAACCTCCATAGGACCTCATGACCAAGGATTCTACTAGCTCAGGAGGTTTTAAACTAAACCTATTATCCTCGACAGTGAAGCTTCCCAGGTGCTGCTAAGTGATAGAATCAAGATTTGAACACAAGTAGTTTGATCCTGAGATTCACATGCTTAACCATTATCCTATGCTGACTATCCAGCTTAGCTAGCTTCCTCATATTCCAGCTTCTCTATGTTTGCCTTGTTCCTTCCCCATCTCATGCCTTTCTTCAGCCTGACGGATGAATAGGGACTGGATTCCATCCACCTGGAACTCAGCCAGTACGGAGGAGAATATATTAAGTGGCAAACAAATGGTACGAAAATTTCCTCAGAGAGAAGAAAAAGTGTTTCTTAAGGCCATAGTTTTGTTTTGTTTCCTACAGGGATTCAAAAATGAGCTCTCAGCTCCTCAGGCCTGCATGAGATTTCTTTCATTCTCAGACTTTCCAAAGGCTTCTGATTTATAACGTGTGTTCTCTGCAGATTGTCACAGAACAAAGATCTTGCCTAAGCAAACATAATGGAGGCACCAGACCTCTGCTGACGTTATTGGGGAGCATCAACTCTCCTGCCATGGGGTGTGAACAGTCATCCAAAAAAGAAAAAAAAAGAAAGAAAATAGCATAAAGGAAGGAGGGAGGTGACAGACTCTAAAGGGAAGAGCGGAACTGTCTTGAATGGTAGTTCTAAGAATGACTTTCTCCCCAGGTTTGTCTGTGTTTTGGTTTGTATGTTGTGGGACTGAGCAGATAAGCAAAAGAGGGTATCTGTGCAATGCTGAAAGTGGGATTGGATTCTAGCCCTGTTTCTTCTATTAATTAGTTTCGTGACTTTGAGCAAGACCCTGACCTTCTTTAAGACTCAATTCCCTCATTTCTCAAGCTGGTATGATAACACCTGCTTTGAAGATCAAAAGATGTGAAAGATTTTAATTTATTCATGTATTCCACAAGCATGTATTGAGCTACAAATAAGAGGCAGTCTCTATGGTCTTCGTAAGAGGTGTCCTGTATTCTAAAATCTGAACCTTGAGAACAAAATGAAGATGGCGGAATAGAAGGACTGGAGCTCAACTTCTCTCCTAAAAACAACAAAATTCACAACTAAAAGCTGAGCAATCCCCACCCAAATGGACCGGAAACCTTAAAAAAGATACGCTACTCCAGAAGAATAAGAGGGGGCCACATCAAGAGGTAGGAGGGGCAATTTTGTGATATAAACAACCCCATACCCCCCGGGTGGGAGGCTCCACAGACTGAAAACTAACTGGTTCACAAAGAGAGACGCACCTACAGGAGTGAGAGTTCTGAGCCCCACATCAAACCCTCACGTGTGGGGATCTGGCACTGGGAGAAAGAGCCCCTGGAGCATCTGGCATTGAAGGCCAGCGGGGCTTGTGTGCAGGAGCTCCACAGGACTGGGGGAAACGGAGACCCCATTCTTAAAAGGTGCACACAGACTTTCACGTGCACTGGATCCCAGGGCAAAGCAAGGTCTCCATGGGAATCTGGGTCAAACCTGACTGCAGTTCTTGGAGGACATCCTGGGAAAACAGGGGTGAATGTGGGCTTGTTGTGAGGGAGGGACATTGAAGGCAAAGCTCTCGGGAATATTCAGCTGCTGCCTTTCTCTGGAGGTGGCCATTTTGGGAAAATCTGGCCCCACCCATCAGCCAGTCAGTCAGTGCTGAGAAGTCCCAGGGCAAACAACAATCCAGATGGGATCACAGCCCACCCCTCAGTAAACAGGCTGCCTAAAGACCCCACAGGCACACAGCTGCCTCTAATCTCATCCATAGACTAAGCCCCACCCAACAGAGGGGTTAGAATCAGCTCCACCTACCAGTGGGCAGGCATCAGCCCCTCCCATCAGGAAGCCTACAGTGAGCCCCCATACAGACTTCAGCCACAAGGGGAGCAGACACCAGAAATAAGAGAGGCTACAACCATTTTATCTGTAAAAAGGTCGCCACACCAAAAAACTATAAAAATGAAAAGACAGAGAACTATAACTCAGATGAGGGAGAAAGGAAAAAACCCAGAAAATCAGCTAAGTGATCAGGAGATTCTCAGCCTCCAGGAAAAAGACTTTAGATTGTTGAGGCTGAAGATGATGCAGGACATTGGGAATAAACTGGAGGCAAAGATGGAGAACTTCCAGGAAACACTGAGCAAAGAGATACAAGATATAAAACTTAAACCAGAAGAGATGCAAAATACAATAACTGAAATAAAAAATTCACTAGAAGCAACCAACAGCAGAATACAGGAGGCAGAAGAACGAATAAGCAAGGTGGAGGACAGATTAGTGGAAATTACAGATGCAGAACAGAAAAGAGAAAAAAGACTGAAAACAAATGAATAGAGTCTCAGAGATCTCTGGGACAATGTTAAATGCAGCAACATCCGTATTATAGGGGTGCCAGAAGGAGAAGAGAGCGAGAAGGGGACAGAAAAAATATTCCAAGAGATAATAGCCGAAAACTTCCCTAAAATGGGAAAGGAACCACTCACTGAAATCCAGGAAGCACAACGAGTACCATATAAAATAAACCCAAGGAGGAATACACGGAGACACATACTAATCAAACTGACCAAAATTAAAGACAAAGAGAAAATCTTGAGAGAAGCTAGGGAAAAGAAACAAGTAACATACAAGGGAACCCCAATAAGGTTATCAGCAGATTTTTCAGCAGAAACTCTGCAGGCCAGAAGGGAGTGGCATGATATACTCAACGTGATGAAAGGAAAAAACCTCCAACCAAGATTACTTTACCCAGCAAGGCTCTCATTCAGATTTGAAGGAGAAATCAAAAGCTTCACAGATAAGCAAAAGTTGAGAGAATTCAGCAACACTAAACCAGCCTTACAACAAATACTAAAGGAACTTCTCTAGGCAGAAAAGACAAGACAGCAACAGGAAACAAAAATTCCACAAATGACAAGGCTCACCATATATAGTAAAGGTATATATATACCATAAACATACAAAATCATCTATGCACGATTATACCACCAAAATCAGAAATCATGAGAAGAGGTGGGTACAAATGCAGGACACTGGAGATGAACTTGCAATTAAGAGAACAACTTAAAACAATCTCGTATACATATAGACTCATATCAAAACTTCAGAATAACTGCAAACCAAAAATCTACAATTGATACAACTAATACAATTGATACACAAAGAATCTCTGAAGAAGAAATATACCTCATAGTAAATAAGTGCATAATCCACCATGAAGGGGGTCATTTGACATCATTCTTGGAATGCTGAAGTCTTCTTACATCTGATTCCGATTTCCTCTCCATCAAAGAATTTATGATAATTATAATTAAATAATACAACTGTACAATTAAATTAAAGAAAAAAATAAATAAAATCTGAACCTTGCTCCCTATTCTTCCCATGGACCCAATCATGGTTTCTTTTCTCCAACATCCACAATGAAAACATTTTATATTTAAGAAAGAATAGTGAAGAAAAGGAAAAGCTTTGAAATAATGTATAAAATTGTTATTGGTGGAGCATGATAATGTGAGAAAAAAGGATGTATACATGTATGTGTAACTGGGTCACCATGCTATACAGTAGAAAGTTGACAGAAGACTGTAAACCTTACATAATGGAAAAAAAATAAAAATCATTGTGTAAAAAATTGTTATTTTAAAATACATATTAGTATATATTTGAAACCACTTCTGAAGAGTTCAGTAGCCTTGTCATCATCATCTCTGGAGAGAGATTCCCCTCAGTTTAAATTCTACTACGTATTGTCTGTGTAAAGGTGGGCAAGCTATTTAGCCTCCATAAATCTCTTTTCCCACTTTAAAAAAAGGGGAATTTGGGTTACATATATATTACAGGGATGTTCTAAGGATTAAATGAATGTATTAATGATTATAGCTAGGAAAGAAAGGAAGCAAAACTTAATGGCTCACTCAAAACCTAAGGCAAAACAAAACCTGAAATATATATACCTATTCCACATACTGCCAGCTAACTGCCTTAAAATGATATGTTTGTGACATACACATTGCTCATTCCAAGGGACTCTAACTCATGATAATGATAATATTAAACTACAGTGTTTATAATGCCCTGTGCTGGGTGCTATGCCAAGTATTTACATATATTACTACATAGAGCTCTTTAAAATACCAGTATATTTGATTATTATCACTAACTTATAGATGAGAAAACTAAGGCAAAGAAAATTTCAACACCTTGCCCAAAGTCATAAATGTGGTAGGTAGTAGAATCAGGCTTTGAACTCAGATGGTTTTACTACAGCATCTGAATTCTTAACCACTATGCACGTTAAAAAAATTGATTTCCTTTTGAGCCTCAAACCCCTTGTGGCCTGGTGCACCCTGTATCATGTGAGCCAGATGGAGCCCCTTGATCAGTCCCCAGGACAGGGGTAGCCAGTCTTCACACCCAAGTCTCCTATTCTGGTCTTGAACTATAGCAGAGGATGTGCCTTAACTTCCATCCCTGGGAATGGACGAGGCAGCAGTGGTGAGGGGGTGGGATGCTGAGCTGCCACAGCAGTATGTCTTCAATCTGGAGTCAGCATCTAGAATTGACAGTGGTGATGTGGTCAGATTAATTATTCAAGAGGGCAGCTGAGCACTCAAGAAGCAGAGTCCCTTTTGGTAGGGACTTGACGAAAGGTTCTTCAAATATTGGAAGATCAATGTGGTCTAATTCTTAAAGGTGGTTACTCTGTAAGGGAAATGACCTTTTTTTTTTTTCTCCTGGGGAGACAGATAAAAACAGACTGAAATGGAGTGATTAAGTTTAGAATGAGCTAAAAGGTAGAAAGTCAATGGGTTAACTGGTTAGATAACAGAAAATGAGAACCAAGATTACAATTTACTATTATATACCATAGAAATGAGATTTAATAAGAAGGGAGGGAAATAACCTGGGGATACAGGATGTGAATGTGTGAGGAAGCTGAGGGCCTCCTCTGACTTCCCCCTTAATTAAATCCTGTTCTTTGTGGGCTGGGAGGAAGGAGTGTGGGCAGAGAGGCATTACCCTGTTCCTTTTTAGCCTTGGCCTCTGTACCTGTGATTTTTCCCTTCCACCACTAGAGTCTTTCAGATCTGCAGGAGAAGAGAGAACACCTTAAAATGCAAAACATTCACTGACCATCTCAGAAGCTCCAAATACCTGTCCATAGAAATTTCCTGTGACTTGACCAGCATCCAGCAAAACCCTGCTTCTCTGTCTCCCTTCTCTTCACTAACTTCTGGGTTGCTTACATTTGAAATGTGTGATATTTTAAAGTAATAATAATAATAGCCAGCTTTTGATGGTAGGACACCTATATATATATATATAGTCTAAACTGCAATGCTTCTGACAGTATCAAGGTGCCATTGTTAGGCATAAACCAAGACAATCTCAGGCAAATGCAGGCCATAAGGTCATTCTATACACTGAGCATTCAATTTGCGCCAGGCACTGGGTAAAGGGCTTTGCAGGCTTTATCTCATGTATTCTTGCCAACAATCCTCTAAAGGAAGAGGTTATGGCCTTCATTTCATCAGCAAAGAAACTAAGTTTTGGAAACGTTCCCTCGGCTGTCATCCAAACCCAGGCAGAAGTGCTGAGTGTGCACCAGCCTGGAAGAGCCACCACCCTGGGGCCCACCACAGCTCAGTGGAACTATCTGATCAGCCACAACTTTCCGACTGACAGCATGTCCATCATTCAGTCTTGAGCTAATGCCTCTCTTTCCCACTAAGATACCACCTCCCCACTCCCACCAGCTGGGCTAAGTTCACAAGAAGCCTTGAATGACAACCTGAAGGACCCAAATTAATATTGTACAGAGCCTGGCAGCCACCTGATTAGGCACCACAATTATTCCCTTCATTGGGCATAGAAACTCTTGAAATGTCCCTCCCTTTTTCCTTGGAAGTTAGGGAGAACTTTTAAAAAAGGGTTACATTGTAGCCCAAGAGACAGCAAAGAGGAGGAGGAATGGGAGAGGGGTTGTTCAGAGGAGAGTTCCAGTGCCTTCTTATAAAATGTAAACACAAATTAATCTTTGAAGAAGACTTTCACTTGTGGAAGAGATCGTCTCGTTGTGGTAGTTTTAGAATAGGAAAGGAGACCTTCCGATTCCCTGCTAAATGGGAAAAAAGGGGGAAACACTATACTTCCTTTCTTCATTCATGCACTGGAGAGAAGTGTACGGCTTTGCTATTCAGCAGCTTTGTGTGCATGGGCATGTTAATCTAATTCTCTGAAATTCAATTTCCTCCGCCATAAAGGGGAAATAACATCTACTTTGCAATATAGCAGGTATTATTATCTTCTATAATAGGGTTCAAGGACATGATCTAGATAGACTATTTGACTCAGTAGACCAAAACTACAAGTATTTCTCATACAAAGAGAGAAAGAGGCTCCAACCCTGCTTTTAGGTGAGCATTTGTCCACAGCCTCCCAGAATCTAGACATCACAAAGAACATAGGGGTCCCCAGATACACAACAATGATAAATGTGAAGCAGAAGCCACTCCCTAGACCCTCTGACTATAGTACCTGAAGCAGATCTTAGCTCATTTGAAATTCACAAGACACCAAAGAAAATGAGAACAGTTGGGTGCATATATATTTTCAAATTATAGTTTTCTCCAAATAGATGCCCAAGGAATGGGGTTGTAGGATAAAGATGTGCTGTGTATATTATATACATACACTCATAAGGAAATATTTCTCAGCCATAAAAAAGAATGAATAATCCAATTTACAGCAACACAGATGGACCTAAAGATTATCACCTAAGTGAGGTAAGCGAGACAGAAAAAGACAAATATCATATGATAGCACTTATATCTAGAATCTAAAAAAAAAAATGAATACAAATGATCTTATTTACAAAACAGAAATAAACCCGGAGACATAGAAAAGAAACTTATGATTACCAAAGAGGAGAGGTGGGGAGAGGGATAAGTTAGGTTTTTGGGACTAACATATATGTATATTACTATATATAAAATAGATAATCAACAAGGACCTACTGTTCAGCACAAGGAACTACATTTGGTATTTTGTAATAACCTATAAGGGAAAAGTAACTGAAAAGAAATATATATATATCTGAATCACTGTGCTGTACGCTGAAACTAACATGATATTGTATACTTCAATAAAAATAATGAAATAATTTAAAAAGGAAAACAGGAAGCATTTCAACTCACAAAGACAGATAGGGCTGCATTTGGGAAACTGATAGTGAGATACCTGAATAACGTCCAAATTTCACAGGTTGGCTGAGTAGCTCAAACCATTGAGAACCTGTGTTGATTTAGAAAAAATTGTGTGATATCATGTATAATTTTCATATACCGAACAGGGGAATATCTTAGAATCAGATGAATGTTATTTTGAATCCAACCAAGTTCAGCTCCTTATTATCTATGTTTTCCTGAGCAAACATTCCAGACCTCACTTTTTCATCAGTAAAATGGGATGAAAGAACAACCAACAAAACAATTGTGAAGATTCAAGGGAAGGTGTAGAAATCTCATGTAGCTAATTCAATTAATTATGAGCTTTTTTTTTTTTTGTATTTTTAAGGCCACACCTGTAGCTTATGGAGGATCCCAGACTAGGGGTCAGATTAGAGCTACAGCTTCGGACCTATACTACAGCCACAGCAACACCAGATCCTTAACCCACTGAGCAGCAAGGCCAGGGATTGAACTTGTGTCCTCATGGATACTAAAGTCAGAGTTGTTACTGCTGAGCCACAATGGGAACTCCTATGAGAATATTTTTTATTTCATCCTTGCACACAAGGGAAAAAGACACCTCCTAGAATAATTTGGATATTTTCTCATAGTAGCAACATATAATATAAAACAAGGATAGTTATACAATCCCTGTTAGGCTAGATGTAAAGAGACAAAAATTTTTGGTTAAAAGTAAGTGGATTCCTGACTGATGGTCAGGTGTCAGGTGGGAAGGTGAGTAAGAAGTTACCCTTAACGTACATTAGAAAATTATTTAAGCATTTTCTTGAGAAGGATATTGTCTTCCCAGAGGAAACTTTGAATTAAACAACGCAAAATTTTTCTGACCCAGATGAGATGGCAAACAAATTTTCTTTTACCCTCCCTAGCACAGTATCTGACATATAGATATGGTCATTATTATACAGCAGGTATTCCTGTGGCAATTAACTGTGTGAATGGAGGAGCATTGTTAAGCACTTAAATCTCCAAACTAAAACATACTCTTCCTTTAAACATGCATCAGCAGAGAAGAACTGAAGCGTAGATAATGCCAAGAAGGGAAACTAAAAGAAAAAAAAATAGAACATGGTTTAAGAAAAAGCTAAATAAATGTTCTAGCAGCAGAACTAAATGATTAAATCTTTCAGATTCAGCCCATATTTAAGTGATTGCTCTCTTGAGTATGAACAAACTTATGGTGAAGTGTAAAGGGAAACAGCTTTGGTTTGTGCATTTTTCTTAACTTTAAAAGTAGAAAACCTATGTGAGTAAGTAATCAATACTGCCTGCAGCACTAGAACATCTGAGAGGACCTCAGGTTACTCCTTTGACCCTCCACTAACAGGACTGCCAAGGATTAGGTCCTGAACAAACAGGCATGTTGTAGGAGCAAATTCTTTTCCAAAAGCCTTTAACTCTTACAAAAACTCCTGAATTTTTTCCTCAACTGCTAAATGCAGTATCATTATATCATTCTCTTTGTTGATCCTACTGTGTCTTGTTTCACTTGGGAAACTTTCAGAACTAAAAATGTGTTCAAAGCACCAAATGGCTTTTTCTACCCCTGAGCCTTCCAGAATGATGAACTGCCATGGTTAAGTTCTTTTAAATGTTCTACATTATTGACCCTGAGCTCAAACTCAACAGGGTGTCTGAGGATGTCACAGCCATGACCACTTTTCATTCCATGGAAAGCACTTTCATTCATATTCTGAGTATTAATGAACATATATTCAAAGTTTCATTAAACAGAGATTTATTTAATGATCTATCATTTTTCCTCTATATGTTTACGTGGGGGGGGAGGGGTAAACTATTCTAAATGAATCAGGAACCTAAATGGGACCTCACCAGCTATCGCTTTACTCAGCTTGCAGCTTGGCTCAGCTCTGATTTGACTATCTTCTCTAAGGCTGTCCTAGGCATTGCACAGTGGCTGGCAGTGGGTAAGCACTCAATAATTGATGAACGATTACGCTAACACCTAGCTATTTCGAACATGGAAACCAGAGTGCACGCTATTTTCCAAAGGCTTCTACTTATCCAGTCCCAGTCCTTAAATCATGGCATTTGCTTGTGGCATATAGGGACAATCTTTCCCAAGGTGATAAAACACACCCCCACAACCTCCTCTGGAGTGATGGAATGCACCAATCATCAATCTTCCTGGCTAAGGCTGCTTCATGCTCAGACTCCTTCTTAATGCAAGGCTTCCAATAACCACTTACCAATCAGTACACGAGAGAAAACCTATTTGCTGTTACCACTTGAGAAGAAACACAGCATTTTACCACTGTATAGAGCAAAATAACTAGAGAGATTTCCAGCAGAAAACTGTAGATCAAGAGCTAGGTTATGCCTGCTTTAAATTTCTGTCTCTTGGAGTTCCTGTCGTGGCGCAGTGGTTAACGAATCCGACTAGGAACCATGAGGTTGCGGGTTCGATCCCTGCCCTCCCTCAGTGGGTTAACGACCCGGCGTTGCCGTGAGCTGTGGTGTAGGTTGCAGACGTGGTTCGGATCCCGCGTTGCTGTGGCTCCAGCGTAGGCTGGCAGCTACAGCTCTGATTGGACCCCTAGCCTTGGAACCTCCATATGCCGCAGCCCAAAGAAATAGCAAAAAAAAAAAAAAAAAAGATAAATCTCTGTCTCTTTTTCCCTGGCCACCATGTGTATCTGAACGTGTGCACTTGCACACACACACACACACACAGAACCCGTGGCCAATATCCTGTACACCTACATCCTGAAGTGTCCTGGGAGGCAAAAGATCAATCCTGTGGAAAGTCAACAGCTGCATTTAATGGCTTGGCCCAACTTTGCTCAGCCAGCTCATCGTGGGTGATTACGTTCTCATTTCCACCCTCAGACTGCAAAAGGAGAAAGGTCAGCTAGTCTGGGATCCCTTATACAGCTGTTACAGATGTTTATGGAAGAACCTGATATACCAAACCTTTCCCAGAAGTTAGGGAAAAAAAGGAGAGAGAGACTTGTGAATTGGATATTGAAAGCTCTAAATTAGTGGCAGTGAGAGAACAGATTTCTTTGTTAACTGACCCAGAACATTAAATTGATTATGTAATTTAACATCACTGTTCTATTTGATGGCAGCCTATTAATACTGCACCCTCCTACATTATAGTCAATTGCAAACCCTAGAAATGGAAGAACATATTTATTTTGCTTGGAATTTGCAATTTTCTACCATATGAACTATTAGTAATTTGTAATTTCTTTCTCCAAGGGGAGCCTATTACCCCAGGAGGAATGATGATCACCCTTACTTGAAACGTGCAGTCCTTGGCTTCTTCTTTTTATTTCACTCCCTGATACAAGTGGACATGCATGGGATTCAAGTTGCTCAAAAATATACCCATGTTTGGAGGTGTGTTTCTAACCTTGGGAAAATTCTGCCCTACTTAGACTCCTTGTCCTCCATCTCAGGAGATAAGGGAAGAATAACTCATAGAAAAGCCCCCATCAGAGGCAATGACCTGCAGAGAGAGTGTAAATTCACCTATGACGCTTGTTATACATGCAGATTCCTGGGCCCCATTCCTGATCAACTGAGTCAGAATATCCAACCCAGACAATTCTTACACATAGTACATTTGAAAATGATACTCAGAAATTTGATGCCTAGAGAAGGAATTGGAAAGCAGGGAATACAAATATTTTAGTCAACGATGAGAATTTTCAGGTAAACCAACCCTAATTACATGACATGTCATTCTCAGCAGAGCCCTACCTCAGATAATCCAACCACATCATAGTTATCAATTCAGGGATGCAAGGTGCTGTGTGATCCTGCATCCTGTCATACCTTTGTTTCTTGCAAGATGCCCCTAAATTCAACTCGAAATTCTAATAACATCCTAGTCTTTCCAAGGATGATCTTTCTCTAGCTGATTATGCGCTGTGTGGGCTGAGTTCATACAGATACTATTTTTTGCTTTTACTTATTCTTAAAAAAACGAAAAGGCTAAAAACCACTATGACAATCTCTGCTGGTATTTTCCGCTGTGGGTATTATCCTTGCACATTCTGTTTCAGCCCATGATGACGGCTGGGATCTGACCCCAGGCAGAGCTCTCCAAAGAACATACCAGCCAAGTTGTGTTTCCAAAATTCCCAATAACAGTTGAATAGAGCCAAGGAGGCCAGGTGCTGGGCAGGAGGATGTTTTAGGCTCGGCCGATGGTCCAAACTGGGTACTTCTCCTGCCTACCAGAACCATCCATTAACAAAAAGAGCCTTGTATCTTTCCTCCCCTCAACCACCCCGTCCTCCCATTTCTCCTTCCCTACTCTGTACTCCTATTCTTATTTGAGTTGTGTGAAAACATTTGTGTACCATGTAAAACAATGCACATACGTAAATATTTAGCTGAGAGTGTGAAGGATCTGAGTGTTAGAATGGAAGGACTGGTGGCTTGTTTCTCTAATAATGCTTCCTTTCCCTGGGAAAGTCTATGGAACATTGTTTCTATTTTGTTTTTAATTTTTTACCCTTTTTTGCTGCCCCATAGCATATAGAGTTCCCAGGCTAGGGATCAGATTCTACTCACAGTTGCAACTTAAGCCATAGCTGTGGCAATGATGGCTCCTTAACTCGCTGTGCTCAGCCAGGGATTGAAACTACACCTCAGTATTCCCAAGATGCTGGTGATCCCGCTGCACCACAGCAGGAATTCCAGACTAGGGAACACTGGATGTACAATGGGAACAAGAAGCATTGATGAGTTGTACATAAATCTAGGAATCGAAAAGTGGCTCCAAAATACCTACCAAGCTTAGAGATTAGGGTCACAGCATTCAAGTACCTTACTGGTTGATGCAAGCTCATCCAAGTAGGGAGGCCAGTCTCTATTCCCTCAGCAGTGAGGGCTTTTCTCGAGAGTGCAAGAATCCTCCTTTTTCTTCTATATTCCACCACGTCCTTGAGACCAATCACTTTATTACAACATGCTGTCAACTGTCCCCATTTCTCTTTATCTCCGCTACCACAATTTCAGCTCAGTCCTCATTAAGTTCACATTCTCTTTATGTTTCTTAGTTACTGAATGAAATAGCCTCTGGTTACAACCTCCTCTAGTCCATGGTGCTGCCAGTGTGATTTCTTATGACATAATTCTTATCATTTTAGCCTAAACACCTTGGATGACTCTCCCATTGCTCAAAGGAAAAAGGCAAAACTTCTTAGGCCTTCATTCGAGTTCCAAAATTCCTTTTCAAACTTATCTTCTAAGATCCTTCTGCACACCTATATTCCTGTATATCCAACATCTCAGTCCTTCCAAAAAAGCTTTTCCTTTCCATACTTTCATAGTTTATTCTCTTTTGACTGCCCCTCTCACCTCTCTGAGTAACTGGAAATTTACTTTAAAGGCCAATTGAAAAATCACTTCTGCTGCTAAGTTCCCCTGATTTCCTCAATAGGAATTATTCCCTACTATATATTGTGGTACTTAGGACTACAGCATATAGAATGTATTTTCCCAAATGCTTCAATACATTTTATAGTATAGTTGTTTGGTTATCTGTCCACCCACAAGATTGTAAGCTCCTATATGTTAGGGGTGAGCTGACTCATCCTTGTACAAGTGACAGTGTCCAGCATAGTACCTCATCCATAGAACAGCTCAATATATGTTGGTTTGTAATAAATGAATGAGTCACACTCATAGCAGGCAGTTACTCTCTACTGCCTGCATAATTAAGTTGTAATTTTCACTTCTGCAGAAAGCCGGTAGGATAGAAAAAGAAAAGCATGCCCAGGGTGGAAGGCAGTGGAAATATTTGAAAGACACCTGCTCTTTAAGGCCTATCTTCATTACTCCCCACAAGACCGACACAAAGACCCTTTTCTGTTGTTTCTCTCTCACCTCCTTCCAGCTTCTAGACTTCTTTCATATTCTTATCTCAGTTGCACATAGCTTTTTGGAAATAGTTTTATTAAAGTGTATTTTAGGCAGTCACTGGTCCATTAGCACCTTCTTGCATCCAGCTGTGTCAGTAAGCTCTGGGAGACTTTTACTTTTCTCAATTAAGAAAAGTTGTAGCTTCAGAGACAACGGAGAGGCTTCTGGGTCTACCCAGGATGCAGTAACACCATGGCAAAAATTACACGGTTTCTGTGCTTTGGTAGCTAGTGTTCATGTGGTTATACTAAAACCCTGAGCACAAGCCAGAGAAGCTTCTCCTGCAGGCACCAAATCCCTCTGACAGAGTCCACAGGAGGTTCTAGATCCTAAAGATCAACCAGAAGATTCACTTTCAAAGCTGAAGTGAAAGAGCAAGAAACTGAAAGATCCAGGAGGAAAATAGCTGCAATAGACAGATATTTTTAGTGCTAACCCTAACTGCCCACAAAAGAGGCTGGGTAACATTAAGTACGGGACTCTAGCTTCTGCCAGGGATCTTGAGGGATTGCGTAGAGTTTAGAGCAAAAACTGGGGCAAACTTAAATACTTTTTATAAGAGAAAGGAAAGAATTAAATATTCCCAGGCAGCAATTCCTATAGGAAGAAAAGAGGAAAAATGGAAGAATAACAGGAAAGGGATTAGGTGGAGGTAGAACACAATGTTCCCTGTCATGTGAAAACATTTCTTGTGGAAATTCATGGATGTTCTAATTTCTCACCCCAGGTTGAAAAACCAAAGAATTAGCATGAATACATATAGATACAATACATACAGAGCCAAAGACAGCAAAGTCAAGGGCATGGACAGTCTTGCCTCCAAGGCTAAGAACCTTGAACCTCAGCCACATGAAAATTCTTCTTTAATCTGAAAACAAATGGTGGATTTGAAAAATCATTCACTTTTTTTGGGGGGAGGGGTCTTTTTAGAGCTGTACCCATAGCATATGGAAGTTCCTAGGCTAGGCCACAGCCACAGCCATAGCAACTCGTGATCCGAGCTGCATCTGTGACCTATACCACAGCTCATGGCAATGCCAGATCCTTAACCCACTGAGTAGCGCCAGGGATTGAACCTGTGACCTCATGGATACTAGTCATGTTCGTTATTGCTGAGCCATGATGGGAACTCCATTTCCTTTTCTTATAGCACAGAGCAATGAGATAATTTGTGTATCTTACAACAAGGAAAAAGAAAAAAAAGAGAGAGAAATCCTACAAGTTTATTTTTAAAATCTTTTCTTAGTCCTAAAAATGCTATTTGTTTACTATTATATTTCTCTTAAGAATTAGGAAGTCCTTGCCTCGGAGACCCAGAGAGTGAGAAGGAATTGTGATTGGCCTTCATTCCTGTCAATCACCTCCACTTAAAAACAAACTCACCCATCTTGTTCCTTGGAAGCATTGATCATATATGACTCCTGGCTTTGCTGTCACTGAAATCATTTTGTCTGCTTCAGCTAATACATGGGAGATAAGCCTCAGCTGTTTGAATATTGGAACAAAGAAAAACCACCCTAGCAGAGACCTGACAAATCAGGATGGGAAATATTATTACTCAATATTCCCTTGAGTCAAAAATAAAAGGAACTTTGTTGGAAAAACCCTTTGATTGAGTCGATCTCAGAGATCTAAAAGATTTGTTCACACCTTTAAGCAAAAAGCCAACTAATTGATTTAGGGCCTGGACGAAGGGAATTTCTTTTGATCTTTCATCATGAATGATCTTCAATAGGCCACAGGCCATTAGCCCTGGGGACCCAGCATAAATTGCAGGGAGGGCTTTGGAGTCTGTCATTGCAGGGACTGAATCAAACATTAGATATCTAGGAGAGAAAGGACCCCAGCTGACATCAACGTTACATGAAGATTAAGGGGGCACGAAGGAGAGACAATCACAGCAGAATAAGAGAAAATGGGGCAAATTGCAATCATTAGCCTGCAATACAGACAATTTAACGTAATAGGAGAATGTGATAGATAAAGGGGAATTGCAGAGATAGAAGATAATAAGATTTGGGAAGCGATTTGAAGGTCAAGAGTGAGATTGTGACATGTGCCCCTTGTTTCTGCAGACCTCTCTGGCCTTTGGGACATGTGAGTAATTGTGTGCTAAGCTCGTTCCCAAGTGGCTGCTGGTACAGCAGAGTCCTGTGTTTGTCCTGTTTTTCCTGTGAGCCTTAGGCCTCTGAGTCTTCCTGGGGGTCATACTCTGCCTTCCTCTTAAAGGAGTCTTTCTTGCTCCTGTGATCAAGTTTGCATGGGATAAGTTCACAGTAATTGAAGATTTTTAGTTCCCCGTTTGTACCTGGGCAGTGAGGACCCTGGGGAAGGGGCTGTGTGTGAGCCCAGGCTTCAAAATTCCTTACTTCCTTCTTCCCTACCTCAGCCCTGGCAGCAGATATCATTCCCTGCCCAACTGCTGACAACATTCTGAAAGGCTTGCCCTCAGAACATTTTTTGTTTGAAGCTGGATTGAAGATGATTACTGTTCATCTTAAACCTGGGCCATACTTGGCACCTGTGAGTGGGCACACACATGCACATACACACATCTCATGACTACTGCAAAAGAGAAAGGACTCCATAGTCTCTGGAAGGCTATTTTCTGGATCCTCCTGATCATGCCCTCCACAAATCATCCTATTTCAGCATCTAGCAGTTCTCTCCCTTCATATTTTGGTTCTGGACAATTTCCTTCACCACCTTCCTTTCTTCTCTGAGGATGGCTTTGCTTCCTGGGGCATGAGTCTCCAACACTCCTAGGACATATTTGATCTTTTCCTTCCAACTCCTTACCCTGCTGACTACCCAAATAAGTACTCTATCCAAGCCTCAGATGGGCAGCCTCAGGAGTGGGCAGCACTCCTTCCAGGCCAGAAAAGTTTAGGGCCATGGAAAGGTGTTAGGTGACTGCACAGACTTTGTAAAAATTTCATACTTGGAAGGGTGGTATTGCCACTATCAGTCAAAAGGACCCTGTCCAAAAACATTCACAAAATTGAATCTAAACAAAGGGAGTAAAGGATAAAAAAAAAAAAGGAACAAAAGCTTCAACATATTTGGCAACTACAGGTTGCACAGACGCTACTGTCAGTTACTCGTTATCAAGCTCAGAAGATGTAATCTTTTTTAAGTCAACACTCAAAGCCTTTTAAATTTCTCTTTCCAAATAGAAAAAGGCACTTCAAAACCACTTCAGGAACCACCAATAAGTTAGAACCCTGTAGACTGCTGACATCCAGTGACATGAACAATCCAGGACCAAGATTCTGTGTGTAAAGAAGACAGAGAATTGGGCTGGGGGAAACAATGTCTTTTGAGCACAACATGGGGGGCTGGCTATTGAGAATTCAAAAGCATTGTAGGAACTCCTGTCGTGGCTCACCAGGTTACAAACTTGACTAGTATCCATGAGGATGCTAGTTCCATTCATGGCCTTGCTCAGTGGGGGTTAAGGATCCAGCATTGCAGTGAGCTGTGGTGTAGGCCAGCAGCTGCAGCTCCGATTTGATCCCTAGCCTGGGAACTTCCCTATGCTGCAGGTGTGGCCCTAAAAAGGGAAAAAAAAAAAAAATTCAAAATGGTGGGATTCCTTGGCCTCTGAAAACCCACCAACTAAGAGAGGCAGTGTTGTGAGCCTGGAGAGAGCTGGCTTGGCTCAAGCAGCAGGCTCTGTCCAGGGGTCCAACTCTGCCGTGAACCAGCTATGTGATCCAAAGCAAATTCCTTAGCCTCTGTCTACCACATCATCCTCACCTAATAATGAGGGCTACCTCACAGGGCTGAGGTGAGGGTCAGGCAAGAGGATGTATATGACGTGCCCAGCACATAGCTTGACACCAGGTAAATGCCACATTGGTGCTGGTGGGAAGGTGGGACAGACAAGTGGAGGTGTGAAGAGCAGGGCAGGAGCAGAGACTGCACATGGGTATCTGGATAGGGAAACAGGAAGTGCCCCAGGACCTCAAGATTACACTTTCCTCATTCCCAAATCCCCTTCTTTCCAATCCTAGTTACTATACCCCTACTACCCCAAAAAGGCTACTCTCCAGAAATAGGTTTAAGCAGCTGGCAGCACTCACTTAGAAACTCCAGGCAACTCTGAGAAATATGTCTTGTCTTCCCAAACACCTCCCTGCTGTTCAATTCCATCCAGTGAAGGGAGGTTATAAATCAAGGGTCTTATAAGGAGTTCATGCCACAGAATTAAAGAATGCCTAGACTGCCAGTACCTCCAGGGCACAGAAACCATTGACAAACTCTCACTAGGGAGCAAATGACTAACAGCAAACCCATCCAGAGAGGAGCTTTAAATGACATACCAGAGAAATTGGCCCCTGGGTTTTGAGATAGAGAGAAAACTAGGGTTCAGCAAGGGGAGGCGCTACCATAGAAGAGCAGAAAGCTTCAGAAGAGTACTCGAGTCTTCCCTGCCCAGGAGCAGACAGCTAGGATCCACTATGGTTCCGGGCCAGTCGACCTGCATTAGAATTCATGCTCTGCTCCTTCTTGTACCCTGAGAAAAGTTCCTCTGCATCTTAGAAGGTACCAGTTTCCTCATAAAGCAGGCATAATAGCACATCTGCCACAGAGAACTAGCTGATATAAGGATTAAAAGAAATCATATCAGAATGATCCCGAGTGTCACATCTGGCCTTGAGTTCTGTCATTTCCCTCCATCACCAAAATGCTATGCTGCCTCCTCCAACCCCTTTCCCATCCAAACCCCCTTAATCTCCCAACCATGCCTTGGGTCAATTACTTCTGATTCAGTTTGCAGATTCACCCATTCTTTTCAGACTCTGCTTAAAGCCCCAGATTAAAGTGGCCTTCGGCTTTTGAGAGTCAATTCCCAGCAAAGTCATCCACTGAGACTTCATTGAGACTTGGCTAGACAAAAGAGTGAGACTTTAACTGCCTGCCTCTTTATGGCCTCAAAGACACTGGTGTCACAGTAAAATTGCCACTTCAGCCCTCCTGCTACAGGGTTTGTGGCAACTATTTACATGGTGAAGCGGGCCCATTTTTTTTTTTCTGTATTAAATACCCACAGGCACTAATCCTCATTATGGGCCAATAGCTTGGAAAATATTATTAAATCAAAACCATTTGCAATAAGGGGAAAAATTCATTGGTGACTGTAAACTCTGTTGCTTATAGCTGGGCATTAAGAAAACAAATAGTAGCCAAGTCCCCTTAAGCCTAGCAGTTCCCAGCTTAATCCCATGGCAGATCATCCTGGGCCATGCTGGAAGGGGAGGGGATTGCTGGCCCAGTAGGAAAGTTTCCAGAATGTAGATGATTTCTTGTGTGAGATCTGACTGGAACCTGAGTCTCGGGACAGTGGCCCTGGCATGGGAGCATGATGACCTGGCTGTGACTCAGGGTATTCTATTACATACATCATTTGTTTAATGAAAAGATACTAGGAAGGTTTAACTTGTATGGGGCACCCATACCCTATTATAAAAAACTGAGCATGGACTTTTGGATCAGACACATTTGCTTGGTGAATCCTGGGATACCACTTACTGTAATAAATTTGGGCAAGTGACTCCAAGCCTTCATTTCTACCTCTCAGGATTGTGATGAAGTTGTAGAGATTGTTGGATCAGAACTTGTTTCATCAGAGCTGTAGCCATGCCACATGTTGGAGTCTGAGTCCATGCCTTGTCCTGCTGGACCCGTTATTCTAGTGTGTCCTCCTAGGGTCTGAGCTGTGATGCAGGCTGACGAGATGCCCCTGACATGCTCCAATTTCTCTGTCACCAGTGGCCCAGACACTGCAGCCAAGACTGATCTCCGCTGTGTCCTGAGGGTCCTAACATGGCTGCTAATTAGAATCAGGTAACTTAACAGGAATATGTTCCTCTTTCTTGAACCAATTAATTTAGGATCTCTGGAAATGGAGCCCAGGCGTTTTTTTTTTTTTTTTAACTCCCCTTATTTACCCTTTGGGGTTCTTCCAAAGGATTTGTGATCTGAACTCCATGGTCCACTGTATGATAAAGCCTGTATGTTTATCTATAAAAGGTTAATCAAGTAATCCCAATGTGGAAGCCTTTTAAAATACTAGAATAATTGTTATTATCTAGGTTTTGTCTCTTCAGCAATTTTTACCCTGCTGACATCATCAATGGTCTAGGGTCTGGCTTTCAAGCTCCCACTTAGAAATTGATTCTTGATTTAAGAATGCTGACTTACATGAAATCACTCACAGGTCTGGAATATAAAAATCATAATGTCACTTTTTCCCATTTACTATCAGAAACAGAACTGTCAAGTTGTTAAAGTGGCCCCTGGTTTGGTTAGAGAAGTTAAGGACAGGGAAAACACAGTCTAGTTCAATTACAATCTTTCCAGGCCATGAACACCAAAAAGAGTGGGACATGCCAACAATAAGTAATTCAAAATAAAACAAATGTTTAACTGTTCCCACAAAGATGACATTGATACTTTCTTTAAATTAAATATCAGATTATTTCCAAAAATCTTGTTATGGTTGTTCCTATGATACAGACTTTGGGGGAATTCAGTGCTAATTCTCATTCCAGTCTTCCTATTACATACACAGAAGTCAATATAAATGAGAAGTACATAGGAGTTCCAATTGTGACACAGTGGAAACCAATCCGACTAGCAACCATGAGGTTGCAGGTTTGATCCCTGGCCTCACTCAGTGGGTTAAGGATCCAGTGTTGCCGTTAGCTGTGGTGTAGGTCACATATGTGGCTCGGATCTGGCATTGCTGTGCCTGTGGCATAGGCCAGCAGCAACAGCTTCAATTAAACCCCTATCCTGGGAAACTCCATATGCTGTGGGTGTGGCCCTAAAAAGACAAAAAAAAAAGTGCATATACATTTGGGTTCAATGAACAAAGGAGTAGTATGTAGTCTCCAAGACTCCTTAACCCCCACCTTAGTTTTAGAATAAAAGAGTCTATTGGGTCAGGTAGTCTGTTTCAGGGTTTTGGTGGCTGATGTATTAGAGTATCCTGCAGTACCCCCACTTAAATTGTTTATGCAGAGGGAGCCAGAGGACCAAATAGGGTCTCAGCATCTTGTTCTGTAGAACAGGATAAAGACCAGAGCAGTGAAACCTCTTAATCAGGGTTCTACCGCATTCATACCATTAGGAGTAAGACTATGCCTCAAAGGGCATTCCTCCAATACCATTACAGCACACTTTACACACATCATATTTTTTACTTAATGACATACTTTGATATTTGAAGGGCCCAATAAGGAACAATTCCTTCTGAGTCCAATTTAATGATAAATAAGACAGAAGAAAACAATAGATGGAGATCAAAATAGTAACTGTTAATATTGATAAGCTGATTGGAGACTGTGGCTGTGAATCTGTGACCAAAGTAGCTGCTTACTATCCTCTGTCCCATTCTCTGCTGCAGTCAAATCCTAGTGACAGTTCACCTGAGAGCGATTCCGCAAGATAGGCGGAATCACATGGTCTGTCTCACATGGTCCCATCTTCCTAAAATATGTTCCCATGGCAACATTTTTTTAGGAATTATACCTTATCAAGAACTTTTGCTTTTCCTCACTTTGTGTACAGTATCTTATGTGTGTATGTTTAGATAGATGATTATTTTATATACTCATATGACTCTATACATACATATATATACACACACATATATATATAAAACTATATATAATTAGATTGGATAGGTATATATTCATCTTTGAATGAGTTAGCTTTCCCAGACCAGTAACTTGTAAAAGTATGGAAGAACCAAGGCAGTTTTCTTCTACCCTAGCAGATTTTTACAACAAAAAACTCTCAGTTATCACTAAGAAACTCTGATTTTTTCAAATATAATTATTCTGTGATGCTTCAGGTAGCCCTGCCTCCTTTTGCTTTTCAAAAATATGGGTTAACAAGGGGGCTTCTGTCTTACCTTTGCTCTTCCTAACTTCTGCATCCTTTAGAGACTAAGGAGCATAGTTTTGGTAACACCCCCACTTCCCCAACCTCCCCAGCACTGTGAACAGGGACTGTTGTCTGCCATTACAGTAAACAAAGAATGTTGCCAGCCATCCCAGCTCTACAAGGACCAAGCCATTAGTCACTGCAGCTGCCCACAAATGGTTTGCCCTCAGGGGAATTCAGGCTGAAGATAAACAGGAAACTTTCTGTACTTTGGATACAGAATATTTTGGAAAATTAAGATGCATTTCTAAGGAATAATTTCTATGACCCCAGATCCTTGCACATTCACATTCATGGCAAAGCACTGAAATCAGTAAATTGAGATGTCTGTTTTTGTGATTAGCAATAATATTTTGATGTTCAACTACATTTTTTTTTCCTAGCAAAAAACTCCTGTATATCCTGGCTCCTCCCTTGCCTCTCCAGAGCAGTTCCTCAGAGCTATCTGAGAATCTGTCTGTCTCCTGTGCTATAGTCAAGTCTGAATAAAACTTAACGCCAAATGTTAGGTTGAATGTTTTCTTCAGTTGACAGAATATTCATTCTGTCGACCATTAGAAAATAGTTCCCCTCCCCACCCCCCGTGGGAAGTTGGGAAGTTTCTGAGACCTGTTTTGAGAAATTTTTCTTTCCGTTGAAATTTCTCTTCAGCTTGTTTCTACTTACCATTGAAAGGCTTCAACGCAGAATCAGCTATTTTTGTCTTCCTTTGAAATTTTGGAATTTTTTTCTTAATTTGACCAAACGTGGAATTTTTAGTACTTTCTACTCTTTTGGATGCTTTCCAGAAAAAGGGAAAAGTGCTAAAACTGTTCAGTCATTTTTTACTCTTAATATGAAAAAACAGCCATTTTACTAGACATTTGAAAGAAACAATGCTAGAGACAGATAAAAGTGAAAAGAAAAATAGAAGTAGCCTTGAGGAAACAAAGAAAAAGAGTAAAATAAAGCTTAATAACAACTCCTTATAAAGATAAGAGAAAGTGCTACGTTTATGAAATACTACCAGGTTGTTATATTCAAGTAGAAATAACTGGAGTATGATAAAAAGATATCAAAAATTGAAAATTAAAAATTAATATTAGAAATTTAAAAATCAAATGCAAGAGGGTGTTTACTGTAAAAATCTTTCAACTTTGCTGTAAAGTTGAAAATTTTACTTAAAAACATGAGAAAAATTCAACTCAAGAGCTGAAATGTAAAGCTGGGAAAGTTTCTCAAAAGGAGAACAAAGCAATAAGGGAAAAAGGAGGGAAGACAAGAAGGAATTTAAGCAATCAATCCAGGCAGTCCAATGGCTGGGAAAGGAAGAGAAGCAGATGAACTGAAGGGGGAAAAGATCCTAAAATGATATAGGGGAACTGTCACAAAATCACAAGACATGAACTTCAGATTTTGAGTGCCCAGAACCTGATGAAGACCTACATTTTCACCAAGGCACCTCTTCCAAGATTGCAAAATTGGCTATCAAGAATTCAAAGTCTGAGTAAGGGAAAAAAAAAATCACAGTTTACATAGAATGGATTAAAAATTCAAGACAGTATTTGACTTTCTCAAGCACAACAATGGAAGTTGGAAGATAACAAAGTAATGTCAAAACTCTAAAGGAGAATATTTTTCAATTTAAGATTCCCTACCTATACTAATTAACACTCAAATGTGAGGGTATAATGAAGATGTTTTCAGGTAAAATCTTACAGAGAATGTGCCTTGGATGAACTTTTTCCCTAGGAAACTGCTAGAAATGCATCCCATCAAAAGGAGGCGCTCATCTATGAAAGAGGAAGACAGAGATCAAGTGAGAGGGGATATGACACCCAAGACAGGCAGCAGGATTCTTCAGGATGATGGTGAAGGACACCTGTCAAAGGATAGCCATGGAGGAGGAAGGAGGCAGATGGCATGGGCAAGATGCGGAACTGATAGGTTCCTTGCCTTGCTTGACCCTTATAAGACTGGTTTTACAAACAGAAAGAGATTCTGTCAATGATTTAGTGATAGAGAGGCAAACCAATACTGCACCCAGTACTCTTGCCAAAGCAGTGATTAATTCCAGAGAAAACAGAAATAAAATGTAATCATAATACATATGGCTGTGTAAAATAAATCTACAAAGGAATGTAAACACTGAACTCTGATTTAAACAAAATAAAAGTAATCTTATTGAAATCACCACTTCTGGCCCTCCATTCCCAAACCTTTTACCCTACCCCTTCCCTCAGCTGTATATTTGCTTGTTTGTGTCTCTCTTACTAGAATATAAGCCCAACGAGGGCAAGGACTTGGTCTATTTTGGCTACCATTGTATCCTCATGTTGCCCAGAAAAGTGCTGAGTACCTGGTATACCTCAGTAATTTTTCTAAATAAATAATATAAATTTAGAAGGCATGGGCATGTGTATGTGCATGTGAGGTGTTAGAAACCTAAATATTCACATCATGCTCAGCAGATAATGTCTAAAATAAAACAAGAAAACAGAGCAGTAAATTGAGCTCTAGTGACACGAAGGTGAAGAGCTGAGGAGCCACAAGAGTGAGAAGTGGCTCTGGGAGCAGAAGCCAGAGGACTGGGACAGGGCTGCCATTTCTTGTTATAAGACTTGTAAGCATTGCTTGACATTAGAAACTGGCTCATGAATGACTTTGATAAAAACCAGGTGTAAAAAAAAGCAGCTAGGGAAGGTTTAATACTTTCACCTTTTGCACATATCACTGTATAAGATCAATGTTTCTTTTAAAAGTAAAGAATCCTAATTGAGGAATTCTTGTCATGGAGCAGCAGAAATGAATCTGTCTGGTATCCATGAGGATGGAGGTTAGATCCCTGGTCTTCCTCAGTGGGTCAGAGATTCAGTGTTGCTGTGAGCTGTGAGGTAGGTTGCAGATGCAGCTCAGATCCCGAGTTGCTGTGGCTCACAGCTGTAGCTCCAATTCAACCCCTAGCCTGGGAACTTCCATATGGCGCACGTGCAGCCCTAAAAAGCCAACAACAACAACAATACAAACAAACAAACAAGTTTGGGTTTGCTCCGTGGAGTAGGATTAATTTCTAGGTATATCGAGCTCCCAGTTCAGCTAAAAAGAGCCCACTTCTTATGAAATCTTTGTCAAAGGACTGCAAATATCTGTTAATGTTAAATACCTTTAACTTTTTCCTCATACTTGGGTAGTTTTTTTTGAAAAATCATGTAGATGAACGTTGACAAGATAGGGCTCTGTGTATTCCTGACTCTCTGCACCTTCAGTTTTCTGAGGTGTGAGCTTTCACAAGCCATTTAACCTCCCTGAGGACACTGAATTCTCTCCTTTATAAAATGGGGTTGATAACATGTAACTTATCGGATTACAGCATTTATCAAAGAAGATATTTCTGTGAAACCACAGTATAAGATGGCTATTTAATATCTGCTAGTTTTGTTTCCTCATTTTCTTCTTCCTAGGACTGACTGGGATCATGGCTGAATTAGCTCATCAAAAAAAGAATTTGTTTGTCATGCTAGGGACAGGACTGAAGCTTTTCTAAGTCTGTAAAGAGCTTGGGGGAAGTTTGTACTTCTTTCCACATTACTGGATATTTCTATGGGAAAGCATGGCCAACATTCGTCAGTGTCTGGGAGGGACAGTTCATTCGCAGCATAGTTTTCTTTTCAATTTAATTTTATTTTTATTAAAGTATAGCTGACTTACAGTGTTGTGTCCTTTCTGCTATATAACATAGTGACCCATACATATATATATGTATCTATGTATATACATTCTTTTCCTCATATTATCTCATATAATATTCTGTTCCAAGAAATTGGATATAGTTCCCTGTGCTATACAGTAGGACCTCATTGCTTATCCATCTACATGTAAGAAGCACTGTTATTTATTATGAACGTTGTTATGGGAGAAACACGTCACTCCTGCCACACTTAACTGTTCATTCCCCACACCGCCTAACACTACCTAAGCACTCAGTCAGTGCCCTGAACTTGGCTTGTACATTGAGACTGGTCACCATGGACCAGTTAGGAGGCTCTCCAGCATTCTGTCCAGATGTCATTTGGGATATGATATAGTCAACTCAACCATAATTGTGAGAAGGTATGTTATCACCTCAAATGTTGTTTCCCAAAGAGACTATAGAGACTCCTTCACTGGCCAGACTCCACATAATGAGTTCTCTAATGGACCTGCTAGTTTCTCTACAAAAGGTTAATTTCCTTCTCCATTACCAAGCCTTGTGAATGGTCCCCAGATAAGTCCTTGGTAAAGGAAGAGAAGGTCCTATTACATATTAAGGAGTAAGGCATCAGGTTCACAGTATCACCTCCTCTGTGGGAAGGAAAAGATCACTTCACTGAAATTTATCAAGGGTGCTTCTACTGGGGACAAAGGGCACAGCCACATTACTCTTCACATGGGCACAGTGGGAAATGGCAGATTCCCTCCTATTTGCTATTTTCCACAAATGCCAAACCTAGAAACAAATGATGCTATAGATGCAACAGGCATGGGGAGGGGAGGGAGATCAGAATTTTAATTTAAAGAGGAAATATGCTAATTCTACCCTCATAATTTAGAAAGATATTTGCTGATATGACTTGTGCTACCATTTCTTATTTCCCATATCTTTGTGTGAAAAAGCTTCTTTGAAATCCAGGAAAGCTAGATAGTCAACCTCATGTCAATTTGGCATTTTTCAGTCAGGGCAAAGAGCCAACTGGGTCTCTTCCACATTGTGCACTAGATAAGAGATGTTTTATAAGAATGTGGCAGAATAAACTGAGGACTATTTGTGCCCCTACTCATCCCCCATCAGAAAAGACATTTGAAATTTCAGAAAATGTCTAAGAATTTATTTGGTGATAGTCATCACTGGTAAGAAGTTTTTTCTTTAAATGATGGATGATGTATTCTTTTTGACCTCTTAAAAAAGATTTTTCTTTAGGTCTTATGTGCTCTGCTGTGCCTCAGTCTCTCCACACACTCCCTTCTCCTCCATTCCAGGCTTCAATAAAAAAGAGTCAGGGGATGAGACTAGCCTTAGGGGAGGTTTTTCCCTTCCCATCCCCTCCCCTCCCCAGATGATAGCAAGACCTCCCACAATTCTCTCTAGGCCTTCTCTAGCTCTCTTCCACTGACCACCCAGCATGCAGAGAAGGGGCTTCCGATCACTGTGGGTTCCAAGTTGCCTTTTATCTCCTTGCCTTTATGGAGTGAAGCCTGACTCAGGTAAATAACTGGAGGCCTAGAGGGACGAGAATCACATTTCTTCCATTGGCATTCAAACATGGAACTGCTTTGTCAGCTACCCTCTAACTGGATTACTTGGGGGTACGTTACAGTTTGAGCATCATTTTTATAATCTGAGTTGTTGAAAGATTAATTAGGCTTGCATGTATAAAATGTTCAGCATAGTGTCTGGCACAGAATAAGCACCAAATAAAAAGGAGTATTAACTTTTTCTTTCACTCTCACAATAGACAAGCAAATATTTACTGATCTCTGAGAAACTAAGTATATGCTTTTGAAATTTTGGAAAACATATCAACGCCCCCTCCAAGTGTGCATGTATCTTTGGGGTATGACATATTATAAATCTTATTTTATAATTGAGATCTGATAATCCATAACCATATGATTCATGTCCATTGTTTTAAATATTCTATTTGCCAAAACACATTGATGGAATGAATGTTTTCATGGGTCTCCATGAAGGAAACAATTGATATAGTCACAGAGTAAGGAGACTAAGTTATCCAAGTTAAGACACTAAAGAAATCAAACATTTGTAGGGTAATATCAGTGAGCAACTGTTTGTAGAGGACAAGCAGTGCTAGGAAAACTTTCTTTTTGACCAAATAAGTCATTTTCCCTGCGTCCTATACTTCTGTGATAAGATATCTTAAGTCTATTATCTTGAATAAGCATGTAGACTGATAATATTAAAAGCAGTTGTATTTCTTAAAATTTTATCTTTAGATTATTTGTATCCTAGTGTTTACAGTGTGCCTGGCACATAGTAGGTATACATTCATTATACAACCATTTAAAAATTCATTTGATTCATTGAGTACTAGGGGAAGGTCGAGGAAGAAGGGAAAAAAGTACCTTCTTCCATTGGCATTCAAACATGGAACTGCATTGATATTAGTTGGTGCACTCATGAGCTGTCATGTGGCTTTCCTCCTCATAGCTATATTAGCCAATCATCTATCTGCATTAAGAACACTTCATGATTGCCAGAACTCTAAGGATATATACCCTGTTACACATAGACTCTCCTACCTGTACCTGTACTCTGCTTTTTACACTACATAGTCTCTAAGACATAGTAGGTATTCATTTTTTAACAGACAAACACTTCAGCCATGTGGTCCATCTTCCCACCTCTACGTTTTAACGTTGTAGCCATTCCTAGAGCATAGGTCAAATGTTAACTTCTGTGTGATCTCTTCTTTGATTCCCCAACCTCAACTCTCACCAAACACTAGGCTTGAACCATTACTCTTAAATGTTCAAATTTCTACCTTAAGAATTGCTTTTTGTTGTTGTTGTTGTTGTTGTTGTTGTCTTTTTAGGGCCGCACCCAAAGCATATGGAAGTTCCCAGGCTAGGGGTCAAATCAGAGTTGCAAGTGCCAGCCTATACCGCAACCACAGTAATTCAGGATCTGAGACGCATACGTGAACTATACCAGAGCTCAAAGCAATGCCAGATCCTTAACTCACTGGGCAAGACCAGGTATGGAACCAGCAAACACATGGATATTAGACGAATTTGTCACCACTGAGCCATGATGGGAACACCCAATTATTATTGTTTTTTATAAGGAATTTCCCCCCTTTCCCTTTTAAGTCATGTGGCTAGAGGAAAGTGAGGGTGGGAGGAGGAACGTTTGGAGATGTGGTCCGAGAAGACCAAAAACCACATCATCTAAGACTTTTCCTTGAGGGTAAGAACTTTTGTTATTATCCTAAACATGATAAAAATTTTGAGTAATGATAAAATCATTATATTTCTAAAGGCCCACTCTCACTACTGTGTGAGAAGTAGATGATAGGGTTACAAAGATGAGAGCAGAAAGATATGTTGAGACTATTGCACTAATCAGTGTGAAGAGTGATGGTGTTTTTGACATGGTAGTAGTAAGTTGATGAGAAAAGGTTTAATTCTAAACGTCTCTTGATATCTAATACAGATTATTGATGGTAGAATCAACAGGTGTTGCTAATAGACTGGATGCAGGGTGTGAAGAAAACAATGAGGAATCAAAAATTACTCCAAAGTTTTTGACCTAAGCAATTGGTTGAATTTTTTAAGATGTAGAAAAAGGAAGTATAGAAGGTAGAAATGAAGAGTTTTTTTTTTTTTTACATGTGAATACCTATTATAATTCTAAGAGGGATGTCCTGTGATTGTATATATGAGTCTGGCATAAAGAGAAGAAAATTCTGGAGCAATAAATTTAGGAGTCTTTAGTGTATAGCTGGTATTTACATAAATACATCCTATAAGACTAGACAACAAAGTGTGTACAGAGAAAAGAAGCCCTAGGATGCTCCAATAGTTAGACTTTAGGGTATTAAAGTCTAGGAAAAGGAGACAGAAAAAAAGTGACCAGGAAGAAAATGGAGGTAGGAAAAAATGGAACATTGTAATGAACTGAAAGCCAAATTAATATGCTACTCAAGGAGAAGAAAGTGATCTGAAGCTTAAGTATAAAGAGCAACAGGAACTGGCCATCAATTAGATTTAGTGATGGGAAGTCATTCATGAGCTTGATAAAAACAATTTCTTCTGAATGGCAGACACTAAAGCACGATTACAGTGAGTTAAATAGAGAATGAACAAAATGAATGGGCAACCACAACTATGAACAACCCTATCTGGTAGTTTGCAGCAAAATGTATCAGAATGGGGCAGTAGCTGGAGGGCAGTAACTGGACAGAGAAGAGGGGATGGTGTAGAAATGTATTTGTCTGTTTTTAAGATGAGAGAAATAATGGTATGTTTATATTATGTTGACAATAATCTTGAAGAACAAGCAATGTTTCTAAGATGCCTTTGGAGCAACACTCTTGAGGAGGTGAGAGAGGATGGACAGAGTAGATACGAAGAAATGGCCTTAGAAGCATGGAGAGTTTCCTCCTTGATTGAATTGATTGGCTGATTAATTTAATTGGCTGTTTTAAACTAAAAGAAGCTTATATACACATCAAGTTTTATTTACAGGGGTCATTTGTTATGTTTCCCTGCCTTCCAGCATTTTTTGAAGCCCTAAGATTTTTTTTTCATTTTTTTTGTGTGTTTGTTTATTTGTTGGCTTTTGAGTCCTGCCTTGTCCTGCTACAAGCCAGGCAACTAAACTTTCCCAGCTAGGGTGCAATAAAATAATCAAGCTCTTCCAATTAGGCACACTCACATAAGACTTAAAATGAGAGGAGATCAAATGATTCAGTAATCCCACTCTTGGGTATATATTCAGACAAAACTTTCATTCAAAAAGATACATGCATCCCTATGTTCATTGTAGCACTATTCGCAATAGCCAAGACGTGGAAACATAAAATGTCCATCATGTCCATCAATAGATAAATGGATTAAGAAAATGTGATACATATATAAAATGGAATACTACTCAGCCATAAAAAGAACAAAATAGTATCATTTGCAGCAACATGGATGAACTAGAGATTTTCATACTAAGGGAAGTAAGTCAGAAAGAGAAAAACAAATACCATATGATATCATTTATATATGGAATCTAATATATGGCACAGGATTTTCCATTGTGGCTCCATGGTAATGAACCTGACTTATATCCATGAGGATGTGGGTTCAGTCCCTGGTCTCTTAGTGAGTTAAGTATCCAGCATTGCAGTGAGCTGTGGTGTAGTTCACAGACGCAGCTCAGGTCCTGCTTTGCTGTGGCTGTGGCACAGGCCAGCAGCTGCAGCTCTGATTGGACACCTAGCCTGGGAACTTCCCTAGCCCTAAAAAGCAAAATAAAATAAAATAAATAAAATAAGGCACAGATGAACCTATCTACAGAAAAGAAACAATCTCACAGACATGGAGAGCAGACATGTGGTTGCCAAGGGGGAGAGAGAGGGGCTGGGATGGATTGGGAGTTTGGGGTTAATAGATGCAAACTCTTACACTTAGAATGGATAAGGAATTAGGTCCTGCTGTATAGCACAGGGAACTATATTCAATCACTTGTGAAAGAACATGATGGAAGATAATATGAGAAGAAGAGTGTTAATATATGTATGACTGGGTTACTTTGCTATACAGCAGAAATTGACAGAACATTTTAAATCAACTATAATAAAAAATTAAAAAAATAAAACTCTTGATGATTCCCCACATTAAAAAATAAGTAAAATAAAAAAACATGAGAAGTGATCAGCATGAGGGGCAGGATTCATGTCCTGGTAAAGGTGGCATCAGCTGTGACTATCGAAAGGCCGCATCCTTCATGTAGAAGTTGGAGTGGCAGACAGTGCTGGTTGCAGTAAAATTGAGTTCATGGTGCTCAAGGGGCAGAGATATAAATTAGGGCATCTAAAACACAAAGGAGGATATTGTTGTTGTTAACACACTGATTCCATGGAGTGATGTAGAGTTTTGTTAATGGAAGTGCAGATTTGAGCCTGCTTTTCTACCCTTCCTGTGAGTCTGAGGGAGCTTCTCATACTTTTAATGAAGTTCTTTTTCTCCCCAATCTTCCAGACTCAGTTTCTGTTGCATGCAATTAAGGACCCTGCCTAGTGCAGTGTTTTAAAGGAATGCAGCAAACGGTTAGACTGTGGAACTTCTCTCCTCAGTTTACTCTTTGTTGTGGGGTTATTTTGCTATTTAAACAGATACTCTTTAGTAATAAGGAAATCATGATACTGAAAAACAAATTTTCAACATCAGTAAAAAATCTGTTAATTCTTAGACAATTGAGGACAGTGGCCCTGACATATCTGTGATATCCTTTTTGTGATCTATGTGTGAAATTATAACTGCCGAAGACAAAATCATCTAGCACTAAGGGGATGAATGGAAACCTTAGGACAGAACATTTAAAGTGGGTATTTTTCCAGAAGACATAGGACTTGAATATACAAGCACGTGTGTGCATGCATATGTAGATGTACGCCATGTGCACATGCATAGAGTCTAAAAACAAAGATCATTTGTAAACAACTACCCCATACCCTGGCTGTAACCATAGCGACTGAAACTATTCATTTTCTGTCTCAAATAATGTGCGCAAGTCTGTCTCACTAACAATTCAGAAGGGACATTGACAAATGATCGCTATATTCACCCAGCCATTTAAAATAGGAAGGCATTTGGCTGAATTCTAATTTGACCAATGAATATTTAACTGATAATCCTGCCAGATATGATATTGGCCAAAAGAGAAAGAAGAGAAATGAAGCTGGAGTTGCTATCATGCAGAAATCCTTTAATGAAGGACATGAAAGGAATGCTGTGAATTCTAGGCTGAAAATCTGTTCTGTTTTGGGAGATGGAAGAGCAGCTGGTCTACAATTTAGAAACTTTGAAGATTCTGTGACCTCTAGAATGTCCAAGTCATGGAGGGTGTTTTTCTCTCCTCTGTTTAATGCTTTGTATTTCTCAATGTTTTTAACTTCAAAGCATCAGAAAAAAGGTGAAATACTGGAAAAATTCAAAAACTGCCATGTCCTAAAGTTTTCAAACTTTTATTCTTCTTAGATTGCATTGCATCTTAACATGTTGGGCAAACCTGTTGATTTATTTTGAACCTCCACTAGTCCCAGGAATATTCAAAAGTAGGGCTCAAGAAGATCTAAACTCAGGTTAAATTTTCAAAATAATTAATATTTATTGAATATTCATTACTTGTGAGGCCCTCTTCTTGGCATACTTTTAATTTTTAGAAGTCTCTGAAATGGGTACTATTTTTAGTTTCATTTTATAGATAATGAAGCCAAAGTTCTATAACTGGATTATATAACTGGCTCAAGGCTGTACTGAAATACCAAGGAGAATCTGGGAATATACTCTGTATTCTCTCTCCAGAAACCTGGGGCTCGCTAAGCCACTGTTCTGCTTTCTGCTTTTCTATTTCTCTATTCTTTATCTCTGCCCTTTCTTCTCTTTTCTTCTTAGTCAATTTCTTTCATAAAACATGAAAACATACATATTCCAGGGAGAAAAAGAAAGCGAATAAAACACATAGTTGTACCTGGTATATGGTAACCGTTCAATAAATTTTATGGATAGAAATTATTTATAGGCACATGCACTTATTTGCAATATTGGACTTGATTACTCTGCACATTTTTGTATGTGTAGGAACGTTTTCAAGTAGTCAAGTTACAACCAGAAGGTTATTTGGAAACATTCAGTAGGAACAATTTAATACAGTAGAAAATCATAATGGCTAGAGTCATCAAGCTAAAAGAAAACAGGGCATCCATCCAGGGCCATTTTGTCTATTGCATCCAACAGACACAATGCCTGGAGCTACGACTGTCTCAAGGTCTTACTAAAATAGTTAAATCCTGAAGCAGACGGTGGGGGGATTTGGCTCTAAACACAAAAATAAAATTGTACAATTAAAATTCTTAGATGTTTATTTCCATGTCTACAAATGAAACATTATGTCAACTTAACTCATTACTCCATTTTGGTAAAGTTGAAAAATAATTTGCGGTATCCTAAGGAATGTGTGATGATTTCTGAGAAATTATAGTCAATGATAAATTAAATGAGTGACCCGTAGTCATATATTTTTGAAAGAAAATGCATAAATTTCTTTTCCAAAATCTTGACCCCCTCAAAATATATGTTTAATGAGAATTTTGGTGCAGTTAAATATGTTTTCAATGGTTGTGGGTAGGACTTATGAAGTCTGAAAACAGCCCTGCATTATCTTTCATAGGGGGTTACTCCTACTGCTTTGTTAAGAAGTCTGGAATCAGCTGGCCGGGAATCCGTTTTATTTAGATAGTTAAGGAGACATGCCTGACTATATAATTTTCTTGAAGAAGAGTTAATTTCTTTACATGATTGGTGGGTGACTACTGATGCTCGAATGCCTCATTTTCCCCCCAGAGCTCTACCTCCCACTATTCATCTTTCCTCAGTCCATGATGCATTTACAGTTGCTTAGTTGCCAAATAGATTGATGATTTCTCCACTCTAAAAAATATTATTAATTGGTTTATAGAATGCTGTTCCCACACATCTTGGCATTCTGTGAAGCCACCTCAGTACTAACAGAGGCTATATTAGCATAACAATAACAGGCCAAGTTAAACAGCCCAGGAAAGAAATTGTCAATTTAGTTTCAGAGGCAGAGATTTCTCTGTACAAAGTCCTCATAGGCAGAGTTACTGTGGGGCATTCAGGCAAAACGTGGGTCAGTTTGGCTCACTGAAAGGCAATTCATGGGTAATTAAGACTCTGTTATCTCTAAAAGCAGTGATCAAAATGGGGTCTTTGTTGCCTTTGATTATTTAGTGCTTCTGACATATGCGGCCTGATCTTTTGCCCCTAAATCTCCTCAAGAAACAATACTATCACAGGTTCCCCAGTGCCCTGCATTCAGACCTGCCCACTGCATCACCAAGGGATTTGGGGCCCTGGGGGCTAAGAGGTCCCACATAGAGACAAGGTGAATTGAGCTAGGGGTATCCCAGGACTGACAAGGCTTGAAAGAGGTTTCTCAATGAGGGAGCCTACAGTTGAGAGGGCTTGAAGACAGGACGAAAGAGAAGGGAAAGGAGACCATGGTAAAAGTTCAGAACCTTAAAAGAAACATGTCTAATTACAATAAAGGAGGATGAGGAAACAAGAGGAAACATTAGGGTTCTCACAGTGGGGCTGAAATTGCAGTTAGGTTTATTTGACACTTTAGGGCACAATTACTCCCATGAAATTGGTTAACATTTGCCTACCTGCTCAGATGTAGAGGCCTAACCAACTTAGCACGGATATTGGCGTCTGAAAGGCTTGGATTAGAATTCCAGAATGTTCTCTATATAAAATGGGGATAATAACATCTATTTGCAGGATGGATGTAAAGCCTTAAAGTGTCTGGGATACATTAAGTGCTCAATAAATGACAGGTAGATTTAAATCTGAAGATAAAAATACATCAAATATAAATACATTTTAAAACGACAAAAATATCCATAGAAGGATTTTTCCTATTCTCCAAAGTCAGTAAGTGCTTTGTTATTTTTATTGCTTAGAGAGAGAGTGCGAGAGTGAGACAGACAGACAGACACACACACACACGGAGAGGTATTTTGCTTAAGTAGATTTGTTTTCCTTAGGTAATTTATAATACATTTATTATTAAATTCCTACTATGTGTGAGGCACTATTTCAGTCCTGCCTAATGTCCAAGGAAGACTAGTCTCAACTTAGATCAAGTATATAACCCCTTAATTGACTTAGTTATAGATAGTGAGATATTTCCAACAGCACAGCTGCAGGCTTGGGAATTACTGACCCGGAAAGTCATGAACTTGATGACTGTAAAAATCAGCCACTGGGGCTTTTAGAGCACTTCAGCACCTACCACTGTGTGTGGTTGTTTGCACTTGCTGTGTCTTTGTGACTCTCCTAGGGCTGGTGATGAATCACTTCAGGGAGTAATTGAAGTACCTACCTCACCGGAATTGTCTTCCTTCTAACCAAATAAACATAATCTATCTATCTTTCAGCACCTGGTCTTTCTCTGAAGACTTATTGCACTTACATCAGCACATAGTTCAGTGCTTCATTGTATAATATATCTTATTATTTAGTATGTGATTAATACATAGTTGCCCAATCACTTCAAGTGGACTGTAAACCTCCTGAAAGCAGGCACTCAGACCTTGTACTTTTTATATTTCCCATCCTTAGTAACTAAGATAATATTGAGAAAATGAGTAATAAGAGCTTTTTATTATACAATAGCCCTTGAATGATGGATTACACATAGCTCATATACCTCTGCATTATGGTAGTTTCACAGTTGAACTTTACATTTCTATTAGTGATTACTTGCTTAGTATCTATCTCCCCAACTGGACTATAAACTCCATGAAGGTAGAAACTAGTTCTATTTTTGATCATCATCTGTAGCAAGTTGAATAGTGCCCTTCCATCACCTCCACCTAGAACCTCAGAATATGATGTTATTTGGGAAAATAGGATCTTTGCCAATATACTTAAGCTAAAGCCTAAGAGGAGATTATACTGGATTAGGGAGGGTCCTAAATTCAAGCTGAGTGTCTTTGTAAGAGACAGAAAAGGATGCATCTAGACACAGAGAAGAAGGTGTGAAGATGAAGGCAGAGGTTGGAATTATGCATCTATCCACAAGCCAAGGAACACTAAGGATTGTCAGTAAACCACCAGAAGCTGGGAGAGAGGTGTGGGCGGGTTCTCCTTCAGAGCCTCCAGCAGGAGCCAACGCTATTCACACCTTGATTTTGGATGTCTGAACTCCTTAAACTGGAGGGAATACATTTCTGTTGTTTCAAGGTGCTTGATTTGTGATAACTTGTTACATCAGCCCTAGAAAACAATTTTACCTTTATACTCCTACTATGTAGGTAGGGGTGCCTGGCCCATAGCAAGAGTTCAACAATTACCCGTGGGAGGATAGGTTAATTCTTCCTCTACATACTTTTCTTTTTCTTTTTTTTGTCTTTTTGCCATTTCTTGGGCTGTTCCCGCAGCATATGGAGGTTCCCAGGCTAGGGGTCTAATCGGAGCTGTAGCCGCCAGCCTACGCCAGAGCCACAGCAACGCAGGATCCGAGCCATGTCTGCGACCTACACCACAGCTCACAGCAACGCCGGATCGTTAACCCACTGAGCAAGGGCAGGGATCGAACCCGCGACCTCATGGTTCCTAGTCGGATTCGTTAACCACTGCACCACGACGGGAACTCCCTCTACATTCTTTTCTCATTCAGGGTTTCTCTAAGTGTCATTCTTGGACCTACTCTTTTGGAGTCCTCTGAGTGCTTATTTAAAAATGCAGATTCCCAGTACCACCCCAAACCAGCTGTGTCAAAATCTCAGAGGCCGAACACATGTTTTTATAACACACTCCCATGGCAGGTCTTATATTCATGAATATTTTTGAACTGCTGCTCTTTTTGTGTTATCATTCTTCAGGCTTTTTAAATTTCCTAAAAGATATTTCTCCAGCCCTTAAGGACAAAACACCTGATGGGAGGAAGCCTGCCTCCTTGCAGGAGGTGTGAGGCTGACCGCCTCATTAACACTGCTGGGAAATTCTGAGGCATAATGTTCCAGCTGTCAGTTCCTTTTTTCCTTGAGGGTACACCTGGCTGCTTGACATGACCCCCAAATCTTGTCTAGAGGTAAGGCTTCTGTTTCAATAGCAGTTTTTCAAGAAAAGAATCATCAAAGAATAAGACAGGTGTAGAATCCCTCCACTCTTAGAGCTATTTTTCTCCAAACAATAATGTCTCTGTAGCATCACATGCAAACTTTTGCAGATTTCTAACTTCCAAATTCAGCCACATTTCACCTCTGAAAAAACTTGACTCTCCAAAGAGAGGTGACAGTTTATAACAAACAGGTTGTTCTGTGTTCCATATTCATCACCCATTTATGACTTTCTCATCCAATTTGCTGAATCCTCAAATCAAAACACATACCAGGATGCAAGCTCAAATTGGCATCTGCAAATCAAGCTGCGTGCTTTCTGCTGTGCGCCTCCCCCCCAGGAACTCTCAGAGCCCTGCAGTTGTCATTCATGTGGGTGTGAACAGTTCTCTGGACCCCATGGCATGGCCAGCTACTCTTCAGGCATCTTTCTCTAGGATTTTTAATCTCGTTGCTCAGGGATCCTCCTTCCTGCACACCTGAAAGAACAACTCAAAAGTTGAAACAAGATCTGGGGAGGTTAGTTCAACTCCACGACTTTACACTAAGTCTGGGAAGATTTGTGGGCTTGTCAGGAGGGAGTTGTTGCAAAATCCAAGTGAATCACGGAGTGGAGGTGGATATTAAGTCAAAGAGCAGAGGAAGATGAAAGGGACGAGTCACAGAACATGTAGAAGCACTTTGAGCTAGCTGGGGTGTCCTGACTTCAAATAACCACCTGTGGGCTGCATTAAATTCTGACTTTGAATGATAAGCTATAGTGTAAACTGCTTTTGCACCAGAGTTTGAAGTGGATTTGAAGAAACGTTTCCATCACTAGAAAAATAAAGTTTATCTAATTCCTACTAATGTTTTTTTTTTTTTTTTCCTCCTGCAAATCAAACAACACCATCTATCCTTGTCACACTGCCTGGAAAGCTCAAGTTACCTCCGCCTTGCCCTTTCTCTCCCCTCAATCCCATATCATGTCTGTCACAAATTGCCATCAGTTTTATCAAGGCTCTTTCTCTCTCTTCATTACCCTCATCACCACCCTCATTGGAGACTTCACACCTGAGTTTCTGCTACGTTGAGCCTTCCTATCGCCTTTGGACACTGGGAAAAGTTCTGCCATGGGTTTTCATTTTATTTCTTTTTAAAAAGATATACTATATCTAAAAGGTTTACCTACCACTAAATAGCTAATAAAAATAGCTACTATTTAACAGGGTACCTAATATGCCCAGACTCTTGGACAATAATTCAGCGGATCTTATACAGAGACTTAGGAACCTACATTTTTAACAAGCACCCCAATGTAAATCACCCATCTAGAAAAACGGCTACATACGTTCAACGACTCTGAAACATGTCATTTTATCTATTTGTTGGGATCAAGGAAGTGTTGAGGTATTTTGGCCATTACTTACATTCTGGTCTAGTTTGCTCTAATTTAAGAATATTTTATTCTTTTGTTTTTAAAATGTCTTAGCTTTACACCCCATTGTTGTTTGTTTAACATTTCTTCTTCTCTGGACTTCCCATTGTGGCTCAGTGGTTAATGAATCCAACTAGGAACCATGAGGTTGTGGATTCAATCCCTGCCCTCTCTCAGTAGGTCAAGGATCCAGCATTGCCGTGAGCTGTGGTGTAGGTCGCAGATGCAGCTCGGATCCCTCGTTGCTGTGGCTCTGGTGTAGGCTGGCCAGCTACAGCTCCAATTAGAACCCTAGCTTGAGAATCTCCATGTGTCGCACGTGTAGCCCTAGAAAAGACAAAAAGACAAAAAAAAATTTCTTCTTCTCTATCCATCAATATTTAAAAAAGGGAGTTGAACTTAAGAGTCATTTTGCAGATAAACAAGGGAATGCATTATGGCCTAAGGCACACAATGGAAAGATTTATAATCACATTATTTTAGGCCTGGAAAAGCTTTTTAGAGATGTCATGGTCTCAGAATTTTAGAGTTAGAAGGGAACTTCTAATTTTAGAAAAATTAGTCAAAAGTAATACATGATAGCACTGTGATGGGCAACCAAGTAAAGAACAATATAGGCACTAAGCTGTCAATAGGTAGCAAGAAAACAAAGAAAGGACATGTGTCTGATAAGGATTGAAGTTAAGGGACCTACTTTGGCCAATGAAATGGGAAACTGAAGCTACCTATGTCACTTTTGGTTAGAAGTTTTGTTACCATGTGTGAGGCTCCATGCTCTCTTTTCCTGGGTCAACAGTCATGGAAACATGAGACAAAATGGGGCCTCCAACAGCCTGAGCCCCTGAGTGACTAGGATGAATAGACTTCTCCTGGTGGTGCATATTTAAACTACTGGAACAAGAGGGTTGTCATCATAGGAAAAGTCTGGTCAACCTGATCAATATATCATTCTTTCCCTGATTTTTTTAAGCTGGGCAAGTTCACTGATAGTAATAAGGATGATGATGATGATGATGATAGAAACAGCTAATATTTATCGAGAATTTATCACAGTCCTGGCCCTGTGCTGTGTGCTTTGCAGGCTTTGTGCCTTTAACCTTTATAATGACATTATGAGAAAAATGCTATTATGAGCCTCATTTTATAGATAAGAAAATGGAGGTTACAGAATGTTTGAATTAGAAGTCCACGATCACATTAGAATTAAATTTGGGAGCAGGCTCAAATTCTGACATTCTGATTCCAGAACATGTCTTCTTAACCATTAAATTGCTTCTACTGGTTCATAAGTCAAAAATGCTAATTCCCCAAAGCACATTCTACATATATTAGCTTTATGGAATATTAACTGGCATTACTTGAGAAATATATCTAAATCTTGTTTAAATATGTTTATGAAACACTGAGTTAAATAAAATAAAGCATATTTAAAAAAATCACAGAATGTCTAGATGCTTTTAGGATCTGCTTGATCCTTTGAATCCTCTGCTTAAATTTGTTTTCGTTCTCATTTTTCTGGCCCCAGGTTTTCTTGTTCCACATCTACACACCTGTTTATAGCCCTACAAGGAGCAGTAATCCTCTCCATTCCCCTGCTGTTGACTTGAACTTCAACATTCCTATAAGATTTTCCACTTTTCTGCATCCTTGGGCCTGGGACTCTTCTGTATGGTGTAAGAATTCTCAAGGCGAGCTTTCTGCTTCACGATTTCTAGGTCCCTTTGTTTATAACTAAGCCCTACTCACTGACCTACAGACAGACACAAAATGTGATACGAAATTTTCCTGATCTTCTTCCCAATGATTTTCCTTTCTATAGTCCCAGAAGCTTCTCCCATTGCTATTCTTTCCTTTGCAATCATTCAGAGTGTCCAGTGTTTTTTCACTCCTTCTCCACATCCCAGCTCTCAAAAGCATTCCAGTTAATCTTAAATTAAATATGGTCTCCCTATTTTTTGTGAGTTAGAGGTGATTAAGAAAAATATGATGGTGGCAGTTGGAATTTTAGGAGTGGGTATTACATAGTCTGGGGTCATTCAGTAATTTTCCAGTAAGAAAGGCTAAATGTTTCTTTAATCCTTAGAAAGTCTATATTTTTAAGAAAGACCAATATTGCCCTTAGTACAATATCAGGGGATTTGGGATAGCCCAGGAGGAAGATATAACTTTTAAAGTTCTTATAAATAGAACTCAGAGAAATAGAAGGAATCTGACTGGGGGGGACCTTAGCAAAGTCCGGGATCTGTAGAAAGATTTAGGTTTTTATATTATTCAGAGAATTTGGTGAATTCTCCATAAAGCTACTCTTATCTCCATCCAGGACAAAAGTTACTCATCTCAAACACTTGAGATCCATCCACCTGTTCTTTAGGTGGAGAAAGTCTGAAAAGGAGGCAGGGATGCTGTAAAGTGTGGTATAAATGGGTATGAACACCATGTGCACACTGTTCTCCTAAAATGGTGAAATGAGGCCAGACCACACCACCCTATACTGAAGGGGCTAAAAATCTCATGCTCCTTCCAATCTATGTTTGGAAATCAAAACATTCAGCCATACTGGGGAATATGGAACAGCTAAGCCAATGTTTGAGAGTTATTTTATTCTTAAGGTGAAGTTTTAAAAAAATTTGGCAAGAGCAAGCAAGTAGTAGTGTATTTTTACAATTCTGAACCAATGCCCAATTAAACTGTAATATTAAAAACAACCCTTGTTTTCTTCCCTCCCATTGAAATCTTGTTCCTTATAAATACCATCAAAAAGAGACTATATTTGGGTTAAATGTAAACATCACAATGCTTTTCCACTGTTGCAATCTGAAATAGCCACTTTTCTGCCATTGAAAATCACTGATTATTCAGAGCTAGTTATGGAGAGCAAAATATCTATGTGATTGCATGGTTTCGATTACCATCATTATAATGCTGTGCACAAAGGCTGATTACCTTCCATTTTGCACTTCTTGTTAAAAACTGGGTTAATAAGAGACTTCACAAGGGCATTCTCCTCCTCGTATGAAATTTTTCATAGACGTGCAACGTAATAATTAGAATTATTTCACTACTAAAAAAGAATTAGCCTATTGTATAATTTTTGTAGCAGTTTACAATATCTCATCATTAATATATTTATTGATTATTGCTTTATATGAAGCAGATTTTTGTTTTTTACATACATTCTACTGCTGGTTTCAGTGAGACTAGAGTTCAACAATTTAGAGTTAATTCAACTTAAGTTGGATAGACTTATTTCTAGTTTTCTAGCTATATATACCTACAGCGGTACGAAATTAGAACTGTTTCATTTCAAATGTATCTTGTAGGGAACATAAGTTATTTAGAGTAACTTTTTTTTGAACTAGTGACTTCATTAAAAAAATCTATATGATGATTTTCTTTTTAATAAGAAATTCAGTGGACAGGAGAATGTAATAAAGAACAAGAAAAACAATTGATGTAAGTAACATGTTTCTTGATGGATAGTAGGCGAGAAGGGATGGGGAGTGGGCTGTGGAACCAGAGATGGATTTTTCACTCCTAGTCATGAATGAATGAAGTTCCTTCTTCTAGGTCACGATGTCCTAATAGGTAAAATGAGTGAGTAAGACTGATTACTACAAAGACTCCCCAGCTCTATGACATTCTTCAAGAGTAGCAAGACCCCCAAATGGAAAAATTACAGAAATGGTGGAGAGAAAAGAGGAAATTTCCATGTTTAATTACTCTCTCATAATAGATAAGCAGAATCGTTACAGGCTATTGACTCTGAATGATGTGCTTAAACTACTTATTAGTAGGAAGTGATGTGAGATATTCGAGAGTAAGTAAAAGGAGCAAGAAGCCTGTTTGTATTTCTTTTGGCAACATTCCTTATTGTGATTTGGCTCATGAAATTAGTGTTATAATTGGAAGCAAATTAAACCTTTCAGCAGTTAAGAAAGTTCTGAGTTATAACTGAATCAATGTGATCTATTGTTTTAGTTTGAACTGCTGTAACAAAATACTAGGTAATTTAAATTAAAAAAATTATTTCTCATAGTTTTGGAGGCTGGAAAGCCCAAGATTAGAGTTCCAGCAGATTTGGTGTCTGATGAGAGCCTTCTTCCTGCTTTGTAGATGGCTGCCTTCTTTCTGGGTCCTAACATGGCAGAGAAAGAGCCAGGACTCTGGTCTCCCACTCTACTTATAAGGGCACTAATTTGTACTGGAGGCTCCATCCTCTTGACCTCAGCTACACATAATTATCCACCATCTCCAAATTCAACCACACTGGGCATTAGGGCTTCAACAGATGTATGAAGTCACAAAATTCAGTCAATAATCTCTTAATTTGGTTCTTCTGTTACACATGGAATGCTTATCTATGAGCACTTGCAAAACACTATTATCTACATGGTGGCAGCTACTGCAGGTGTAGCATTGTTTTATTAGACATCCCTTATATGCTTTTCATTGGCATTCAACATCAATCAAGTAATCCTACAATAATGAATGATGGTCCTATTGAAAGTGTGATTGTTGGGCTGAGGGCAGAAATGCCATTATTCACTACAAAAGCCTAATTGTTTTAGCTACATATTCAAGTGATACAGACTGCAATGTTACTTTATTTTTCTAGGGGCAAAGAGACCTAGAACTTTTATGATATGGTTGAAAGAAGAATGGGGAAGAGGGGAGAAGTGTTCTTGAAATGATAATGAATGAAGAAAGTATGTAATCTGTAAAGGTATGTAGAAGTTTTTCAGAATTAAATATCTATTTAATGTGTCAATATATTTCAAAATATGTTTGCCTATTCACTCAATCAACAACGTGTTTGTGTGACTAACCTAAGGAAATAATCTGAAACCCCAAATAAAGTTTAGATGTTCATGGTAGCATTATTTATAACGAAACACTAGAAACAGGGTAAATATATAACTGTTGGTAAATGCACGTGTTAGGAATTGCATATATTTGATACAATATTATGCATAATTGTAATAGTATAAATCATGATATGAAAACACAGGGAAATAATTCCAAAGTAACATTAGGTGAAAACAATGGAATTGCAAAGTTGTACAAACAGCATCACTACCTTATATAATACAAATGCTGGCATAGAAAAGCAATGGAAGGATAGACATCTTAGCTGGCACTGGCTATTGGTTTGGGAGATGGGATGACAGGATTAGGTGATGAGCCTGCTGTCTCCTTTTTTCTAATTTTCTGTATTTCCCATATTTTCTGTAACAAACATTCATTTCAATTAAGCTGAAGAATATTCTGTTTATACTTTTAGGTGAATCTCTCCAGTTCTCAGGTAGCGAAAGGAGCCAGTTTTAAGCTCAAGCCCCTCTGCATAGACTCCTTCGCAGGGTCTGAATCCTCACTAACATCCTCCTTAAGCAGCTTAGCTGGAAAGCTGGCTCTGCCAGCTCTCTTCCCAACCCCAGCTTTTCTGCTCAGCAGGGCCTGCCTCCCCTTCATCTCAGAGCAGAGCCTGAACCAGAATCACATTAGAACCCCTTCCCTCTGAGCCCATGCCCTCCTCCCCTGAGCCCCAGCAGTGCCTTTCTTCTCTCCTTTCTTGATTTCCCTTCTGAATCTTCCCTGCGTTCTCATTCCAAGGCCAGATGGCTGATTTTCTGAAGCATTCATGTTTCTCCTCTGCTGACTTATAACTGTTTAAAACCCATCACCCACACCTCCCTGGTAACCAGGTTCTGCCACTGCACATTGCCTGGTGGGATTTGGCAAGTGTGGAGAGGGTGGGACTGGAGAAACTGTCCAAAGGCTGATACGTTAGTCGGCTTCACCTCATTTATTTGGAACTCTTGGAAAGCATAGAATGCTTAATGAGGACCATTAAAGGGAAAGCTAGGTGGTTTAAAGAGCTAACAGTTTTGTTGAAGCTGGTTTAGCAGTTCAGATTTGATGAGTAGAATTTCAGCTTTTGTTTCAAAAAACAGATATTGTTTATGTCAAAATAACATACAGATAAAAGACTTCACTGACATTTATTTCACATGGGCTTAGGCAAGGTTGTAGCTGCTAATTTGCTTTGACTACTGGTGAACCTGGAAAATGTGAAGGGAAATACCAAGTTTTTCAAAACAGTTGGTTTCAGAATACCCCAAAATAAATTAAACCTGCTCTGGGCAAGTCACTATTCAAGGAATGGTGAATGACAAATGTAGATAAATACAGAATCTATGTCCTCAGGAAGATTATAATGGGAGGAAAAAATATATATGGCAAATAAAACAAAATTATTCTATTAAAAACATATAGCAAATAGCAAATACTTTATACAAAGCTTGGCATTGGGTAGTGGCTCAACAAATTCCCTTTCCCCTAAGCACTATGTATATCAAACTGAGCATCCTTTAAGATGCTTTTAGTTTCAATTAACCAATAAGGGCAATTCACTGTTTCTTATACAAAATCAGAAGGGAAAGCAGTTCCCTAAATGATGTGTCAGTCAGGATCTAGATAGGAAAATATAATCCACTGTAGATGTTTTAAGCAGAGGAGCTTTAATACAAGTACTTGGTCACCAAAGTATTGAGAGGGCTAGATAAGCCAAAAGGGTGACCTGAATGTTCATGCAGAACTGGACTCAACATTGCTGCTCCTGAGCCAGAAGCCAGGAGCTTGAGGTCCCCTGGATACTGCAAGAGACCCCAGCTACCTGCATTCCCTGCTGTTGCTAGGAGAGGAGATAACATTTGCCTGCAGTTCTTCACTGCTCTTCATGCTAGAACAAGAAATGCGAAAAAAGACTTGTCTTCTTTCTTCCCTCCATCCAGTCTTGTGCAAGTGCCTTGTCATTGGCAGAAGGAACCAGCAACCAGCTAGCAAGGGAGTCTGGGAAATGCTTCTCCCAGGGTTCTCACCCCCCAATGCCATATATACAGGGAAAAGCACAGAAAGATTGGAATGGGGCTAAGTAGCAACTCGAGCGAATCTTGTGGGGTTGTGTAATTCAGCAGTTACATAACACCAAGAAGGACAAATGTCCTTTTGTCTTTCCTTTATGCCATCCTCAGGAACTGATGGCTTTTCCCTTCGGCTGGATTCTGCTAACACACTACAAGGTAGCTGAATGTGGAGGACAACATCAAAGGCAGAAAGGCAAATGTCCCTTTCTTGTGCTCTCTTGAAAGAGTGAGATGACTAGCAGCTGACTTGGTCTTCTATGGCAGTGGCCAGAAAATGTAACGTAAGCTTTCTTAAATAAATTACTAGCAAAGGGAGTTCCTGCTGTGGCACAATGGGTTAAGAATCTGACAACAACTGCTTGGGTTGCTGCAGAGGCAAGGGTTTGATCTCTGGCCTGGTACAGTGGGTTAAATGATCCCATGGTGTTGCAGCTGTGGTAAAGGTCAAAGCTGTGGCTTGGATTCAATCCCTGGACCAGGAACTTCCATATTCCATTGGTGTGGTCATTAAAAAACAAAACAAAACAAAACGAAAAAACTAACAGCAAGGATTTAAAATGAAGCCCATAATTACCTAATAAATAAATTATATAACAATTATATAGTATACAACCTTGTGGTAAAAAAATCTATTAAATATGAACTTTTAAAATATACTACAACGTTTTTGTAATCTTGTTTGCATTTCTCCATTTTTTATTATTATATGTTAGTATTATGTCACCATATACTCAAAAAGTAGAAGTGGCCTAGCCTCTCTGAATCTCAGAGAGGATTTGTAGGGCGGTAGGAAGAGCTCAGGGAGACGTCCTGAAAAACAGGATAAGTGGGACTATCCCAAGCTACTTTGGCCAATAATATAATTTAAACAGAAAAAAAGGGGAATGAATCTACCAGTACAGAACCAACCCAGCCAAAAGAGCCTTTGGAAATTACAAAATATCTTCAATGATTTGGTTGCTCACCCTGAGTTCTAGCGTCATTTTGGCAAAATGAATAAGAAGGAATCACAGAGTGAGCTCTTTCATGCCAATAATGAATGCAGTGGAAATTGATTTCTTTCCATTCCAGCTGTAGCAGCAGGAGGAGGTTTTGCTGCCAACACAAAGCTCCATCACAGTTTAGAGTTGAAATACTGGTCAAACCAAAGGGCAGGGGGGTGGCATTTAGTGCAGATACTTCATGTCAAATTGCCAATCTCATGCCCAAAACTTTGCTCCCTATGTCACAAACACCTCCTTTGAGACTGTTTATCTCCTTCCAGCCCTTTGATTAATGAACTATCCAACAACACTCAGTAATATTAACAACTATCATCTGTACATTAGTTTGTGAGGTGCTTTTCCTTTTACATGATTTTATTTAATCCATACAGCCACTCAGTCAGCTGGCTTTTTACCTGAGGAGAAATCAAATTCAGAGTTGTAACGTGGGTAACACACAAAAGCTGTGAAAATGAAAGTTGAGCCTGTGAAAAATGCGACATTGGATGGAGTTAGGTAAGATGCAGTTCTGCTCCTGGGGGAATTTATTTTGTAGCTAGGAAAATGAGGAAAGCAGATAAAGAACATCCAGCACGTTGTTAGGGATGTGAAATGGGCAGTATATAAGAAAAGTACCATCTGTGAGAGAAAGAAAAAAAAATCATTTATTGGGATTGTCAAGACTACTCATTTGTTCCTTTTCAAGGTGCAGTGTGGAATTTCTGTCGACCTCTAGATGATATCATATGATCTTCCTGCATGGTCTGTACCCAAGGGCAGAATAAAGGGGCAGACTCACTTTCCAATTCCAATATCACCATAAATTCTGCTCTATAAATACTTCTTAATCTCCTAGTAATTCAGATATTCTTTTCAGTGATCACTATGAGGGAGAATTAAGGGAAGTCATTATAATTTAATAACTCAATGAGAAAATAACTGTAGCCACGTAGTAAGTACCATAAAAACATAAGCATTCAGAATCAAAATTTCAGGGTCTTTCCTCTTTTAAACTGAGATGATCTTCTTCTTCATATTTGCAACATATAAAGATAAGTATTTCTATTTATAGAAAGTGATCACTTAATTAAAGAAGACAGTCAGAGAATGTGTTACATTTTTATCAATATCAGCTTATAGTTTATCACTCAAGTAATAAGGCTTTCCTCTGTGGAACAAGCCCACATACGATCTCTTCTTCTGGCATCAACTTCTAGATCCTTGGTATCATTTTTAAAATTATCGGTATAAAACTTAGTATCAGACTGATTATTCACGCTTGTTTTGGCCATTGGTAATCAGGTAATGAGCATCCATGAGTCTGTCACCACAGAAAAATCTGCATGGCTATGTCAAAATGCCCTTGAAATGCTGAAGAATTGAGACTGCAGAAGCTAACTGAACTCACAAATATATTAAGTATCCAGCTCCTTGGGAAGTCAGTGCAAGGAGCATGCTAGACCAACTCTCTTCTGGACCATTGCTCCCTGAGCTGTGGCTTTACATGTGTCTTTTATGTCTGTTGGGCAACGAAGACCCCACCTGTTGCACCACCTTCTGTTCTGAAGCCATTTATCTGCAATCCTGAGAGTGCTTCACATATACGAGACTTTAAGAAGAGGATTTTTCCAGCACTACTAATGGAGTGAGTAGATACATGATGGAAGAAATCTGAATGAAAAAGCTCTCCATGTGTAAAATAGTCTTTAGCAATAGCCACATAGCCTATAAAAGTGCCTCAGCTGTTATTGGAAGAAATAGGTCTTCTAGGTTTTCCCAAATTAAGTGTAAATAAAAAGAAAGAAAGAAAGAAAGAAAGTAACAATAACAAAAACCTCTATTGTTTAAAAAAAAAGAAAAACAAACAAAAAAAACCTTAAGGTATTTTGTAGTTGTATCAGAGGTTTGATTTCAGGATTGGTGGCAATATATGAAGGTATTTAAACTCAGTTTAAACATTATTGATGGGTGCTTTGAAAAGAATAGACTTGGGGATGAAAGAACAATACATGGAAATTACAGTAATATTGTTTTCTTTGCATATTTTCAAAGTCAAAGAAGAGAAGAAAAAGTTCAAATTAAATCTCAACTGAAGCAAAATTAATACTCGGGGTATTCCTTTTAAGACCATTAAGTAAATCAGGTGACTGGTTTTTTTTTTCTGATACGCAGGTATGTAAGCCTTGAGACTCTTTTACCCTTGGTGTCCTGAGGTTAAGGCTGACAGAGGGCCTATGACATAGAGTTGTTGGTACTAACAAAGTAAAACAGAAGACATGCACAACAATAACACTATTGAAGTGGCTGGTATATATTTTAACATTTGTTACTATTTAAATTATATTCCAGGGAGGGAGGAAGGAGGCTGGCAAATACAACCACTAGGACAACTGATCCTAAATCATGCTGGGCCAGGGATCTGAGACTCCTTTCCCATTTGGAGGCAATGTTCAGTCTCCCAGTGTTAACATAACAGAGTAGATGCGGGGCAAGAAAGACATGCGGACAAAGAGTCTCAGGATCAGCAGAAGGTTTCAACTGTCATGGAGTCCACTTTTCCTCTAGCTAACACTCAACCCAATGTTTATGCACAGATGCTACTGCTTCATGGAATCAATAAGGTGTTGATGTTCAATAATCAGTAACTACAAATCAATTATGCCTTCCCCTGACACATTAGAGTCATCTGGAATCAGTGTTGGCAGTCGGCAAGAAACCTTGAGAATAATGTAAATGCTTTCTTACAATCCAACACTGTTTCCATCTCTTTTTCATGGTAACTAGAACCCAAAAAGGACAGATAGGCTGATAGAGTTTCCCGCTTATCCTCTAATCCTTTAAGACCTTTTACTTCCCTCATTACTAGATACTTAAATTCAGATAGGAAAGGTGTTCCTTTTCAAGTCTCCTCCTTTCCAATTTTTTGTCAGAATTCAATTTTGCAAAGACAATAAATGACAGTGAAATGTGGTTGCAAATAAAATAATAATCACTAAACAAGCTGACTATGGCATTCTTTAAAGAAACAAATTCTTGTGAAGAGTCTTATATTTGCAAGATGTCAAATAAAATGTAAGTGCTATCTTTTGTAATAAAAGATGACAGGGAAGGAAATTTAAGACAAACTGCCAATAAATATGGTGTGTAAAATTTAAGACTTAGTGATGTTATAATTCCACTCACACAAACACTCAGCATTCAGCTTTTGGTGGATGGTTTAATTAGCTCTTTTTGCTGCACTGTATTAAGGGTGAATATTTCCTTCCAGTGAACTAAAAGTAGAGGACAGTCTGAAATTTCACTTTGAAGTCCCTTCTTTCTCATATTTCCTATGGGTTCTTTCACACCATTCCTTTTCCCATTTGTTTCCATTTTCTTTGCTTGGAACTTCTATTGTCCTAAATTCCTGAGTTTCCACCACATCCTGGACACTGGCTTTAATTAAGGGTTGGTGGTTCATTACACAAATGTGTTTTTATTTAGAACATGATATGCTTTACTTATGCTTAAGATCTCATCTCAATCTTCATTTCTTCAGAAAATCCTTTCCTAATCTCCTGATCTAGGTCAAAGCCCCTTTACTATATTATGTAACATTCATTCATATCGCTTTTCATAGCTTTAACTTTACATTTATTGGTATCATCCTTATTTAATGACAGACTTCTAGACTGGACCAGAGCTCAATGTATGGACAGAGTACATGTCTATTTTGGTTTTCCACTATCTGTACAGTGCCTAACTTATAGTAGGTGCTCATCCCATATCTGTTTGTATGAATAAACTGAAAAAGTCTTATGTATAACATATGCTATCTAAGGACCATCTCAAGTGTAACAAGTTCAAAAATGACGTCTGCATGATCCTTTCCAAATTCTCTTCTATAGTCATCTCCATTTTGGCTAAGGGCAAGTCAGTTTTTCCTATTCCTCAGTCCCAAACCCTTTGTGTCATCTTTGATTCTTCTTATGTTCTTATCTCACACATCCAGTTCATCTGCAATGATAGTTAGTTGGCTCCACTTTCAGAATTCAACCCCAATGCTCCTGTTCCCTGCTAATCTTCTAGTCTAATCCACTATCATCTCTGGCTGGGTTAGTATGATTACCTCCTAACTGGTTTTCCTTCCTGCATCCTTGCTTCTCTATATTTATTCACCATATAGCAGAGTATTCTTTTGAAACATGAATTAAGTCATAACACTCCTCTTTAAAACCCTCCAATTTTTTCCCATCTCACTCATGGTAAAAGTCCCTATGAAGGCATGCAAGCCCCTACACAATATGCTCCATGACAATAGGGACTTTACTATACTCTCTGCTATACCTGCAATGAGTAGAAGGGTCAGTGGCGCAGAGTAGATGCTTGATAATTTTTGTTGACTGACTGAATCTGTATACCCAAAGTCAGAGTCTATGTCATTTAAAAAAGTACTCTTCTCACTCTTAAGCAGAAAAGACTCCATCAAAGGGTTTCAATGGATACATTTACCATTTAGTTAACTCATATTAAGAGTGTTCAATACTGAGCATGACATTATGAACTTTTGTTCCAAATCCCACTCCTAAAAAACACACAAAATTACTTGTATTATGAAGCCAATGTTGACTTTTTAGGAAAATCATTATTGCAACCAGTTAGTTCAAAGAGTCATTCAAGAATTGTATTATGTCATAAGACTGAGTATTGTGATTGACCGAGTTTTAGAATCAGAAAGAAAACATTCCACATGGTAATTTAGGCTGTTTTTAGGCACTAAATCAAGTGTTCAGTGTGGTTGTTATTTTGAGCCACTTTTTAGGAAGTATAAAACATAATCCCTGAATATTTTTGGTGGGGAGTTTTCATTTGTTGCCGCATTTTAACAACCAGCATATCACTAAATCTACAACAACCTATAGCACGTCATATATCAGTTTCATTAGTGTTTGCCTTCTTAACCTGCTTGTGGTATGCAAATCTAGTATTGAATAACTTAAAATCTTAAAGGGAAAGTAGGGCAAGGGGAATGAGGTCAAAACAGACCTCTGTAAATAATTATAGGTTTTTTCCCTGTATACACTAACATATGCAGTAAAGTGAACATAATAAATTGAGGGAATAGTGATATTTCATATCATTTAAGTGAAAAGTAATGGTTAATGTACAATAAATTTCCACGTGTCTTTGATCTTAAAATGACTTCCTGAGATGCTTATGATGATAAAATTGAAATTAGGATGATGAAAGGGGCAGGGAAAAGATGGTGGGTTATTAAAATCTAGATTTCTGAATTGTTCATCCTTCTTCAAACCCATTCATTTCTATATTTGTAATATTACCTAAAGATGTTTGAGAAAAATCCATTTTTTTGCAATGGCTGGAGAAGCTTAATTATTTTATAAATTACATTTCACAAATTCAACAAATGTTTACTGAACACCTATGTTGCGCCAAACGCTGTTCTAGGTATGTGAATACCATTGTATCTGCTTCAGTATGACACTATTACATGTGATTAAGAACTTTGGAGAAGAGATTTGTCCCATGGAGAGAGTGAACCATATATGAAGCAAGAAATAAGAATTTATATAAGTTGGAAAATAAAATAATAGTATGGGGTTTTGCAAAATTCACACTTTCATTTGCTCCAGAAATTAGGAGGCAAAAAGGAAGGAACTTGGATAAATTTATGCTGTAAATGTATTTTGCCACCATTTAATATAATCAAAATATTCTTGAATAAAATAAATTGAGATGTATCCAAACTTCAGTCAAAATTATATATATGAAACAATTTTTTCCTCAAGTCATCTTAACGTTCCACATGAAGGATTTGTTATGTATGCATCCAATCTGAGATTGGCATTAAGTCTGCTAAAACATAAACAAAAAGAAAAAAATAACATAAACAATGGATCAGCTTCTCTTTAAGTAACTTGCCATGTAGACATGGGAAAATATGATACAATAGATCAATAGACTTAGATTCTGATGTTCAGTCTCACTGAATCCAATCCAAGGAAACAAATTCAAGGCTCTTCCTGCCTTTTATTTCTTTTATTGAAACAGTTGGTGCAGCAGGAAATTCAAAGAGATGATGTATATTCAAGGATAGGGGAGAGAAACATTCTAAAACAAAGAAAAAAAAGCCAAATGAAAAGCAAGTAAACAAGTAGAAGAAGCCCTCAAGAGAGTTTTTCAACTGTTAGGAAGAAAAGACCCAAAACTCTATGAACCTCTAAAAACTAGGGCTCAGTGAAATGCACCACATCCATATTCAACACTCAGATAAGCACATTAGATCCTCAGGCATCGTTTAAAGACCCATATGTTTGGTGCAATTTCACTAAACAGAGATAAATTTCCAAGACCTAAGAATGTTTCTTTTCTTTTATCCCAGGAAGGAAGCTATTCAAGCAATAAGCACTTTGGAAACCCTTCCTGTGCAAGAAGAGCCTGGAGTCCACACTGCTCACCCATAGCAAATGCCATGCATATGAATGGACTCTTTGACACTATGGGAGACTGACTCTAAAATAATAAAAATTACTTATCCTTAAAGAGGATTAAACATATTCCCAAAGCAGAAAACTTGAGACTGCTGAAATTCTGTACATTTGTATGCGCACATCTAAGAAATAACAGTTAACCAAAATGCGAACTATCAAAAACACATCACTGAGCAACCTCGGAATTTTGCTGTCAGCTATTATGCTGCAGTGGGAACCTTATATTATATGTGACTCTGTCATAACTCTGTTTATCCAAAGGCCTTCACCAAGAACCGAACAATTCCCCAAGAGAATGTTAGCTGTTTTCTTTTGGAAATATAAAATTATGATTATATGTTAGACTTAAATTTGTAAGATCCCTCTTCCTCCCAACACATGTGTCATAATGAATTTGAATTATTCTTCAAAGTAAATAGCTAAACAAGTCATATTCTATGCCATTCCCCTGACCAACATTTCAACTAAGTGAATTAAAGTGAAGTAACCATGGGAAACTTAAAGAGAGAGTTGCTGATTTCTAGAACTTTAAGGGAAGAATCTGAAAAATGGAGAAAATCCATTTTCTTAGTCTGTAAGTTAATATTTGTAGCCAGCATAATTCTAGTTAACCTAAAGAAGATTCAAGTTTAAGTAACTGCGCTGGGCTGGTAGCCTCTTGTGATCTGTGTGCCTATGATATTTTACTTGGGGTTTGCTGGTTGAAAGAAAAAGGAGGAATGAGAGTTTGGGCACTTGTAGTGATGGAAAAAGCAGGGGTCCAATCATGGTGGCATCTTTTATCTGATCTCTCATGAACTGTGGTGTTTTCCTTTCATACAAGTATTGGCTCCAAGGACAGTAGAGTTTCAGCAAAAGCTAAAGAAGCCATGAGCATGAAGAAGACAGGCACATCACACCAATGAAGTGGTTATAAGAAAGGAGAATCTCTTCTTTTCTGTACAGAACAGGATAGGATACCACCATGGAATTCCAGAGACTGGTGGCTTCTCAGCATGAGGAAGATTTGACCATTTGATTTCACAGTGACTGAAGTGTTGGGAGTCTCAGCCTGCCTCACCCAGGTCCAACTATCTGAAATCTTATTTCTGAGCCTTTGAGGAGACAGGAGTCTGTTCAGTGGACATTTGTTCCTTTCATGTCCATGACCTCACTAGAGTCTCCTGGCTGCCAGCCACAGGACACAATTAGCCATGAGGCAAGCACAAGTCTTCTAAGAGGTTGGCAGAAGAGCAAGCTTGTGCTGCATTTCCTGGCCTCAGAAATTCTCCCCACTACATATTTAAGTTTTCTTGATTTATTCCTCATATGGTCCATGTGGTTAACCACGGTTTTATTTTTCTTAATAGCAGTAAAGAGAGACTCATCATGACCCTTCTCTAGGCTCATCACTCTCTCTCTTTCTCTCAGGCCTATGATTTATTAGGAACATCCTCTATGGGGATGAATGGCTCAGCTATTTGGTAATAGGATACGCAGCTCTTACACACTGTGAGCTGTGCTGCTTTGTGCCAGATGACAGTTCTGGTAAGTTGCTGAGTGAAGTAAGAATCTGTCTCCATTCCTAATCCACTGAACTGGCCAGGTGTGTTCCAGGCCAGGTCACGAAGGGGTCAAGCCTTCTTCCTCTCCATACCCTCAGTGTAAGAGGGTAGGTATTTGAGCCAAGTGGACTTGTTTTTGAATTCAGGTCTGTGACTCTGCTGTAGAGGTTATCAAGCAGGGTCGATTTGACCCCCCAGGAGATACTTGGAAGTGTCTGGAGGCATGGGTGATTATCATGACTAAGGAAAATGCTTCTAGGAAGAGGCCATCCTAGTGGGCACAGGAGAGCCTGTCCCCCCATTATCCCTCTACAACAAACAACTATTCAGCTCAGAATGTCAGTAGTGCTGACGTTAAGAATTCCCACCCTACTTGTTGAGGCGAAGCAAATTTTAACTTTATTTGAGAGATATTTTTCAGTCCTGTGAACTTGTGATAAAGATTAAATTAAAGAAAAAAAATGACCAAAAAATAGCTGTATTAGGTACAGAACCAAGACAATTCCCTTCCTCTTTTCTTTGGTATCCCAGTACCTATGTGCTTTCTATCTGCTGTCACTCTCTGCTCCCAATACAAGCCTGTTTCAGCTTAGCTTAGGATAAATTATGCTGAATTATTCTAAAGTATTCAGAGGAAACAAACAACTCCCAAATCTCAGGGTTTATACCAATTATTGTTAGTTTCTTGCTCTTATAAGTGTTGGTCGGGGCTGACTCTAGCTTTTCAATCTGACCCAGGCTGAAGGAGTGGCCTCTGTTTGAGAGAGTATGATGTATGACGAAAAAAAGAAAGGGAGAAAAACCACATTAGCTTTTAAAATTTCTACATAGATGTGTCCTATATCTCATCACTAATGCTTGCTATTCATCCCATTGTTGAGGAAGGGATTCCTGCCCAAAAGTTATGAGAAGGGCTGAACATACGACATCTGACACTGGACAGATGACATCAGCAGCAGTTTATTAGTCACATGTACTCACAGTCCAGGGGAATTCAGGTCTATGACTCTACTGCAGAGTCTGCATCTCATAATGCAGAGTCACATGAGGGTTCACCCAGGAACAATGTGGAAAAATAAGGGCTGTGGGAGACAGGCTTTGTAATGTCAAGACAAGGAGGTGCCCCTGGTTCCTATAATAGGATGTGATTGCCTTGTTTGAATAATTCTATAGTTGGAATTCCATAACTGATAATTAAGCAATTCTGTAATTGGCTAGTTAGAACAGTTCCTTGCCAGGAATTGAAACCTGCTGCAAAAAGACTGCCCTGGTCCCTTTGATAGAGGGTCATTTGGCTAGGGGACCTTATCTGAGAAGGCAGAATGGGGAGAGAAACCCAAGATAAGGTCATGTGAAGCCCTACTGATTTTCCAATATTAGCACATTGAGCCTTCACTTTAGGCCTTAAACTATAATCACTTCTGCTTGCATTTCCTCAGCCCACATAAATTATATTAAAAATCAAAACAAGTAACAGAAAATAACTTAAAGACCACCCATCATTTTAAGCCAGTAGATTCCACACTTCCTTCTCTGCTCATGGACACTTTTGATGAAGCAGATCTTATCTAAATATCGTCATCTACAACAGCAATGACGGAGTCCACAAAAACAAATGAAGCTTGAAGAAGGATAATTGCCTAGACATCTTTATCTTCCCATTTACAGAAGATCCCATGTTTCATAAATGTAAAAACTGAGGCTCAGAGAGGAAGTAAAGACAGAAGAGTTCATATTTCCAAGATAGAAATAATAGGTTCCATGGTGAAAATGTAGAGAGAAAAATAAAAGGCTAGTGGATCCTAAAAGTATGTATTTATAACAGAAGAGGGGGCAAAGGAGTAGAGGGGAAAGTGGTAGAAGAAGGGGGGTGAGAGCTGTTATGGAGCTGAAGGGAAAGAAAGGAGAAAGGGCAAAAGCAGGAAGCAGCAAGGCCAGTTCACACACATGCTGAACTGATGACCCCTGATCTCTCTGCCCAACCAGAACCCTGAGCTTCCCAGTGCCTGCTCAACATCTGACTTGAAGTCTGATAGGTGCCTTTGTCTTCTAAGTTCAGGAAGAAACTCTTAACTCCCCCCTATCCTCCTGCTCTTTTTCCTCAGTCTTCTGACCTTAATAGGTTGCACCATCTACCCATTTTCTCAAGCCAAATATACAGACATTAGTCAATGACTTCTCTTTCCTTTCCTTCCAGTAGCCAATCCATCAGTAACCCATTAGGATTGGTCTCCCTTCAAAATATATCAAGAATCTGAGCCTTTCCTACCTCCATGTTCTTCTGAAGCATTGTAAAGGTCTTTTGTCAAGTCTTTGCTTTCGCTTTTGGATCCCACAATCCATTCACCTCACAGCAGGGTGAGTGATCTCTAAAAATGTAAATTAAACCATATCACCTCTCTGACTGAAACTAAACATCCCATTAGTACAGAGAACAAAGTCCAAACTCTTTATTATGACCTACAAAGCCTACTTTGTTGGGCCCCAGTCTATCTCACATAGCTTAGGTCCTAACAGGGGCCATCTAATTCAGTCTGTAGATGCCTCTTCTCGCCTCTTCTAGGACATTCCAAGATTACATTTCCTTGCAAGCTCTCACTTAGACTTTTGTGAGGCCTTACCCTTTTTGTCATTCATTCAAATAATATTTATTCAGGTTCAAAAAATATAGCAGGTACTGTTTTTTTTTTTTTTTTTCTTTTTAGGACTGTACCTATGTACCTACAGCATATGGAAATTCCCAGGCCAAGAGTCAAAGCGGAGCTGCAGCTGCTGGCTTATATGGCAGCCACAGAAATGCAGAATCTGAGCCACATCTGCAAACTACGCCATAGTTGTGGCAACACTAGATCCTTAACTCAGTGTGTGAGGCTAGGGATCAAACCCACATCCTCGTGGATACTAGTTGGGTTCGAAACCTGCTGAGACACAATGGGAACTCCTGTAGCAAGTACTGTTTTCAGCACTAAGATTCTTATATAAATTAGAATGGTTGGGCAATGAGGCTCTACTGTACAGAACAAGGAAGTGCGTGTGATTCTGAAACTGCAGAAACATTGTAAATCAACAATGCTTTAATAAAAAATTAAAAATACATCCTTTAAGGCAGAAAAAAATAAGATGTTCTATCCTTAGGAAGGCTTTCCTGAAAATGGACATCTCTACCATCACTTTTTATCCCCTTATGTAGCCTTATTATTACTATTATTGCACTTAAGGCTGTTTAAAATTACATCATATAATGACACACACACACATATACATATATTTTACTTTTTTTTTCTTTACTAGGATGTAAGTCCCTCAGTTATGAAACATGCTCTAGGAATATGAAATAATCTAACATTGAACAACTCATGATTGAGGAAGAAGAATTCAATATTTTAATTATATTCAAATATGTCATTATAATCAGATGAAAAGTGTATGTTTGAAATGTCAGAAAATTATGGTGGTATTGTGGATTATTAGGGAGGAGAGGGCAGGAATAAATTTACTGAGCTAGGAATTTTATCATTCACCACAATCTACTACTTGCACAGGCACATAAAATGAATATAATAATCCAAAAGTAAGAAATTATAAAATCATCCTTGGACCAGTAGCTGAAGAAGAGCGGTTTACTTCTTTGGTTCTCAGACTGAACTACAAATCAGAATCTTTTGAGGATAATTTTTACACATGGAAATTCACCAGCCCCATCTCTGGATACTCTGTTCATTAGGCTGGGGGAGAGCCTAGGAAACTGAATGTTTTAGAAACCCTTTCCAAGGCATTCTGATTTTCAGCCTCACTTGGAAACCTCTGGGCAAGAAGGTTACTCAGAACCTCAGAACTATGTTTTTACTAAACTAATCAGGTATTTGAATATATTGGCCAAATGTACTACTTTGGGTTTGTACTTGGCAGTGTGTATCTAGAACTTCATTTTTTCCTCTCATAGCAATATAATGAACCCTATATTCAGGGCTATCGAGAATCCTAGGTTATGTTAGATCCATGAATGCAAAGTAAAATCCTTGGTTATCTTTTTGTTGGGAATGTTGGTCTTTTCCCAGAATTATTTTAAAAGCAAGAAAACTAAAGCAGCAGCTTCCCCCTGATAAAGCCTGTAGCACTAGTGAAATAGTGACTTGTGGAAACATGGGCACTGACACCCCACTTTTTCCTCCCCCATCACAGAAAACTGACCCCTAAGTGCAGTGTGTCCTTGGGCAGTACCTACTAACTTTGGAATTATGATTTGTTTGATTTTATACTGAGCTGTATCAGCAACAATTGCTATGATTAAATACATTTAATAAATTTAAATCTCTCAAGAGGAAACAAGATAGGACACAATCCTCAAGTTTTCTTGTTCTAACTGGAATTTTACTCTTCATTGGAAGGGAATAAACACATGAAACAAAATTCTCTAGCTTGCAGCCTGCTGGACTCTCTCATGCCCCAATGGCATTTGCTGATAATATTTACAGGGCACAAGTGATTTTGAACTCACAGTACATTTGGGAAGTAAACCTAATGGGCATGAGAACAGTCAATTGCGGTGTCAGGGAAACTATCTCAGTACATTTCCAAGCTTTAAATTTCAAGTTTTCTGAACTATGGACTGGCACAGCAGGACAAGGATTTGAGTTTTATGGGGCTGGATGAAAACTTTATATTACCATAAAATGGAAAGAAATAAAGATTTTTCTTAAGTTACCTAGACATTTTATTTGAGGCCAGATCATTCTCAGTTCTAAAGCTGTACTATAAATCCGGATCATGTTGAGTCTAGGTGGAGGGGATGTGGGGTTGTTTAATTGCCACAAGTCCTCTCTGACAATGTATTGATGTCCCAAGCCATCAGCAATAGCTGACCAGCTGAAGGAGTTTGTATAGGCCTGCTGGTTAATCTGAAATGCAAATGCAACCACCAGACAGTCTGCTTTTCTGTGAATTCATTTTCATTGGAAAGACACTTTGCCAGAAGCTGGAAGCTCTCCTGCTTCTGTTTAATGTATGCAAATACTTTAAAACTCATTCCTCAGTTCGGAAGCCTGCAAATGAAAACCATCCCTGTGATTCCTCACTCTTTTCTTAGGCATAGACAATGGGAACTGTTTTTCCCTCCCAATCCTCCATTCCTCTTTGATATCCCATCACTCACCTCAACAAGATTCTTTGAGACAAATATAAGCTTCCCAAAGAAGTTTCAACTGGCTCCATCCCACTATTGCTTTTTACAGGTCAAAATATGAGACTCATTTGCATGTTACTACATAATTAATAAGAGGTACAGTGGAACAACTGGCAGAAAATACGAATGAATACATAAAATGACAAAAGACATCCCTTCATACAATAAACACAAATGAATGATCAGTGGGCAAACATTGGAAGTGACAGAACAATCTCAGCCAAAATAAATAAGTAGCACCTTAGTTACTATATCTATTATTGGGAACTGAGATATAAGAAATGGGATATAACAGTCTGACAAATCATTATAATAGATAGTGGCAAATGCCATTAAAAAGTTCTTGATAAGGTACTGGGCTTTAGGCTTGAGAAAGTCCCATCCCAGTCTGAGAGGCTTCCTGAAAGAGGTAACATTTAAGATGAACTTTGAGGTGTAGATAAGTCTTGGCTACATGGAGATCAGGGTTGGGAAAAGCCCTACAAGCTAAGGAGACAGTATGGTCAAAGGCATGAAATTGAGAAAGTGAGCAAAAGTGTAATAGTAGACAGTAATAATTCCTTAATTTTATTTTTGTTTTGGGACTTAGATAATGGATGAGCAGGCTTGGCAATAGGCTAAACCTGGAGCCTGACACCTTGGGGGCCAGGCTGGAGGTTAGGTCTATGAGGGCCAGCCTTGTGGTGGTATGGGCCAGGAACAAGAATGGGCAGGAGTCAGCCTGGAGACTGGGGCTATAGCTACTGGTCTGACCTCAGGTTAGACCAGGAACCTGGGTCCATGTGAGCCAGTATGGAGTCTAGGTCCAGGGTGTGTTGGTCTGCCATTGCAGTGTGCTAGGATCCTGGGCTTACGGGAGCCACCTGGGGCTATAGGAGTTGGTATGGTGTAGGTCTGTAGTGCTTACTTTACTCTCCTTCCTGTTTAGAAAAGGTATCTTTCTCCTCTCTGGGCTGCCTCACCTTAAGGGAAGGGTGATGGGAATATGTAATGTCTTTTCTATTCTCTGCCCAGATACCATAATACTTCATCTGGAATCCTTAACTCTTGTGGAAGTATCTTTGTGAGCTGATAGTTGTTCAAAATGACACTTCTGCAAGGAGAAGAGTGCTAGAAATTCCTTACCACCATCTTGCACAAATATTTGAAATTTTGATGAGGTCCAATTCATCTATTTTTCTCTCTTATGCTTTTGATATTGTATTGAAGAAGGCTTTACCTAATCCAATTTCATGAAGACAATGTTTTTTTCTAAAAGTTTTATAGTTTTAGGTCTTGCATAGGTCTATGATTGATTTTGAGTTAATTTACATATGGTAGGGTTCAATTGCATTCTTTTGCATGTGGATATCTATCTAGCTGTTCCAGCACCATTTGTTGGAAAGACTTTTTTTCCCCTCAATTGAATAATCATGGCAGCACTGTTGAAGTCAATTGACCACAAACATTTTTATCTATGGACTCTCAATTCTATTCCATTGATCTGTATATCTACCCTTATACTGATGTCACTATGTCTTAATTGCCATAGCTTGGTAGTAGGTTTAAAATTGAGAAACCTGAGTCCTCTTACTCTGTTCCTTTGCAAATTTGCTTGGTCCCTCACATTTCCACATCAATTTAGGATCAATTTGTTAATTTCTATGAAAAGTCCAGCAGGAATTTTGATAGGGAAACCACTTAAGCTGTAGATTAAATTGAGGAGTACTGCTATCCTAACAATATAAATCTTCTAATTCATAAGCTATATTTCCATTTATTTTATCTTCTTTCATTTTAATCAACAATATTTTGTTTTCAGAGAAAAGTTTTAATGCATTCATGTTAAATTTAATTCTAAGTATTTTATTCTTTTTAGTACTATTGTAGATGGAATTGTTAATTTACTTTGAGAGTTTTTTTGCTTGGGTACAGAAATACAATTGTTTTTTGCATATCTTGTAATCCTCAACCTTGCTGAATTTTTTATTCATTCTAATAATTTTACAGTGGACCCCTAAAGGAGTTTCTATATACATGATCATATACAAGATCATAATATCTGTGAATCAGGATAGTTTGACTTCATTTCCAATCTGGGTATTTTTGTATCTTTTTTATGCCATATTGCCATGGCTAGAACTTACAGCACATTATTTAACAGAAATGGCTGTAATGTAATGTTCTTGATGTGAGAAGGAAAACATTTGGTTTTTTCACTATTAAACATGATGTTAGTGGTTGGGTTTTTCATAATATACTTTATTAGACTGAAGAAGTTCTAGCACATATTATTTTAAAAATAAGTGCAAAATGGATAAATACTTGATGAATTGACTTGAATTCCATTCAGTATTCAGGTTCATTCTCAGATCTGAGTATTATACCATGCTTGACCTCAAAAAAGTGAATAAATTGAATTCAGAGTCTTTTAAGAAAGTTAAAAACTTTAAGCCGTCCATTTTACCATAATATATATATTTATATATATATATAAATATATATATATATATTTCCTTCTAACCAGCCTATTATCTCTTTATTCTTCTGTTACCCTGATTTTTATTCTGACCATAATAATTTTTAATGATATAATCTTGTCTCTAATGATGACTCTAATGCTAATGCCTAGCAGTTTTCTTCACAAAATTCATTATTGTAGCCTGATAAGCTCCAGGTGAAGAACCAGGGCAGTTTCTTTAGAAAGTAGAAGTAGTAGCCATTAATGAGGCTTAGTCATTTCAGGAAATGATGAACTCTTGATCAAATGGAAACCCTAAGGAAACTATTTTCTGGTAGTTTCTTACAGATCCCACTAACCATGAGAGTTTGATTAAAGTTACACCAATGGGTAACACTGAAACATCAGACAGCTCATTTTAAATAAAACTTGTTGCTAAAAATGCATCTACTTTTATAAAGAATGGGTGCTGGGAGAGCTGCTCCATCAACAAGGTTGCTCAGGGTCAATTGGGTAATCTATACACACACACATATACACATATACACATGAGTATTCATGTACATATGAATATTTTCTTAATATCATGTTTATTCAAAACTAAATAGCATGAACATTAAAGGGTGCTCAAGCTTATTAGTAATTAGAGAAACACAAATTAGTAAAACAAAGAAATATATTGCACACATATCAAAGTGACAGATATTTAAAAGTCTGATACCAAGTGTAGAAAGGATGCACAGTGCAGGAACTCTAATACACTGCTACAGGGAAGACAGATATAATCTTTCTGGAAAGACAGCTTAGCATTAAATAGCAATAGTGAAGATGTGTATACCTGATTGCCTCCACTGCTTCTAGATATACCTTACAGAAAATATGCGTCTGTGTATACACACACACACACACACACACACACACACACACACACACTGTACCTTATAGCTCACAATCTTTCACAGGTCTACCCATTTAGCTGGCTTATTACTCAATAAAAACAAGCTACCTTGCTACATTTTTTTTTGGTGTCTAAAATCCTATTGGAAGTGAGAAGGTATAAATATTTTGCAAAGGTCATTGGAATTCATTGAAAGAGAGTCCCTAAATGAAACATTTTGGCAGTGGAAATTTGGGGAGAAGGGCAGGGGATAGCTATCTCCTTAATATCAATTATTTTCTTCTTTAAATAGTACAGAGTTTGGTGAGTTGTCTCTACTGAATCATAAAATATGTTTTCTTGCTTTCTGTATTGTTAATTAAACAACTAGTGAAGATGTAAGTGATTTTTAGGTAAATATATTTGAACGTTGGACCAACAAAAAAGGAATCATAATTGTGAGAATGGGCATTCTAGCAGATAAATAGTTTTCCCTCCTTAATTTTTCCCCCAGACAAGATTAGTAATATGATCTAGTCAGAGAGCTAATTTCTGAGCAAGAGTCATGTAACTTTTCAATTATTAGATATCCAGAAAAAATTAGTTTTGAAAAATTAGAATTTTTCCTCCCTGAATAACAAAAATTCTCTTTTTTAGTAGCTGTCTAGAAAATGTCCCCAACCAACATCATACTTAGCTAAGAAAAAATAACCAGATTTTTTTAACATAAAGTGTTCACACATGTTTGAAATAAAAAGACTTGAGATGGTAGCAATTCTTTTAGGGACATAACGATGACGTTTCAAATTCTGTGTCCATAATACTCTTCCCTTTGTTTCATTCTCTCCAAAGTCCTGCTCTCCTCACCTGACATCTTTCCCCACATAAACTCCTTACTCCCTGCCAGGCTAGGCTGGGTGATACTTTCCTGGGCTCTTATAATTCCCTCCAGGTACCTTCAATAGGGTTCAAGCAGCCTTGACTCTATCTTAGCTCATATGTGTGTTTCAACCTCATGAAGAATATGAACCCTTCCAGAGAAAGCTTTATATCCTTTTTTTTTTCTTTCTTTCTTTCTTTTTAGGGCTACACCTGTGGCATATAGAAGTTCCCAGGCTATGAGTCAAATCACAGCTGCAGCTGCTGGCCTATGACACAGCCACTGCAATGCTGGATCCAAGCCACATCTGTGACCTACACCACAGTTCACAGCAGCACTGAACCTACCAAACAAGGCCAGGGATCAAACAAGCATCCTCGTGGATACTAGTCGGGTTCACAACACACTGAGCCACAATGGGAACACCAAACTTTATATCTTATTTATCTTTGTATCCAACTCCCAACAGAGCATCCAGCACATTTTAAGCACCCCAATAATGTTCAATGTCATTAAACAAAGATTGCCACAATAAAATGAAGTGGTTTCATTTTCCCAGAAATGTCCTCAACTTATTTTCTGTCCTCTAAAAGGGGTATCAATTTTAAGATCTCTTGGTGATATGTTTTAGTGGTTTGCCATAGGCACTCGTACGGAATTTTTCTATGGGAATCTAGGGAAAAAAAAAAGAAAAATCTCTAATGCTTCAGCTCAAATGCATCATCAAATGCATCAGGCTATTAACATGCAGCTAGCAATGATAACTGGGCTTCAATATTAAATATCATTATGATTTTTATTCATTCTAAGGTCATTGGTATCAATTTCTCAATAAATCAAGTCAAATTTAATATATATCAAAGAGCGTGATTAATAGTAAGGAGACCCTATCAACTAATAAAGGCTTCAAATTTGGGTTTGAGAGAATCTGAGAGTAAGAAAATCCAATGAGAGGAAAATCATTGAAAGATATTTTTAACCTGAAGGAAAAAAAGAAGCGAACTAAAATTATACCATCTATTATGATATTTCAAACTCAAACACTTGAATTCCTTTTGAAAGAACGGAACTAAAAGTGCAACAGCCTCTTTGAAGAGTGAAATGTAAGAGATCCTCTAATCTTGCCATGTCAGTTAGTCTCCACTCAAGCTTGAGTAGAAGACAGACTATAGAGCCATTAGGAGGTGCTGTGCTTGTTTAGGGGAAGTGAAGGAAAAGAATTTCGATGTAAATAGTCAGGAATTCTTGAAGCAACATTGGCTATTTTCTAGGAGAGATGCCCACAGCATGCAGGGAAATCATGGTAGCTGCACTGAAGGGGAACACCTTGTTTACATCCTTTTGTGTGAGAACCAAGGACAGAAGCCACCCGGGGTCTCTTGATACACTAACTAGGCCCCAAACCTGTCTTCTTTGGTTGTGGCCATTTAAAACCCATAAGTCTGAGATGGTTCTACCTTGTACAGAGAGTTACTTTTAGTTGGCAAAACAAATTGGTGAAGATAATATAGTGCTTAAACTTTTACTTTTCTCAAGAGTAATATTCATGTTGAGGCACAGATTTCAATAACTTCTTAACCCAATGATATGGTTAATGATGGAACGTTCTAGAAAGCCAGAGGAAGTGCTACATTTGAGCAGAAAAGAATTCTTTACACCAGGGAACAGCAAACTAATGTACATTCACCCAGGGGATTGTTCTCATTTTCTGGGAAGAAGACCATTGAATTGTATGTTTTTATTTATGCTATCCTTTTAAATTTGCTTGATAGTACATACTTTATTCGTGAGTCAGGGAACACTTAAAATTTATAAATAAACAATTTACATCTGCTGGGGTTACATTGCTATATTTTTGGTTTGTTGTTTTTCTGTTAATGATGTTCAATGCTCCATTCAAACCTTGCCATCTTGATAGCCACCTACATTATCTCAGGCTGAAGAATATTCTCTTATTCTGATCCAGCTACTCTAGCGGCCCTGAACTTGACTGTTTTATTCCATTTCAATAAACATCTAACATGTGGGGACCTTGGTTATAAGGGACATTTTCTTTTTTACACAGGAAAAAAAAACAAAACAAAACACATGGCTGACTGAGCTAGAAATATGTTGTCCAGAAATATTGACCTAGAGACATCTCATAACAAGTTACATGTTGAGCAATGGTAAAGTGGTTATGTTTCTAGATGCATTGCCTACAAGTGCTTGGTGTATTTCCTCTTTTGATTATTATTATTTTTTTCTATATCAGTTTGAAATTATAATCTTTTTCTCCTGGTAAAGAATTCATATCCTGTCTCAGTCTGCCTAAGGAATTTAGTTAAAACCATTCAAAACGGAATTTCAATATTATAAAAACACATATTTAAAAATTTTTAGAAAAATCCCAGAATCAAATTATAAAAGTGCAGCATAGAGATGAATGGAATGTAATTTCTAACAGCAGAAACGCATCTTGACAAAACAAGAGGAAAGCTCACTGACTACTCAAAATAAAACTCACCGGAATGTTGAAATAGTTCTCAAATTCCAGTCTTTGTGCTGTCAGTGTTTTATAAAATATTTTCTATAGAATATATTAGCAGCTGCTTGACCCACTTTTTTCAGTAGTTTTGCGTTGATGAAAGGCCTAGGATAACTTAAAAAGGGAAAGGACTCATCTGGTTCAGAGACTAACTGTCCAGCTGAACCTCAAGATGAGGACATGACCATCTCTACCCTTGCTCCAAATCCAAATAGGCTTATGAATTAGGCTTATCATAAGACAGAGGGGAAAATAAATCCTCTTCTCCTTTGTTCTCCATTCAGTGACAGACAATGGAGTTAGTAGTGTCAGGGAAGGGAGAAATCAGCCTGTAATTTTCCCCATTATTTAAAGATGATTATCTTGGGATATCCCTTTGTATACGTTGCTTTTATGCGATCATCATCAGGGGAGTTCAGCTTGGGTTCCTCGCTATGTTCAACTTCAAGAAATTACACAAATGTTGGAAGTCTATAAATATTACTAAAATTGGTATGACCTAGTCTATGGTCTTGAGATTCAAATAAAATCATAGCACAGACATCTTTTTGCAGTGGTTAAAGTGAAGGCTGACTGTTTGCACCACGGACACATTTAAAATTTTTTTTTTAAAAATTGACTACATATACTTGCCCAGTGAAAAATGTGAGAGTATCACCTTAAATAATGTGGACAGAATGCTGGTGATTGTTTTAGCTGGGTGATGACAGTTCCTTATACTCTTTATGTATGTGTATGTTTTAAATTCCTCTCAAGAATGTTTTTCAAAAGTAAATTCAGGGGCACTTCTGTGAGTTGTTACATTCAATGAGCTGTGTTCCAGAAGAGGCATCAGCTATTCCCTCAGTGGGTTTCATTTCCTGTCTGCTTTCAGAGTGAGATCATCTTGTGTGAAGAGCAAGTCCAGGATTCCCTGTGATGTGTTTTCCATACAAAATGATGCCAAATGAAAGCCAACTTGTCTTCATCTGATGCTTAAGTGAAGACATCCCAATTTGTTCTAGTGCTATAGATAATGTCTGCACATGGCTAAGAGCTGGAGAAAAAAGAAACTTTAGGGTAGTAAATGAGAGGGGATTTCAAAGGTGGCGTTCCTCAAATGGATTTTCAAGGGAATTTCACTGCATGTGATGTTTGCCTTATGTATTGACTTGAGACCCTATATCATTTTCATAGCATCAACACGCACCCATGCCAACTGTCCATGACATGCTTGGAGTCAACATTTCAGAAGCCAAAGATATCAGGAATCATATTAATCTATAATATTAGTCTGGCTTCTTAATGCCCCACAATGTCAATATTTAAAATTCTCTATATAGTCCATAGCTATTGTTTCCAGGGCTCTGAGGTGTTTTTAGCCTCCTTTCCTTCCATGTAAATTCAAATTCTTGCCTCCTAAGAAATACCTCCATTTTAAACAAACAGCTTTAATCACTGAGTCTGCCTCATTACCAGGGGTTGGATCTAAGGAAGAGAAATGAAAAGGTGGGAGGGCACCAGATCCATGCCTTATCATTTTCAGAGTCTGGAAACAATCTCCTATTTCTTTCCTGGAGAAGGGCCCTAAGCCTGAGATAACTAACTAGGCTCTAGGGTTCATTTGAATTAAGAGTAAACAAAATTATTCTTTAATCTCTGCAGTGAACTGAACCATTTCAAACCCAAATTGGCTGCAACTTTTAAATGGAGAGAAATGAAATAAGAGAATCAGAGAAGCAAAGAGTTAGGGTCATCTAATGCGGGTCCCTAAGGATGCAGCCTGAAGATGCCAAAGAGGACTGTGGGAGGTAGAGAGAGAGGTTTATTCTGAAAATCCATGGCTAAAATATTAATATCTGTTCCTAAATGGTTCATTCTAATGCAGTCCAAGATTCGACTTTATGTTACACCTAAGAGAGGCCAAAGGAATAAAAGAGGCAGACTTAAGTGAGGAATGGGAATGGACACGTCCTTTTCAGCCTGTTCATTGTATTTCCATGGGTATCCTCCTCCTTCTTAACTCATTTCTACCATTTAGATAGCTTAGGCAGATAGTTATTATGAATCTCTTTAGAACCAGTTTTCATACTGATAAAACTGTGTACCTATGTGTTTCGGTCTAGAGAAACCTCTTTTAAAACCTCAAAACCTCTTTCACTTACTAGGTGTCATCTTATTTCATCACTTAATTTCTCTTTATTTTTAAGACAGATGCTAAAATATATATCCCAATGTTTGCCAGGAGCCTTAATTCAGAGAATATTTGTAAAGCAATTTAACTCATGGTAAACACTCAGGAAATCTCCCCCATCTTGTCTTGAACATTTTAATAAACATGGCATCAGAATCTATCCTCCATCCTCACCTCAATTCACTTTTCCTTTTTTTTTTTTTTGTAATGTAAATCTGAAAACCAAGCAATCTTGGTCAAGTTCTATTCCAGGAAAAATGACTAAAAGAAATCTACATGGGACTAAAGAAAATAAAGCTGAAACACGGGCTTTATTTCTCTGGATCCAAAACAACGAGACAGTTGGATTAATTTAGCCAACCATGAGGTCAAGTCAATTAAAAAATCATTAGCTAAGCAAATTGTTGAATGACTGGTTGTGGTGATATCATCAAAAAATTCCAAGCAAAATTTTTTTTTTGGTGAACATCTCATCTTTATCATTTCTGCTTTTCCTTTCTGTTCTTTATAATCCTCTTTTGATGGTGGGGTGGGAAAGTTAGAAAATTATGAAATAATATAAGCTCATTATAAAACAAACAAGCAAAACAAAAATACATAAAGTCAAAAATGAAATTGCCACCTTCTACACACAATTTGGAGAGTAAACAATATTTTAGTGCATATATCTTAATATACTTTACATATGTTGTTCTATAATTTCAAGTAAGGAACATGTTTTGACCATCTCTCTAAGTTAGTGTGTAAAGAACCACTGTGTTCATTTTTAAAGGCAACTAGTATTATAGGGATTTTTAATTTTTGATGATTTTTATCTTTTCCATTATAGTTGGTTTACAGTGTTGTGTTAATTTTCCATTGTATAGCAAAGTGACCCAGTCATATACACACACACACACACATATATATATATACATTTCTCACATTATCCTCCATCATGTTCCATCACAAGTGACTAGATATAGTTCCCTGTGCTATACAGCAGGATCTCATTGCCTGTCCACTCCAAATGCAATAGATTGCATCTATTAACCCTCAACTCCCAGTCCATCCCACTTTCTTTGCCTCCCCCTTGGCAACCATAAGTCTGCTCTCCAAGTCTATGAGTTTCTTTTCTGTGGAAAGGTTCATCTGTGCCATATAACAGATTCCAGACATAAGTGATTATCATATGGTATTTGGCTTTCTCTTTCTGTCTTACTTCTCTTAGTATGAGGGTCTCTGGTTTTATCCATGTTGCTGCATTATTTTATTCTTTATATGACTAAGTAGTATTCCATTGTGTATATATTACCACATCTTCTTAATCCATTCATCTGCTGATGGACGTTTAGGTTGTTCCCATGTCTTGGCTATTGTGAATAGTGCTGCAATGAACATATGGGTGCATGGGTCTTTTTCAAGGAAAGTTTTGTCTGGATATATGCCCAAGAGTGGGATTGCTGGGTCATATGATAGTTCTATATTTAGTTTTCCAAGGTACCTCTATACTGTTTTCCATAGTGGTTGTATCAATTTACATTCCCACCAACAGTGCAGGAGGGTTCCCCTTCTCCACACCTCTCCGGCATTTGTTATTTATTGATTTGTTAATGATGGTAATTCTGACAAGTGTGATGTGGTATCTCATGTATTCGATTTGCATTTCTCTAATAATAAGTGATATTGAGCATTTTTTCATGTGCCTGTTGGCCATCTGTATATCTTCTTTGGAGAAATATCTCTTGAGGTCTTTTGCCCATTTTTCAATTGGTTTTATGTTTTTTTTGCGGTTGAATTGCATAAGTTTGTATATTTTATAGATGAAGCCCTTGTCAGTTGCATCATTTGAAACTATTTTCTCGAATTCCATAGGTTATTTATTTATTTTTTATGATATCCTTTGCTGTGCAAAAGCTGGTCATTTTGATTAGACCCTATTGGTTTGTTTTTGCTTTTATTCCTGTTGCCTTGGGAGTCTGACCTAAGAAAACATTTGTACAGTTGTTCTCTCCGAGGAGTTTGATGGCGTTTTGTCTTATGTTTAAATCTTTAAGCCATTTTGAGTTTATTTATGTGCATGGTGTGAGGGTGTGTTCCAGTTTCACTGATTTCCCAGCACCACTTCCTTAAAAGACTGCCTTTTTCCAATTTTATATTCTTGCCTCCTTTGTTGAAGATTAATTAACTGTAACTGTCTGGGCTTATTTCTGGGTTCTCTATTTTGTTCCATTGGTCTGTATGTCTGTTTTGGTACCAGTACCACACTGTCTTGATTACTGTAGCTTTGTAATATTGCCTGAAGTCTGGGAGAGTTATGCCTCCTGCTTGGTTTTTGTCTTCAGGATTGCTTTGGAAATTCTCAGTTTTTTATGGTTCCATATACATTTTTGGATTGTTTGTTCCAGTTCTGTGAAAGATGTCATGGGTAAAATACTACCAAAAAAGAAAATTATAGGCCAACATCTTTTTGAATATAGACACAAAAATTCTCAACAAAATTTAAGCCAACCAAATCCAACAACATATAAAAAAGATCATACACCACGATCAAGTGGGATTCATCCCAAGTTCACAAGGATGGTTCAACATACACAAATCAATCAACACCATACACAACATTAGCAAAAGAAAAATCAAAAACCACATGATCATCTCAATAGATGCAAAAAAACCCATTTGACGAAATCCAATATCCATTCATGATAAAACTCTTACCAAGACTGGTATAGAGGGAACATGACTTAACATAATAAAAGCCGTTTATGACAAACCAACAAATATAATACTCAATGGAGAAAAGCTGAAAGCCTTCCCACTAAAATCTGGAACATGACAAGGGTGCCCATTCTCACCACTTTTATTTAATATAGTATTGGAAGTCCTAGCCACAGCAATCAAACAAACAAAACAAATAAATAAATCCAAATTGGAAAAGAAGAGGTAAAATTGTCACTGTATACAGATAATGTGACACTATATATAGAAAACCCTAAGGACTCCACACAAAAACTATGTGAGCTGAACAACGAATTCAGCAAAGTAGCAGGATACCAGATTAACATTGAGAAATAAATTGCATTTCTCTATACTAACAATGAAGTATTAGAAAAGGAATAAAAAATACAATACCTTTTAAAATCACACCCCCAAAAATTAAATACCTGGGAATAAACCTGACCAAGGAGGTGAGAGACATACATTCTGAGAACCATAAAATATTAACCAAGTAAATTAAGGAGGATTCAAGGAAATGGAAAGATATTCCTTGCTCCTGGGTTAGAAGAATTAATATCATGAAAATGGCCATATTACCCAAAGCAATCTACAGATTCAATGCAATCCACATCAGATTACCTGTGACATTTTTCATAGTATTACATTTTAAAATGTACCCTGACACATTCAACCAAAGTCCCAATTGATGGACATCTTACTCTTCTTCGGTGAAGTTTTACTCAATCATATACTTTAGGGGTTTCTGTGACAGAGGAAAAGTAATAGAGTTATCCCTGCAAAGGGTATGTCTTTGGGTCCCAGAGACCTAGGAGGCTCCAATGACAATATGCAATTACTTAGAAAGGCAAAGTTCTCACTGGGTAATGTGATTTTAGCCAAGGTACATTTTTGTGGGCTAACCAGCATTTCTATGTGCTTGATAATTTTTGGAAACACCTCAAAATGCTGTTAAATTTACTATATATTATCTTTAGCTCTCAAAATGTTGTTGTTCATGATCTGGCTCCTGTCCAGCCTCAGTTCTCACTCCTTTCCCACATGCTTTCCAAGCTCAGTCATCCAACTGCTGGCTGCCATACACAGAGGCCAGACCTCACCCCACCTTACTTCTACATAGGGTGTGCTCTGTGCTGCCACAAATCCCCCTTTCCCCAGTCTATTTCAAAATATTTCATGTTCAAAACCTTTGACTATTGTTTCCTCTGTAAATCTCTCCCCTCCTCAGATACCATCTCACAGAACTCAGCTACATCCTCTTCTCTACTGCCATTGTGCCATGTCTATTTCTCAGATAAAATGCTTTTTGTATCCTGTCATACAAATATGTTTAAGTCTCGCTTATTTTCTGCAGGGCAGGATTCTTGCAGGTAGAGACCACTTTGCCAGCATTTAGCCCTGAGAGGGAACTGCCTAGATATCAGGTAATTTGACTGAATGGGGCAGCCATTTCGAGTTCCTCCTTCTCATCCTGCATGAACTCCAGATGAGAGAAACTGACAAGGTACTACTATGGTCTAGAGGTGCATGTGGACTTTTTTATATGACTGCTATTTCAAAAGTTACCTTTTTTGCTCAAGGGATCATCACACTGAGAATTATGTCATCTACTCTTTACACATTTCCTACCACTAAGTAGTGCTCAACCATGTACTGTGGTGTCCAGTACAATAGCAAGTTCCATATGGCTCCTCACACATTTGCTTTTATGTTCACTGGCAATTTAGAATGGCATTGTTCATTATATTTCAGATGTCAGCCCCACTGGAGCCTATCCAAGGATGTGTACTTAGACTGTCAGAAAGTGAAAGGCTGACATTGGGCATGACTCATTATCGTGCAATAGATGTCAGAGAGCATTTCAGGGGAAAATCAGCTTTAATCAGTGTCAGTAGATGCTGTGTGATTTTTCCCAGCACCGATAACGATGCATCAATTCAGAAATGACAGCAACCGGACACCAGATGTTATGTCCTTTAGGCTTCTTTGTATCACCAAGCTCTAAACTCTTGTCATTGATCTAATTTTCTTCTGGTTTTAGAGGATCAACAGTAATAACAGTACAGACAAGAAAAAAAATAATGATCCTTTTTACAGAAATTAGGTATGAAACCACAGTGGTGATCATAACTGTAACTGTTTACAGGGAAGGCCCTCTGCTTACCTGAAGATTGCATGGAAAAAATAAGATATCCCCATTTCTGGAGATATTCCTCAGGGTAGCACCTTATGTGCTCCCTAACAGCTTATCTTATTTAAGTTTGGTACAAACCCTGTGAAGGAAATCAATATCATCATCTCTATTTAGCAGCTGAGTCATCTGAGGGTCACTGAAGTTAATGGTGACATGATATGTCCCACTGAGAATCAGTGAGTCAGAAGGACCCAAACTAAAGTGCTCTGATTCCACAGCTTCTTGGAAGCATGTTCATGACAGAAAGATTCTACATGAAATAATTCGAGAATCCAAGCTGCAAATGCTCCAAAAGAGCTCAGATAAGAGCAGTGGTCAAAATCGAGAAAATTAAGAAGACAATGTTCCCCAGGTTTTTCATTTTCTCAACATTGGCTCTATACTTCAGGCATTTTAAAATGAGACCAGGAAACAGAGCTACTTCTACCTTCCCAAGAGTTGCACAGAAGCACCTTGACAAAGTATCAAGAGCTACACATTTTTCCATCTTGTTTCTACCACAGAAATACTGTCTGTTCAATTCTTATCAGATTAGTTGTATTGGTAGTTTCTCAGAAGAAAAGGACTCTGGATGTAACTCTTTATAATAGGGCTTTGCAAATAGATAATTAAGCATCTCTTCTGATGGTGCTATAAAATGTGAACAAAGCTATTTTCTCCTCCAGGGAAAGATGCTCTGAGGATGCCACTAGGCAGGCAAAAGCCTGTGGAATTAGGATGACATGCTACCATATCCTTGCCCCAAAGATACATAATGTGAAATTCTTTTTCTTCCCTTCCCTATTACTTTCTCTTTCTTGCCATACTTTAATAACTCTGGGAATGAGAAATATGAAAGCCATGGCTGTTCCGATTTATTGGGCTTTTAAAAGACAGTTTCATAGGATCCCGAAAGATCTTTAACTGTGTGGCTGAAAATTCCATGATCTCTCAGAATGGTAAAGTTTCTTGCTTTCTAAAATCACTTTTGAAATGCAGTAAGTAATTCCTGAGCACTTTGGCCAAAACTTGATTCTCACTAGGAGGTAGAATATGTAAAAACCTACTCTATAAATCACAAAGGCATGGCACACATTTTTTTTGCTTGTTTGTTTGTATTAAAATAGATGAGGAATCAAGCAGATCAAGATAAAATTGTACATACAGTTGCTTCCCTTCAGCAAAAAATTTGACAAAGCAAATATCCTTGCCTTTAGAACAGTGCAATATTGCCCACTGGATGATAATATAGTTGGTGTATGCATAGCTTTTTAAATTATTTTGCAGATGTTTTGATTATGATATTGGGAGAAAACTCTGTTTGTGTTGTTATATCTCAGGAAGAGATTAGAATAATCCTGTTAAAAAACCCAACTATTTGTTTCTGGAAGTAACAAAAGCCTCCAGGGTGATTAAATTTCTAGAAAGTCATTTTCATGAGCATGGTAATTATTAACAAATTATTTTGAAGTAATATTTTAAATTGTATATTGGTGAAAATTGACTAATTAATGGTAATAGTTTAATAAATATAAGAGAGGGTTTCTTTCTGAGGTAATGAAGTAATTTCTGGGTGCTGGGTAGATGGCTGATGTGCTCCTCAGTTGATGATTTTTAAATATCTAAAATGTTTTAATTTCTTGTTAGAGAATGTATTTGAAATATATAAAAATAACTAAACCCCTGTATAGCTTGCGGTAACATTGGTAAAGCTTACACTTGAAGTAAGACACAAAACCTTGGCTTTCCCTTCCAGAGACTAGAGAAACAGCTAACCAGTGAGACAGTACATCGTGGTGACACGGCTGGTTTTATCCAAGGGGTTATGAGCAGAAGTAATGTGTTTCATATCTGGGACAAAGAAGTTACGAAGTAAATATTCCTTCGAGTTGTCCTTCTCCTTCCACTAGTCGGATACACATGCACATGAAGATATAGGAAGCCACATTGTTATAATGAGTGGCAGCAGAAAACGGATGGGACCCTTGTCCCTGAAACATTAGGGAAAGAATTGTTTATTCATTGGTCCAGAATGGTTTGTTATCAAACTGTGTTATCACTGTGAGTGATAGACTTGTTTTGTGTTAAAACAGTGAAATTTTGTTTTGCTGTTTTGCTTTCATCAGAGCTGGTGTTACTCTTAAGCGGAAAGGTCAAAGCTCTGTAAAAGTCATTGCTTCATCCACTAAAATGTGGACAGACAATCCGATAGCACTTTGAATTTCTGACGTAGCAGTCTGCATGTGACAAGCTCTGGCTGGTGGCAATTCACTCCTCTACTAGAGAATGGGTGATCCAGTGTCTGGAAGGTAAAGATTGCCAGACAACTATCCTATATTCTTTCTTTCTTTCTTTATTTTAACCAGCTGTGTGAATATAAGGAGAGTAAAAACACTTCACATTTTCTATTGGGCTAGAACTTTTTATACTGAGACCTAGAGATGGCGAGTTCTGAGAATATAGGTTAAAAGTGTTTGAATGTCAATTTGTTACACATTTCCTATCATACTTTGGCATGCAAGAGCCAGTACAGGTATATATTAAATATTTCATCGATAAAGTGGATGATTATATAGAGTAAGTTTTTCAAACTTGTGATAGAGACAAAGAGAAAAAGGAAAGCCAAGAGAGTAGATGAGAGAGTATGTCATTTGCTTTCATGCTTTTAAGCTATTGTCTCTTTTATTTGAACTGAAATTCCCTTGTCTTCTCTTTTTCATCTAGATAACATCTTTCAAAATTCATCTCAACTGTCACCTCCTCCAGGAAGCTTTCTATCCTGCCACCAATAGCTCTTTAGATGTTTTTTATTTGTATTTTCTCAATGCCTTACACTCACATATAGCCTGTAAGTCATTGATTTTATTTATTAATTTTTCTGTCTAGTGATCTATAATTTTTCTTATAGCAGACATTTTATCTTAACTATCAATTTTAAATTCTAGCACAGAGCCTAACACTTTCTTTTATATCCTGTCTTGTTCTAAGACTAATTATAATTGAATTAATGAAAGATCTGATCAGGAAAATTTTTAAAAAGTCAAGCTCAAATAAGAAGATGAAACAGAAGTAGTACCAAGAAAAATTTCCAAATTAAACAAAAAAAATAAATGCAAACAAAAATGAAACAAAAATATCCTCTTTTGAAAACAAAGACCAGAGAGTTCCCTTCATGGCTCAGAAGTTAACAAGCCAGATTAGAATCCATGAGGATATGGGTTTGATCCCTGGCCTCGCTCAGTGGGTTAAGGATCTGGCATTGACATGAGCTGTAGTATATGTCTTAGGCCAGTGGCTGTAGCTCCAGTTCAATCCCCTAGCTGCAAGTGCAGCCTTAAAAAGCAGAAAAAAAAAAGTGTTAAAAGTATCTGGAGTTTTAGAGAACCAGAAGCTCAGAAAAAAAATCAAAGATATGTTACATAAATATAAGCAGAGGATCCTGCTCAATTCAGAGAAGAATGGCATATGTTTTCTAGGGTGAAGGCACATTTACAATAGTCTTCACAATGGCAGGTGCCACTACTCAGGAAAACACCAGAGGATTCCCAAAAGACAATGAACAGAATAGTGACCAGGACAGATCTAAGATTCTTTAAAGGAAAACATTTAAATTATCTAGGGGCCCTCATGTATAAAAATAAGTTGGATAACTCTGTTGGATGACTCTGTTGGATGTTAAAGGTACAAACTGGGACAAAGGCATAAATGTTGCAGAAGACAGGTTCTGCAATTTTGGAGAAAAATATCCTAATAATTAAGACTTTTCAAACATATCTAGGGCTACTTTGGGCAAATTGTGGATTTTAAGCAAAGGTTGAATGACTTTTCATCAGAGTCGTAATAGAAGGGATTCCTGCATTAGGAAGAAGGTTAGCTGGATACATTTAATGGTCCTTTACAACTTGAATATTCTAGATCACTGACCATAAATCAGACCAATCAGACCTTATTACAGAAGGTGCCTAAAACAGTGCTTTTTTTTTTGTTTGTTTGTTTTTTGTTCTTTTTAGGGCTGCATCCATGGCATATGGAGTTCCCAGGCTAGGGGTCAAATTGGAGCAGTAGCTGCCAGTCTTCACCCCAGCTACAGCAATGTCAGATCCGAGCCATGTCTGCGACCTACACCACAGCTCACAGCAGTGGTCAGATGCTTTAACCCACTGAGTGAGGCCAGGGATCAAAACTACATCCTCATGGATACTGGTCAGATTTGTTTCTGCTGAGCCACAATGGGAACTTCCTAAAACAGTTATTTTTGTTCTGCCTCTCTTTACATCTTCCCCTTCTTTCCCTTACACTTTTTCTCCCTTAGTCTCCCTTCCGTCTTTCCTCGATTCTTCCTTTGCACTAATATCTATGCCAACTGCTATCAGTCAGGCAATGTCTGTTGTAAGCACTGTGAATTCACCAATGAGTAAGTTAGACAGGGTTGCAGCTCTTAGAGAGCTCCCCAGTTTACCGAGAAGTATAAATAAGTGAGTAAGTAAACACAATAAATATTGTAAAGGGCTATGATAGGGGGTTTGGGGAGTTCACCTGGGAGAACTTAGGAATGGTTACTAACCCAGGCATTGAATACTCAAGAAAAGTGACACTGAATTTGTAGGCCTCTTGGAGGAAGAGTGTGTCCTGCTGGTTGCATTGATATGCAGATCCAGTGTAAGTTGTATTCACCTAGTTCTTAGTATTGACTTCTTTCCAAGATGTGCCAAGTATTTTCTAAATTAGTTACTTTAATAATCAAATATCCTTTTACTTCCATCTGATAATTGCTAGTGCAGGTGTTCTGTGCTGGGTAAGTGGGTATGAGAGGGAGAAAAAAAAAGAGAGGGAGGGAGAAAGAGAGCAGAATTACCTAAGTCTCTCAGGAGACATTGCCTCTTGTGAAGAGGTAGATTTTAATTTCAAGGCTGGGTGTAAGCTAGCCTTGAATATGTAATGGCTAACATGATTGCCTACCGAGCTACCGTCAATCCAGATTTGAAACTCATTACTGTAAATTGCTTTGGGATACCTTGAGCATGAAAAATGCAATAAAAAACAAAATCTATTTTGCAAAGAAGGTGGTAAAACTGTAAGGACAAATTTTAGGGCTTTCTTTATGGAAGTGAGAAGCCAAAGAGAATACAAGTGACCCTGATGCTTCCCAAGGGGAGCCGTGGTATCTGTTGAAAGAAGAGGAAAAACAAGATAAAAATAGTTTACTTTCTTCCTCAGAAACAATGAGGAACTAATTAACTGAGCAGGTCTCAATACACTGACCTTTATTATGTGTTGTCTATTAAGATGTTTGTACCAGAAGCCAGTGAGGACACATGCTAATTGCATCCTATTTGTGTTGACTATCATGCCCTCTATAATGATCATTTGTTTCTACAAAATTGCCACATGTCAACACTTCAACCAAAGAGTCCAGTTAAGCCACGTGTGACCTCTAATAGGCATAATTTGGGTTGGTTTCCATTCTTTGTCAGTCTGTCAAGGAAAGGCAAGAAATCTGGCCAGCACAACTGAAAAATGACATTAATTTAGTACTGGAAATGCATTACAGATGTTCTGCTCCTCCCACCCACCCCGAAGCCTAACCTTTCTTATGCTGCTGTGAAGGACCTTATTCTAGCTGAATGGCATTACCACCTTACTGCAAGAAGACTGAGACGGAAATAATTTTCTTGAAGGGTGATTTTAAATGGTCATGAGAGACAGTTTTTGTGTTTTATGTGAAGAAAGTTTTTACTAGGAACAACAATTGGCCTAGGATCATTTCAAATAAAAATGCATAATGTCACCTAAGAGCACAATGTTTGGTACAATGGAGAAATCAGTAGGTAAGGACTCCAAAGTACTGGATTCCAGTGCTGACTCTGACGTCACCTAGCTGAGAAATCTTTTTGTTTGCTTGTTTCTTTTTCTTTTTATGGCCACACCTGCGGCATATTAAATATCCAAGGATAGGGGTCCAATCAGAGCTGCAGCTGCAGGCCTACTCCACAGCCATGGCAATGCCAGATCTGAGCTGCATCTGCAACCTATGCCAAAGCTTGTGGGAATACTGGATCCTTAACTGACTGGGCAAGGCCAGAGATCCTCATGTTCACTATGTTAGGTTCTTAACCCACTGAGCCACAAGGGGAACTCCTAGCTGAGAAATCTTGATCAAGTCAGCCTCTTTGATATGTTTTCTCATCTATAAAATCCAGATAATCTTTCACGTATTTCACATTTCCTTTATTTCATATTCTCTGACCTCTGTGGATGTTCTTTATAACAGTTGTTATCATGTGATTCTTTCATTAATGACTTCCTTCCATTGATGCTCTAAGAGAGCAGATATCAGGTCTAATTTTGTTCAGTATCTCATCTCTCTTTTAGCACAAGGTCTGGCACAGAGTAGGTACTCAATGAATAGTTCTTGAATAAATGAATAGACAAGCAACATTTAGAGAGGATTCTACTATCTTATGAAGCTTAGAAATGGTATTGCCTCAAGAAGACTTACTGAATAGTCCAATCTACATTAGGACTCTCCATTTCCAATGAAACTTATCTATGTCTGTCTTAAAGGATTTATACCATTCTATTTTGGATTATAAATTATTTAGGTTTTTGAATGATGCCTTCAATGACTGCATTATATATGATAGGGACTCAAAAAATGCATGTTCAATGTGACACAGTGTCTGTGCCTTATTAATCTTTATATCCCAAAGCAATGGATGCTTAATCGTGTTTGTTAAAGCTAGTGACAGTTTACTGGTTTGTCAGGGATATTTAGGTTTTGAGTAACAGAAAGATCAACTCAAACAGACTTAATAAAAAAAAGCCATAATTTATGGCTCATATAAGCGAAAAGCCCAGGGTTAGTCATCCAGATGGTTAATCTTATCACAGAAGTCCCAACTTTCTATCTCTTCTCTCTGTCTTCTATAATTTCTGCCCCTTCTCAAGAATAGCTGCTCTTCAGATGGCTGCAAACTACTTAGAACTATACTACTTATTTTCTTTAATAGTGTTTAGTATGTACCAGGTACTGTTTTCAATGCTTAAGAAGTATTAGCTCATGTAATCCTCAAAAACAAGTCTCTAGATAAGCATGGTTAATATTTCCATTTTACATACGAGAATACTGAGGGACAGAGAGATTAAATAACTTCCTTAAGGTCATACAAGTGGAGTAGCCATGATTTAAACTCATGTGATTTTTTTCTCAGTTATCTCTCCAAACCACTGTATACTTCCTTATTCAGTACAACAGACAGAAATCTTCTCCTTTATTAGATCCTATGAAATAAAGTAGAAACAACTTTCCCTGGAGACCCCCCAAAATATCTCTTTGCATTTTATTGACCTGGTTATATTAAGTTCTCAATCCAGTCACAACTTGTGGCCAGTGATAGGGATAGGAGTATTAGCTTAAATCTATTAGGACCAAATTCTGGAGCTGAATGGCCTGAAAATACTATGACCTGAATAGGACAGGGTAGATATTCAAGAGAACTCATTGATACTATTACTATGAGTATGAGTGAGGATATATTGGGTGGGAAAAAAAAGACCAAATATCTACTATGATTGATAAATCACAAAAGACATTTTAAGAAGAGTTAGATATCAAAAATTTGTATCTTCAACTAACAAATAGAATGCTAGATAAGTTCATTGAAAAATAAGAATTTTAGTTCATATGTAGTAGCCCTTGTTAAACAATTTTTTTACCCTGAGGAAGTTTATCTGAAGGATGGCCATATGTAATTGATTGCACGGGCTTGATGGACCAAGAGATTTATTTGATTACACTTCAGAATTAGAATTTTTCTACAATGGTTTTGTAATTGAGCTTGTAGAAAGCATTTGTCTCCGGTTTAAGAAAACTCAAAAGGTATGTTTGCTGAGCTCTGGTTCGCAATAATGTGGTGAGCAGGTAGTCAAATAAAATGAATTAGTACCTAGTTGTAGTTTGAGAAAACTGAAGAGGAATAGATCACTGAGGAATTAAATCAGCATAAGTAAGTGCTTCAAAAAAAAAAAAAAAGAAGCAGAAGAAGGTCTCCCAACCAGTTTATGGACTTAACACCCACAAATTAGCTCTCTCTACACAATCTAGAATGTATCTGAACTTCCAATACGCTTAACTGAAAAGATGAGAGATCTGGATTACAAAACAGCTGACCTGAGCTGAAAGCCAGATGCTTGCAACTCAGCTGAAATTTCTGGGATAAATAAATTATGAACAAAACAACATTTTAGAAACTCTGGTGTCAGTGAGCTAATGGACAGCTCCAGACAAAGACTGGAGAAGAAGAACATTATTATTTGAGGATGGTAATAGAAGTAATTATCTGTGTGCCTGGGGAAAAAAAAATTGCACTAAAAGGCCATGATGAGTCCATAGAATCAGTCGACAAAAGAAATTTTCTAGAATTATTTGACCTAATTACAAGTGACAATTTGTCGGCTGTTTTTGTAACTGTCTTAAGGGTGTAACACTTGCCACAAAATGAGCTATATTGTTAATAGGTCATGCAATGTAAAACTCAGAGCCAAAACGAGCCTAGAGACTATGGACAAAGAACAAATGAAGCACTGGGAATAAAGTGAGCAAATTAGCTGTATAGAATTAAGACACAGTGAAGAGAGTAGAAGCAAGGAGAGAATTTGAGGCTCTGGCTGCAAAACTATAGTGTAGTACAATAAATGCAGAACCAAAGATGAGTATGGAGTGAAAGGACATTCTAACTTTAAATTCAGTTTTGATTATCAGCTTCATCCAATTATCTCTGATTTATTTAGCATTAATACAGACACAAAAAAGGAAAAAGAATTTCAAACATTGCTGAAGAATAATTAGCAAGAGCTATTATTCTGACCCCAATGGATTATTTTAACTTAATCAATAATCATTAGGAGCCTAAATATTTGGGAGCATATAACTACAGTTAAAACAAAACTTGCACCATTTCAAAAACATATTTAACCACATGCTAACTTAAATCTTCCTTTGGTGAATGAATGCACATTTCTGGGAAGTCCCATAATCTGAAAATACCCAAACACTTGTTTTCCCTGATACTGTTCTTGGGTTGCTAAATGTTGTCTGAAAAAATCATATGACCATGTAAGTTGGTCTGCTTATAAATCTGTAATTTCAAAACTCCACTTGTTCTTTAAATATCTTGGAATTATTCACATATCTCTCTTTTACTCTTTTGTGCAATTTCAATCTTTTACTGCTCCCAATTTTACTATCCTCCTTCAGGTCTGCTCCATTTATCATTTTCTATGTTCTTCCCCATTCCTTGTGATAACCTAGCTTCCTACTTCCTAGCCATAAACTGCCTTAATATCCCCTCATCCACCTCTTGTGTATACTTTTACCTGCTCTTTGTATTCCTTCCTATCTTAGAAGGGGAAAAGGAGGGGTGGAAATCCCTTCTGCTATGCACATTTTATACTTCAATTACACTTTGAAATATCTTCTCTCTTACCTCTGTCAAACATTACTTGACCAACAATTCTTTGTTTTCTCTTTCTCTCTCCCTCACCTTATTCTTCTCCTTTTTGTCATGCTCAAATATTCTTAGAAACCATTTGATTTTTTCCTCCATAACAATCACCATCTTTTTCTCTTCTGGTCTTCACAACCAGACTTTTAAGACTTAGTCTAAAGAAGAATTTGTTATCCTTGGCACTGCTGATATCTGGGGCCAGATAGTATTTTGCTGTGTAAGCTGTCCTGTGCACTGCAGGATGTTTAGCACCTAGCCTCTCTATCTGCTAAATAGATGTCAGTAACACTTCCCAGTCATGACAACCAAAAATGTCTCTGGACATTGCCAAAGGCCCCCTGGAGGGAAAAGCAATCCCTAGTTGAGAACCATTGTTCTAAAGTTACATCTCCATGTGTATGACCCAATTGCTATGCAGCTCAGTAAAATATGACTTCTACCCTGATAACTCTATGCAAAATGTTCAGTTGCAGAACATATCCTAATGACCAAATCCAACGGTCTATTTTCAGCCTCATTTTTTTGACATTTGATTTTGTCAGCAGTTTCTTCTTATTGACATTTCCTTCTTCAATGGCTTCCTTGGGCCACTCTCCAAATTTTTCTTCAGTCTTATTTATTTGCTTATTTAATTTCAGCTGTACCTGTGACACATGGAAGTTCCTGGGCTAGGGTCAAATTAGAGCTGCAGCTGCTGGCCTACACCACAGACACAGCAACACCAGATTTGAGTCATATCTGCAAGCTAAGTTGCAGCTTGCATCAATGCCAGACCCTTAACTCACTGAGTGAGGCCAGGGATTGAACCGCATCTTCCCAGAGACTATGTTGGGTCTTAACCCACTAAGCCACAATGGGAACCCCAACCCTTTTAAATTCCATAATGTTCATCTTTCCTTAAAAGCTTAAGTCCACTTTCATGACTCTAATCAACTGCACATAGGCCAATGACCCCACAAACAAAATTCTATCTAAGATTCTTCTTGAGCCTTAGATAAACATTGATAGTAATCAAGGCATTTATTTCTAGTTATATCCCAAATGCACTTGAAAACTCAACATGTCCAACTGGACTTCTCAGATATATATTCTAAAATGAAGTCTTTAGTTGATCACCACCACCAGACAGCTGTCAGCTAAACTACTATGCTACCATCAATATGAACTCCTCTGTCATTCTGAATTCCTGTATCTGTCAGTTGACAAATCCCTTACATTCTAGCTCTGAAATCTGTCTAATTCCATTTTTTCCTTTTCATTCCTATGGACATTACTCATATACAAATAACATTCCACTTTTAAATGGACTCATTTCTTTAAACTTATCTCTTATCCATCCTAATCATGGTAAGTATCTTTCTAAAAGACATATCTTATTTTTCCATATCCATGTTTATAAAGCTCTCAGTGTTTCTCATTGTCGATAGCTATATTTTTCAAATTGCGGTACTCATAATTTTGGTGACATCAATGATGACTTTAGGTGATGTGTACTTTTTTTTTAACTTAAAAAGTTTTGCATTTGTAATTTGTTTTAGGAAAAAAATCTAGCTAGGACATCAAAACTATGATTTCATAGGCATGTTACTGAGAATGAAGCTAAATAAAAACAAGTCTATTTAAAATCATCTAAGGAAAACAAGTAAATAATACCATATAGTGGTGGCATAAGTTATGCAGGTTGTACATAAGCATCTGAAGTATGAATATACTAGATAAAATGGTAATTATGAGCCTACTGAATAAAATCTTAAGTTCTAGTAGGCCATAAATTTGCTTTCATAATCTGATACAACCTCCCTATTTTGATTTCTCCCACAATTCCCCAATATCTATGTTATATTTAAGCCACATAAGGACTTTCTACTATCAGACATGGTATGTAGTTTTGTGCCCTCCTGTCTTTGTTCTTGCTGTTTCTCTGCTGGACTGGCACTGCGGCAGGTCCAATGGATTGCTTCTCTTTGTATCCATTCCAATATCTTTTTGGAACAGGTAATCAATTGGATGTGACATGTGGTTGACTTGAGTTGAACCTAGGCTATGAGAGACTCCTAACTCCTTCCACTGTCTTTGGAATGTGCACTTGGCTTGCTGTTTCCACAGTGGAAGCCTTTTTCAAGGACATAGACTTGAGAGAACAGGTGTTGTTGAGACCATCTAGATGGTATATATACATGACTGAACCCTATTAAGGCCTCTTATAAACGTTTAAGATTCTAGTGAGTGGGCATGGAGATCTATTCATATTCCAGTTGGCAAGACATACCTTGGATGTGAGTTCTCTTTCTTAAAATTTCCACCTCCCAATCTGGAGTGCCCTGCTTCTCTTTGTCCTCTATGTTCAGGGGCCATTTTCAGATTTCACCCAGAAAACTCCAGAGGTTACAACTTTCTAGTATGCCTTTGTGTGTGGCAAGTCTAGAGCATTCTCCAGATTCTCTTGCAGCTGGAGCTCTGGATGTGGGTTAGGACCTACCTATCAGAAACACATGCATGAGATTTCAGAGTTGGTAAATGACTCCTGTGAGGCTGAACTTCTGTTGTTCCTGCTCCTCCTATAGCAGCATAGTCATGGAGATATTGGTTTTCTAAAGAACCAGATGGGCCTGGGTCTTACACGGGCTGAGATGCAGGGCAGAAGTCAGGCATTTGTGGCAGATTAGTCATAGTGCAGGTGGGAGATTTACAGAGAGAAGAGATGTTGTGGAGGGTTTCAAACCTTAGCTTTTGGATCATTCTGTAGATTCTTAATGGTGACAAAAGTACTTGTTCTTCTGTCAGCCAGTCCCATTGGCATTGATTTGAAAGTTGTCCCTAGAAACTCAGTCCTTGAGCCTGATTCTCCATGTTCGGCAAGATTTCTGTGAGCACCTGATTCTTTATATTAAATTCCTTTCTGCTTTAAACTATCAATGCTTTCTGTCATGGGACACTGACCCAAGAAATTTTGCTTCCAAACACTCTTCCCAATTTGATTTTTGTCCCACTTTTCTGCACTTTCTATATTTATATTCTAGTATTTTGATAAATAAGGAACTTTATTTGCATGAGCTCTGTAAATATTTATTTATATATGAATGTGTGTGTGTATATATATATATGAATGTGTGTGTGAATATATATATATTCATTGACATAGGAAAAAAAGTGCCTGCAGAAGAACCTAAAAATCCTCATGGTAAAAAGTGTCAAATATCTATGTTTCTTTTACCATAACTTGCACAAAAATTATAGCTCATTTTGGAATCTCGGCCTTAACCTTATACCACAGCTCTGGTTATTTTAAATCCATAATTCATTGATTCAGTGGGTGGCCTGTTATTTCTCCCATATTATCAAAGTATTTATTATGAACTCCTACCATCTCCAAAGAAGTTGTATATGAAACCAAAACACCGGGTGAGGTCCTCTGTCCCCTCTCAAGCCTCCTCCCCAATTAAACAGGAGCCTTACTTGTCTCAGTGAGGTTACATTTGCATCCAGAGGGAGCAGAGAGTGCATTTCTACCTTTCTTGGCACATTGTGCTGTTTACTTCGAAGTCTTTAAAAGAAGATGTTGTTATTTAGTTATGTCAGGTTTTCAGTACAGTTCTACCAGGCACTGCCTGTTTGAGTTCTGCCTCTTTCTTGATGTTTTAATTCGCTGCTAACAGAGATGCGTTTCTTAGCAGCACACAGGTTGAAAGGCTGACCTCAGTCTGAATGCTGCTGCTAATCAGACTCCCTGGTTTGGTCCAGCATTTTAATTCATTTCATTTATTTATTTACATGTTTGTTTATGTTTTCTCCCTGTTTAGAAGTTAACTATGGCTGTGCCTGCCTATCTCCATGGCTTAGTAAGTCAAAATTCAAGTAATCAATGCTTGTTTACACACAAAATAGACAACTTTTTCCTATTCCAGTCTCCTTTGTTGTTTGGGATTCATTTAGGCAGTTTCTTACTCTAAGGAAAATAAAATATAATATTAGTAGCTAACATTAATTGAATATTTAATAAGTTCTAAATGAATCACATGCAAAAAATCATTTAATTCTTTAAAAAGTCCTATGAGTTTGATCTTAATTTCACAGCTGAAGAAACTGAGGCTTAGAAAAGCTAAATAAGGCTTCTAATGAATATAAAGGATTCCCAGGGGCATATCTATGAACAGCACTGTTATTTCTCAGGACATATCATGCTGGGGGTAAATTAGTCTGCTCAAAACCTAGAAAAATCATAAACCTCTTGCTTTGACTGTATTCTTAGACTTGTGGCCACTTCAGACTTGAGCAAAGCACTAACAAAAGGTTCTAAGAGTTTGGAGGGTCTCCTCTTCTCATTCTGCTTTGGAAAACTAAATGGGCCTTCCCTTTCCTTTCCTCCGTTATTATTTTGGGTACACTTCTGCCTACCATTCTTGCTGCTATTTCTTTCTAGTCTTTATTCTAGATGTGTGAGTACTGTGCCTAGAAGTATTCATTTTGCCAGAAGTGGTCCAAAATCATTTAATTCTTTAGAATTAAATTATTCTTACATTCTCTTTAGAACCAGAGAACTGAGAGGTCAGAGCCCTGAGAGATGCCAGAGTTGAACCTGACATCAGAACCAGTGGTGGAAAGAAGTCAAAGTGGATAGACGGCCTAGTAGAAGACTAAAAGATGGAATCCAGATTGGTGTGTGATTGGCAAGGCCAAACCCACGGAGAAATTAGTTAGAAGAACCAGGGCCAACATCCATGGAATCATAGCTGGGTCACGAAGAACCCCTTCATCTCAAACACCCTTTGAAAGTCTACATTTTCCTAGGTAGCAGAATCTCAGCATTGACTGAAAGGATGTCCACAGACAGTCAGCTTGGAACTGAAAAATGTTCTTAATGTTTCCCTTTTTGATAGAATAGTGTCTGGCACACAGTAGACCCTCAATAAATTTTAGTTAGAAGAAAGTCCACACTTTCTGAAATGGAAGTATTTGTCTTTCAAAATCAGGCATGGTTAAGTGAGACTGAGGGAATATGAACTTCACAGAACAAGCTCCCTTGGTTTTCAACCATTTTGAGTTTAGAACTACTTCTTTAGGTACCTCATTGCTATTTATGCCTGGCTGGGGAAGATTTATTGGTTTAGAAGAGAGGATGTACATACCTCCACACATGAAGGCACAAAAAACCTTCTCCAGACATCACATAACTCTAATGATGTTTTGATGAGTTAAGGGTAAGTGAATCAGAAATTTATTGATTCAATTTCCTTTGTAATACACATGGGTTTACACATTCTGGGAAGAGCTCAATTTGAAGATATTAAATTGAAAAAATAGGAATTTGCCAAACTACAGCACAATCATTTTGTCTCAATCCAAAATGAAGATGTCTATAAAATGAATGGTCAACAACCCTTTTTAATGTTTGGTTTAATGTAAAAAATAGTAGAATCTGGGTTGATCCTGGGATTCTATCCTTACTTCCATAAAATTAAGTGACAAAAATGATAGCTAATATTTTTTCAGGAATTTAGTATCAGTCAGATACTGTTCTAGGTACCTTACATAGATTAGCACATTTAATTCTCAAAAGAGACCTATAAAGTAAGCATTATTACTATTATCACTTTATAGATTAGACTACTGAGGCACAGAGAGAATTAAAGACTGTCTTGGCTCAAAGAGCTAATAACTGAAAGGCTTAGGCTGCAAACCAGCAGTCCAACTACAATCTACATTTAATGTCTGGCGCTAGATATCCTCTAAGGTCTTTTCCATGCTAATATTCTTTGACTGTCCATTCTCATTCATAGTGCTGTTAGAGACACTGGAAATCTATCTACACCTGTGGAGGACCAACAGAGGAAGATAAGGCCCTTAAATAATTACATGAAATGTCTAAAGATCCACAGGGTATATACCACTTTGGAAAATGAGTATGGTAAATCTGAGCTGAAAGCCAAGCTATGCCTTCCAGGTACTTTAGCCATCCCAATGACTAGAACATGACTTACTGATGTGTCCTACAGTATAAGAAAGTGAGCCAATAAATGGTTTAATACTACTTTGACTTAATCCTGTTAGGGATGGTGTGATAACCCTATATAAATGCTCTGAACTCTGTAGAGCACTAACCATTTACATTTGGAAATTTGAATTTTGTTAGCCTCATAGTCTTTATAAATAAAAAAAATATATTTAATATTTGCTCTTCATCTGGGGATGTGGCATCTAGGGTTAAAGAGAAGAATAAAGTACAATGACCAAAGTATAACAGAAAATTTATAGCAATTACTGACAATGAGGGACTGTTTAAATTCTGACAGAGCCATAAAATGGAATATTTTTATATATTTGTAGTGTGAAGATGTGAAACGTTCATAATAAAGTATATAAAAAGGAGAATAAAATACTGAACACAAATATGACTATAGCAATATAAAAAATGATAAATCAAGGACAGAAAAAAGACTAGAAGGAAATTAAGCAAAATACTAACCATGATTGTCACTACCTGGGAAAACTCGACTTAATTTTTCTCTTTTTTAAGAACTTTCATTTTCCAGATTTTTACAATTAGCATGTGTTTTTATTATCATGAAATAAGGCCCAATGTAAAAATACATAAATATTTTTTAAAGGCTCTCTAAAATTTTTGACAAAATCTTTAGTAATACATGCAATTTTTGTGAATGCCCTAATGATGGCGTGGCATCCAGCAGAAGACAGTATGAAAAAAATATGGAAAGAACAGCACATTATAAATCAGATGATGTGGTTTCTTGGATTTGCTATTCACTAGCTCTGTAAATTTAAAAAATCATTTAACCTCTCTAAGCCTCAATTTCTTCATCAGTAAAGTAGAGATAATAATATTTTCCCTGTAGACTATCGAGAATTGCTTAGAAGATTGAATGTGTACAGAAATAGTTTGGAAAATTTAAAATAGCATACAATAGACACTATTCTTATTAAAGAGTAGCAGTTAAACTATTTTAATCTCTGTGAAAAATACAGGGATTTCTATTTATGTGTTGCTTAACTCTGAATATTTACTTTTCCAAATTCTTTGACCATAAGTTCTATTTTTGAGTGTAATAAATAAAGGCTAGAATTTACCAAGTTCTAATATGAGTAGCGATAAAATGCACAGTGGAGTCCATGAGACAAATGATTGAGGGAGCATCACTGATTCCAACTTCTCCGTTGGAAATCTTGATAGAATCATGGAGGAAATTTTATAATTATTGAACGAAACAGACATAAATGATCCTCAGAGGTGAAATGTGACTCAGTGACTTATGATGTCAGAAAAAAAATGGATTATTAAAGACCAAATGCTCTCTTTCCTATCTTGTACAAACCCACCTTTAAAACCACCTTGAAAACAAACCATCACAATGTGATATGCTTAATGTTATAGAGGCACATGCATAGGGCTTTAGGAACATGGAGAAGGAGGGGACTCAACCTGCCTACAGAAGTTGGAGAAGATTAGATAAAGTACGTGACGATGGATGGAACTGGATTAAGCAGGATATTATATGAGGAGAGGGAAAAATCATTCCAGGAAGAAGGGGAAGGAAGTGGAATGACAGGGGAGCACAAAAGAACATGGACAATTGTGACGACTACCTGAGTAGTCTAGAATTAGTTGGGAAAGAAGTAGGTGAACAAGATAATATGTGGAACCAATGGGAGGTGCCTTACGTGCCTTTATAAAAAGTGTTTACTTCAGTTTAAAGATAATGGTAATACAATTAATCTTTTAGAACATTAAAATTACATGGTCATATTAGGCTTTCTGAAAGTTAACACCAGCAGCAAGGTAGTTAATGGACCTGTTGGGAATTTTTCTGGTAGGCAGAGACCAGACAGGGAGCTTCTTTTTCATAAGGAATGATAAAGCCTGAAGGCAATAATAGCAAAGTGGATAAAATAGATTTAAAAGACAATTGGGAATAAAATAGAGCTAGCTCACATTTATAGATCATTCCTGTGTGCCAGTCAGTATGTGATGAGTTTTACATGGTGTATCTTATTTTATCCCTATAATGCTGTGAAGTAGGTACCATTATGATGGCTATTATACAGGAGGTGCTGGAGGTGGTATATAGATACAGTCTGCCTAATTTTGATATAGGGATGGGCTTCTGGAGAAATATTATGAAAAAATGGGAGAGTTGAAGTAATTTCCTGTGGTTCCAGGATGGGATGGCCGGTGGATGGAAAATGAATGATAGAGAATATAGAAAGAGGGGTATGTGGGGTTTTTGTTTGTTTGAGTAGACTGATTATAGAACCAGTACTGGAAGTGGTAAATATGAGATAGCTGGTTAGAGATTTGACGAGGCAAGTGGAAACACTGGTTTGGTATCAAGAAAAGAGACCCAAGTTGGATCTAGTAAATGTTTAATTAACTGAGAAGTTAAACTGTTACTAAAAGAAAATATCCATAAAAAGTCAGCTGTATTAAGAGAAAGAAAGAAAGGAAGGAATGGAGAAAGAGGGGACAGGTGTGTGGGAGAAATATGAGGGGGGATGTAGAGACGGAGGGAGGAAGAAAGGGAGGGAAGGAGGGGGGGAGGGAGGAAGGAAGGAATCTGTATGAAGGGTGCCAGACTGTCAAACTCAGAGAGGCAGAACCCCAGAATGCACTGTGGCGCTATACTGAGGGCTATTGAACTATAAAGTCATGCTTTCTTTTTTAAAATCAGAAAAGAAGCCTAATGAAATTCAGGCTCTGTTGTGCATGTGCCAGGGTGATCTGAAGTTGATAAAGAAAATGTCTTACTAGCCGCTGTGCTTAACATGTCCTCCCAAACTCTGAGATATTTGTTGTAATCCATTATTTTTCCCCACACAAAAGGGCACTGCAGTTCCCTTTGAAATCTATATTTGATTAGTTAATGAAGAAATCCAGTGTTTATCCTGATAAGCAGCTAAAGCCACATCTTGACTTACTGACTGTTCTGGCTTTGACACAGCAAATTACATACCATTTTCGAGCAGTCAGTGTATGCGTCTCTGAGAAAGTTACTCCCCACCCCCAAGTTCCTCTCTATTGATTAAAGAACAAAACAAAAAACAAACAAACCCACAGTATCTAAAATAAAACAATGAAACAAGTGCTCATTTACATGGGTGAAGTATTTTAAACTCTGCACTCTTTTTGAGTAACATTCTCCAACCTGAAAGCTATTAATCCTTTCTGAATTTTAACTGACCCAAAGATCCTCTCCATCAATTTCATGTGAGAAGGGCTGGTGAAGGCCCCTTTCCACAAACTTTAATTTTATAATAGAGTTCTTAAGTTCAAATGGGCTTTTGACCTAGCTAGTTTAATTGTCTTTGTTATTGATAGTTGTGGAGCTGTAAATAAACTTAGTCTGAGAATGTGCTAATGAGGTTTACTTTCCAAAAGCATTTTGAATGACCCTCCAAGTGGCAAGATTTTCCTCTCTTTCTAAGGGGGGGGGTATATTGTTTTTCACCATAACCAACATAAGAGGGTAATGTGAAGTGTTTATTATGGCACAATATGAGGCATCAAAACGCCTTCCTCCCTTGGAACTGTGCTCCCACAGGGATCATCCTGGGCTAGCTCCATACCATTTTGCCAAGGGAAAAAACACATAGCTAAATAAATTAAAATATCCAGTTTTGCCTTTCTGCTCCATCTGACTCATGCTTCCCCTAACTGAGCAAGGAGGGTGGACACAAAAGACCTGGAGGAGACTGGTCTTTGCTGAGGCAGTGTTAAGAAAGAGCATCTGAGAGGATAAATTCTTTTCCTCCTTGTCATCCCTTGTGGAGGCTGGTTGAGAGATTGGAGCTTCTGAGATGTGGGAGAACCTTAGGGCAAAGTGCCTAAGGGAAGAAGCAAAGATCAGTATCCATGATTTTTACAATTTCTGAGGGTTTTATTTATTGTTGTGGTTGTTGTTGTATGTGTGTTTTGTTCTGCTTCTTTGCTTTAGCCTTTCCTATAGAGAGCTGAAGAAATCATGAACTACTATCATCATGGGTCTGGGCAAGGACTGGCTTTTTTAACCTCCTTTCTTTTTCCTCCTTCCTTCCTTTCTTCCCTGCTTACTCCATTCCTTGCTCCTTTTTCCTATATCACCAGCAAAGAGTCAACCATTCAAATATAGTTAAATATAATGTCTTTAAATATAATATATATGTTTTATATATATATATATATTTTAATGACTACAAATGGAATTATGCTTTAAGTCTCATTGTTACTTCCTTGGTTAACTCAGCACTATTTTTTTAAGATCAATGTGTGTTGCTGTGGGTACATCTGGTTGGTTGCTTCTAAGAGCTCCATGTATTCTATAGGGTGAATCCACCATGTTTTACTTATTCAGTCTTGCACAGAGAACTTGATTGTCTCTAACTCTTCTCTCTCTCTCTCTCTCTCTCTCTCTCTCTCTCTCTCTATATATATATATATATAAAGCCACACTAGATGTCTTTGTACACACTGCCTGCTTTTCCTTCTGCTATATCTCCAAGAGGTATATTCATAAGATATGCTTCCTTGTGTTTGATTCATTTTGACTAGAGTGGTTTACAGGAAGACTTCATCAGGCTGCATCCCATGGGTAGTACATGGTGGTTTCCATATTCCCACAGTTCCATCAATGATTGATATTGTTCAGAATGACAAATTTAGTAAATCTAATTACTGATGAATTAGGTTACCTTTTTGTAGGCTTGCTAGCCTTTCGAGTTGTTTTCTTTTGTGAATGGCCTGTTCGTATCTTTTGCACAGTTTTCTATTTGGTTCTCAACAGTTTCTTGTTGATTTTCAGGATTTTTAAAAATGATATACATTAGCTCCTTATAAGCTTTAGACTTTACAAATAACTTCTTTGAAAGTTACCTATATATTATTTTTTCCTGATTCCTTTATTGAACAGAAATCTTTAATTTTAGTGTGATAAAATTAATCATTTATTTTGCTTTTAAAATTATCCTATGATCTTTACAATATTACTTCTTTGTACCTAAGTCATAATCCTAAACCCTTAATCTTGGAGGTCTATATTAGTTTAAGAATAGCTACCTATCTTATCCATTTCTCTGTCATCTACAAAAAGAGAGAACAAATTTTATGAATGATCCCTTTTTTTCATTGGCTTGTAGTACCATTCAATCATGTATTACAATTTCTCTATATATGTGATTTTATCACTGAGCTCTCTATTCTGTACCAGAGATCTATTTGCCTATCCTTGCACCAGTGCATGAACAATTTTTGCTATGAAGACATTGTAAACTTTTGTAAAGTTTCCCCTTTCCATTTTCCAAGGTGATTTTTTCCCCTTCCATACACATCTAGAACAAAACTTTATTAGACTGCTCAAAAAATACCAAGCTGAAGTTTCTTTGCAATTATATGCAATTTACTGATTTATTAGAGTATCTAACATACATTACCCAGTTGTTCTATTCAGGAGTATGCATTGTCTCCTTTTAGTCAGTTCTTCTATGTTCTTTATTATTTTTTTTTTCAAAATTAAGGGAATAATTTTATTATTTTTTCTCTTTAGAAGTACATCAATTCCCCCCCGACACACACACACAGCTTAGGTAGTTGTTTAATTCCTAAAACCTTTAAGGGTATTGTCCCTATTTTGAATGGTATTCTATTTTTGGTTATATGTTATGTTTTTCTTGATTCAGATATCTGCCCTGCCCTCCCCTTCCCTGGATTTAGACTTATGTCTGAAAAAAATGACACGTTAGCATTCTCCCTTCATAGAAGGGCCAGTATTTTCACTATCAGGCAGATCTAAAATATACTGGAATCCCAAATCTGGCTGAGGTTAAAACTTTTATATCTATGTCTTGTCCAGGATTTATAACAACATTTTTATTAGTAGCGTGTAAATAGAATCCCCTCAAAAATCCCATAGCATTTTAAGCAATAAGGATATAGGTGGCAAGGGTAAGATACTGTCTTATCTCAGTCATCCAAGGCCAGATCTGACCTCATTTGATGTACCAATCCATGTGATGCAAGGATGAGCCCTACAGCAGTGAAGACGACTCCCTGATTAGCACAATAAACTTATGCACATGCCTCACAATGTGCTCCCAACAATGGAATCAGTAGCTGAAGCCAGACAAATGTGCTTGAGGAAATACTTTACTTTGCCTTTATGTCTTTTCCTTCTACACTTCTAAGTGTAGCCTACCCTTTCCTTTTTTTTTCCTTTTTTTTCCAAATCCAGATATATAAAAAAGTAGTCAAAGTTAATCCAAAACAAACTATCAAATATAATTTATAAGCTTCAATTTATCACTTAAAATGCCATATTATTAAACACTAGACATTGAGAGCATTCTCAAGGGCAATGACTTTAGGTGGAATGTTTTTACTAGTCTTTAGCCAACAACTTGTGATTTCTGTGCCTGTAACTATTATTTTACTCATTTGGGAAAAAATAAAAAGTCTTCTCCTCCTCTTTCTCCTCTTCCTACCTTATTACCTCTTCCCCTCCTGCTTGTTAATAATGAACTTTTAAAAAAATTAGGTAAAATAGGCAAAATAACGTTGTAAGAGCAAAAACACATTATTAATGATCATTTTATTTTATTGGTGACATCCAAGGAGACTGATAGAAGAAATGAGAGGAAAACATGTCTTCAAATTTTGCCCAAACAAAATTGAAATTTAATTAAAATAAAATGTATTAGTCCTCCTTTTTTGTCCCCTTAGAACTTAGGACATGGACTTGAGAAATAAAAGTAAACTTATTAAAGAAAGATTGCATCAATCACTTTCCATCTCAGGTATATAAGTTACTCTGTGTCCTTGGGTTGGGTTATATAACCTAGAGAAGTTAGCTAGCCAATAATTTCAAATATTAAATAATAAGGTATAAAAATTGGAGAAAAATTATACCAACACATTTTAGGTTATGCATAGATGAATTTTCAAACACCAAAAAGATTTAATCCACTGAATTAATCGCTTAAAAAATGTGGAAAGTCTTGAGGCGTAGACAAGAGGCAGAGATTCCAAAAATAAATCTGAAAGCAACACTGCAGAACTGACATACAAAAGGAGATGCTGCTACTAACACAATAGGGAAGGTGAGGGATAATCAGGAAGTTCAGGAACAAAGAGGCCATTGCCTCAACTGTGGGCTCCAGACAACGCTCCTTCTGCCATCATCTGAGGACCAAGAAGCTATTGCCAAACAACTGGCTCCAGAACCATACCACCACAGCCACAAGTCATACCAACAAAATAGATATTCCACCCAACTCTCAACACTTATGAAATCATGGCCTAGATTCTGAGAGCACTGATTCTTCTGTTGCTGAAAAAAATAAATGATTCCACAGCTCTGTCCACTAGCAAAAGTCTCCCATATCATTTTTGCCATACCACTTTCTTTTATGAGTGCATTTACTTGGTGGGAACCACATAGCTGCAGAATTCAAGCTCTAAAACAGTCTTGTAATAAGGCATAACACAAGAGGATTAGAACAGAATTGAATGAGTTAATAGCTACCATATGCCATAGTATGCACATTTGCAACCAAGCCAAACAAATTTATGGGTATCTCATAAAAAGTGTTGTGGCAGGGAGATCTTGTGAAGTTACCAATGATCAAAAATGTCATTAGAAAATTAGTTTGTAGTTCACACTTCTATTAATTTTAGATATGGAAAATATCATTGGACTATTCTTTACTTAATTGTATTATTTTAGTTGAGATAAAATATTTTCTAAGTTCATCATCAGTTCCCTCACAGTCTCCCTTACTTTATTTTTGCATGTTCTCATATTTTTCACCTATAGTAACTTTGTTCTGAGAGACCTAACCCTTAAAGTTAGTGAGGACATATTCAACAAGAATATTTATATTAGTATAGAGCTTTACACTTCTAGTAATCTATCATCTTAAAATCTCCTTCTTCATGTTTTCCATTTTCCATTAGGACTCTTATCCTAATTGGTTAGAGATATTCAGATTGTTTCCAAATGAATTTTGGAAAACAAGAGTTCCCATTGTGGCTCAGTGATAATGAACCTGACTATTATCCATGAAGATGTGGGTTCGATCTCTGGCCTCGCTCAGTGGGTTAAAGATCCAGTGTAGAATGTAGATGCCTCTTGGATCCTGCATCGCTATGGCTGTGGCCTAGGGCAGCAGTTACAGCTCCAATTCGACCCCTAGCCTAGGAACTTCCATATGCCACAGGTGCAGCACTAAAAAGAAAAAAAAATGAAAATGAAAAATGAAGACCTAATTACAGAATGACACATAGGCCATCTACCCAAAGTTTTAGAGAGAGTAAAGCAGCATTACCTGGGCTGGAGAGGGGTCTGGCCTGAAGGAGGTAGGGGTGGGGCATTTGGAAAAGAGAGTGGACTGAGCAGAAAACAGATTGGGAACTGAGCCAAAAAAATAATCTCTACCAATATTTGCAGAACTTATAACTCCTTCAGGGAATCCAATTTGTTACATAGGCAGTGGTTTGTATGGTCACTGATGTGAAGGCCTTCCTCAGAACATGAGAAAGAAGCTCATCAAAGCCACAAGGCTTTGCTAAATTTCACATTGACTGCCCTTTGAGAAAATGCTACTGATTTTAAAGAGCCCAGAATACTCATACGCCTTGGATAATACAGCATGGATACAAAGGAAGAGGTGGCATGCAAGGTAAATCTTAGCACCAGGACTAGGGTGGTCCTGATGATACACTTGCTCATTACCCAGAATACTAAGGGTGTCCATCGCATAATCTCCTTTGACTGTCACAATATTCCTAGGCAGAAGACACAGAAGCTTTTACCTTTATCTAATAGATAAAACAATAAAACTCAGAGATATTCTAAAATTAGCCAAGAGTCACACTGCTCATAAATGACAGAACACAGAACTGGAACCAAATTCTTCTGACTCCAAGACTTGTACTTTGTCAAAACCTTGATTCTGTTGATGTTTATGCATTGTAGAGGGGGAAAAACAATGAAACCTGTACCGCAAATGTGAATTTAGTCAAATGTGTTATTTCTAATTGCAGTAGATTGAATTCAGTAGGTAAACTGCCTTACTAAAAGGAACAGGATTTTTGAAACCTGAATTTAACTTGTTTGAGTAGGAATATATCCTGAAGCTATGTTATCATAAGAAAGCAAATTTTTAGAAAAGCATCAGTTTTAAAGCAATGCCTGATTTGGTTGATTCAATAAAATTCCCAGTTAATTACATGAAGAAAAATGTTTAAAACTGGGGAAAGATGTAGTCAAGATAGTAATTTGATGTGAAATCAGATAAAAAATTATTAGATTTTTTCCCCTACTTTTCAAATAATGGTGTTGGCACATGCAGGGAAAAGAAAACTATGGGCTTATAGGATCCTATATTAACGTTTTTCATTATGTTATGCATCACATTTATTAAATTTATATATTTCTACACGAGGGCTGAATTGCCAATCCCAAATTTACTATCATCTCTTCTACCTCCTGTGCTAGAAAATTAATTTAGATAATTTATTTGGTATTCATTTCCTTCTTTACTCATTCCATACAATTTTAAGCACTTGCTAGGTGACAGGTACTGCATGACATTTGTAATGAAAATTTAATGGAATTTCTGCTTGAGAAAGAAGATGACCCTGAGAAACTGTGCTTGAACTAGAATAGATTTATTGTTTCTTTCTAGCTCTAAGCAAAAGTTCTCAGAGGACCTAAGAGAGAATTCTTAAACAAAAATATCATTGATGACCCTGACTATAATAATTAGGAAAAATTTCTGGTTTAGTGAAGCCAGGATTTCATCATGGTTAAGATACTGACATCTGAAAAACTAGAAACAATCTAAATGATCATCAATGGATGAATGGATAAACACACTGTGGTACATCCATGGAGTGGAATAGTATTTTGCAATAAAAAGGGATGAGCTGCTGATGTTTTCAACAGCATGGATGAATCTCAGTCCATTATGCTAATTGAAAAGAGCCAGACTCCAAAAGCTGCATGTTTATGATTTCATTGAAACAAGCTTCTGAAAAAGTGAAAACTGTAAAGAAAGGAGACAGATCAGTGATTCCAGGGACTGGGAAATGGGGAGGGGTTGATTACAAAAGGGCATAGAGGATTAGGGGAGGTGATAAAATTGTTCTATTTCTTGAGTGTGGGGCAGTTCCATGATTGAGTTCAAGTACCAAAACTCATAGAACTATACACCAAATAGGATCCTTTCACTATATATAAGTTATACCTAAAAAGATAATGTGTTCCAAAGTTTGATTTGTTGGGTTCAAATCACATCCTACCTCAGCTATCACTTGTATACCTTGGGAAAATTACTTTGCTTATTCATGCTTATTTTAAAGTCCTCATTTATAATATAAGCACATTGACCTCACTGAGTTTCATGAGGATTAAGTGAACTAATCTATCTGAACTGCCTAGCACAATGCTTGACATGGATTTACTTTCAGCAAAGAGAAAATCATAAGTTCATGCAAATAACAGCAGCATACCACTTCTGCCTCTTGTATTTCTTCACATTCATACAAGTACTTCCAGGACTACAGTTCATGTCCTGGACTTCCCTTTTGCTCTAAATCACCAGTAAGCCTACCGTGAGTATAGCACCATTCCATCCTTCTCCTTTTGCCACTCACTGGTGCTTAGAATAGCTGGTTCCATGACACATTTTCTCTCCATGGCAGCCACACACTGTGCTTGTCAAGGCTAGAAGGAAAGAGATGACAGCAAAAAATTCAATCAACTCTCACAGTTGATTTATTCATGATGACTGACTTCTCCTATTTTTTCTTATCCAAAATATCAAAGAATGTCATTTATAAACAAAAATTAAGAATGCATGTGATAACATATGCAACTCTTTCTTTGTAATTCATTTCAAAGCACTACATTATTAGGTCCTAAAAACTCCTCTAAGCAGCATTATGTGCTGCTGCAAAGAACTTAGTTAGTTTGGAGGTCAAGGAAAAAAAAATGGAAATTACTTTCTTCCAATATCAAGGCTAATGGTGAGGAACCATGGCATGGATCCTCTAAAACAATGGATAGTACCCAAATTCTCTACATGGTACAGTGCTTCATTTTGGAAAGCATTATCATTTCTTTTTCCAACAGATTGCTTTTGTAATTATATTTGCTTATGCCATTGCCATTACTTTGCATTCTCTGAGAACTCAACAAGGACAAGTGGGGTGAGAGGAAATGAAATGACCTAGAGATGTACTAGACTCATCTTCTGGAGGTCAGAAACCCCAATGCACAGAATTACTTCTTTAAGATGATGCCCTAACCAAAAGAAATCGTACCATAAGCCTTAATCTTGTATTAAATGAAAATAATTCTAGAGAGATAACATATTTAACCTTGTTAGTCATTTACATCTTAGTGAGAACAATTTTATAACATGAGTTGTTGATGGGGGTGAGGATGGAGGAAAGGAGCAAATGAGAGCTTTGGGCAACTGTACAAAGTGGGGGCAATTCACTTCTAAGGATTGTAATGAGGCAGAAAGTAGACATGGGGGTTACTAAAGCCCAACTTTTCTTACTTAACTGCTGTCAACTCTTTCAACCCTCAGATCATAAAGTGGCTTATTTTTTTGAATGTACTTAGAAGCTGATTGTACACGGAAATGTTTTTGAATTTTTTTATACATAACTAAATATTACTCCTTTTGATTCTTACTGCAAGAGCAAAGAGATGGCATCCAACTAGTCATTTTGATGCAATATAGCCTCACTTGAGATGTTCTAGAAAGAACACACACACCTGCACTGCACTTGCACAGACTCTTGCCTCTTTTATAAACAGAGCAAAGTTTAATTCCACTCATTTTCTGTACTCTATGAATTTCATTTGATTGTTAGTAAGTAATAAAAGAGGAATGCACAGATAACAATGTGTTTTGAGCACCACATACTTCATTTTATTTTAATCATGTACCAAGGGGGCCTTTATTCTTGGAAGAAGATAGTTTTCTGATAAAATATTTTTTATGGCCACACCCACAGCATATGGAAGTTCCAGGGCCAGGGATTGAATCCAAGCCACAGCTTAGGCAACTTGTGTCCCTTAACCAACTATGCTGGTTTGGGGTTCAAACCCACATCTCTGCAATAACCCAAACCACTGCAGTCTGATTCTTAACCCATTGCACCATGGCAGGAACTCCTGATAAAAGTATTTTTATTTTTATGACTTGCTGAGTAAATGAAAATAATTTGGAGGACATCTACTTAAAAGAATTATAGAGTATACTTTTTTGTGGTAGCCTCCAAAGATATTCAACATCAATTTTTCCTTCCTCATACATGCATTCCATTTCATCCATCAATACGTAGAGTATATTTCCCCTCCTCTGTAGTCTAGATGAAAACTCTGACTTGTGACCAAATGATTGTGAGGAAAATGATATTTGGGACTTCTGAGGTTGGACCTTAAGAAGGCTGACAGCCCCTCTTCCTCCTCTTAGAAACCAGCTACCATGTAAAAAATCCAAGCCACCATGTAAGAAACCACCATGCTGTGAGTAGCTGGTCATACGCACCAGACAAGTGAGTGAATCCTAGTGAGTGACCCCAGTTGACCCCACATCAAGGCAAAAGAACCACCCAGTTGAATGTATTCAACTCAAAGAATCAATAATAAATTGTTGTGGTTCTAAGCCACTAAGTTTCAGAGTGATTTGTTGTAAATACTTCTCTTCCCTATTCATTTCACATGTCTCATAACACACAAAGACTAAAAAGAAGAAAGTCAAATAAACATGCATGCCAAGAATTATAGTTGATCTTTGAACAAAATGAGTTTGAACTGCATGGGTCTACTTACACACAGATTTTTTTTCAATAGTAAATATTACAGTACTAAATGATCCCTTATCCAAGGTTTGTTGAACTACAGACATGGAACCAAGTGCATGGAAGAACTGTGGACAAAAATTATACTCAAATTTTCAACTACATAGAGGATAGGAACCACTAACCTCCACATTGTTCAAGGGTCAACTGTAATTAAGAATGTCCAGACAGTCAAAAGTTATACTGTTTATGCCAAGACTCCAAGTAACTGAAAATTTTCAGTTTAAATTAAGCCATCATGATAGACAACCTTTTATTTAATTAAGAAATCAGCCTCCATATCCATTAGGTTTGGAAAATCCCCTTCCTCTATGGTATCTCACTTTCTAACATAAGCTGAAGGCAGTAATAAAACCAGAAATGCATGTAATTGAAAAGTAAATCCATCCATTCATTCATGTTGTTTTCTCTGATGCATATTTAAAAAAAATTTATGAGCTTGTTTGAAAAATGTGAAAGAAAAAAAAATCAATAGAGTAACCGTGATTTATAAAGGTGAAACCTTCATGTCATGCATATTTTATCAAGGAAATGTGAAAGCCATCAGATTTCATCTGAGTGTTTTCCTCCATCTAATGTGATTAATTCATAAAGGGCCTGACACCGGTATTAATGGAGAAGATCACTGGACACATAGGAACAACACAAGGGCTACAGAACAAACATCAGTTTCAGGAGATTTCTAGATGTCTTAGAAATAGTCTGGATCAAAGATGGTCATCAGTGAGGAGAGGACAAGAAGAGACCAAGGTTTTCTGCATGCCTTGCAGATCAGCATCAAACTGAGTCAAAATCCCATAGTTTGCAGGAGAATTCGGTCAAACACTCCTTCTTTTTCCTAGGAGTGGATCACATGCTTCCCTCAGAAATCATTTCAGTGAGGAACCTAGTCACCTCTATTTTTCATGACTGTAGATCAGTTTCCCCAAGTATCCAGTTAGTTCTGAGAGCTCAGGAGACACTGATATAGAAAACAGAGAAAGCAGAAGACATTTTATGATGAATAAACAAAAGACAGCTTATGATGAAGAAACCACTGACCATACTCAAGAAGCTCATAGTCAAGCAATTAGTGATACAACTAGCAGCATAGTAAACACCCATTGATCTCCAGTAGGGCAGGAGGCAGCATAAAGAACAAGGTAAATTAAAAGTAGATCAGAAGAGAAGCATATTCAATAAGGAGCTCAGGCAGAAGGCTGCCAAGGCCAACTTCATGCAGAGGTTTCAAATGGCCAAGTCATGAGGGCTTGGATAGCCAAGCTCTGCTCTGCCCTCAATAGAGTTTTCAAAGATGGCCCATGGTGCTATGAATTCATTCTCAAGCTATTGATTTCATTGAAAAAACCCAAAACTTTCCAGGAGTCATTGGGAAGGAGGTAGAAAGGGTCAGAAGTTAATTTAGCATCAGAGGCACTCACTGAGACTAACATGTTTCTTTGCAGAGGAAATTAATCATGGACTTGAAAGCAGCCAAGATTCTGAAAAACAAAAGTCTATGCAGATGCTTGTGCCTCCATTAGTGAACTCCTCAGCCTGGAGATGAAAGTATTCTGTTTACATTGACCTCAGATCAGCACAAAGCTGCAAGTGGATGGGGAAATGCATTTAGTTATTAAGGAACAGAAGGCATAATGAGAAGGTGTATCACTGAAGAAGAGGCATTTATACATTTTGTATCAACCTTCTTGATTCTAACTGGCTGTCCTTTGTTGGTGGGGAGAATTGGTGGTTTTCCTTACCTGAGAGACTAACCCCAGAAGAGAGCACAAACATTCACGAGTCAGATGAGGAAAGCAGAGATATTTTAAAACCTTTTAGCATTCAAAAAATTTCATAAATCTTTCCCTTACTTACTATGAGTCAGATTATATGAATTACATATAGGCACATACAAATAAATACATGTATTTGTTTATAAACTCTGTATGGGGAAAATACAGAATCTTTTTTATAGTCTTTCCTATCCTTGATATCTAGCAAGCTAGTCTCAACAGGATTTTACTAAAATGAATACAGTTCCTGGAAATCTTTTGGAAATATAGGGCACATTTATACTTTTACTTAAATATTTAGATTCCCTTCCTTGATTTAGAGCCAAAGTGGTCTAGAAAAAAAAGTACAGCAAAGCAAAACAGAGAACAATGAGCTAGACAGTTAGGAATTTAGGTTTTTATTTCTGGACTTTCGCTAACTTGCTGGGGCCTTGAGAATTTTATCTCTTTGGAATTTAGTCTCCGCATAAAATATAGGAAGGGCTGTGTATGGGGGGGGGTGTTACTATGTTTAAAGTGCTCTCCAGAGACAATATTCTATGATTCTATAAAGAAGGGGTATGTTTAGAGCATGATATGGGACTTCTTAGTAAATTCATGAGATGAAAGAAACATAACACAAGAGAGCTAAGGAATAATTTCAATTAAGAAATAGAACAGGAAGAAAATATTTTATTTATTTATTTATTTTTGGTCTTTTTGTCTTTTTTAGGGCTGCACCCACAGCATATGGAAGCTCCCAGGCTAGGTGTCAAATTGGAGCTATAGCTGCTGGCCTATGCCACAGCCATAGCAGCAGGGGATCCAAGCCACATCTGCGACTTACACTGCAGCTCACAGTGATGCCGGATCCTTAACCCACTGAGCGAGGCCAGGAATCAAACCCACAACCTCATGGTTACTAGTTGGATTCATTAACCACTGAGCGACAATGGGAACTCCCAGGAAGAAAATATTTTAAAGCATCTGGTTCAACACCATACCTTCAGGAAGATAAATGATTAAAACATGCAGGATGAATGGAAGTCCCATCATTTTTAAATATTTCCAGTCATGCCTATTTATTTATCTAGAAGTAATCTGGGATTGCTTAATTGATTGATGTGAATGTGACAGCTCCAGCAGTATTCTCTCTCTCTCTCAATATCTCTCTGTGTCTTGGCTTGTCTGTCAGTCTTTCTGAATCTGTCTCTCCTACACACACACACACACACACACACACACACACACACACACACACACACACACACACACAAACACACACCACAGAGGAGACCAAAAAAAAAAAAATTCCCAGGGGCAAGCTTCAAACAATCTAGCACGTAAACACAGCATTTAGCCTCCGTGATTCTTTCTGGCCTGGTTGCTAGCCAACAAAGCTTGAGGAATGGCACCTTCCTTTCTCTCACTAGACATTCCTTCAGCAGCAGGTTATTCTTATTTTACTCCAATGGTAAAGACATTTGTGAATTTAAAAATGCTAACTTCATGTCTGTTAAGAGTCCATATTTTTGTCATATACATGCTATTCTATAATCTTCCACACAGTAAACTGCTTATGGGAAGACAGTTTCTCCTGAATGAAGCTAAAATGCACTAAATCAAACCAAAGTCAAATTCCTTTGGCTTTCCTCATTTCCATCACCCTCACCCTTTCATCTTTTAATTAACTGATAAAATGTCTCAACTTATAAACATGTATGAAAAGTGTGCAAAATATCCTCCAAAAGAGATGTTGGCAGTTTAGAATAAGCCATTTTAGACTTATGGTCTGTTGTAACATTTGATTCTCCTATCAAAGAGCAAAGAGCTATGCTAGTTTTTTTCTCCTTTCATTAGTAAAATCCATTTTAAGGTCTCCAGGAGGTAAATTATTTTTAGAATTAGTTTTTATTTTATTAGTCAGGTTGCAGAGTGTCAAAATTGCACTGAAGCCAGTGGCACATCACTGAGCTTATTAATATTGATATGATCACTCTGTGTTCTGTGCTGAGTGACACTGTTAACCTTCCCGGATGACAAGGATTCTTTTTAAAGGGACCACACAGTTAAAAAAAATAGATCCTCAGGTCTTTTCTTCTGATATTTTTGAAAAGGGCAAGTAGAATGTCTGCATCAGATTTCTATGATTCAGTTCATTCAACCGATGCTTCCTAAGCACCACTTTTGAGCTAACACTATGCTAGATGCTAGATGCTAGATGCTGAGGCTGCAAAGACCTCCAACATGTGACCCCACCCTTCCAGTGTTTCTATCTACTCTGGGAAAGATTATGTGCCAGGTGCCATGTTGGGAGCTACAGATTTAAAATGGTTACAGTTTGACCTCTAGAGTCAAGAGAAATATCAATTGAGAGGATGAAAGGATTATTCTAGTATAAAGAGCCCCAAGGGACCAGTGACATGCAGGATTTTATTCATGGGGAGGAAGTCCTCCAGGACAGAGGCTATTTGGACAGGGCTTGGAAAGATGGGTGAAGCGTAGTCTGAGAGATGGAGATTAGGGATGCAAGAGAGGAGGAAAGGACTAAAGAGATGCTCATGGGGGAGAGGATGAGCAAAGAGAAGCAATCTAACCTAGAACACAGTTAGGGAACAGAAAGCAGTTCTTTTTCAACAGATGCTATGTTTGGGGATATAGTGGGTGATGGTAGAAACTAGGTTTTGGTCATGCTGCTGAAGATAAAGTGCCAGCTGCTATAGTCTGTACTTCATTTCCACAGAGTTGGTACCTAGCAAAAGTTTCCAAACTGAAAATCAAATTCGCTGCTTATTAACAGTAGTTTTTCATGCAAGTTTACATTAATCTTTTCATAGGCAAAAATTATACTTGGGATGGTATTTTACCAAATAATTCTGAGTCAATTTTTTAAAACAAGTTGAAACTCAATTTATCATTTATAGTATAACCTATGAATCAAAATAATGACCAGTAATTATGTAAGGAGAGAGTCAACCTTCTATTTACCATAGGAGATAAGAGGACATTTTATAATTTATATTAAATGTACAACCAGGAATTTCTTAGAATGTAACTTCTTTTAGTGTAATCTCCACTATTGTTGATAGCACAATGTGTAGCCACAACTGAGGTTTCAGAAAAACTATATTCTGAAGGCTTCTTTCATAGCATGGGAAAAGAAAGTCTGGGGTCACCCACCTTGAGTTGCTTGGGAATCAGTCTGGATCTAAGAAAGAACTTGAAAAAACCTAGTTTTTAATGATAGCTTTACCAGTCAGGTATGTTAAATGTAAAATGCATGCAATGACTTAGAGTCCTTTGTTTTTGTTTTTTCCAAAACTTTTTTCAGAAAAATAGAAGAAAGCATGTTGAGTATTCAAAACAAACATTACAGGAATCAACAAAGTTAACCTAATGTAACCAACATTAGAAACAAATTTCCTTCACCTTATAAAACATAATACTGTGATGTTGACAGTTGGCTTCACTTTTATTCCTCCTAAACACTATCTAATAAATAAATTAGCAATAGCATTGATGGAATAGACACAATTCAGCCAATAACACTAAACTCATGGTTCCTCAGTGAAATTGGAAAGACAGAAATTGTAAAGAAAAAAATCACAGCATGAGTTAAGTGCTTGGGAGATAAGTACAAACTATTTCGGGGAGATGGGTGAAAAATCAGCCAACTCGTTGCATGTCTGATTGACGGGATTCTCCCTGCATCAACAAGGTGCTATTCTCTCCTGAGTGGTTCATTTAGAATTAATTAATAAAACAATTTTGACAGTGTTTTTACTCTAGTGTGGAAGCCAGAATCTAACAGCATTCTCTAGCCTTATTTGCTTTAGTGATATCATTCTAATCCATAGCAAAAGAAAACCCTCCTGGCTTCCTTTAACTGGTAGTTCTCTCTGCTGTCTGAAGCACTCAGAGCACTCCAACTCTTTGACCATGTTTTACATAATCGTCACCTGAGACAAGGATGTTATCAGGTGAATGTGTCATCATGGTGACACTACACAACGGGAACTGAAAGTACTCTGTCCTTCAGTGAACCAGATATGCAGAGGCAAACAGATGCCAGTAATTATAAAAACTGAAGAACTGCACCCAGGCCAAACCTAAGCAAAGAGAGCAGTTGAGCATATAGGATCCCAGAGTAAGGCTGCAGGGCAGCCCAGGACATGGTCTTTAGTGAATTCTACACATTGCCCAATCTTCAGACCCTAAGGTAAGAGACGTACTGTAGGAAGGCAAGTGGATGGACCAGCCTAGCTACATTTACCCATTCTTATTACTTCTCTTTTTAGTCTCTTCCTCTGGTTTACCTTCTAACTCATACCCAGACTAATCCAGTCACCCTTAAATGAAAAAACATTATAATTTATATGGTATATAGAATATATATGGGATATAATTATAATTTTTTTCAATATAATCTCAGTTATATCACTTATATTCTTAAAGCAAGCTGAGAAATAACAGCATTGTCATATGTGCAAAATTTGGCTTTTTGTAACTTATTAGTCTTACTCTCTCTAGTGAAAGTTGTGAATGCCCAACTCAGAAAGGGATTGGATCCTGCAGGACTAATTATAGGAGAAAATACATGATACTGAGCAGTAACACATGATTATAAAAGGGAATGGTATAACAGAGATTTCCCTTTCCTCTTGCAAATGTAATTTTTTCAGATTTTCCTAATTGAGAAGTGGTGTATTTGTCTCTGATTTGCTGGAAGGGAACAAATATTAATATGGCAACAGATGCCAAATAGCATAGATTGAAAGGCTCTGACATGAGTTGATATAATGTAGATCTTATTTTTATGATGTAATTGTGAATTATGTACTTTATGCTTTGGTAATTAGAGAGCTGAACAGATGGAGAAGGTTTAGCTTAAAGTGATGTGTCCATTAAAATAAACCTGCACTGCCAAGAGTCTATTCATGTTCATGAGTATAGCAAATTTGTTCTATTAAAATATGATTGGAAGATAAGGACTTATTGTCATTGTGTTGGAGTCATCCATCTAATGAAGGGAGAGAAAGTTATCTGTAAATGTCAAATCCACCTATTATCCTGTTTTGCTCTGCAGAGGATCTTAACTGGACATTTTGGCTGCTGTGAAAAAGTAATGTTTGGCATCTCTTTCTCTCATTATTTAGACATTATCACAGAAGAAAATCAAACTAGCCACTAAATAAAAATAGCAATTTTAACTATCATTTTAAATGCATAACTTTTAGTTTATTGTTGAAAGGACAGATGGCAACTAATTTTTTTCAATGTGAATATTGTATTTTTCTATTTTCACTAGACATGTTTGCTCTTATCCCCACATATTTTTCCCAAGCTTTTTTCAATGCATCTAGGGCTTCTTTTCTGCTCAGCTTTAATCTGTTCAGAGGCAGAAGAAAATGAAATAGTCCAGATTTCTCATGTGCTCCATCTGGAGATAATGCTACATCTAAAGCACCAAGATGTAGAGTATAGCGGTACATCCTCCCATATATTGTTGGTGGGGATATAAACTGCTGTGCTTTTCTGGGAAGATATTTGGTACTACAATACCCTGTAGTTGTCTTAAACAATTCATTACTAGAATTTCCAACCTTGAGAATCTATCATATGGAAATAACCACAAACACACAGACAAATACACAAAGATCCAAACATAACTAAAAAAATGCAAACAGCTTTATACAAAAATTATTATTTCAATCAACATGTAAAAGCTAATAATAGGAATTAGACTAAATATACTACAGAGGAGATGGCTAAGAAAATTATAGCATAGTCGCATAAAAAACTGCTGGGTAGAAATTTAAATTATATATGTGAAGAATACTTTAAAATAGTAAAATAGTTATATTATAATGTGGAATAGAAAAATAAGACATCTAAGATACTGATAAATAAGGATAGCTAATTATCACTGAATGTTTTTTATATACAAGGTATTTTCTAAGCACTTTATAAATGAAATACTATAAAATATTTGTATAACCCACTGAGGTAAGTAGTAGTAGAACTGAAAGGAGATGGAATTAAAACCCAAGTACTCTGATTACAAAGAACTTGCTTTTAGTTTGTATTCTATGGAATGTCCTCAATGAATAACAACTATTTAATGTCTACAAATAGCAAATGCTGAGATGGTGTGGAGAAAAAGGAACCCTTCTTCTACACTGTTGGTGGAAATGTAAATTGGTGCAACCACTATGGAGAAGAGTTTGGATGTTTCTTAGAAAAATGAAATATTCAACTGCCATATGATCTAGCAATTTCACTCATGGGCATATATCTGCAGAAAATTCTAATTCAAAAAGATACATGTACCCTCGTGTTCACTGCAGCACTATTTATAATAGCCAAGACATATAAGGAACCTAAATGTCCATTGAGAGAGGAATGTATAAAGAAGACTGGTAGGTGTATATGTATATGTATATAAACACATATGTATATGTGTGTGTATGTATATATATACACACACACACACAATGTAATATTATCCAACCATAAAAAAGAATGAAATAATGCCATCTGCAGCAACATGGATGGACCTAGAGATTATCCTACTGAGTGAAATAAGTCAGACAAAGACAAGTGTCATAGGATATCACTTATATGTGGAATCTAATAAAAATGATACAAAAGAACTTATTTAAAAAACAGAAACAAACTCAAAGATTTCAAAATCAATCCTATGGCTGGTGAAACCATCAGCAAGGGAAGGATTGGGAGGATGGGAATAACATATACACACTGCTGTATAAAATAGATGATTAATGAGAACCTCCTGTATAGCACAGAAAAAAAATACTCAATAGTTTGGAATAACCTATATGGGAAAAAGAATGGATATATGTATATGTATGACTGATTAACTTTGCTGTACACCTGAAACTGATACAACCTTGTAAGTCAACTATACTCCAGTAAAAAATAAGAATAAAAACAATACTAAAGACACACACATGCATACAAACTGTAGCAGTGAAGAAAACGTTTTGCAGTTTTTCCAATCATAAGGTACAGTCTATTTCCTCACCTTGAGTGGCACCATTTCTTGCTTTGAAAATAAAATGCAGTGGAAATGATTCTATGTAGCTTTCAAGGTGAGTCCTTAACAGGCCTTGCAGTTTCCACTTACACATTCTATCAGGGCTGCCTTGAGATGGCCACACAAGGAAGCTGGTCTACCCTACTGAAGGATGAGAGACTGAGCTGAGGAGAACAGAGGTTTTTTCTAGCCCACAGCCAGCAACAAGGGCCAGCCATGTAAGTAAGACCATCTTGAACCTTCCATCTCAGCCAACTCAACAACTGAATGCAGTTCACATGAAATGTTAATAGAAAATACCAAAGCAATCTGTTGAATCATAACAAAAAAATAATTCATTGTTTCAATCTAAGTTTTAAGGTTGTTTATTATATGGAAATAGGTAACTGATATAGCTAAAATACTATGAAATGTTTCTAAAGCAATTATGGAAATATGTACCATATTTTTCTTTTTTTTGTATGAAAATAATGAATTCTCAATATAAAAAAAGTTTAATTTCCTTAGACTCTGGAATCTGACATTAACATTCTTTTGGATTAGACTAGAGAGTTTTCTCAGATTCGCCAGATGAAAGTGGAAGTCTTTCTAAAAGACCCAACACTCATGAGACATGGTTAGTATGTCATTTCATGGTCATTGAAAATAAATTTTCCTGGGTTGGGCACAGAATGATCAGATGTTTGTCAATTAAATATTGAGATGAGGAACCTGCAGTCTGGGGCACAAAAAAGTGCCATGAATATTTCTTCCCATCAGCAGTAGGAAGAGTTGAGTTAACTCTGAGGATAAACACTAAACTGGGGGCCATTTAACATTGGACTATGTCTCTCATATACTGCCTCTTTAACTTTATTGTTGGTGCCAGGCCTTTCATTAAAAAGAATCTTTAGTTCAATTAGTACCTGCATAGGCTGTGAAAATTCTGCCTCCCTTATTGAGTCATAAGATAATATGAAATTATGATCAAGGTGGGACAAGGCAACTGTCATCAATCAAATAAGTCAGTATTTTATTAGAGAATTATGATGAGGATTAAAATGCCAAACTCAAAGTCAATTTCTAGCCAAGTGATACTTGTTACTATTGATCACTTCCTTTTCTCAGAGAACTCCCTCAGCCTCCATAAACATTTCTCATGACTCTTTTCTCCTGACTCTCTGGCCTATGTTTCTCATTATCTATCAAGTTTTTCTTCTTGACGTGCTCAACCCAGAATTTTAGTCTCTACTCTTCTCACTCTATACACTCTCTCTGAGTTATTTAATCCACTTCTGTGATTTTAATTACCAGTAACTCCCCAACTTGCATATTTAGCAAAGAACAATACCCAACTCTCCACCAGTTGTCTTCATCTGAAACCTTCCCAAGTACCACAGTGTTGTCATAGCAAATAAAATTTATTCTTTCTCCAGATATTCTTCTCCTCCACTATTTCCATCCAGCTTTTTTTCCTTTTTACTAGAACATCCAATCAAATTATATTGATTTGCACTCAATATTTCTGAGAACAGTATCAAGTCCATTCCCAGTAGCATGGCACACATGGGGTTCAAGGCCTGACCTCTGCGTCCCTCTCCAGCTATTTATCCTGTTACACTCTGAGCTGTAGTTATAGCCAATGAATTTCAGACTGAAATATGCCCTCGTGCATTGATTGGTATGTATAGTACACCCCACACAGAATATGCTTTCTTTCTGCCTTCCCCATTCAAAACTCAGTCCAGAAGGGACTTGTTTGAAGAGGCTTCTCTGGCCTGTCTTCTCTACAGCTGTGTGGATGGATTCTCCTTCCACACTGCATCATGCATAGCTCTACCACTGCATTTTTTTCTTTCTTTTTCTTTTCTGGCCACACCCATGGCCCATGGAAGTTCCCAGGTCAGGGATCAAATCTGAGCTGGAGCTGCAACCTATGCTACAGCTGTTGCAATGCCAGATTGTTTAAGCCCTGCAGGCCAGGGATCAAACTAGCACCTCCACAGAGACAAGGCAGATCATTAACCCACTGTGCCATAGCCAGAACTTCCTCTATCATTGCATTTTATCATACTGCTTGGAATCAACTCTTTTCTTTTCTGTCTTGCCTGACTCACCTGTTTCCTGAGGGCAGGGACTATGGATTTTATCTAAAACTCTATTACCTAATATAATGCTTGGTGCCTGGTAGCTGCACAAGGCATTGTTTGTGGAATGACAATGTGATATAGCTGATCCACAGGACAGGGACCACTCTGGAAGGCTGCACGGCCAGGTATTTTCTCAGTGTGAGTGTACAAGGTGTGTTGGAAAAATCGCAAACAGTTTGAATATAATACTGAATGAGTCATGATGCTCAAGTATGGGTCTGGACATATTTCATTATCAGTTAAGTCATCAGCCTGTATTCAATCTAGGGTGCTTTGCCAAATAACCACATGAGTATGATTTTGTTGGTCACATTCCCAGATATAAAAAAGGGATTGGCACAGCATTATAAGTCAACTACACTTTAACAAAAAAATAAAGAAAGGGGATCCTACCTTAGCCACTGGTCATAGGGTCAAACATCTTACTCCTTGCAACTTGTAATTACCATGGTAATACATTACTACCACTTCCCCAAAATGCTTATAGCTAAACATTAACAGAACCATCTCTCCTCTAGGCTCCAGCACTAGTCACTCAAATATGACAGAATTTGCTGATCTCCACTTTCCCTTAGATCCCAAGAGATCCCCTCTTAAATCTCAGGTTTACACTCTGAGCATTCCACAGGGATTATTTACCCAGCCTTCATTTGAATAAGTGAAAAAAAATCTTCACATAAAAATGCTTCTTCAAGGCACACTAAGCCCTTTTATATATGACATTTTCCTGTTCGAACTTTAAGAAACTTTCCCTTCTGCCACAGTTGGGGCAAAAACCATTTAAACTACTAAGTTTCTTTTCTTTTTTCTTTCCACTATGTAGACCACACCATGGCCACATATACTAACCAAAATGAGAGTGTATATGTTCAAAGGCTGCATCGACCTTCAAGATTTAGCTCTGTTCTTTCTACCAAAGTTATTTACTTCAATTAAAACATCAAGCCATCAGTCCACACTGCCTGGACAGCAAGACTTGCAAAGCACCAAAAAAGGTGGTAGAGGCTATGAACACAAGTAAATAAGACACATAGTCCTGATGGAGCTTAGAATGTTCTTAAGGTAAAGAACATATGAAATATATAGTAAATAACAAGGTTAAAGAGGATATGATAAATTGCTTGAGAGTTTATGGGTCAGGTCTTCACCCATGACACTTTTAATTTAATCCACATCACCATTCAATGAGGTAAAGTACTAGTAAACTAGAATTATGGGACAGGAAATCAGGGATCATAGGTGAGAGGCAACCTTCCCAACCCCACACGGCCAGTATAAATTATAGTTGGAAGTCAGGCTTGCGCTATGATTTAATCACTGTTATATTTTTTTCCTCCTGGAGCCAGAGGAATTTGGAAGAAGATGCAGTTGCTGTGGATTGGAGTGCTCAGGCAAATCATCACAGAGGAGGTGAAATAAAATCCAGGTCTTAAAGGATTGCCAGAATTTAGAGAAATGGAAAGGACATGTATGAATATTTAGGGAAGCAATTGTTTTTAATAGCACCCTTTTGTAAAACAAAGGATCGAGATGAAGCTAAAGATTCCTTGGCAATCCAGTGAGCCCTAAGAAGCTCCTTTTTCAAAATGATAATATTAATTCAACCTGTAGCTCAACTAACTTGCTTGTATATTCTTCTCTCTACAGTAACATCAGTGTCACCGGCAGATCTGGAGGCCAGAAACAGAAGGGGTATTTGCAACTTTACTCTGCAGTGATAACTCCTGTTTGCTCTCTAAGCCTATCATTTTGATCTCCCCCACTAACACTGAACAGGATTGAAAATGAATGTGTCAGATAGCCACTGCTTGCAGTTTATGCAATATAAAAATGAAAACTTGAAATAACACCAGCTGAAGAGACCAACCATTAAATAAATACAGATACTTCTTTCCTGATCAACAAGCATATCATTGAATTGTGAGAAGTCTTAACTAATGTGAGTCAAATGTTGACTGATTGGGAAAACCTAATATTTAGCCTATGAAGCTTTTACCCATCACTGGAAGGGCTGAAAGAGTCATGGCAGTATTTGAGCTACAACTTTGTTTGCTTGGTGAAATGAGTTCAGTGGCAATGTCTGGGTATACCTTGGCAGTGAATGTGAATTTCCTCCCCAAACAGGTTGTGGCCAAACAAACTCTACTACAAATATCTGATCTCGCGGGTAGCAGGAGAGAAAGAACATCAGGTAACCAAACAGTCCAAGACCTACGCTAGCCTAGGCCTTTGTCTCACAAGGATCTGAAATTCCCTTAGTAAGGAGCTTCTCTTAAATGTGTCTTTCTTTAAAAATTTTCCCCTATTTTCTAATTTTCACTTCAGTGAGTAATTTCAATTAGTGGTTTTTCTTTTTTAATTTTATTGGACTATGGTTGACTTAGAATGTTGTTAATTTCAGGTGCACAACATAGTGAACATATATATATACACACATATATATCCAATTCTTTTCAGATTCTTTTCCCCTATAGCGTATTACGCAGTATTGAGTAGATTTCCCTGTGCTATTTAGTAGATCCTTGTTATTTATCTATTTTATATGAAGTAGTATGTATATGTTTACCACAACCTCCTAATTTATCTTTCCCTTCTGAGGTCGCCCCTTTGGTAATCACAAAGTTTGGTTTCAAAATCTTTGAGTCTGTTCACTTTGTGAACAAGTTAGTTTTTAGACCAACGAAAATGGGTATCCTTTATTCCCCCTTCAGGGAAATAAGAAATCAAAACCCTAAACCATATTTTTCAGTATCGATGCAGGTTACTCTCAAACTCTGCCTTTATCAGCAACTTCTACTACAGCATCCTAAGATTTCTGGTATTTTTCCATGCAGAGCCGCCAAAGTATCTGTTATCTCAAGTGTCTATATTGACTCAATTCATGGCATTAGTTCACAAAGTTTTTTCCAATAAGAGTACCTCCTGCTTTGCTCTCTGCTCAGTTTTTGAGGTCAAATAGGCAAATATAAGCATCCATCTTTTGTCAAAGCACTTCATAGGTAACCCCTTGTGAACATGAGCATAAAACACAGAAGTGATTTAAATGAGATCACCTATGTTGAACATTTACCATCATGCTTAGTGCATAGATCCTACTCACAAAGTGTGGAGGCTTCCTAGGACTTCTTGGAGAAATAACACATCTGACCCTGACAGTGAATGCAAGGTTACATTTGTATCCCCATGTAGCCTACACTTGCCAATCTCATAATCTACTAATCGCCTACTGAAAATATTACAAATTTCTGTCTCTCTCTACAGAGGCTTTCCTTCCAGAGGCACAGACTTGGTGATTGGGATTTAACCACTCAAATTTCCTTAAGGAACAGAGATACTTCAAATTCAATTTAGAAAATATATTTACTTTAAAGGAAGTTTAGAATCTATGGGCTAATCTCCATTTGAATCTGCAAGGTATTCAAGTTTATATGTTGACAATTCATTGTAATGGGTGCTTAAAGGGCTAACTAGGCTCATTTTGGTCTATTAAGCTTCCCTTTTATGGGTATTTCCCAATACAGGGTGGTAAACCAACAACTGAATATAGGTCTCTAAAAAACACAAGGTGATGAGCACAGAAGATGCAAGTCAAGTTTCATTTATACTCAAATCTCTGCTGTGCACAGACTTTCATTTTTATCTCACTTTTCCCTCCAACCTCTGAATTTCACTGAGAGTGTATGTGTGTGATGTTTGGGTAAATGATTGGAGAACTTTACTGGATCTTTCTGTCTGAGGCATTTACTCAGTGTACATGGAGATGAATGTAGAAGAGGTGAAATGTATCTGTTTTCAGGAAGCATCTCAAAGGGGGATAAAATGTGGTGGGAAGGGAGTGATATGTATATCAACAGTCTATCACTTGAATGAAGAATGTACGCTTGCTATATATTTTCCCCTGTTGATTGGCAACCACTCATTCTGGTTTGGCTCCAGTGAAATGCTTGCTCTATGCTGTAGGCTAAACAACACAACTTCTCGAGCCTGACTTCTCATCTGTGCAATGGGGTTAATACCTTGTAGGGTTATGGTGAGAATGAAGTGACAGACCATACATGGAAACATTTGGAAGTTTCTTGCTGCATATGAAGTACTCAATCAATATTGGCCTCAACCTTTCTGAAGTTCAAAAGCAAATTTTGTGAGAGTAGTCCATTCTCCTGAAGGAGACCAAAAGGCATATATCAAATTCCACTTTTTCCACTGTTATGTCAGCACCCTAGTAAATGTGCTGTGTCTGTGCAAAGAGAATGAATTGAAACGGTTCATGCAAATTCTATTGAGATTAAAAAAAAAAATCAAAACTGCAGGCAGGATACACAAAGAAGATGATTTCCTTTAGATCTGAAGCCTGATTTTCTTTCAACATTCTCTGATTTCTTTCAAGCCCTGGGCGCACAGGCATATGCTTATGTTTTGCCAGCTTGGAAGCATAATTGGTTTCTTTGGTGACTTGGCATCCTTCTTTTCTTTAATTTCTCCTTTATTTTCAGCTCATAGAAGAGCTACATTCTTCTTTCAAGTGAGGGGTGCTTGATATACACTCCCTAGCTGTGATCTGGGCTCAGGAGTTCGGATTTGCCTTTTTCTACCCATGGATAGAATGTGTTCTTTTCGTGATACATGAATTTGAGATTGCAGAACTTTTGATCTGGTTTCTTTATGACTTTATTGGGCAGTGGGTGAAAGGATGGTTAAGTGAAGTCTGGGGGAATGGGAACCCCCCTCTCTAATTCTATGAAATACCTGATTTAGAATATGTCCCTCTGTCTTTCAGGAGAATGCTGCTGTAATTATAGATTGATTTGCTAAAGGCTTTCTTTAAAATGCACAAAAGTGAATTGAGAATCTCATTTTTAAAATAATAGTGAAGTCAGTACATAGTATTATATACTTTGCTGATTTACTTATTGGAAGGATTTGGCAAGATTTTTTTTTTCTTTTGTCTTTTTGTCTTTTTAGGGCTGTACCCATGGCATAGGTTCCCAGGCTAGGGGTCTAATCAGAGCTGTTACTGTCAGCCTACGCCACAGCCATAGCAACACCAGAACCAAGCCATATCTGCGACCTACACCACAGCTCATGGCAATACCAGATCCTTAACCTACTGAGCGAGGCCAGGGATGGAACCCACAACCTCATGGTTCCTAGTCAGGTTCATTTCCACTGTGCTAAGATGGGAACTCCAGAGTTATTATTTTAAATCACTGAGTTTTGGAGTGGTTTCTTATGGAGAAATAGCTAACCAATTCAGTGCTGATCTGATTGGGAGTTTGTAAGTTTATACCCTCAATTTCAGAGTCGTAGCCTGTTAAAACCTATCCTAATCAACTTCCTCACTAAACCAAAATCAAAAACGAACACTAAAGACAGGATTCAAAGAACCAAATTTTGAAAAAATTATCCCTTTATTCCCCATCTGAGGCCCTTCCCATTTTTATACTCTTTCTATCAGGTAGAATTTATTACAGCTATTGTAAAGCAGCAGATTAGAAGTAGTCTCCATTTCCAGGCATAGAAAAACCATGCTAAATGGATTCACCAGAAGTAATAGTTTAACACATTTCTTAGTGCTGAGCATGTATATGCAATCTTTGTTCTGTTTTTTTGGTGAGTGTCCAGATACATGACATGTATTTTATTCTTCTATAGGGACCTTATGAATGGATTTGAAATATGATTGCCAACTAAGCTTAGCAGACCTTATAAAAGAAAAGCATTGTGGGACATATCCATCAACTTAACACTCCTATCCTTCTTAAATCATAGAAATTCAAGAACTAGTATATATTAGCTTGTTCTTTCTGTACATCAATTACCTTAGACCCTATATGCTGTAGCTCCATCAAAAGCATTAAATAGTTCCCAGTGGCAAATTCCTGGTTATCTTTAGCTCAAGCTGTTAAGTAAGTTTCCACCGTCTTTATAGCTCTAGATTTTATTGTATTTTTAAAATGACTTGGTTTCAGCTGTTAAAGCCTAAGAGTTGACTTAAAGAGAAAATACTTGCCAGCATGTGAGTACAGAATTTGACTCTTCAGCTTCACCAAGGCCAGCGGGTTTGGGGTATTCCTGTTATATTGGAGAGTTTCCAAAGGACATTTGCTTGGGTTTCTGACATTAATGTTTTACATATATATTTCTAATAAATGGATGGCCCTCATCTTGCTAGGTCCTTGACCTATCTCAGCTTTCTCCTTCTGGAGGACTTTATACTTCACAAGCAAACTTTTTGTCCCTTTTAATTTTGCTATTTACTAGATTGTATGATAGGGTGAAAGTACATCCTTAGCTCCTCTGGTAGCCAAGGCCTTCTTCACAATGTCCTTTCTTCTCTGGGCTTTTTAATATGATCAGAATAACATTCCTACCTCATCTGTTTTTGTTTTTGTTTTTCTTGCAGGATGTGATTCCTCCCTCCCTGTTTCCTGCACTTCTCTCAACAATATGAACCCTGCCTTCTGCCTTTTGGAGAAGTAGTTACTCTTTTAGAAGCAGTCAAGGAAGGAGAGACACAATTAAACTCAGGTACAATTTTGATATCTACAAGGTCATGCCTGGAATATTAAATTTATTATATATATACTGATTTCACCATCAACATAACAAAGCAAAAAGATTGACCATATAAAAGTTACTTAAAAATCTGTAACCTTTTTCTTACAATGCCATTTCCATTAGGTAAGGGATTTTGAATTGCTCCAATATTGAAAAATAAGCCAATCAGTTAGCTTAATGATTCCCCTGTCTGAATTTAAAATTTTTTATTTGTACTGCAATTTGTCATTTCTTTCATTTGGTTATTTTGGGAAAGTCTCTGTCCTACATTGATACAGCTTTTCTTTCAGGTGATATGTTTTGTTATATTTTCCAAATATAATTTTTTTACCTATTTAAAGTCTTAATAAGACTTTTAGTGTGGCTAAACTCTCCTTTCCTCTTCTGCACATGTGTCTTATTTTCTTAGAGCAATGGTTTACAAACTTAAAAACCCTTGAACTCACCATCCAAATATATTGGTATTTATCCTTAGAAATATAGCTCATATCTATAAATGAATACATCCTAAACTTTATAAAATATTATAAAAATGAGAATTGAATTTCAAGATGTTAAAAGTAGCTATGTTTTCTGATATATTCTTCCTGAATATCATGTGCATACCTCTTTGGATATGCTGGCTTGGAGATGTTACACTGTCTGTATATTATCTGGTGAAACATTTTAATACCATCCATTTCTGAAATGGTGATAGGTAAAAAGCTGGAAAATAAAGTTATCTTTAAACTCTAGATTTACTATGTGCATGTAAAATTAAAATAGCTTTTCCTGTGTTAGAAGAAAGATACCTTTTTTTTGTCATAATAAAGTACAAGAATTTCATGTATTCACCAAAAGTTATTAGTTGCTTTTTTTTTTAGTTGACAACTTTTTGAAGTTATTGAAGCCAAACAAATTTTTACCAAAAGGGAGCAGAGCTCCATGGATTATTTGCATGAGCTCTGACTTGAAAGAGATCAGCAACTACAGCATATGAGCATCTGAGGATAACTGGAAACAAAATAGACTTAAAGATATTATAGATGCAACAAATGTTATTATTTTCACAAACATGTATAGGAAGAAAAATGGGGGTACTCAGTATTTTAATACCATTATATATACATACATACATATACATATAAATATATATATATATACACACACTTAACTATTTTTAAAAGTCACACTAGATATATTTGATACATTTTAATAAATTTTCCAAGCTGGGAATGTCTTTAAAATCTGTATATTTTGCTCTGTAGATCTCTGATTTTAGATTTAGTCTTCTAAGAATCACCTATAACAGTCATAGTGTATATATATATATATATATTAAATTTGGTGTAATACCCAGGATCCCAAGGTGAATATTTGAAGATGAATCTGGGATTCATCTTTAAGAAAAATGCATAACTTGTTCCCTCTGATTCCAAAGGAAAGGGAATGTGAATGAAACTTTATTTAAAGGTTCCTTTTAGAGATGTGAGTAAAACGTGTTTTTTTCAGAAGTGATCTATGATATTCCTTTTCTGATGGTATATGTTCTTTTCTGTATGTTAATACACACACACACACATTATGTGTGCATCACCCCATCGTTATCACATCACAGAGCTATACTTTTGTAATAATTTAGATAGCACATAAGTAACATCTGTCAAATGAACCTGACTACTGAATAAATTACTTTGGATATTATTTTTATTTTCGACTAGCAGCAAAACAAAAGGGAGAGATGGAAATGACTGAATGATTTATTTTTGGTTTGTACTACTAGATATATTTCCTTAATTCTATCCTTTCTTCAGCCTTCTGTTGCTGTCATGCTTGTTTTTTCCCACCTTATTGTGTACGTGACTAGATTGGAAGCACCTGTATTAGAGTAGAATCTACCAGGGGCTTCAGAGAAACATGCCTGGCTCAAGTTCCAGGTCAGCCAATTACTCTGACATTGTCTAATCTTTTCATGATCCACTCACACCCATTTTTGTGTGTGTGTTTTAATAATATAATTCACAAACCTGGAAAAATTCACTTAAGTATGAGGAAGATAATGAAAATGATCTAGACATCTATCTCTCAGATATAGCCACTGAAAATATCTTCGTGAATATACTATCTGATTATTTTTAGATATATAAATTACACACAAACAAAAATAAGATAATATTTTACACACTATTTTGTAACTATTTACTTTGACAATGCATTGTGGCCATGTGACATGTGCATATGCTTTTATTTTAATTGATGACTACCTCACAGTTTATTGTATGGATGACCTCTTTTCCTGATTTTAATTTTTGGCATTTCAAAGTAAACGGTAGAGAAAATCTATTTGCAGAGTTCTGCTGTAAATGTAATTGAAGAGGTATATATTCTACATACATGCAATTTGTATATAGAAAGTAAGTTCAATCTATCAGTTTCTTCTACTTTTAAAAATGAGAATTGGAAAGAGTATGGGGTTTTAAAAGAAAGAAGACAGTGATAAAGGTGTATAGCAATATGGAAGAGAATAAAGCAAACATAAGATACTTGCTTTTATTCCTTGCTTCTCCATGAATTCTCGCTATATCTGCTCATTCCTGAAAGATAGAGAAGCTTAAGTTATAGACCCAGAGAGTAAACGTGATGCATCATCTATTGCATATTTTCCTTCTCATACCCTAGTCTATTATGGGATTCCAAAAACTTATCCATCAAATTCCTTTCCAGGGAGAAATAATTCTTGGTGAAGACCAGAAGAAAGAAAGAAAGAGAATATGGAAGCAGGAGAGAAAAGGAATTGAGTTCGTTACTTTCACTTTTATGTTAATTAAGCCAAAATTATATCATTATTCCAAAGTATATTTCATTGCATATTTGTGTGATGTGGGTCTCATTTCCATTACTGCATATAATCTTTTATTCATGTTAATGTTTACTATGACACATGTATTCTCTATTCTGACTATATTGTTAGGAGAACCATTTTACTTGCAGATATTTTCAAAATTTCTCACGTTGTAACAAGTCAAGTAAGAGACGTCAAACTCCTTGCAAAAGTCCTGGCACATAGCCTTCAGAGATGTTTATGGAAGCAGATACTCAATCTTTCAGTCAGCGGCCACCACAGTCTCAGCCCCTTCATTTTTAGTTTAGAAAACACAATTTAGGGAGCATAAACTGCTTGTTAGCTTGTTTTCCTGCTGAATGGATCACTAGCCTGGGATCTACCCTTATAGAAGGGAATGCCTTTAAGTTCTCATGTACTTTAACAGCTATAACATTTGCAGAAGCTTCTGAATCAATCTTCCATCTTTCTGGTTTATTGTCATTTAAGAACAGATGTGAATTCCTTTTCTGTGTGAAATTTCACGGCTGGACTGAGCAATACTTCTCTCTGGGCCTACAATTCCTCACTCTGTTGGATTAGGTTGAATTCTATTGTTGGGACTGTGGTTTATCCCGGCAAGAAAATTTTATTTGCCAAATTCTGGCTACCTTTAGGTATAGAGAGGAGCTCTCATGAATAATAAGATTTAGCTTGCATCAACATTTAATGAAAACTTCACCATATTTCCTCCTGGAGCCCCTCCCTATGACTCGTGAAATAACAGTATAGCATTCTCTCCTTGTTTTTGTCTCTGCTAATCTTTCTTATTCTAATCATGCACTGCTGTCAAAATTGTGGGCTCACAGTGATAAGTGCTCATGAAGTACAGAGATGGTCAGACTCTCCCTGCTTAAGTGATCTTTTGCTGCAGGGTATAAGCATTTGCCTGTGTTTTAGTTCTCTGCATTCTTTTTAAACAAAGAATGATTGAATTACTATATTCTCTGCTTCTATTTACTAATCTCATGTAGCTGTAGCTGCTTATATTTCTAACCTAGTGAACTTAATTTTTATAGCAGGATATATATATATGTATGACATTGGAGCTAATATGACTAAATATGATTTATCTGTCTCTAATCTATTTATGTATTATTTATCTAGTTTAAAAAGTATAAAGAGCCTGCAAATATATGTTTATATATTTGATTTCTATATTCTAGTAAATGGAGGTCAGATAAAATTTCTCAGGTTCGTGTTTTTTTTTTTCTAGTTAGATTGAATGACTCATAAATGCCTTCAATTTAAAATGGAAAAGCCACTTTGAATCATTTGCTATATATGCGATAATAGCTTGATCCTTTTCATTTTATTTGGGGAAATAAACAAGCATATAAACATACATATGCAAAAGACAGAGATGTACATACTTAGCTTTTCCAGTCTGGCATTTAAAAAGGCAGATCTGGAGTTCCCATCGTGGCTCACTGGTTAATGAATCTGACTTTAAGGTTGCGGGTTTGATCCCTGGCCTTGCTCAGTGGGTTAAGGATCTGGCATTGCTGTGAGCTGTGGTGTATGTCGCAGACGTGGCTTGGATCCTGAGTTGCTGTGGCTCTGGCAAAGGCTGGCAGCTACAGCTCCAATTAGACCCCTAGCCTGGGAATCTCCACATGCTGCAGGTGTGGCCCCATAAAATACAAAAAGACAAAAAAAAAAGAGATCTACTCAAGAATAAATAAATATTACTTTCTTATTTCATGTATTGAAGGGGACCATGGGATTCACTGCTAGACAGCACAGTTTGAGAAGCATAGACATAAAATGAAATGCCTTATGAGGAAGTTAGATTATGAGAGAAGGCCCAACATGTATTATTGAAGAATATGGTATAATATGTCTTAATAAAGAAAAAAAAATCTCAAAAAGGTAGGCATGGCAGGCCCCTTTAAATATTTGAGAGGTTAACATGCAGAAGTGAGCTTTCCCTTTAATGAACAAAATGTGTCATGAACAACAGAGATTTAATGTCTTAGATGGCAGAACTAATTTAAAGTATGTGGAATTCCGAGGGGTGCCCTAATGAATAGCATCCTCCTTACCCACTCAAGTTCTGAAGTTTTTGAGAACAACAAAGGAGTGTCAGATAAAGATCAAAGTGTTGTACTTACTAATGATTGCATTCAACTGGAAGAACCCTCTTAGTGTGACACCCTCTTCCCCCAGAATTAGGTAGATTCCTGTCTCAGCCAGCAATGCACAGGGAGGCTATCCTACAAGGGTGGCACTCCCACAGGAAGGAGGGATGTGTATTCCCATGTGTTCTGAGTGTTCACTTCAAAAAAGAGGAATGTCAGTGCTGAGGCAACCATGCCCTCTAGTCATCTCCTTTATGTATCCATCAGAGAAGCCATCTGCTTCTTTGGATAAAGAGTGAGTAAACAGGGCAGAGAGGGTCCAGGGAAATACCCCTTTATGTAGAAGTCAGAAATGAGCAAAACACACCCCTCTGAAGAACAAGCAAAGTCTTTATATTGATTAGTATTTCTCAAGTTCCGCATACTACTTTTCGAGTGTATTGAAGATTTCCATTCATTCAATGATAATTGTTTAGTGCCTGCCAGTTCTCAGACCATGGGCTAAATGCTGGGAACATAATGGTACAGGAAAATCCTTTCCCTCTTGGAACTTAAAGTGCAAGAAAATGCAAGATCTGGGTAGATAATCATTTGGTGGGGATGTGGTAGAAGAGTGACTCTTTATTTTGGCTGCACTTTGAAATAACCTGGAGAACTATTTCAAAAATTGATGGTTAGGCCTCACTCAACTCTGATTCTGATTTAGTTGATCTGAAGTTTAGTCTGGGCATGATGATTTTCAAAAGTCCCAGGTAATTCTAATGTGCAAACAGGGCTGAAAATCGTTGCAGGTAAGGGAATTGAAGGGTAGGATTGTAGATAAAACCAACACTTATGCACATCTTGATAATGCTGATGTTCCCAGTGCGGGCACGAATTATAGGTACTCAAATTAATTAATTGACAAACTGGCAAGTCAATGATTCTCAACCCTTTCTTGTGACCTGAAAGTCTTTATTTTGCTCTTTCATGTTTGACTTCTAGACAAGTACTAACATATCTGAAATATTCTCTCCTTCATTCATAAATTTTCTATTTCATTGCTCTTTGAATCTTCATTTTCTGGGAAGATTTCAAACTTGACTGCTTTGTGACTATTAGTGTTTAGTAATCTAAAATAATTCCAAATTGATTTTATGTAGAAGATATTGAATTATTCAGATTAGTCATCATAGAATTATATATGGAATATTTCTTAAGTAAAAATTCTATTTACTCAGCATGATCCTATTTGCTGATCATGTTGCAGGTTGCTGGAGCATCTAGAACTGTTCCAAATTTCATCTTCCAGAAAGATGTCAAAGAATTCATAATTAAATATAAAATCTCGCATGGCAAAATTTTATGTGACCTACAAATGCAAATGAATTAAGGTGATAAATATTTATTGAAAGCTTCCTATGAACTAATTACTGTTTGAGGCATATATGATACACAGTGAATAAGACAGGCATGGTGTCTATTCTCAAGGATCTTACATTATAGAAAGTGTAAATTATATTCAATGAATAATCAGAAAAATCAAAAAAGATAATTTCTAATATGAAAATGTAAGGACAATAAAATAAGATGATAGGGATAACTCAATGATAGACCAATTTAGATAGAGTTGGTCAGAAAGAGATTCTATGTTGAGAAAACATTGGAGCGGAGACTGAAAATATAGACATCAGTTTCTGGGAAATAGTGTTACAGATAGAGAGAACAAGGAAATGGGAAATGCTTAATGCAGCTGAGACATGAAGAAGGCTAATGTTTGCAACTTGGTGAAGGGGCAAACGAACCTGTTTCTCTTGGGAATCATAAAGTGGACTAATGAATTAGAAAGATGACCCATATTTCTGACAATGTGGAATACTTAGAAACCCTGCATAAAAATACAAGCATCCTTTCAAATTTAGAGCTAAGGTCATAATAAAGCAAAGGAAAATCCCAGAGGCCAGAAATGAACAGGGAGTTGGAAATCAGAAATGTAAATGAAAGATGATGCTTTTGTCTCCCTGTAAAGGGAGAAAGGGAGATGAGATGGAGAGGGTGAGTAACTATAGAGCTTGCGTTTTATTTATTTATTTATTTATTTATTTATTTATTTATTTATTTATTTTTTTGCCATTTCTTGGGCCGCTCCCACGGCATATGGAGGTTCCCAGGCTAGGGGTCTAATCGGAGCTGTAGCCACCAGCCTACGCCAGAGCCACAGCAACGCGGGATCCGAGCCGAGTCTGCAACCTACACCACAGCTCACTGCAACGCCGGATCGTTAACCCACTGAGCAAGGGCAGGGACTGAACCCGCAACCTCATGGTTCCTAGTCGGACTCGTTAACCACTGCGCCACAAACTCCAGAGCTTGTGTTTTAATGGCACCAATAGTCCTAGGAGACAAGGCAAACTTCTAGCCCACCTTGGTATGGAGTTATAATGGATTACCCAAGGAGGGTTCTACCCCCAATAAAAGGGTGGACCAGTAAAAAAAAAAATCTGCCTGCTGATGAAGACAACTAGGAGTCAATCTTGGCCTTGGGGTTAAGTAAAGGCTCTGAGAATTTATAAACATAAGTCTGCCTCCAGGAAGGCCCATGGAACATGTTTTTACTTTAGTATGATCTGGGAAAGCATATATAGAAAATTAAATTGAAATATCATAGATTATGTGTCTCGGATAGAAAAGGCAGAAGAATAGGTTAAAGGATAAGGGAGAGGTACCTGGAAGGTTGCAAATATACCATTAATGTTTTATTACTTGAGTGGAGTGGTACTGAGTAGGAATCTATTAACTTTTAATTGTATGTCTTCATTTAAAATCATTTTTTAAATGTTGATATAAAACTCTTAAAATAATGGCAAATGGTAAACTTTATAGGAAAAAAATCAATTGCTTACCTAATATTTGATTGATGGATTTTCTTTGTGTGAAATCCTCTACTATGAAGACAATTCCAACGATCTACTACCAAGTATAATTTACTCCTAGTTATCAAGGTGCAAATATTAATATAATGGGTTATCTATTCAAGGAAACTTTCAATTCTTCCCAACTCAACACCACACAGCTTCTTTCCCATTTCCCTGATTCTCCTGTTTGTGGCCACTAATATCAACATCATCATCACCACCACTACCACCATCATCACCATCACCATCATCATCCCTAAAGTATAAATCTTATATTAGATTACAAGCTTCTAGAGGGCAGGATCCACATCATCTTCATCTCTGTATTTGCATACAGTAGACATCATCACCATTAATCAGCCTTAACAGAAATTAAGTTGTAATGAGCATTAGGAATATTAAAAAAAAAGATGAACAAAACAGCCTAGGAAATCTAATAATGTCGTTGGATAGGGAGGGCATGAAGCAGAGTGGAATAATGGCATCTTAACAGCTGGCATGGATTTCCCTTGGAAAGGACCTGTCTTTGTGGAGGGGCATGATGACATTTTTGCAACAGAAAGTTAGAGAAATATTCACAAGCCAAATAACAAAAGTGATGGCTTAGGTACTCTGCATGAGAAACTGAGAGGAAAAAGTTTGTTCTGTTGTGAAAAGGAAGTGGAGAAAAGAGTGACAGAGAGAGAGGAATCTGACAGATGGTGTGAGGCTAGGGGCATGACCTAGTCAGTAAGAAGTCTCTGGAGGTGAGATGACTAAAGGAGCAGGGATCTCCCACATTCAATTTGCAGCTGTTTGTGTTACCATGATGTGGATCCCTTCTCCATTATTCTCAATTTGTCAGTAATAACTACTGCATTATGAATGCTTTCATTGAGGAAGAGAGACTCTGTGGAAACTGAGAAGGGGCTGAATTTTATATATTGGTGTACCCTAAACAGAACAAAGACAGAACTCTGGGGCATTAAGATCTATAACCTGAAATATTTCAAAAGGAGTAAAAACCTATAGTCAGAGGTGACCATATGAAATGTAACCCCTGAAGGACTTTGAGGAAATCCTGAAGACGGCTTTGAGTTTCCACTAGGTGTTAAATGGAGTTTAAAATTGATGCTATTTAGCTCTAAAACTGCCAAGAGACCCTTGTTAACATCTGGGATCCATTTTCAAAAGGTAAATAGCAATATAAGGTGGAAAACATTAAGAACAAAATGAATGGTATTCAGTGTTAAAGCAAAAAAGAGGTGGGAAATACTGAAATCTGTGAGAGTCAGGAACAGAATTCTGGAATAGATGCTGGATCTCCAAGGAAGAATAAGATGGAGGAGAAGAAGGGAAAGCAGTGAGGAAAGGGAAGCAAAGGGATTGACCGAGTACAGGCATGCAAATGGGAAGGCTGGCCACCTGACAGCTAATATGTGCTCAAGAAAAGCAATCAAACTTTAACAGTAGTCCAAGCAAAACATAAATTACTAAAAGAATTGTGCAATACACACCCAATCTAAGTATGAATGGTGTTAGGAGTTTCTGGGTTTTTTGGATTGACTATGGCTTCTGTCATTATTATGTGTAACTTTCTATGAGTTATAAGTAGCCAGCTAGCACAAACAAATGTTGCCAGGCATGGGAAATCTATGCGTGAGTGTTGTGTGTGTGCGCGCGCGCGTGTGTGTATGTGTGTATATTGTGTATATTCTATACTTTGCTAAATACATATGTTAGTACAATGAATGCTTGTGGTGTATGGAAATTCCCAACAGTGTTGTTTCTTTTATATGGTATCAGTTGGTGTCAGAGGCTTCCTGGTGGTTGGATGGTGAAGCTTTTTGGTATTGTTAGTCTATAGACAAGGAGTGTTAATTTGAGGAGATTCAGTCAATCACATATTTTGGAACATATAGCTTATTTTCTTGGAATTATCTTACAGGAGTAAAGGTGTCTAGGGATGGATAAAAAGCATTCTGGTGTTCCAATGTGCTACTCTTTAGTGGCACTGTTTGTCAGAGTAGCTGATGCTTTGCTTTGTAACAGTGGATGTGTTTGGAAGGACTGACATGACGCCTGAATTTCACATTGCTTCTAAGGCCACAGGTAGCAGAGCCCCATCCTGGAAGTCTAAGAGCCAGGTGGCCCAGGTAAGGTGAGCAACAGGTAGAGGCACCCAGGGAAGACTGAATAACAAAAGGACAGATGCAGCACCACTGAGCACACTTTAGGAGTCCCCTCCTGCAAGAATAGTAAGACTACTTAGCATTTATATGAAACTTTTCGGTCATTAATTACTTAATCCACATGTCTCCCCTGTGAGGAGAGTATTTTTAGTTCTTTTTTGCTTCCAGATGAGGAACCAAAGACATAGTGAGGTTAAGTAACTTGCCTAAAGCTGAACATCTTGTCAATAAATAGCAGAGGTGTGGTGGGGAACACAGAGTTTCTAAATTCTTATTTATATTTGTACGACTGGATCACTTTATTGTACAGCAGAAATTACCACAACCTTATAAATTATATTTCAATAAAACTTAAAAAAATTCTTATTTTGTCTGCTTAGTCTATAAATGCCACTTAATCTTTGGAGAAAGATGGTCAAATTCATCATCGGATAGATGAGACACTTCACTACAGTAAATAGTACATTTCTCTTAATGACACTTGCTTGGGGAGATTTTTCTGTTTCAGGAGTGGGTTTTTTTTGCCCACTCTGAAATAATGAATCAAACAGAACATCTACTGCAGCAGGGAACTTGGGGTTTGTGAGCTGGTGTCCAGGAACTGCTAGTGTGTCCCATATGCCCAGGGTCTGAACCCAGCAGTTTTTAGGCACAGGGTTTTCAGTGCTGAACGTTGTAAAGGGAGTAAGAAGACGATGAATGGAGAAGGGAAAAGAAGGCAGAAATTCCCGTCATGGCGCAGTGATTAACGAATCTGACTAGGAACCATGAGGTTGCGGGTTCAGTCCCTGCCCTTTCTCAGTGGGTTAACGATCCGGCGTTGCAGTGAGCTGTGGTGTAGGTTGCAGACGTGGCTCGGATCCCGCATTGCTGTGGCTCTGGCGTAGGCCAGTGGCTACAGCTCCGATTAGACCCCTAGCCTGGGAACCTCCATATGCCCAAAGAAATAGCAAAAAGACCAAAAAAAAAAAAAAAGGCAAAGAATGAAGGCCACTTCTTATCCAGCCGCATGGACAGAGTTGCACAGACTCTGTGGTTTGAAGCATGGGGACCAACAATTGATAGAGGGATTCTTTTTTTTTTGAGAGTTAATTTTTATTTGGGGTGAAATTAGGACTTAAGCCTGGGAAACAGCATCTCAGGTAACCCCAAGAAACTGCTCCTGATGTGGGGATTCTTGAGAGTTTGTGAAACGGGAGCACAAAGGTTACTATGTCCAGGACTAGCTGACCAGATATGATTCAGAGACAGAAGAGGGGTTTTCTACCTGTTGTGCAAAGACTGAAAATACTGGAACAGTTGGACAAAGCATCCTTGGCACAGACTTTGATCACAGCACCATCAGCAGGGGTGATGACAATGCTCCTCTAAGCTGCTTTAAAGACAGTGATGCCAAGGAGAGGGAGCGAGAGCAGTAGGGAAAAAAGCAGGCAGAGTTCTTTAGTGACCCTGGTTGATGGACTCATTTGTGAGGCAACCTTCTGAAGATTTCCAGAAAAACCTGGCAGGCATTTTGGGGGTGTGTAAGTTGATCACTCAGTCACTGCATATGTAACCATGACCTTACATTTCTGGGAAAAGTCTAGTAAGAGCAGGGGCTATCGGAGTTTGTCACTGCAATAGATCCTCTTCCCTTTTGCTGCACTTCTTACCTTCCTCCTGTCCCAGTAAGTTAATTGTTATTTTTTTAAATATTGAAAATGAACAGTAATTCCATATACTGGGTCTCTCACAATTGTATCTGAGAAGGCTGAAAAACATCCGAAGAGACTTCCTAGGTTAAAATTTTACTACGGTGTAGTCCAGTAGGAAGAACAGGGTTTTGGATTATTGGATTCAAATATCAAGTCTTTTGTTTGGAGCCATAAGCTTAGATAAGTCATTTAACTCAATTAGTTTCAATTTCCTTAACTATTGAATGGGAACACAATGCTATCCTCCTGTTCTACATGTTCTGCTGGCCAACACCATAGCTCACAGCACTAATGGATCCTTAACCCACTGAGCAAGGCCAGGGATGGAACCCTCATCCTCATGGATATTCCTTGGGTTCATTGCCACTGATCCACAATGGTAACTCCTAAAGGTATTCTAATTGCAGAAGCTAAAGTCTTTTTTTTTTTCTCTTTTTTCTTTATAGGGCTGCACATGTGGCATGTGGACATTCTCAGGCTAGGGGGTCTAATCAGAACCACAGCTAATGGCCTATGCCACAGCCACAGAAAGGTGGGATCTGAGCTGCGTCTGAAACCTATACCGCAGCTTGCAGCAATGCTGAATCCTTAATCCATGGAGAGAGGCCTGAGATTAAACCGGAATCCTCACAGATACCAGTTGGGTTCATAACCCACTGAGCTACTTTGGGAACTCTGTGCAGAAGCTAAACTCTTAGCCACTATTGCTAGAGGCACTTAGCCTGCAGTGAGTATTTATCTAGAGGGGGATTTAAAAGTTTGTTTTAAGATGCAGTGGCTCAGAACAGACAGTATTAGGGTAAGAACTTTAGCTGCATTGGTGAATCTAGCATAGCTAGATACCATATTTTCTTTTTATTATTACAATTTGGCTGACAGGAGGCTAATGTCTTACAAGGGGATCCCAGGGCCAAATCTGTAGTTCTCATGTCAGGAGGATTTCCTGGATGCTTCAATTAAAGGAGTATATCAAATCTGCTCATTTCCACAGACCTCTTAGATGTACTAATTCAACACTAGTACAAATAGAAAACTGCCAGTTCACTCTATGATTTTGCTCTATTTCAGTCAATTCTCCACGGTCCTTTGGTAGAGTGAATCTTCCTAATGACTTACATTTATGGCAATAAGTGGAAATGCAGGCAATAAAGAAAGCCCAATGATGTTTTACAGCTTTGGTTCTTTTAAAACCAAGTCTCCTGGAGATGAAAAGTTGGGTCTTACAAAGTAATCTAAGAGCCTCCCACAATCTTTTAAGAGGCTCTAATTTAGTCTGCCTGCTAGAAACTAGATGCAGGTAGGACATGCTTAACCACATTTCTTGGCAGGAAGCTGTGGCCTGTTTGAAAATATGTTTCTTTAAACAAAGTATAGTAAGACTGAGCCTACATGACACCATTTTGGGAGCAACTCATCATCATTGTCAGAAATAATTAATTGAGCTCTCAATACTCTTTGCTTGGAGAAAATTATGCAAACACTTGATGACTAGCCTTTGGAAGCTTAACCTAGTTTGGTCCCAGGGGAAAAGGACACACAGGCATAAAAATAAGATATTGAGAAAGATGTGGATGGCACTGAAGATAATATATACATATCTATATACTTAAATGTATGCATATACACATGTGTATTATACATATTTATTTACATAAACACACACATATATAATATACAAGTGTAGAGGTAGGTATACATTATCTTTGGTTCCATCCACATCTTCCTCAATTATATATTCATGAAGAGAGGGAAAAAAAGGATAGAAAGTAAGGAAGTCCACCCCTAAGTCATATATATATGTATGCATGTATATTTGTGAGTTAATTTTAAGGATGGCTAATAGGGTCAACTTTTATAATGGAGAACTTTAAGGCTTCTTATCTTGGGTACCAATGGCACCAATGCGGTATTTTCAACTACCTAAAGAACATCTGTGATTGGATGTTACATGACCACATCAATCTCAATAGAACTGAAGATGATTCTTCTTCTAATATTTTCCCTTTAATCAGATCTGTTTCCCCAAAGAATACCAATATTTCAGAGTTGGAGAGATTTTTTTTTTTTTTGCCCAAATTTGCTTATACTTCAACTCTTGAACAGTTCTCAAATAGTTCATTCCATTGATGACTCTTTGGGTTCTGCAATACCCTCCAAGACAAAGCAGGCCCAGATTGGGTTTATGGAGATCTTTGCTGGGCAAAGCTGGGAAGGGGAATTGGTTAGGATGCAGACTGGGGTTCAAGGTGATCTTAGTAGGAGTTCCAGGTATTAAAATAAAATTGAAAGCCAAGGAGTTCTCACGGTGGTGCAGTGGAAATGAATCTGACTAGTAACCATGAGATTGTGGGTTCAATCCCTGGCCTTGCTCAGTGGATTAAGGATCTGGTGTTGCTGTAAGCTGTGGTATAAGTTGCACATGTGCCTCAGATCCTGCATTACTGTGGCTGTGGTGTAAGCTGGCAAGTGTAGCTCCGATTCGACCCCTAGCCTGGAAACCTCCATATGCCTTGGGTGTGGCCCTAAAAAGCATTAAAAAAAAAAAAAGCAAAGCCAACCACACAGTCCAATTAGACTTAGGGAGAAGAGCCAAGTCTGAAACAATGGGGTTAACTCAGAAAACATAAAACTGAATTAACTGGGTACTAACTGGATCACAGGCATCATAGAGCTACTGGCTACCTAAACACAATTTATATAATTTTATCTAAGGGTCCAATAACATTGCTAAAAAGCTAAATGAACTTAGTCAAATAATGTCTGAGAAGTAGAATCGTGTTTTTGTCCCCCTACCAAGGCTAGGTTTGTGTTGATAGTATTCTTATCAATTTCTCCTTTATCAATTTTCCCCATATCTCTTCGTCTTCTGTCTTTTTTTTCCATTGATTCCCCTATTCATACAAAGTTGATCTGTGTTCTGCTTGCCAATTATGTTGTCCCTGCAAGTTAGCATCATCCTCTTTCCCTTTTCCTTTATATACGTATATATATATATAGTTATTTCTCCAATACATTTTTTTTCTACTGTACAACATGGTGACCCAGTTACACATACATGTATACATTCTTTTTTTTCTCCCATTATCATGCTCCGTCATAAGTGACTAGACATAGTTCTTAGTGCTACATAGCAGGATCTCTTTGCTAATCCATTCCAAAGCCAATAGTTTGTATCCATTAACCCCAAGTTCCCAATCCACTCTACTCCCTCCCCCTTGGCAACTACAAGTCTATTCTGCAAGTCCATGATTTTCTTTTCTATGGAAATTTTCATTTGTGCCATGTATTAGATTCCAGATATAAATGATATCATATGGTATTTGTCTTTCTCTTTCTGACTTACTTCACTCAGTATGAGAGTCTCTAGTTCCATCCATGTTGCTGCAAATGGCATTATTTTGTTTTTTTATGGCTGAGTAGTATTCCATTGTGTATATATACCACATCTTCCTAATCCAATTGTCTGTCGATGGACATTTGTGTTGTTTCCATGTCCTGGCTATTGTGAATAGTGCTGCAACGAACATGCGGGTGCATGTGTGTTTTTCAAGGAAAGTTTTTTCTGGATATATGCCCAAGAGTGGGACTGCTGGGTCATATAGTAGTTCTATGTATACTTTTCTAAGGTACCTACATATTGTTCTCCATAGTAGTTGTACCAGCTTACAATCTCACCAACAGTGCAGGAGGGTTCTTTCCCTTTTTCAATGCTAAACTTGAAAAGAATAATTGCACCCTCAATGACTTTCTTGTTTTGCTTTTTTTTTTTTTTGCCCACTGGTACAATTTGACTTTCCCCTTCACAAGTTTACTTAAAACTGCATTCCACTAAAATCACCATTGGCTTCCTGAATGTTATATTCAATGATATTCCTCAGTATATACAACTAGCTGCTTCATCTAGAAAGCATATCAACATCTTGCTTAAATAATACCACTGCTCTTGGTTTTCTTCCTAATTCTTAACTCCTTAAATGATTTCTCCTCTTTTTTATGCCCATTAAATGTTTTTATTTCCTAGGCTAAGATCCAATCCTCAGCCCATATTTTCCATGTTCTCATTCTAAATAATACCATTAAAGGCCAGAGATTCAATGTTAGCACACTTATGTGGGTGAAACTCATTCTCCATGTATAGCTTTGACTTTTCCTCTAGGTTCCAAGCAAATATTTTATGTTCCCTTTGGATATGTCCGTAACAATGACCTATTAGTCCTTCAAACTCAGTATGTCCACACTAGAATTTATTTTCATATGACCCAAGCCTGCTTTGAAATATTCCTTATTTTAATCCAGGACGTTACCATTCACTCCCTTATCCAAATAAAAAACCCTAGTTAAATGGATGCTGATCAATTTTATATCCAATTAGTAGTCAGACCTTTAAGATTCTAATTCTGCAGTTATTCTTTAATGTGTTTATTTTATTGTGACTATTTTTATAGCTCCCAGCCAATGTTACTTCAAGCCAACCTCCTCATCACCAGTCTCTCCTCCAGCTGCTTCCTATAATCCATCCTTAATAGTTGGTCAGGGTTATTGTTATCATGCGTGGATTCAATCAATTAATGTCTCTGCTCGAAAAGCTTTTATGACTTCTTCACAGGCTTCTAATAAAGTCTAAATTTTCTTCTTGAGATTTAGACCTTCCAAAATTTTGTACCTCCCACATTTCTTGTCTATCTACTTTCCTCCCATTCTCTCTGAACCAGTCTTACACCCTAAATTCTAACTCTTCCTCTATTTCTCAAGAATGCCATGCCCATGATGGTCCTAGCTTTTCCTAATCTTAATTTTTCATAGTTTAATGAGTGTTCATGAAATTTTACCTAATTGTCTTGGTAAATAAGTGATAAAATAAATGCCTATCCTCTCTGAATATTTTTAATACATTTTGAGAAGCATGTATGGACCTGTATTGCTCAGGACTGTATTCACTGTTATATATCTGCAACCCCCATTCCAGATTTAAAACTCATAAAGCACAGCCTTGTCCCTCTTAGGATTTCCTGTAGTGCTTTTCATAGTGCCTTGTAAATACTCAAGAAATGCTTATTCTATTAATTAAAGTCTTATTGCTATTTCCTTTGAAATATGTACTAGATTTTCTGTTCTTTTTATTCCAACAATGCTATCCCCAATTGAGCCCCTAATCACTGTCCTTGTTTACTACCATTATGAACTTTCCCTTTCAACTCATATGAGTCACCATTTTCATTATGTTATTCTCCACTTCCAATTCCAAAATAGCCCTGGTTGGTTTTGACATGAAATTCAGGCTCTTCTGCTCATCTTTCCAGGTCATCCGAGATCCCCATTTTTCTCCCTCTCCAAACCAGACTTGCTTCCTAACACTCCATAAACTACATTCTTCACATCTGTCAGGTCCACTCCACCCTAAATTCCATACATGCCATGCCATTCTCAACTTTGTGATTCTGCTCACCCTATATCATCTACCTGGAATATCTAACTTTCATAGCATGCAATGTTTAGTTTCACTCTTTCTCTGAGGCAATTTATAATTACCATTCTTCTATGCATGGCTATGATATTTAAAATTAGTATCCCAGATGAACCAGTCAACTGTTTTCTCATTGCTTAGGTTGGTTAGTTTTCTATCCAGCTGGATGAGGTCAGGTTCTGTCATGCGTATACTTCTCTGTCCCTGCCAGCACTTTAAAGCAGACTGCCGGTCAGATAATGCTTACTAATTGATGAAGAATAATCAGGAATGGGAGCCCCACACCCTAATAAAATGGGATGTTGTAATATATATACTAATCCAGGAAACTGCACATAGTAAGTGGCATTTAAAAGAGTTGCCATCCTCTGGATTGGGATAACCAGCCCTAAGTTCAAGTGGACACAAATCAGGTCCAAAGAAGCAGCCAGAAGAGCCTGCCTTATTCAAAGAGATGGCTTATTGTGCCAAACCTCATCTGCCGATCCCATCAGCCCTAATTATAATCAACAAATTCTATTAGCTTCTTAAACCTATTTCAGGAGAGAGTGCATTATACTGAGCAACCATCATCAGGTAATAGAGTTGTGCTCTTTCTACATCAGGCTTCATTCTAGTCAGTCAAGCAGAAAGAACATTTTTTGCATTACTGTTCTCATAGAAGTGTACAGTTTTCACTTTCTAAAACTTCGTCTCTTTGGTCAATTTTTTTTGCCTGCAAAAGCCCCAAACAGGTGTGATATTTATTTGCTGATTTTTAAGAGGGATGGGCTGAATGAAATATAGGAACATTTTATTTCATGCTCTCAGGGAAGAACAAACCTTGATTCTGCAAAGCTTATTAGCTGGAGGTAATAGAGAAAGAAAGGTGTCGTAGGAGTGCTATAATTGCTGCCTTTATGCTGTTATGCAGAACATTGTACCTTGGGACTATTTAAAAATATTTTCCCAATCTGGAAAGACACCATCATTGTCCACTCCCCAGAGTTCCAATGCAGGTTAACATGAAGTTTAATATAAGTATACAAATGAGATTAAGCTGTAGAAATAAGAAAAGCAAACACATTGTCTATTTATCTTGGCAGGTGACATTGGTGACAGAGTTGCTTGCCAGGAGTGAACTCCTAATCTGAAAACTGGAAGAAAGCGCTAGGGATAATTTTCAAAAAAAGAAAGATAAACTCATGATTCTTACATGGATACAAAATGAACATGAGTTAAAGATTTTATTCAACTCCTTAATGAGGGAACTGGTCAGATGTTGCAACTACTTCAAAAGAGCATCCATTTAGCACATGTATAGATCAGACACAGTGAAAGCAATATTCCAATGGGGGTAAAATGACCTCTTCTGGTTGGGCCAGGGTGGTGGTGGTGGCAGAAGTCAGTTGATAGGATTTGCTTGTCTTTAGGCAAGAATGATTTTTCACTGCTATCACTCACCACAATTTACAGAGTTGTAATATGGCTACACTAGAAACAGAATCATTCACACAGGCTGAAAGGGTATGATCTAGATAATAATGCACAGTTTTCCAGTGAATCACAAACTTTTCCATATAAAAGACTTCTAGGGTAACATGTGAAATATAATGTGCTTTTTCTGAATTGAAGAACGGAAATTTCTCAAAGAAATTCAGAAAGGAAAGTTGTTAAAAATGACTCCAGCTGTACTTTAGGTGCATGCTTAAATGTATCCAGATCCTGACCAGAAGTTTATCCCTAAGTATAAGCCTTGCACACCAGGTGCGAAGGAAACTTCTCTATGGATATGGATGACTTAAAATTTTGTTTGTTTTTATTTTGTTTTATTTTTTGACTTCTCTATTTGTTTCCTTCTCTATTTCCTTTTTTTTCTTGTTGATGTCATTCTTATTTTCTTTCACCTTAAAAAGAAAATAGAGACCACTTTCATACATGGAACAATGGTTAAAATGATCAGTCAGCAGCTGGTGGTGGGAGAAGTAGCAGGTGGGTGGGGAAAAGTGACAGGCTGGTACTAGCAGCTCTGGCCACTCATAACAGGCTTAGTTCTGTCCTTAGAACTAATCAGGCTTCCCCACCTAGTCTAGGTCTTAATTTTATGCAAGCATAGGACCCACTAGCAAGGGATTCCCATCTATACAAGAGAAAGGGAGGTGCTCACTTAATATTTGGAAAAAAATCTTACAACTGTTCTTATGGATAAAAGCTCTCTACAGTATATAAAACTATCATAACACTTAATGCCTGTTGCAAGAACTTCATGAATGTCTCTTTTGATGGTGATCAGAATATCTTCATTTGGTTTGCATCAATAAAAACGTGCAAGGGATGAACATATATTTTACTTCTCATTATTTTTTATTGCTTATCAACTGCTGTTTCAGACCTAAAAATTATCTATGGTTCCTTCTTTCCTCCTCCTTGGCCCCACAAGTTTAGGCTAAGTTGTACTGTTTACCTTGGCTGAGCATAACATCCACCCAAGATGAGCACTTTTATGCAAAAGGGTTAGTTCTTCTCCCATCCAATCTATGTCTTAATTTTGCATAACCAGTGTGTCCATTAAAAGAAAAAAAAAAAAAAAAACCTCTCCAACCAAATAGCATCTCCATCACTAAAATGAGACTTTATCTTGAAAAACATTCTTGGAATATCGAGATTTTGATTTTCCCTTCTCCTGCCATTTCTTTATCATAGTAGATCCTGAAGCTAAGTAGACAATATGCTGAACTCCCCTGGACAAGGACAGGAGTCATCCCTGCTTTGGGCCTGTTTTTTTAGATAGAGAATAGCAAATTATGGCCTTTGGGTCAAATTCAGACCACTGTCTATTTTTGTATGGCCTACAAGCTGATGATTGGGAAATATGCCAAAAGAAAAATAGTATTTCGTGACATATGAAAATACATACAATTCTAATTTTAGTTTTCATAAAGTTCTATTGAACATAGTCATGTTCATGAATATATCATCCACAATTTCTTTTATTTTTTTTAATGGCCACACTTGTGACATGGAAGCTTCTGAGCCAGGGATGGAATCCAAGCTGCAGTTACCACCTATGCCATAATAGGAGCAATGCTGGATCCTTAATCCACTGCACCATAGTGGGAATTCCCTTCATTTATGCATCATTCAAGGTCAAAGTGGAGTAGCTCCAATAGATGATGGCTCACAAGCCCCAATATGCTTAATGTCTGGTCCTCCACAGTGAAAGTTTTCTGACTCCTGGTTTAAAATCTTGTTTCTGTCATGCATCATCTTGGTGAGTTTGGGCAGGTTACTTAGTCTGCTATTGCCTCAGTTTCTTCATTTTTGAAAGGGCACTGGCAATGATAGAACTCTCTCATTGGTTTGTAATGAGGACTAAAGCATTGAAACACATAAAGTATTGAGTAGAGTGTCTGGTATTCAGTATACTCTATACGAACATTAGCTATTATCATTCTATTATTATTATTTCTATTTTTTCCCACTAGTGATAGCATTTCTGTTATTGTTCATATCTCCATTTATATACTGTCTTTATGTGTGAGGTACTGTGCTAATAATTTTTCATGGGTTTTCTGTCTTTCCCACTTTTACAAATGAGATAACAAAGGCCTGGTTAGCATAAATAACTTGCCAAAGTTACTCAGCAAATAGAGAAGCTAAGATTTGAATACATTTCGGACTTCAAAACTGAAGTAAATCCTACAATACCAGTGTGTTTTAACTTCTTTTTCTTGTGTTTTTTGTAATGGAACCCTTAATTTTTCCTTCAACCAAATTTTTCCCAATATCCAAACTTTACCCAATATGCAATATCCTGATTTTTCTGGTGGCTGAAAATGTTTCTCCTCTGCTTGAGCTAGTCTCTAATTCTGCCTGCCCCTTGCTTCTCACTGGCCCGTCTGTCAAACTCCAGGAAATTATGGGTCTCCTTGAAAGCAGTATGACAATGGCTGCACATGCCATCTTGCTGTGCCTCACTCAGTAGCAGAGAAATCTTGGATCATCTTTCAGGCCTATTCCTTGAGGATGATGAGGCATGAGGCTGAAAGATCTTGCCAGTATCATATCTGCATATTCCTTTAACTCAACCACAAAAATAGCATAGCATGAGGTGTTCATATCACAGCTCTAGCACTTTTTTGCTGCATGAAACTGAACGTTTCATTTAAATTCAATATACCTCATTTTCCCCATTTACAGGCCTACTTCTAGCATTTGTGCAGCCTAGGGACAGAATATGAATAGAGGCCTACATATCATATATCCATTTAAATGCCACAAATCAAGCAAGCACGCTTTTATCTTCCATCATGCCAGAAATACAAAGTTCATATATAGAATTCTTAGGGTATCATATCAGAACATGGTGGCACCAGGAAAACTGGTTAGTATCTCACACTCCTTTCCTCCACCACAATTTTTCTCTACAATGAGCATTTACACCACTGACCAGTGAATCTGAATTCCTTCTATGACTCTCACAAGCAGCTACTATTTGGCTTTCTCTTGACCATCCAGTTGAGTGGGCACCTTGGCCCCATAGACTTTTGGTCCATTGGGAGAGACAGCTGAAGAAAACCCCAGGGCAGAGCATGCTAAGGCATAGGGGTCAGTACAGAAACTCTTAATTGCCTTGGTCTAAGAGTGGTACTATTTCTTCATATATTGAAGACAATAATGGAGAATCCACTGTTATAACAAGTTAGTCTCTTTAAAGTGCTTAGAACAATGCCTAGTAAATGGTAGGTAAGAACCAGATGTAATTGTTTGCTATTATCATTAATTTTAACCCCACTGTCAGTGACTAGAAATCTATGCTTTTGCAAACAACAAATGAAGAATGTGACAGATATGAGACAGATATAGTAGTAAATACCAACTTGGAAAGAAATTATATAAGATGAAATAATCTTTTATAAAGTCAATATAGATTATTGACCTTTTTTCTAAAAACAAAAATCCAGGATCAGAGGAACACACTGGTGAGTTCTACAAAACAAAGAAGATTTAATAAGATCCTTCTCAAACTCTGCCAAAAAAATCAAAGAGAAGGGCATACTTTCTAACTCATTTTACAAGGCCAACATACCCTTGATACCAAAAAAAAAAAATTATAGGCCCAAATCACTAATGAACATATATATGAAAATCCTCAACAAAAAATTAGCAAGTACAACAATACATTAAAAGGATTGCACACTATAATCAAATGTAAATGGGTTGAGTTCACCAATTAAAAGACACAAAACAGTGAGATTTATTCCAGAGAGGCAAGGATAAGTCAATCTGCAAATCATTCAACACTATGCATCACATTAACAAAATGAAGGATGAAAAATATCACATGATTATTTCAATAGATGCCGAAAAAGCATTGGATAAGATGCAACATTGCTTTATGATAAAAACTCTCAATAAAGTGGGTATAGAAGGAACGCACCTGAACATAGACCTTAACATCATAAAGGCCATATTGACAAAGGCACAGCTAACGTCCTACTCAACCAGAAGTGTTTAACTGAGACAACCAATGAAATACTTTTAGGAAAATGTGTGATGGTCAACACTCAATAAATACTGGCTGTAAATATTATGATGACTGCTACTGTAATAACAACTACAATTAAAGAAAATCTGAGATACGGGAGGGTCACCAATCATAGTTGCCTTCCCTCCTCTAAAAAATAAAAATAAAATAAATAAATAAAGTCAATACAGATTATTGGCCAATTCTTTTCAAAACAACTTTTAAAACACTTAAGATGCTACACAAACAAGAATTCAATACTATGCTATGGCAGTTGAGATTGTAGAGTTTAACCTCCGTGACAGTGAACCTATGACAATAAACTGAGATGCAAGTCATACATTTCCAACCAAATAACTATGAACTTTGGCACATTTTATGATTCTCTACTGGTATTCCTAACCAAAGAAGGTCATCTCTTAATCCTATTATCAGTTCATTAAGAGCATATCTAAAAGCAAAGTGCTAACTTTTCTAATGATATGTAGAACAAATGACAAGAGAAATAATCACTGAGAACAACAAAAATAATGTTAATAAACCAATATAGAATCATTTTGGTGTTTAGTTGTGACAATGATACCTGCAATTTGTCAAGTGCTTTCATATTTGCAAATTAGAACCATTATTTTCATTTTACAGGTGAGGAAACTGAGGCTCATGAAGGTTAAATGACTCTTCCAAAGCCAGGCAGTTTGTGGAGTAGTAGAGCTGGTATTTTAATTCAGAACTCTCTCATGCCTAAGCCACCCCTTTTGACCCCAAAACATGCAGTCTCGTAATGTATAATGCACTTGAAAATAGCATAATGTCAAGTGCACAATACACCTCATAACTCTTCCCCAACATGATCATCCTTGCGTTCTTGTGAACTTAATTCAGGCTATGAGTTTCTTGCATGTGGCTGTTGTGCAATCCTTGGATTGTCAGATTTTTCACTAATATATTCATCATGCTCCCTGCATTAATATTTTTACTAAAATATCATAAATATAAAAATGAAGGATGCCAATTAACAAGCATGAAAAACAGATCCTTAGTAGAAATCACATTATTGAGTACATAGACTGTAAGGGTGTCTTTACCCTCATCTTGGCAGGAAGAGTTGGTTTTTTAGTTTTAGTTCTGGGAAGGGATGGTCAGAATCATCCCCTTGACTTGACACTCTTCTTATAGACTCTTGTCTCCTTTGCAAAGATGTGTCCTCTTTCATTCTATGTCTGCAATGTCCCTACCACCTGGCTGCTCACAAAAAAGGGACAGATTCTAGAACATAACTTTCCAAGGTGAGGTATATCCATTTCAATCTCTAAATGAGGAAACTACTGGTGCAGAAAATCACCAAACAAAAAAGCATCTCCTTCAAAAGCCCTCATAAAAGGACACATTCCCCGGCAGTGGAATGAGGAAGGGCACCAACACAAGGAATATCTGTTCATTCCAAAGTTCTGTGCCAGTCTCCCAGATCTTTTAGCCATTGAGTGCTATGCTATGCTAGCATGGAAGCACTTATAGCAGGAGAAACATCCCAGGCTTTATTATAGGGTCTTGGCATTGATGCCAGGAAAAGCCCTTGCTTTTAGCAGTCACAATCTCTGTCATTCAAAAATCAATGCTTAACCAAGGCCAATGTCACCTTGACTCTTTCACAAGTAAGCCCCATTCTATCTTGACATGCTCTCCCAGATATGGCTTTTCTGGAACAATCTATGTCATAATGGAAAGAATTTTCTAACCTAATATAATATTAGCTTTCCATTCCTAACTTTTGCCTCTTGCTATCTTTGTAAATGCCACCAAATTCTGTGAGCCTGCTTTCCCATTGATATAAGGGAAAAATAATACCTGCTTCTTGTTGTTCTTGTTAAAATCAAATGGAATACTGTATATGAGACCTCCTTGTAAAACTAATAATACTATGGAAGTCTATGCTGGTTTAGTCTAGTTACTTCTGTTCTACCAGTTGTCTTCCTTTTAAATTGACCCTTTAATTTAGCAAGGAAGCAATACCCAAACTGTGGAAGTCAAGAATGTGGGTTCTAAATCTCCTTTCTTTTCTCCTAATCTTCTAGCAGTGTCTGATCTCCTAAACAGCCAAGATCCCCAAGTGCAGGGTTATGTTAGGTGACAATGAGATATGAGCAGGGCTTGTTAAAGAGAAAGGGTAAGCTTATTTCACATTTGGCTTCTGTGATTAAAATTATACCTTCCCTTTACTCTTCAGTGTTGTCAGGGAATTTATCTGCCATCCATCCACTGTGTGCTCCAGATTCCTTTTTGGGACTGTTGGCAGTGTGATTACCGACAGACAAGCAAGTCTGAATATTGAGGCTGGTGAATGATTGGCATCCTTAAATGTGGTAAACACGAAGACTTTTCACCCAGAAGACACTGATTTTACTTCTGGCAATGATGAAGGATGAGCCATGTCAAAACCAAATGAGAATCTACAGTTCTATGAAAAAAACAGACTTCTCAGAAAGGAGAACTCACTGCTAAATCTGACTTAATCAGTCTTCTGAGTCTACCTTCTTTGCATTACTTCTTCCTTTGCCTTTTTCTTCACAGACTGACCTTTACTTGTTCTTCTCTCCTCTTGTCTCACCTTCCAGAATAAAATATACAATATACAATCAACACGTAACATTCTAACTGGTTTACCTTCACAGTGTCTCCTCAGGATTATGTCATTGAAGTCGCAGTTTGTTCACTGATCTAGATGCGTAACCCCGAAAAACTTACTTCGCCATTCTGTGATGAGGCGTTGTAATGCTATACGCTCACCTGGCTCAAACCTCACACACATATACTCACACCCAGCTGGGGGCAAAATTAAGAAATAGCAAGCTAAAAACTGATTATATATACAGGATGGCATTAGAATCTTGTGTCTTCAAGACAGGAAATGGTTGATCAAATCTAATTTGCTTTCAGCTCAGCAAAAACAATGGAACTACACCAATGCAAAAGGATGAATGATTTTGAAGAAAAATAAAAGGGTTAAAAATGATTTTGAACTCGGGAGACTGCTTTGGAATTTATTTGTTTGTGTGTTTATTTTCAAATTTGCAGGTTCTGAAAACACTAACATTTTATGCCAGGCACGTCTTCCTTTACTAAAATTAATTGACATTTATATATAATAAGCTGGCCCACAAAATTATCTTATCAAATGCTTTACAAAAACAGATATAAATAGTCCTAGGCATTACCAAATCTACTTCTTTTGTTCTACAAATAAGGAAAATGAGGTCTAGAGATGTAAATTGAGTTGGCAGAAGGTCACCATAGCCCATGGCAGAAATGAGTCTAGAAACATTTCTATGGAGTTCTAATTCATGATTCTTCCCAGTACATTAAGGCTGCTGGGCAAATATCATATAAATAAGCTAAACATTTTGGTAGGAATTAGAGTATTACATCTTTTCCAAAGAATGAACAGAATATGAACTTCTCAGCAGAAAATCACTGAAACCTGGTACTCCTAAATTCTTATATAGCTCTGCAACTTGGCAAAAATCTCCTCATTTCAGAAAACTTGTGTTATTATCAAAAGATAAATGGGTGGCTACATACTTAAAACAACACTGGGAGAAACAAACCAAACATAGAATAGGAGAGTGTGACACTAATGCCTTCCTGTTACATAGCTGCTATTCCCCAAGAATTTCATGTAGAAAACAGTCTTTCAGGAAGGGCCAGCTGACCAAAGTGGAGACCTAAGAACTTGTATAAAATTCAGTTTGCAGTCCACAACTGAGCCTTTGAATTTTAAATTCTGTACTGTGACAATGACATAAAGCAAGTTTGTTTGTTTCCCTATTTTTCTTAAAAGTCTAATAAATACATTGTGCAGAATTCATTATCAAATCTTGACTGGAGCCTTTAATCCAAGCTCTGATGCCCTAAAATTTCAACTACCACGAAATACCCACCCCAGCTGGTATGCTGACCTGAATAACAACTCACAGAGCCAGCAGCTTTGTAAAAATGACAATAATTACAAAACACACACACACACACACACAGAATATTTTCATGTATATATGTGTGTGTACATATGAAAGCCCATACCATTCTCTTTAATAATAAGAATATTTTACCCTCTGAAGAGTGGCAAAAATCTGAACTACTACTGTATCCCTGTTAACAGCCAACTCTGTGACAAGGGCCTACTCAAAAGAGAGGAAAGTCAATAAAAGTAAAGTGTAAGTGTACTGTTAATGACAGGTTCTTGCAGGCACTTTCCCCCAAATTATACCATTCCTATTCAAATACCATCTCAAGAGTCTCAGACAGTGTCAAGTGCAATCATTGTTATTGCAGTTGCCAAGGTAATCAATTGAAATCATAATGAAGGGAACAGAAGGAAATCAATAGAGTCTGAAATTACAAATAAAGAGAAGCTATCGTTTAAGAGCATTTGGCTGAAATCTTCCATATTAATGGAGTCAGAAATGGCTGTGTCATTCAGAAGCAGTGTGGTGCATAATTCAGCTGAGTGCATTAGAACACCTAAAAGTGATTGCAATAATTACGGCTGCCTACCAAGAATCTGTCCACCTTAGAAGGCATATTTCTGGGTTGTTTATTACAGTTCAAGTGTGTTTTCATATCTTTATATTTTCAATCATCTCCCAGAGCACCCTTAGGCAGGAGTCAGGATAAGTTTACTCAGGACATTAAGAACAGTTTGTTAGTCTGGTGTAATTCTGAGATTAGGAAGTAAGAAGGATAAATCATGCATTTTATTTTAGAAGTATGTTCTTTTATAAAAATCCTATTGATTTGGTAGGGTGATATAGGTGATATTGATTTGGTAGTGATATATAGAAAGCAAGGGATAAATGTGAAAAGATTATAGGAAAATTGATTATTGCCTAATCTTTAATCACACACCTGAAAAGTTCACTGGACTCTATTAGAGTGACATAAGATTTTTCAATTTCACTGTTATTTGTAAAGGTAAAATGAACATTCCAGAATTGCCTAATATTCATCTATTCTCTAATGAAAGAATAGGAACCAAATGACAATAAAGATTAGGAACCAAATGACAATAAAGATTGAAAAGCTATCCAGTTCCTTTATCAAGAAATAGTCCATAAAAGGGATAATGAATTATGAAAAAATCACATAGACTTTCTTATATTGGCTTATCACTAGGAACTGAAAATGACAGGTTTATAGGTTTATGGATTTCAGCAGAGATACATTTATTTCGTTTTCAATATTCTATGACAGGCTTTCCATATTCCACTCCACTGCTTTGCAGGCCTTGACTTAGGGCTGTCTGTTTGAGAAATCCTGAACTTTTGATCTCAATCTATAGATGGTAAGAATACATAAAAAGCTGACATAGGTTTGGCATCAATATAGTAAGAACACTGGAACTACATGCATAATATTTATACATATTTAACTATACTCTTGCAGTCAAAAATGGAAAAAGGAAGAGAGGAATGTAACAATTAACCTAGTGTGATTTCTGATTACCAGTCTGTTCAGTGAAACTACACCTAAGAAGGAGCATGAGAGGGGAGGTTAGGACATATTTCTCCCATGGCAAGCACAGTTCCCACATGATTCTCAGAAAGTAAGCATTGCAATTCTAGTGCTTGAAGATGTTTATCTATCTGTTTATCTATTTATTTATCATTTGTTTTTCTGCAACATGATCTCTACCTGTAAACTGACTTCTTCTCAGGGTAATTAACCAAAGAATGACCAAATGTCAATAAACTCTCCTTACCATGTTCATCAGGAATTGTTTTTCTAGTTTTAAATATGAGCCAGACATTGTAAATGTTGGACTGTAAGGCATGGGCGCATAGTCTTGAGAGAACCAATTAATTATGTGCATTTCACCAATCCTTTGTCAGTTGTCAAAGACTGAAAGATCAACCTAAGGGTATATCGAACTTATTGAGAAAATTGTACCCTTCCCCACCACAGCAACTTATATTTTCAAAAATAATTTTAACTATATGTAGTATTGCCTGATTTTAGAACCCAAACCTCATCTGAGATATAAATTCTTCATGTATAAATTTTCTGCTGGGCAGTAGCACTCATTCAATTCATAGCAATGGAAACATGTTTTCCAGTACCTAAGGATGACTTGTATTAGCATCTTTCAGTAGTTTTTTAGAAATGCAGACTCTTAGGAATCACTTCAGATCTACTGTATCAAAATCTGTATTTCAACTAAATACTCAGTTACTTTAACTTTACATGCATGTTAATGTTTGAGATTCGCCGTGCTAGAGGTCATATGAGAGGGAAATATATGGCATAGCAGACCTTCTTAGAGCATTATCCAAATGTTAATTAAGAAGAAATAAGAGAGAGAGAAAGCATAAGCACATTTGTGCAGGCATAATAGTCGGTGCAGCATTCTATTGCTACATGTACTAGCATATTATAATCATCACATTAGCCTTGGCATTACAGTTATTAGTAATCATAAGTAGATTCAGAATGTCTTTGCCTTTTATAATATTGAATTATTTCTCATCCCACCTCTAGGCCAGAAGCATGCATGTAAACAAATAATCAAAAGACAACATGATAACTGCTATAATAGAGATATAAATAAAACACTCAGAAAGCTGAGGAAATTGAACCATTCATTCTGCCTGGAGGGACTGAAAAAAGGCTTCTTTAAGCAGATAGTGGGATACTGAGGATAGAGGCAGTCCAACCAATAAGAACACAAGGGATAACAAAAGGCTTTTCCATTTGGGGGTTGCTAAGAATTTATGGTCCATGTGGTTTTGCCATCTCTTTAGGGGAGGTAGGGGAGAAAGGCATGGTTAGGAAGAGATAAGGCTGAAAAGATTACAACAGCGTAGAGAGTGCTGTATAGAAATGCTGAGGTATCACAACAAGGCCTCAGACTAACATATCATTAGTGCTGTAAAACCCAAGAATCAAACTTATTGAAGCTGATGTGATATGTTCATATTTTAACAGTTTTCTCAAAACCACTTACACAAAATTGCATTTGCATATTAAGATCAGGTTACTGAAAAATCAATGGCTGGTCCAACCACTGAACCTGGTTTTCAGGATATGAAACAGATTGCAGTGTTTGATGTCTTTTTTTTTTTTTTTTGGGCAAAACAACATACAGTGAATAGTATGATACTTAAATATATACTTTATCTTTCCAATGTTGGGGCAATTATTCTTTTGTTTTGAAGTATATAAGTCATCTTGCTTTAAAAACTCCAACTTTAACATCTAAAGATATTCAAATATTTCTCAAGATACGCATGTATTAATTTGGGTGATTTTTGTTTTCATATCCTTCTCTGTGTCTGGGCTCTTGCATCCTCATGTGCTATCTGGGTGCTGTACCATTAAATATAGAAAAGAACATCAGCTACTCAAGCAGTTCCTTCAAAAACAAAGCTGCTAAAGGCATTCTTAAATGTTGAAGGCTCAAGCGAGAATAATACCACACACCAGAGTTTTACTCTACCCCCAACTGCTCTTTTCTCGTCCCTCTCATCACTGTGGCCTTTCCCAAAGCCTCAAGGAAAAAGTAAATACTTTCCCCTCTACTACAGAAGGCAGATTCCACCCCTCAGGTGCCCATCTTCTACTCCAAGCACTTCCTAGTAGTTTTTAAAACTACGAATTATTCTCTGCCTTAAAGGAATTGTGATAGAAGCTGTTAAGACAATAACTTCTTAACCTGTTACTCAATACATACTATTCAGACACAATATATGTATGTGTGTATATATACATGCAAATACTTATAAATACATATATACACACACAACAGATTATATGTACATAAACTATGTTCATATATGTAAGTATACAGTCTGTATATGTATGCATTAACATACATATGTGAACAGAAGATGGAAGGATACGTAAAACAATCCTAAATATGGTTATACCTGGGTGATGGAATTATGAGCAATTCTTATCTTAATTTTCCCCATGGTGTGTGGTACATACAGGAATGTGTAATTTTAAAAAATCAGTTAATGAAAGGAAATATGGTCAATAGCTAATTTTATTTGAAGGAATAGTTTCATTTGAATAGCAAGCAAAAGCTGACATGCAAGGGCTTTCTGACTCAAAAGGCACTGATGGATTTGAGGCCATCTATGAGAATTATGGTTTGGAGAAGTTGTAACTTGAGATAAAAGTTGATCAGGATGATAGTTCTAGAATAGTATTTACTAAAAAAACACCAGAATTGGTACTAAAGCAACTACATATAGAAAACAATTTCTTTTTTTTTTGTCTTTTTTTTTTTTGCTATTTCTTTGGGTCGCTCTCGCGGCATAAGGAGGTTCCCAGGCTAGGGGTTGAATCGGAGCTGTAGCCACCCGCCTACGCCAGAGCCACAGCAACGCGGGATCTGAGCCGAGTCTGCAACCTACACCACAGCTCACTGCAACGCCGGATCCTTAACCCACTGAGCAAGGGCAGGGACTGAACCCGCAACCTCATGGTTCCTAGTCAGATTCGTTAACCACTGCGCCACGATGGGAACTCCAGAAAACAATTTCTAAAGAAGTTTTTGCATTTATGTTTAACCTAGTACTTCCAAATATATTTGGCACAAAATCCACTTTCTGCATGAAATGCCATGAAATACTAATGAAAAATTACTGTTCCCTTGAACATGTTTTGGGAAATGCTGCTTTAAGGAATTACGGAGTTAGTAAAAGGTTACATTTGCTATACTTGAATATGCTGGTGGGTCTAGAGGAAGGACATAGTGAAGAAGAAATTGAAGATAGAAGACAAAAGGAAAATAAACTTTTGCCCAAATTTCCAGAGAAAGCAAAGGGGATGAAATCTAAGAACTTCCTACTCGAAAGACTGGTTTCTAAATCAGCAATTTCAGCACCACTTCTTGAAATTTCATTTTAACAAGGTTCCCAGGAGATGTATTTGTGCATTAACATTTAAGGAACATTGCTCTAAGAAAAAAGAATCATATTACGGGACCCAAAAATGTGGGAAAATGTTTGAAACAGCTACTGGAGGGAATGCGATAGAGAATTCACAATGTTCCCTATGATCCTAATTCTGACTGGTGCCTTTGTTTGGCTGTTACTTAAGATTCTCCAGTGAAGCTCAGAATTTAGGAGCAGAGAAACAATTATGGTGCTGGCCTAGGGTTGGGGATTGACAGAAGAAGCATTAGTGAAGAGCAAGGGAATAGGAAGCCCTAAAGCAATCAAGACAGTAGTATTGGAATAGCTGGGAGTGCATTCAAGGGTCCAAGAAAGCCAGAAGGAATCTGATGAATGGGGGGATCATGAAAAAACCTCAAGAGGTGCGAGGTTAAACAAAGTGACAGATAGGGAAGTCAGGTTACAAAGCATGGAGTTCTGGTTTGTCAATTCTGGAGGAAAGAAGATGAAAAAACAATGGGAATAGAGAAAGAGGAAGAGATGATAGGAAAACTCCAAAGGGGACAGCTTTTCTGCTCTTCATAGAATTATTATGCAGAGTGCTGGGTGGATCTGAATCTCCTCTGCTATGTGGTCCGAGATCGGGTTGGAATATGACAATGTTAACCCCAAATTTGGGGCTGTTTTTATACTCTTTTAGATTTTTATGTGTGGCCTTAACCAGCGAATAATAAGACTCTTGGGCCATGCCTTTTTCCATGGCTATTGAGGATAGGTGCACAGAACTGGGATTACTAGGATGAAATCAAGTTTTATTTTAGGAGAAAGAGTAAAGAACACTCAAAAGTTTAGGTACAGAGAAAAGTTTGGTCACAATACAAGAAAGATAACCAAAGGAAAACTGTATGTACAAGATATTATTGAAACTGCTGCTGCTACTGCTAGTAGAACACTGAATATTCACCAGGTATCTCTAAGCACTGTGCATATTTATTATCTCACTCCTTCTCCAGAATAACTTCATATCATTAACATGTCCATATTGAAGATGAGAAAACTGAAAGCTGTTAAGAAATTTGTAATTTGTCTGAGGCCATGCAACTAGTAGGAAAGCCATGTAGCCAGGTTTTGGACCTCTTTAGCTAATTCCAAGTTCCATGTTCTGAATTGCATCATGTACACATAATTGCTATGGAGATGCAATGGCCATTTTCATCATTGGCATCATCATCATCATCATCACCATCAATAGTTTTATATAGTGATTTTTTTTTGTCTTTTTTTTTTTGCCATTTTTTGGTCTGCTCCCGCGGCATATGGAGGTTCCCAGGCTAGGGGTCGAATTGGAGCTGTAGCCGCCAGCCTACACCAGAGCCACAGCAATGCAGGATCCGAGCCGCATCTGCAACCTACACCACAGCTCATGGCAACGTTGGATCCTTAACCCACTGAGCAAGGCCGGGGATCGAACCCTCAACCTCATGGTTCCTAGTTAGATTAGTTAACCACTGAGCCATGATGGCAACTCCATATATAGTGATTTATAATTTATGAAGTATTACCTTCACACAATGAGAAGGCTTTTGGAACTTAATATGTTTGTTTTCAATATTCAGTTCATTGCTTTCTACAATCTTGCTCAACACCAGCATTACTTGGGAGCTAGTTACTGAATGTGAATCTGAATTTTAATCAGCTTCCCTGGAGTATATACACTAATGTTTGATAAATTCTAATCTGCACTATTCTATGTTGCAATATATTGCCAGGTAGGGCTATTTCTTGGAAAAAAATGAAAAAAGAATTTTTGTTTGTTTTGTTTGGCCATGTCTGTGGCATGTGCAAGTTCCAAGGCCAGGAATTAAACCTTCACTTTTGCAGCTACCTGAGCCACTGCAGTGACAACACTGGATCCTTAATCTGCTGTATCACAAGGGAACTCCAAGGGGTTTTGTTTCTTTATTTGTTTTTTTAATTAGGGCCTTCCTACTTTCCTGGCTCATAACTCCATTTTTCCTCTCCTCCAAACCTAAAAGAGTTTGAAACCTTCAGAAGCAAATATCAGAAAACCCTGAGAGTAATGGGTTTCAGCCATGAGGAAATGAGTTATGTCACATAGTATGTTAACAACTCAAAGTTCAAGGCTTACTGATTCAGTGGCTCATCCAGGCCATCACTAAATTCCCTCCATGAACTTTGACTTCAGGCTGATTCTTCTTGGCCATAAAATGGCTGCAGCAGTTACAGGTTTTATCTTCCTCCAAAGAAACATTGAGAAGAAGAATTAGGGACACTTCTTTGTGTCTATTGGATAGATGAAGGTTCCCAGTAGATTATTCCCCATGTCTTATTTGCCAGAATTGGGTTTCTCATTAATTTCTAAACAAATTACTGGGCAAGGAAAAGGGACTGCATGGACAAGTTTATACTAATATCTATGATGGACTAGATGATGGGGAATAAATAAACAGTCCCTTCAAGAATCCAAGGCACCCATACTTCCACTGGCTTCTAGATTACTGCTCTTATCTGTTATCCTGGTGTTCTAGCTTTCTGCCCTTTTCCCCTACCTCCCCTCAGCCTGCTGTCAAGACACTCTTATAAAACCACTTATAATATATCAATGACCAGTCAGATTTTGCCAGTGTAATCCAACTGAAATCATCTCCAAGTAACTGTTCCCAGTTGTTTAGACAGCAATATTCCTTAAATGGAAAGTTGAATTCAAAATATTACTATGATTAGATAGAAAAATAATATAAAAATAAAAGAGACTCCTATTGCTTGGATGAAACGTGGCAAGCCAACAACACAGGGCTGAGGGACCAGAGATATGGCAGCTAAATCTGGAGAGGGTGGTGCTCTGCAGATGTGCACAGGTCATTTCACTATCTGAGCCTCAGGTCCTTCATCTGAAAAGAGACCATACTTTGGCATTGTTCACCTTATACCATGAGGAAAATAAGTGACAATGCATAGGAAGAATGTTAGAGAGCGAATTTAGATTGTAACTCTTCCTCCAGTACAAAGAATTAGCACCTTGCTCTAGATGATGAACATATGTTGGTTGAATGAATAACTGACTGAGTTTTCACCTTTTCAGGGAAAAGTATTTAAACTGAACCCAACAAAGTATATGTTATAGTGTCTATTATGCTTAAGTAGCTGGTGTCTAGTGGCCTTTCCAAACTCTATAAATCATCCTAGTCCATTTATAAAAATTTACCTCTACTCTAGTCACATAGGAAGGAAAAGAGGAGATTTACATTATTTTATGTTATTTTGAATAAGATATGAAATATGTATGAAATTTCATAACAACTTAAAGACATGCCTTTTACTTTGAAAAAAATGCATTATTTTGTTTATAGAAGGTAGTACTCATTATGAAAAGAAGATAGGAAAAAGTATGACACAAGTCTAAATCTTATATGATCCTATCACTTAGCTGTAACCACTAATAAAATCTTGGCACCTTTAAGGCTGTTGCCTTTGAAAATTACTAATTTATTTTCTAATCTACCCATATATATATATATACATTATTGTATAATTAAGATTGAATCATACTACATATGTTGTTTTATCAATGAGCTTTAAAACTAATCATTTGGATTACACATAAATTTTCAAATAGTAAATACAGATACACATTATCATATTTTATGATGGCCTGGTAGTTCTTTGTGTATAGTATATGATTAAACTAGTCAGTACTCTGTAAACAGAATATTAGATTCTTCATAGAGTTTGTTTTTTTCTTCCTAAGGAAGGCAGTATTTATTGTCATTTTTAAGAAATCTGTTTTGGAAAAAGAAATAAACTTCCGAAATCCTGCCTCTTACCATCTGAATGACAATGTGTGATGATGCTACGGAGATCAGATGTTTAGGATCCAGAATGATGAGTGGCATCTGACCAAATAACATCTGTGTAATGGCAATTACATCACGGCCATTATCTGAAGTGCTATTGTAGCTCTGAAGAGCAGTAGAGAAACAAACATACATAATGCAGCCGGCCATCAGCCCATCAAGCAAAGCATGCTTATTAGAGCACTACAGAAATTAAGGCATTTTGGAAGAAAAAAAAAAACACCCTATTTTCCCTGCTTTTGGAAACTTGTCCTTAAACACAAAACTCATCATGGATAATTTTCAGACATCCTTCATTACCCAACAGCACCATAATTTTAGCAGGAGATTCAATATGGAGGTTCTCTAGTATATTGAATTATTTTTGCCTCTAAACGTGAAGCATGACTTACCAGTTCTAGAGTTCATAAGAACAGGTTTACTTGCATATTGAAATGGCTTTATCATTCTCAATGAATTGTCTTCATGCCAGGGGAGGCTCATCTTTTGTCACTAAAGGTCTCAAGCACCGAGTCACATAAGAGGTCCCTGCTGTCTGACCACCAATCTCCAAAGACCTGATGTACATACTGTCATTTGGCAGAGCTTTCTTCTGTTTTTTTTTTGTTTGTTTTTCCTCTACAATAATCATCTTTTATCACTTCTCCATTTTCTTTATCAGAAGATGGCCAGGATCCTGCTCTTTTTACTTTCTTTCCTACCAAAATTTTCCTTTAAACAAAACTCTATTCATTCATGGAGTTCCCTTGGTGGCCCAGTGGTAATGAACACAACTAATATATGTGAGGAGGTGAGTTCAATCCCTGGCCTCGCTCAGTGGGACAAGGATCAGTCATTGCCATGAGCTGTGGTGTAGGTCACAGACGTGGCTGTGGCATAGACTGGCAGCTATAGCTCCGATTCGACCCCTAGCCTGTGAACTTCCATATGCCACAGATGCAGACCTAAAAAGCAAAAACAAACAAACAATAAACAAAACAAAACCCAAACAAAACTCTATTCATTCATGTACACCACTATTTAATTATTGTGATGAAAATACTATACTACAACCCAAATCACCGTGGCTTCCGTTAAAAACCATTTACTCTGGCAGTTCCCATTGTGGCTCAGCAGTTAAAGAATCTGACTAGCATTCATGAGGACGCAGGTTCAATCCCTGGCCTTGCTCAGTGGGTTAAGGATCTGGCATTGTCGTGAGCTGTGGTGTAGGTCAGTGGCTACAAAAAATGATCTAATTTACCACACACCCCGAGGCTGATAAAAGATTGTTAGGGAAATTTTTAACAGAGGAAAACAGCTTTAAGCCAAATTCCAATGAAATTTTAAGTATGCAGTTATATGAAGCAATATATTCAAGATAAGAACATTCCAGAATCCCTTTACAGGGGAACATAGGCAACTCCTTTTCTAATTGTAAAGTAGAACCAAAATGATAGTGATCCTGTGGATGGATGAAAAGTCATCCCACTCGGAGCCTGAAAGCAATAGTCTTGGGTTTGGGATTACAATGAGACTTAGGTTTGAATTCCACTATTGTCACTGTATATATTCCTATGCCTTACTTCCTTTTCCTGTAAAATGAGACATTAGTAATAACCACTTCTTCAGATTGCTGAGGGGAAAAATTGAAATACTGTATATAAATTGCTTTCTTTCTAATAAAGTACCTGGCACATAGTAGGACTATCCATAATGTTCCCTTTATTTATATGTCATCTTTCAGAAAATAAATGCCATGTTTATTATACTCTGAAGAGGAAGAAAACTGTATTTGTTACATAATTAATCCAGAAGCACATTGCAGGCTCTTCTTCACTTATTTTGCACATTTCCTGTCCATTTTGACACCCTTTCCATTGAAAATGGCTCTAACACAATCCCCTAACCTATATAATACAGCTGTTGATAGGTGGCTTTTAGGTACACGCTAGCTCTTGGGGGCAAAAGAGAATGGGATGAAACTGCAGTGACACTTTGTTGTATTCCTGGCAACTAACAGTGTGTTAATCCATGCATAGCACTTTTTCCTTTGTCTCCAAAACTGCTACCCATGTCAAATCCTGAAAGTGGGAAGCTACAGCAGGTTCCTCCTCAAAAGCAGTAACCCACTAACCATCATTTTCACTTTTGCCAAATCCTCATAAATTATTTCACATCAGTTCATTCTTTAATCTGGATGCAAAATTTAATTCAATGCTTACATATTAAATGAGAGGTTGTTAGTGAATTTGACTAGCCTAATAACTAGTATGGAATAAGAGCTCAACCAATCCTTTTGAACCTAGAAAACATTCTGAAGTATCTGTCTAAAATCATAAAAGTAGTAATCTACACATGTATGATTATTTGCAGTATAAACATCTATAGATTATCTTAATTTCAATAATAGTAAGACCCAGGCCCTTTAAATTGGGTAAATACTCAGAGAGATAGAAAACATTCTCAAGGTCAAAAGAATAAAGAAAAGCAGAATTGGGACTTGAATATAGGTCTTCCACTCTAAATCCAAATCTCCCTCAAAGTCAACCACTTCTTTACAAAAGTCAGGTTGCTGATTCAGTATTGATAGATCACAGGGCAACAAAATGGCACATAATGATTCATGTTCTACAACTGCCCATTTTAGGAAGGATCAGCTCGTCTTAAAAAGCAATGTGCTTTTTACTTAACATAGCTCATTGAGCAGTTAGGGGAATGTGACACCAATAGAAAGAGATAGCCTTGACAGTATGCTGAATTTGATAAAAGTTGTTTTAGAAAATCTTATGGAAGTTTGGAGTTCTGGGAAATACCAACTACAATCTGCTGATCAAATTTCTATTTAAGTTTTAAAATATTTGCATTTTGTGAAAAATATAATTCTCATGTTTGTATGCATGTACATTATGCAATGAATAAACTACTAAAAGTTGTGTACACTAATTTTATAACACAAATTATTATATGCATATACCAGGGTGGCTTAATCTTTCATAGAATCAATTAATCTTAGAGCTAGCAAAAGTCCTCAGAACTTTATCCAAAGCCACATTTTACAGATGAACACTCAGATCCAGATAAGTTAAGGAAGTGCCAGAGTTAGAGGCAGTAGTGATAGACTAGAAGCCAAGTGCTCCACCTTCTAACCAAATGTTTTTTTCCATTGTACTATTAGGAAAACAAATAAATGAGCAAAAATCTTTGTGGTAAATCTTTTTGCAAAGAAAGTGCTATTTTTGTACATATTCAAAATTAATACACCTCTCATTCTGATTCTTGAAGTTGTATATTGAATTGCTTTTAAGTAGAATGCATGTATGTGTATATACAAATGCACATATCTATATTTATTTTGGTTTCCATGGCAGCAGTTTGCTTGCTTCAAATCATTAGATCCTCTGCAGCATGGACTTATTTTTCTAATCCCCAACAGTCCCCGACACATTTATAATATTGCCATATGCATACTGGGTACTTGATAAATATTTGTGATTGCTGACAGAACTGCCCCTGCTGATAAACTACTGTTGGAAAAGCCTGAGGTCTATATTAGGGAGAAGCTTTTCTCTTTTAAACTATCGATTGACTCTTGCATGACATTTAATAAAACCTTTCCATTACCAGTTGCATAACAGCAATTAAAACCCTCATCAAATCCATCTTAACTGCTTAGAGTCTTCCACAGGGGAGCATTTTCCTTGGCAAACATCTGCAATAAAAGGCCATTTAATCTTCATAAGTGAAACAGTCAGTTATGTTAATTCGTCTCTTTTATTGTCAGTTTACATTGGAATCACACACTGCTTTGGTCCTTTCAAAAGGTACAGAAGAGAGCATAGCTGCTTTAGTAAAAAGAGCTGGTAGTGAGGTCGCTGTCACTGGAAGCCACGTCTGGCTCAAGTGATCATTTGTCAATATCACTATAGAAAGGATTTCTCATTGGGAGTGAATTGGACTAATGAAGATCTATGATACGTGACAATTAAAGATTCTTTATTTCTAGGCTCTCTCAGCCTAAAAACAACACTCTCAAACACAGAGAGTGATTCCATATTAAAATTCTGGGAGTTCCTGTTGTAGCTCAGCAGAAATGAAATCAACAGTATTCATGAGGATGCAGTTTCAATCCCTAGCCCTGATCAGTGGGTTAAGGATTCAGCTTTTCCATGAGCTATGGTGTAGATCACAGACATGGCTCAGACCTGGCATGTTGCTCTGGCTATGGCATAGGATGGCAGCTGCAGCTCCAATTCGACGCCTAGCCTGGGAACTTCCATATGCCACACTGGCAACCCTAAAAATAAGGAAAGAAAGAAGGAAGGAGGGAAGGAGGGAAGGAGGGAAGGAGGGGAAGTGAGTGAAGGGGGGAAGGAAGGAAAGAAGGAAAGAAGGAAAGAGAGAAAGAGAGAGAGAGAGATGAAAGAAAGAAAGAAAGAAAGAAAGCAAAGAAAGAACAGAAAGAAAGAAAGAAAGGAAAAGAACGAAAGGAAGGGAAGGAATGAAGGAAATGGCAAGGAAGGCTGAAGGAAGGAAGGAAGGAAGGAAGGAAGAAAGAAAAAGAAAATTCTGAAACCAGATTCAAAGATGGGGGGAAAATATCTGTTTATGTTCATTATCCTTTTAAAAATTCTTTAAATTTGTTTTACTTAATAATTAGATGTAGAAATACTTATTTTTGAGCATTTAAGTAAAAATAAGGCAAGACCTAAAACTATATATAATATAACCTTGACATAATAATAGTAGTAATCTGAGTATATTGAACACAGGCATGAACCAGGCACCATGTTAGAGTCTCTGGTTGCTTTGCTATCTGGTCATACACCGATCATATATGTGTTGCTGAGTCTTTTCAAATAAAGCTTCCTGGAATGAGTTACTTTTTTATTATTAAATTTTTTCATTAAGGGATGATTGATTTACAATGTTCCGTCAATTTCTGCTGTACAGCTATATACATTCTTTTCTTTTTTCATACTATCTTCCATCATGTTCTAACTCAAGAGATTGGGCATAGCTCCCTGTGCTGTACAGTAGGACCACATTGCTTATCCATTTTATTTTATTATTTTTATTTATTTATTTTTTCCCACTGTACACCATGGGGATCAAGTTACTCTTACATGTATACATTTTTCCCCCACCCTTTGTTCTGTTGCAATATGAGTATCTAGACATAGTTCTCAATGCTACTCAGCAGGATCTCCTTGTAAATCTATTCTAAGTTGTATCTGATAACCCCAAGCTCCCTATCCCTCCCACTCCCTCCCTCTCCCATCAGGCAGCCACAAGTCTATTTTCCAAGTCCATGATTTTCTTTTCTGTGGAGATGTTCATTTGTGCTGGATATTAGATTCCAGTTATAAGTGATATCATACAGTATTTGTCTTTCTCTTTGTGACTTATTTCACTTAGTTTGAGGATCTCTAGTTCTATACATGTTGCTGCAAATGGCATTATGTCATTCTTTTTTATGGCTGAGTAGTATTCCATTGTGTATATATACCACCTCTTCAGAATCCAATTATCTGTTGATAGACATTTGGGTTGTTTCCATGTCCTGGCTATTGTGAATAGTGCTGCAATGAACATGCGGGTGCATGTGTCTCTTTTAAGTAGAGTTTTGTCCAGATATATGCCCAAGCATGGGATTGCTGGGTCATATGGTAGTTCTATGTATAGATTTCTAAGGTGCCTCCATACTGTTCTCCATAGTGGCTTTACCAGTTTACTTTCCCACCAACAGTGCAAGAGGGTTCCCTTTTCTCCACAACCACTCCAGCACTTGTTATTTGTGGACTTATGAATGATGGCCATTCTGACTGGTGTGAGGTGGTATCTCATGGTAGTTTTGATTTGCATTTCTCTTATAATCAGGGATGTTGAACATTTTTTCATGTGTTTGCTGGCCATCTGTATATCTTCCTTGGAGAACAGTCTATTCAGGTCTTTTGCCCATTTTTTCCATTGGTTGATTGGCTTTTTTGCTGTTGAGTTGTATAAGTTGCTTATATATTCTAGAGATTAAGCCTTTGTCCATTGCATTATTTGAAACTATTTTCTCCCATTCTGAAAGTTGTCCTTTTGTTTTCTTTTTGGTTTCCTTTGCTGTGCAAAAGCTTTTCAGTTTGATTAGGTCCCATGGGTTTATTTTTGCTCTTATTTCTATTGCTTTGGGAGAATGACCTGAGAAAATATGGAATGAGTTACGTTTAAGTGGAGTCTTTAAATACAAATAGTAGTTGGCCAAATCTAATTGGGGATTTAATAGGTGATAAATATGTGTGATAAAATTTTTATTTTATTTTATTATTTATTTATTTCCAGTGTAAAGCATGGGGATCAAGTTACACTTACATGTATACATAATTTTTACTCCCATTGTTGTTTTGTGATGAAAGTATCTAGACGTGATTCTCAATGCTACACAGCAGGATCTCATTGTAAATCCATTCCAAGAGCAATAGTTTGTACCCGTTAACCCCAAGCTCCTGATCCCTCCCACTCCCTCCCTCTCCCCCTGGGCAGCCAGAAGTCTATTCTGCAAGTCCATGATCTTCTTTTCTGTGGAAAGTTTCATTTGTACTGTATATTGAGTCCAGTTATAAGTGATATCATATGGTATTTGTCTTTCTCTTTCTGACTTATTTCACTCAGTATGACAGTCTCTAGTTCCATCCATGTTGCTGCAAATGGCATTATGTGGTTTTTTATGGCTGTGTAGTATTCCATTGTGTATATACACCAAATCCTCCTAATTCAATCATCTGTCAATGGGCATTTGGGTTGTTTCCATGTCTTGGCTATTGTGAATAGAGCTGCAATGAACATGAGGGGCCTGTGTCATTTTTAAGGAGAGTTTTTTCTGGATATATGCCCAAGAGTGGGATTGCTGGGTCATATGGTAGTTCTATGTATAGATTTCTACAGTATCTCCAAACAGTTCTCCATAGTGGCTGTACCAGTTTACATTCCCACCAACAGGGCAGGAGTGTTCCCTTTTCTCCACAACCACTCCAGCACTTGTTATTTGTGGACTTATGAATGATGGCCATTCTGACTGGTGTGAGGTGGTATCTCGTGGGAGTTTTGATTTGCATTTCTCTAATAATCAGGGATGTTGAGCATTTTGTCATGTGTTTGCTGGCCATCTGTATATCTTCCTTGGAGAACAGTCTATTCAGGTCTTTTGCCCATTTTTCCATTGGGTTGTTGGCCTTTTTGCTGTTGTATAAGTTGCTTGTGTATTCTAGAGATTAAGCCCTTGTCTGTTGCATCATTTGAAACTATTTTCCCCCATTCTGTAAGTTATCTTTTTTCTTTCTTTTTCATTCCATTGCTATGCAAAAGCTTGTCAGTTTTATTAGGTCCCACTGGTTTATTTTTGCTTTTATTTTTGCTTTGGGAGATTGACCTGAGAAAATACTCATGAGGTTGACGTCAGAGAATGTTTTGCCTATGTTCTCTTCCAGGAGTTTGATGGTGTCTTGTCTTATATTTATGACTCTAAGCCATAAGACTCAACCCAGAAACTACTTGAACTGATTAACATATTCAGCAAAGTAGCAGGATGTAAGATTAACTTTCAGATATCCGTCACATTTCTGTATACAAACAATGAAATAGACTGTTGATGATAAAGATGATGCAAGACATTGGAAATAAACTGGAGGCAAAGATGGATAACTTACAGGAAACACTGACCAAAGAAATGATACAAGATATAAAACTTAAACAAGAAGAGGTGCAAAATACAATAACTGAAATAAAAAATTCACTAGAAGCAGCTAACAGCAGAATACAGGAGGCATAAGATCGAATAAGCAAGGTGGAGGACAGATTAGTGGAAATTATGGATGCAGAACAGAAAAGAGAAAAAAGACTGAAAACAAATGAAGAGAGTCTCAGAGATCTCTGGGACAATGTTAAACGCAGCAACATCCGTATTATAGGGGTGCCAAAAGGAGAAGAGATAGAGAAGGAGACAGAAAACATATTCCAAGAGATAATAGCCAAAAACTTCCCTAACATGGGGAAAGAATCACTCACTCAAATCCAGGAAGCACGAGTACCATATAAAATAAACCCAAGAGGAAGACCCCGAGACACATACTAATCAAACTGACCAAAATTGAAGACAAAGAGAAAATCTTGAAAGCAGCTAGGGAAAAGAAACAAATAACATACAAGGGAACCCCAATAAGTTTATTGGCAGATTTTTCAGCAGAAACTCTGCAGGCCAGAAGGGAGTGGCATGATATACTCAATGTGATGAAAGGGAAAAACCTCCAACCAAGATTACTCTACCCAGCAAGGCTCTCATTCAGATTTGAAGGAGAAATCAAAAGCTTCACAGATAAGCAAAAGCTGAGAGAATTCAGCAACATTAAACCAGCCTTACAACAAATGCTATAGGAACTTCTCTAGGCAGAAAAGAACAAGAGAAGAAGGAAAGAAAAAAGAGCAGCAAAACCAAATCCACAGCAATTAATAAAATAGCAATAAGAACATACATATCAATAATTACCTTAAATGTTAATGGACTAAATGCCCCAATCAAAAGACATAGACTGGCTGAATGGATACAAAAACAAGACCCATATATATGCTGTCTTCAAGAGACCCACTTCACTTCTAGGGACACATACAAATTGAAAGTGAGAGGATGGAAGAAAATATTCCATGCAAACAGGAACCAAAGAAAGCTGGAGTAGCAATACTCATATCAGACAAAATAGACTTTAAAAAGAAGAATATTTTAAGGGACAAAGAAGGACATTACATAATGATCAAGGGATCACTCCAAGAAGATGATATAACAATTTTAAATATCTACGCACCCAACCCAGGTTCACCACAATATATAAGTCAACTGCTAACAACCTTAAAAGGAGAAATCGACAATAATACAATCATAGTGGACTTTAACACTTCACTTTCATCAATGGACAGATCAACCAGACAGAAAATCAATAAGGAAACACAGGCCCTAAATGAATGATACATTAAACCAGATGGACTTAATAGATATTTATAGGACATTTCATCCAAAAGCAACAGAATACACATTCTTCTCAAGTGCACATGGAACATTCTCTAAGAGTGATCATATCCTGGGCTACAAATCCAACCTCAGTAACTTTAAGAAAACTGAAATCATATCAAGCATCTTTTCCGACCACAACGCTATACGACTAGAAATCAACAACAAGAAAAAAACTGCAAAAAACACAAACACGTGGAGATTCAACAACATGCTACTAAACAACCAATGGATCACTGAAGAAATCAAAGAGGAAATTAAAAAATACCTGGCAGCAAATGACAACGAAGATACAACACTCCAAAAGCTATGGGATGCAGCAAAAGCCATTCTAAGAGGAAAGTTTATAGCAATACAAGCCCATCTCAGGAAACAAGAAAAACCTCAACTAAACAAGCTAACTTTACATCTAAAGCAGCTCGAGAGAGAAGAAGAGACAAGACCTAAAGTTAGTAGAAGGAAAGAAATCATAAAGATCAGAGCAGAAATCAATGAAATACAAGCAAAGAAAACCGCAGAAAAGATCAATGAAACGAAAAGCTGGTTCATTGAAAAGATCAACAAAATTGATAAACCCTTAGCCAGGCTTATCAATCAAAAAAGAGAGAGGACTCAAATCAATAAAAACAGAAATGAAAAAGAAGTAACAACAGACATCACAGAAATACAAAGGGTCATAAGAGACGACTATATGCAACTATATGCCAACAAAATGGAAAACCCAGAAGAAATGGACAAATTCTTAGAAAAGTACAATCTTCCAAGACTAAACCAAGATGAAATAGAAAAGATAAATGGACCCATCACAAATACTGAAATTGAAATTGTGATTAAAAAACTTCCAACAAACAAAAGTCCAGGACCAGATGGCTTCACAGGAGAATTCTATCAAACATTTAGACAAGAGCTAGCACCTATTATTCCGAAACTATTCCAAAAAATTGCAGAGGAAGTGATTCTCCCAAACTCATTCTATGAGGCTACCATCACCCTGATACAAAAACCAGACAAAGACACCACAAAAAAAGAAAACTACAGACCAATTTTACTGATGAACATTGATGCAAAAATCATCAAAAAATACTAGCAAACCGCATCCAACAATACATTAAAAGGATTATACATCATGATCAAGTGGGATTTATCCCAGGGATGCAAGCATTCTTCAATATCTGCAAATCCATCAGTGTGATACACCACATTAACAAACTGAAGAATAAAAAACATATGATCCTCTAATAGATGCAGAAAAAGCCTATGACAAAATACAACACCCATTTCTGATTAAAACCCATCAGAAAGTGGGCATAGATGAAACCTACCTCAACATGATAAAGGCCATATATGACAAACCCACAGTGAACATCACTCTAAATGGTGAAAAGCTGAAAGAATTCCCGCTGAGATCAAGAACAAGACAAGCAAGGATGTCCACTCTCGCCATTACTCTTCAACATAGCTCTGCAAGTCCTAGCCACAGCAATCAGAGAAGTAAAAGAAATAAAAGGAATCCAAATTGGAAAGGAAGAAGTAAAACTCACTATTTGCAGATGACATGATACTATACCTAGAGAATCCTAAAGATGCTACCAGAAAACTTTTACAGCTCATCCACAAATTTGGCAAAGCCGCAGGATACAAAATTAATACACAGAAATTGATGGTATTTCTATACACTAACAATGAAAGAGCAGAAAAAGAAATTAGGGAAGCAATCCCATTTACCATTACATCCACAAGAATAAAATACCAAGGAGTAAACCTCCCTAGAGAGGCAAAAGACCTGTACTCTGAAAACTACAAGCCACTGATAAAAGAAATTAAAGATGACACAAATAGATGGAAAGATATACCATGCTCGTGGATTGGAAGAGTCAATATTATCAAAATGACTATACTACCTAAGGCAATCTACAGATTCAATGCAATCCCTATCAAGTTACCAAGGACATTTTTCACAGAACTCGAACAAAATATTTTAAAGTTTGTTTGGAAGCGCAAAAGACCCAGAAGAGCCAAAGACATCCTCAAAAAGAAAAATGGAGCTGGAGGAATCAGGCTCCCGGACTTCAGACTATACTACAAAGCAACAATCATCAAAACTGTATGGCACTGGAACAAAGACAGAAATATAGATCAGTGGAACAGGGTAGAAAGCCCAGAATTAAACCCACATAACTATAGCCAACTAATATATAACAAAGGAGGCAAGAATATACAATGGAGAAAGGACAGCTTGTTCCATAAGTGGTGCTGGGAAAACTGGATAGCCACATAGAAAAGAATGAAATGAGAACACTCCCTAATACCAGACACAAAAATAAACTCCAAATGGATTCAATACCTAGATAGAAGACCAGACACTATCAAACTCTTAGAGGAAAACATAGGCCAAACACTCTCCGACATAAATGACAGCGACATCTTCTCAGATCCACCTATCAGAGTATTGACAACAAAAACAAAAATAAACAAATGGGACCTAATCAAACTTCAAAGTTTCTACAAAGCAAAGGAAACCCTAAACAACATGAACAGATAACACACAGAATGGGAGAAGATCTTTGCAAGTGAATCGGCGAACAAGGGATTAATCTCCAAAATTTATAAGCACCTTCTGCAGCTCCATACCAAAAAAAAAAAAAAAACAAACAACCCCATTAAAAAATGGGCAGAATATCTAAAGAGACAGTTCTCCAAAGAAGACGTACAGATGGCTGAGAAACACATGAAAAGATATTCAGCATCACTCATTGTTAGAGAAATGCAAATCAAACCACTCTGTGGTACCACCTTACACCAGCCAGAATGGCCATCATCCAAAAGTCTACAAACAATAAGTGCTAGAGAGGGTGTGGAGAAAAAGGAACCCTCTTATACTGTTGGTGGGATTGTAAATTGATGCAGCCACTGTGGAAAACAGTATGGAGATTCCTCAGAAAACTAAAAATAGAAATACCATTTGATCCAGCAATTCTACTCCTGGCCATCTATCCAGAGAAAACCGCAATTCGCAAAGACACATGTACTCCAATGTTCATTGCAGCACTATTTACAATAGCCAAGACATGAAAACAACCTAAATGTCCATCAACAGAGGAGTGGATCAAGAAGAGGTGGTACATATACACAATGGAATATTACTCAGCCATCAAAAAGAACGAAACACCAGCATTTTTAGCAACATGGATGGACCTAGAAATTATCATGCTAAGTGAAGTCAGCCATACAGTGAGACACCAACATCAAATGCTTTCACTGACATGTGGAATCTGAAAAAAGGACAGAATGAACGTCTTTGCAGAACAGATGCTGATGCACAGACATTGAAAAGCTTATGGTCTCCGGAGGAGAGTTTGGGGGGTGCGGGGATGTGCTTGGGCTGTGGGATAGAAATACTGTGAAATCAGATTGTTATGATCATTATACAACTACAAATGTGATAAATTCATTTGAGTAATTTAAAAAATAAATAAAAAAATATCTATTAAAAAAAAAGAAATATTACTAAGCCGCAGTCATCAAAACATTGTTGTACTGGTTCCAAAACAGTCATACAGACCAATGGAACAGAATAGAGAATCCAGAAATAAACCCTGACTCCAATGTCAATTAATCTTTGACAAAGGAGGCAAGAAGATAAAATGGGAAAAATAAAGTCTATTCAGCAAGAACTTCTGGGAAAACTGGACAGCTACATGTAAATCAATGAAACTAGAACACACCCTCACACCATGTGATAAAATTTAGATTGCCAAGTAGTATTTTCACTTTACAAAGGAGAAAACAGAGGCTCAGGGAAGTTCAACAAATCACTCAAGATTGGGTTAGTAGTATTTCAGTTAGTACTCAAATATACCATGTATATCTTACTCCAAATTCCACAAGAAGCAATAAAAAAAGGGAGGAAAATAATACATTAAAATAATTGTAATGGCTATTTGTTTATATAGTTTGTTTTTATACTTTCTATATAATTTGTGTCTTCTATCTATTCTACAAAGAGCAGCTATAATTTTTTTTTACCTCTGACTTTATAGAGCATTTTAAGGCTCACAGCAAAATTGATGGGTATTTACAGAGATTTCCTACATACATCCTGCCCTCACACATGCATAGGCTCCTTTATGGTTGACATCCCCCACCAGACTGTTTATTTATTTATTTTTTACAATTAATGAACCACAATGATACATCATAATTATCTGAAGACCATAGTTTACATTACAGTTCACTCTAGGTGCTACACATTTTAGGGGTTTGCACAAATGTATAATGACAAGTATCTATCACTGTAGTATCATACAGAATATTTTTACCACCCTAAAAATCCTTGGTCCTCTGCCTATTCATCCCTCCCTTCACCTAACCCATGCCAACCACTGATCTTTTGTTGTGACCATCAGATGTCAACATTTAACTTTTTCAGATTGGCTTCTTTTAGATTTACTTTAAATCTAAATGGATACATTTCTCTAATTAAAGAAGACAGAATGGCTGAATGGATTAAAAATGATTAAATGATATGCTGCCTAACAGACAGTCACTTTAGCTTTAAAACCACACATAGAGAATGAGGAGATGGAAAAAGATATTTTAAGCAATGGTAACAAAAACAAAAAAAGCCAGGATAGATATGTTTATATCAGATAAAATAGACTTTAAGCTAAAAATGGTCAAATGTGACAAAAATTATCCTCTAATATAAAGAAATCAATTCATTAAGAAGATGTAACTATTGTAAATATTTATGCACCAAACATGAGAGGACATGAATATATTGAGCAAATTATAACAGAACTAAAAGGAGAAGTATATAGGAATATAATAATAGTTAGGGTCTGTAATACCAACTATTAAAACTGGTATTAAACTGAACTATCATTGTTTTACTCTCAGTAATGGACAGATTATCCAGACAAAAAATCAATAAGGAAACAGTGGATTGGAACAGCACAATAGATCACATGAACCTAACACTTATATAGAGAACATCCCATCCAATAACGCCAGAAGATGCATTCATCTCTAGTGCACTTGAAGTATTTATTAGATAGATCAAATATCAGGCCAAAAAACAACTGTTAGCATATTTAAGAAGACTTAAAGCAAACAGAGTATATTTTTAGATCAAAATGGTATGAAACTAGAAATCTATAGCAAAAGGAAAACTAGAAAATTTTCAAATAAATGGAAATTAAAACAATACACTCCTGAACAACCTGTCCATCAAAGAAGAAATAATAAGGTATCTGCTGGCCGTTTGTATGTCTTTTTTAGTAAAAATGTCTATTCATGTCCTTTTCCCAATTTTTAATTGGATTATATGTTTTATTTGCTACTGAATTATATGAGTTCCTCATACATTTTGTATATTAACTCCTTATCAAATGGATAATTTGCAAGTATTTCCTCCCATTTTATAGGTTATCACTGAAAATTTTTGATTGCTGAGTAGAAGTTTTTTAATTTGATGTGGCCTTTCTTATTATTTTGCTTTGTTGCCTTTTGGGTATTTGGGTGTCAAATCCTTAAAAATAATTGTTAAGACCAAAGTCAAGGAGTTTTCCTCTTAGAATTTCTTCTAGGAATTTACAGATTCAGGTCTGATGCTCAAGATCCAAGTTGAACTGATTTTTGAGTATGATCTAAGGTAGGAGTACATTTTCATTCTTTTGCATGTCACCTGCACCATTTATTGAAGAGACTATCCTTTCCTCTTGGAATAGTCTTTTTTTTTTTTTTTTTTTTTTGGCCATACCCATGGCATGTGGAAATTCTGGGGCCAGGGATCAAATCAAAGTCAAAGCAGTGACCTGAGCCACAGGAGTGAAAATGCTAGATTTTTAATCCCCTGCACTACCAGGAAACTCTATTTGTATATTAATTCCTCCTTTATTTAAAATTTACTGACTATATATGCATGGCTTTATGGCTGATCTCTGGTCTTGTTTCACTATTCTCTATATTTGTTTTTATGCTAGCACTATAGTGTTTTCATTAATATAGGAAGTGTGATTCCTCCAGCTTTGTTCTTCTTTCTCAAGATTGCATTGGCTATCTTGATAATTTGATAATTTCATATAAATTTTAGAATTTTTTTTTTTATATTCCCAGGGAGGGGGAAGTTCAGGAGCCTCCTATGTCATCATCTTTATCAGTCCCTCTTTTTCTTTTAAACATAAGGTTCTACTGGACTTTTGTGTACAGAGGTATGCTGACTTTTACTCTATTTCTCAACTCCTTCCTCTTTATTCTTTCTTGTAAAAAGGTACATTCTTAAAGTGCCTATTAGACCAGAATTTTTTTAAAAATTTAATTTTTCAAATATAGTTTTTATTTCCATTAATTTTACATACTTACCTAGTTAAATACAAATAATTCATTATTTGTTTAAATACAAATAATGTCTTCTTACTTATAAAACAGTTTTTTTTAAAAAAAAAAAGCAGTGCTCTGCATCTCTTCCTGCTTTCTTAGATTAAAACATTTAATTGCTCGATTGGTAATTCAACTTTATTATCAGTTGAAAGTGTGGCATTTGCTTTCATATTCCTAAATGTCATACTGACACTGAAGCTTCTTCATTCTCAGGTTTAGATATCATCTCTTTACTTGCCCCATTTGCCTTTCTTCTTGCAAAGGAAATTCTGTAATTCAGTTACCTCAGTTTTTCATGTTTATATTATTATGATCAAGTTACTCTCTTAAGAACTGACTCATGTGGTCATTATTATTATTTTTTCTGATAAACAGTTAGTATTCCATGCAATTAGTATTTGTTGTTTATTTTCTACTTACTTATCATTCAAGTAACCCCAAACTCTCAGCTGTTTGCATAAACTTCCTCACAATGCACTGAAACATATTCTATTAACTTGATATTTCTAATGATGTCTCATTGGGAACTTTCTGACCTATTCCAATATGGACTGCTTATGATTTAGACCTGCTGCACAGCTGTCTACTTAAGATTTCCCTGCACCTTTACTGTAAGGATTCTGCCCTCTCCCCATCCCTTTTGTTAGACACAGGGAGGTGAGAACATTATGGAGACTATTTGTTAAGATAACCCAATTTCTATCTCACTCTTCCACAACTGATTTTTTGCCTATTCCTGGGTCTTTGACAATTTCTCTCATATAATTTGCTTCTCTGCCTTCCTGCATTGTTGCCTTAGGATTTAGCTTCCTAGGACCAGTGAGTTAATTATCACTCACACATTATCTTGCTTTCTAGCTACAAAATTGTGTTGTTATATCTTCTTTCTCTTTGTCTTTATCCTTATGGGTTGCTGTTTAAATTTTTTTTCAGCAATGCCATATTATTGGAGTTTTGGGTGAGAGAAGATCTAAATATCAATTTTCAATCTATCTGGATGAAATTATAGATGAAAAATGCCAGACTTCAACTATTTCCAAAAGTTGTATTTCCAATATTTGCCAACTAATAAGAATCTCTAGAGATTTTGTTAAAATGCTCGTTTCTGGGTTTTATGTCAGATTTATTGAATGGCAAGTTTAAGATAAAATGCCAGGGAATTTGTATTGCTAACAAGTACAAAAGGAATGACTATATTAAGCTGATATGTGAAACTTGACTTCAAGACATTTGAAAAGAAATTTTCATGAGTAATTTTATGATATTAGCATAGTCCTCATACCAAAAATAAACATTTGCACAAACACAGACACACACACAAACTATTAATCACTCTCAAATACAAACATTCATTCAAAACTTCTAAATATGTGTTAGCAAATTGAATATAACATTATAATAAAAGAACAATAAATTACTAACAATTTATAAATCTTCAAAAAGTGCTAGACTGTGTCAGGATTAGGAATTTTTTTTCATGTAAATCATAAAATTTAACCTTTTGAAAAAGAATGTCTAGCATAATACTATATAACAAATAAAGGATTAAGTACTAGAATAAAAAAGTAAAAGAATATCTATTTAATTAACTCAATAAATGCTGAAAAGCATCAACATGCATTTTAGATCGTATCCAAACAAATAACATCCTTCTAGGAATTACAAAAAGAATTTTTGACTGGATTAAGTGCTATCCACCAGAAACTAACAAATATCTTACTGAATAAGAGCCAATACTATAACCATTTCAATAGAAAGCAGGAAAAAGGCAAAAAAATCATGATTATCTCCACCACTGAATGTAGCTGGAAGCCTTTAGCAGTGCAATAAGATAGGAAAAATAAGAGACATAAATATTGCAAAAAAAAAAAAACCCCAAACTAGCCTGTGATTCTCTATTTAGAAAATCCATGAAAATTATCTGAAAAATGGTGAGAATGTATTTAAATATCTGCACACAAAATTAACATTTAAAAATTCAGTAGAATTCTTAACTATTAAATAGATAACAGATTGATGAAAAAATGAGTAGTGAGAAATAGGACATGATAAAAGTAGTAGCTCGAATCAGTAGAGAAAGAATAAAATACTCATAAAATTATTTGGTGAGCACATTTTTTTTAATTTAGGAAATTCACATCTAATAAAATAGAAGAAAATCTGCTAGGTATATAACTAAGAAATTCTTGATAAAAGATATATAAGTGACTAAGAAGAATATTTAAAATTTAAATGTCAGTAAACACATTTTAAAATCTGTAATATTAAAATTATTATTTCTCTCATTGGGAAATATAAATGATAACAGCAATTAAATTTTTTGTCATTCAGGTGGGCAAAAATAACTTTTAAAATGATTCTATCCTGTGTTTGTGAGAATAGTGGGGACCACACTGGGATATATTTATGTGTTAATGAAGAGTTAAAAAAAAATAGTTTGGAGGAATTTGGCACCATCTTCCCAAGTCGAAAATACATAAAACATTTACGCAGGTGTTCCATTTTTAAGAATCTCTCACACAGAAACATTCTCATATAAAATAATGTGTATACATATGTATGACCAGGTCACTTTGTGGTACAGCAGAGATTGGCACAACATTGTAAATCAACACTAATTTTTAAAAATGCAAAAAAAAAAAATACCTGCAAAAGAAGAGAAACATTCTTACATAAGCACAGAAATCTATTGCAAAATATTAACTGAATAATTGTTTTTAATGGCAAAAATATGTTTAAAATAGCCTAGACAGTAATCATAAGGAAAATTTGAAATTTTTGTGCACATAGCCATGACTATGTGATTGTTAGAAGAATGATGTATGCATTATCATGGAAAAAGCTTCAAGACATCATAAGTAAAAACAGCAAATCACAAGGAAACATCAAGTGATACAGTTTATGTGAATTTTAAAACAGAACTAAAGGGTTGGAAACTTCTGTAAGAGGAGTGGGAGTTAGAAAGAGATTTTTACTTCTGCATGTTCTATGTTTTCCAATAAGATTTATCACCCATTATATTACTTCAGAAATTGTTTAATAGAAAAGTAGTCTTAGTTTCCTAAAATCATTAGATGCTATTATGAGAGTTTTTTTAAAAAAATATTGCCAACTGTGGGCTTTGTTTCTCTCTGTATTTATCTAAATGGGAATACGGCATTTGAATTCTGCCTCAGTTCCTGTTGATTTGACAGAATAGAAGGAAAATATGCCTTATGAGATCTACCAACTTGACTCTCTTTTCTGAGAGCCCTTATTCAGCCCTATCAGCCCTTATTCGCATTCTCATATCCTAAGAGATCCCTACCCTAATTTACTCTCTTGACAAATTAAAGCATTTATCAAGCAGCAAGAATGAACATTTATATCCATGTGACCTATGTGCCATTTCTCTGAGAATTTCCAGATAAGCCAGATTAGAGAGGGATGCTTTTACTTTATTATGGGGTAGAGAGAGATGGTAATAGACCTCACTGAAGAGGTCTTCCTTGGCCTTCTTGGCACCAGCTGTGAAGACATTGCTTATAAAACCAATTTAGGTGCATGTCCACTAGCCTTTCCCTTTCTTTTTCTTTTTTATTTCTGTCATTTTTTTAGCCATTAAAAATGAAACCCAAACAACTTTATAGGCCAGATCTGACTGAGTATGGCTTGTGGCAAAGCATAAAAAGAAGGAGGAGGGGGGAAAGCCAAACAAAAGAGTAAAATTGTGTTACGAATGTTTGGATATAGTTTTAAAAATAAATCAAATAGGTATTTACACTTTAAAGAGTGCAATGAGTGTTTCTTTACTGTAAAACCTTCATAGCAGATCAATACCATTTACACCACTCACTCACAGCAAGCAGTAAATGTCTTTCACCTCACCTGTCTCTAACCATTTAACATTGTTCAAAAATGGCTAGAAACATCAATTGGGGTGATTTCTCCTAACCTGAAAATGGACCAATTAGTCTTTATGACATTCATTGCGAGAAACAGGACCTAGAGAAGGAACCAGGAAGGGGGAAAAAAATCACACAATGAAAATAAATGTATTAGTTTCCCAAGTTGATGAAAGTTAAGTTGGATTTCAAGGATCAACAAAACAGGTTGAAACAGAGAAAGAAAATTCTGCTCTTGGACTGTATAGCTAATTTGTTTGATACAATTATACTACGGATTGCCTAAAATATTGATTATGCTGTAAGTATATCAAGTTAAACAATAACTGTGAACCTCCAGCCCTGGACATTTGTCATGTCAAATCTCCTAAGCAGCAGTGGAAATTGGTGATCAATGCCATTTTAAAAGGAACAGATATTCATTATTAATAAACATGGCAAGGCTGAAATGAGGTAATTAAGTAGAAATAAATTAAGTTCTACTCTATTCCAAGGGAAAAACCTGCCAGGATTGATTGCTGCATTCATTTAATTAATGTTCTAGTGCAATTCAGAAATAGAAAGACTCCAGAGTGGCACATGCTGTATAACATTCCAAAAAGGGAATGGGGATATTTGAGGAGGAAAAAAATGCTTTTTTTTGTCAAGTATCCTAATACCTTACATTAATTGCTTAATTCTAGCAATATGATGTTTGAGTGCATTCTATCATCTAGAACCCCAAAGCCATTTCTGTATAGAACCTCACTAAAGGAAGGAATAAAACTTGAAGTTCTGTTCTGGGTAAACTATGGCTAAGTGAATGCCTCTATTAGTTTGTGAATGTGTCCAGTTTTCCCAGTGGGAAAGGTGCTGAGTACTCCCTTGGCAACTTGGCATCACCTCTTATCCTTCAGAATTCACCACTGCACTGCAGCTGGGAATGACATTTCCTAGAGTCTTCATCCCCTTCTTGTTCCAGGTTCCAGTCAGCCAATAAGAAGAGTTGAAAGGTGTTAGGAAAAGAGAGGCCAGTATTCTGCAGGTGGATTTGTGAGATTAAAGCAGATTTCCAATTAGTCCTCCTTGAAAGTCATCCGTTTTACTCTTGTGGATTAGAAAGAAAATTTCCAAGAGATTCTTAAGATCTGCCATGGTTTATATATGAGCTGTTGAGAATCATCTGCTTCAGGACTAAGATAATTTCTGGTACTCCCTGACCTTTACTGCCCTGTGTTTTCCAATAATTGGCATGCCTAATTTCCTTTGTTAAAACTCTTCACACTTGGAATACATAAAGTTTCTTCTATGTTCCTTTTCAAACTCCCCTGGCTGGTGTATCATTGTTGAAATCATCTTTGGATCTTTGGGCTGGATATTTTTCCCAATACTGACGTATCCAGGGCTGAGCATTCTTTTGGAAGCAAAGCTAGAATTACAAATACCGGAAATGTTCCAAGTCTCTTGTCTTGGTGACTCTGATATGATAGGACATTAATCTTGTGATTCATAAGGATCATATGATACCAAAAAACATGATTATCTTTGCTGTATATCAGAGTTCCCTGGGTCTTGGGTAAGGGACAGAGAGCTTCAAGGGTCAGTGATATTCTCAGAGGAGATGCAACATATTATTTAAGAAGAAGGCTGAGGATATGGAGAGTGGGCTTTCCATGTCACAAAGATTCTAGGGTGACAGAAGAAAGATGAGAGGAGAAGAGTGAACATGTGGGTCAGAGGAAAGGAAAAACATGTAAAGAAATGAGAATAAGAGGTAGCAATGGGATGTAAACATAAAATAGCTCATACAAAATGTAGCCACTAAAAATCAGTATGGTGATATGCTTCTGTTAAAGTCATCTTACTAAACGAAATGCTAGTCAGATTTTATTTATTTATTCAGGAAATATTGAGCATTTTCTATGTTATAGTAACTGAGTGAAATGGAAGTTTTATAAAGTAAAACACAGCAGTTATCATTCTTTTGGAAAGTGTTTTCCAGAGTGAGGGATTATAAAGAACAGCTAATGTAATTCCAGCTGGATTGTACCAATTCAACTGAACCTAGAGAGCATTTCCTGTTACAAAGGAAAAATTTTAGAACATTCAGCATCCAAACACTCTGGATATTTTCAAAGTTCTTACACATTCCTGCTGATCATCTGTGTTGCCCACTATGTCAAAATTGAATATATTAACACTCTTGGTTGCAAACGATGGAACCAACTCAATTTAGGTTAAGAATAAAAGGGAAATTTTTGGTCATCTACTGAATGTTATAGGTTGAACTTTCCAGACACAGATACTGAAATAAAATTTGGAATAAATTCTATTGTAATTTCTTAGGGATCCAAACCTGTGGAAGCAAGGAAGTAATAGCAGAAAGGGTTAGAAAGAGAAGTTGTAGTGTGATATAGACCTGACAAAACCTTGGTTGAACTCATAATGAAGAGTGGAACATATATATACAATATGAAGAGTGGAGCATATATATACATATGTATATATAAATATATACATATATGTATATATAAATATATAAATATATACAAATATATAAAAATATATACATATAGAAATATATACAAATATATAAATATATACATATATATTTATGTATATTTATATAAATATACATAAATATATATATGATCTATCAGAACTTTCCTGTAGTGGGTATAAATGACTAAGATTGTGTCCACCCACTATGATCAGAAGTGGTTATGGGCCATCCTAGAAGGGGCATACTTTTGGGTAAGGCAGCTATCTGGAGCCAAGTCAGATCCTGAAGGAGCAAATTGCATTCTCAAAAGTTAGGGAAACAAGTCCTAACTTGAAGGGGGATCTGAGTGGCACATCTTTATGTCCATCACACTAAATTACCATGTGTTGTCCAAGAAAAAGGAGAATAGTCTGGTCTTCTGGAAGGTTGGTTACCAGGGCAACTCTGGACTATAGAAGTGGCATTTTGTGGTCTTGTTTCTACATTTCTGCTTTTAACTTTATTGGGCTTCCAATCTCTAATCCTTTTATTTTCCAATTCCAATTCCCACAGAGACTTTGGCTCAGATTTGATCAGATAATCAGCTCCAGGCCAATTCTTTGCAGCCAAGTTCTTGTAGTTCAAACAAGGCTTCTAGGACCCTGTGAGTAAATAAGTAGTAGTGTTGGTGGCGACTGAATTCTTGGGAAAGGGAGAATGTCTCATGGATTGGGGAGACTCTCAAAAAGTAATCATGTAATTAGTAATCACTGCAAGTGTTCTGTGATTAAGTCTCTTATGTATCACTTATGTTGGTGACTACAATCAATGACTACAATCAACCAATGCCCTAGGATCTTTGCTGAAGGGAAGATAAGCTTGCTCTTGCCCAAGCTTAACAAAAGGCATTGGTCATATCTCTCACCCAATAATTTCAGTTTAGAATTTTGGTTACCAGTGTATATTACCAGCATGCATAATTTGGAATTTTGGTTACCAGTGAATATTTCCTGGTATAGATTCTAGGACAAGGTGTTTGTTGAGATTCTAGGCATGACAATACATTTTTATGATGAATCACTGTGAACAGTCCCTAGAACACAATGCAAGGTATCCACAATGATACCTAAGTAAGGCTAGAGAGAGGAAGAGAAATGTGAGCTGGGAACTGAGCCTGTCATATTCTTTCATGATTGCTTCAGACATTCATCACAGAAATCTAAGATGTGACTATTCCAAAAACAAAGGAAGAGCTACAAGGCGTCTTCAAGCTACTCAGTTTCTAAAATATTTTATGTACATGAAAGGCTATAATTACTGAAAAAATTCCTGTCCTATCATATAATGGCAACAAATTTTTCAGGAGAAATGGAGAAAAATGAAGTTTATGTAGTATTTGAAGTCTAAGTCTTAGCTAGAGCATTATGATGAATAGAAATACTGTCTTTTTTTTTTTTTTTTTAAACCATGGATACTTCACTTTATAGTGTTGAGGGTATGCTTCCCTACAAAAAGCCAGATGATAGAGATATACCACTTGTTTTCTCCTCAAAAACAGTGTTATTTATATCATAAGAATATGCAAAATCCTATCAATTGAAAGTTATTACCTCCAGGTAGTAATGTAGATTAAATACTTTGATGGTTACTCCTTTTATAAAACTACCAGATTTGGACAAAGTAGGATTTTCAATGAATTGCTAGAGCTAAATAAGAAAAATAACCAAGTGACTAAAATAAGTGAGATTAACAGAGCTAGTAGTAATCTTTCCATGCTTGTACAGAAAAGGCTGAAATTTGCCAACTGCAAATATCAATATTGCAATGAGGAGTAAAGTGGAGGGCATAAGGAGAAGACTGATTGGGGCAACAAAAGATAGAAAGTTAAATCTGAAAATCCTATCTTAATCCTGGATCCTATGGGGCTAGAATGTTTCCACAGTGTGAATAGCTGGCAGACATGTTTTACCACCAACTTAAAAAGGCTAGATTTTTTACAAGATAATTGGTCAGTTGGCCACAGGACTAGGTGATCATTTTTCTGTTTTCTGTATCCAGATGAATAAAGTAAATTATATAGATTATATAGCTACAACCAATCATTTTAAAAAGATTTGAAAAGAAAGCAAAATGCAAAGGCAGTGAATGTAAGTGATGTATCTATCATGAAAGGAAAGTTTACTGTGTTGTGTAAGAACAAAAAAGTGTAAGAAATCAAGAGAGAATGTGGATTCCATATAGTGATGACATATTTTGGCTGGTATTAAGCTATTGTCCCTCAGCTTCAAATCCACCCTTTTCTCCTCTGCTTTGGTGATGCTAGGGCTGAAACTCTGAAAGCCACATTTCTCCTTTGCCAGCTGGGTCCTTGTTAGAGCTTACCAATAAAGAATGTAGAGGGACACTATCAGATAGGAGAAGAAAGAAGAAACTTGTTGCTTACTGTTTGCTTTATGGACATTCCAGTAGAAGTGTTTGATAATAACAGTGTTTCCGGCATCAGAAGCAAGTCTTACTATGCTCCTCAAAGGCATCAACATGAGCCAGCCACACATCTTGCTCAGAGATCTTAGTCCCAAATCTGTAGGACCTCTCCTGCAAACTCAGCCTCTCTATCACTTAAAGGAGTAACACTTAAATGAGATTTGATTCCCAGCTACACAGAATTGATCCTCTAAGCTTCTAAGTTTTAATTATTACAAACTCTTCCCTTTCATGCCTCTACCTGTAGGGTGTGGTAGCTGCTTCCTGCAAGTGACACTCTCATATGACTTTTACTAACACATTTTATTCCATTTTTTTTTTTTGGTTGTGCTCACAGTGTACAGAAATTCCCAGAGTAGAGATCGAACCCTCACCACAATAGCGACCCAAGCCACAGCAGTGAATCCTTAACCACTAGGCCACCAGCGAACTCCTATTATTCCATTTTTATCTATTCAATTCCTTGTTATTTAATTAATGATCCTTTATATCAAATCCTGTCTATTGTCTGTTGAAATAACTGGTGTGGTTTCTGTCTCCTGACTAGATCCTGACAAATACATATGTGAAAATATTTTTTAAACGAACTACTGTCATCTTTATGAAAAGGTAATCTAACATGGCAAAGATCAAGCAATTTGAGGCAAGAAATGATAAAGTGTTGAGCATGCAAAGATGAGAAGGGAGTCATAGGTTTTCTTGCTTTCTGGTTTGTAAGATATGAAAAAACAAGGTATCAGCCTATGCTCCCCTAGCAACCTGAAATTAAAACTGCAATCTTGATTTTAATGACCTCACCACTAAAAATCAATCAGCAGTTGAGATCAAATGTTGAAACAACCACCAACAACAACAAAAAATAAAACAAAGCAAAACAAAACACCAAGCTACCATCACTAAAACACAAATTCTGTCTTCTTTCAAGCTGATACTTCCATTTTCTAACTATTTAAAAATGAAACTGCAGTAAGCAGAAGCAATTGCTTTATATTCAGTGCACTTAAATGAATGTTTTATATAAAGGGAAATGAACTTCATATAGTTTTTTTCTATACATTGTATTAAGCATGAGGTTTCAGTTATGCACCACATAGTAAGACAAATGCACACAGAGAATATTAGGACTGAAGCAATGACTGTTTCATTTCTAAGAACTTATCAGTATGATGTTGTTTCATTCTACTCCATATGGAGAAAGAGTTTTATGCTTACGGGGAGAAGTGAGCATAGAATAAGGTGTCAGTTCAGACTGTCTTGAAAAGCCCAAGATACTGAGTTAGTCATCACTGCAGTAAGCTTCAAATGCTAAAGACATCAGACTTTACACTTAGAAAAAATGTTACAGGACATATGACATATTTTCAGGGCTGATGGCATAGGTAGGAGTGTCTCAGGGTAATTCTTGTGCTGGTGTAGGCTGGTAGGCTGTCCAAATTGTAAAAAGATTTATATGTGTGTGTGTGTGTGTGTCTGTGTGATTTATATATAAAAATCATATATTATTATAAAAAAGATTTATATATAAATACATTTATATATGTGTGTGTATTTATATATAGACATACACATATATACTACTGGGTTCATTTTACTGATAAAGGTTTCTTTCTCCTGTATTTTTGTCTTCATGTTCTGGCAACTGACAGGTAAAACTTAGAAGGCATCCAGGGAAAAAGGAGTTTTTAGTTCATAGATGAAATGAGGTTAAGCAGAGAGAAAGAAAACAAAGTAACTTTAATAATAAGAAAAGTGAATGGTTGTTGCTATGGATGCCATTGAAATTCTAAGAAATATTATTTAAATAAATTAGATTTTCAGCACTAGAAATATGAAACCAAAAATGCAAATGTCAGGGCACTACCTATTGCTGTTCAATTGGTTTTTAAGGAACTCCTGAGTGGGGAGTTCCCACTGCAGAACAGTGGTTTAAGGATCTAGCATTGTGGCAACTGTGGCATAAATCACAGCTGCGGCTTAGATTCGATCCCTGGCTGGGGAACTTTCCAATGTCACAGGGCCAGCTGAAAATAAAAAAATAAAAGAACTCCTGGGTGGTAGTTGAGGCTGTTCTAGAAGAGGATCAGTATTGACCTCTATCATTACACAGGCATTATAATGACACTGTCCCTTGTCCTGGTGCCAGAGATACATTTCTGGCTCTGGAGAAAACCACCTGAATTTTCAAGTGCAAACACTGGTGTCTTTCAAAATAGTGGACCTACTTGGCAGAAAAATTACCTATTCACTTGATTCACAGAAAAGAAGTCAGATTTGCTCTGACACAAACATCTTTAGTGAATAAAAGAGGAAAAGCAAATAACTTGATAGACATTTTAGTAAGTCCACAGATTTATGATGGCCATATTTTTCCATGTGATGGTCTGCTATGGTCTACATGTTTGTTATTCCCTCACCCCACCCCAAATGCAATTCTAATGCTCAATATGATGGTTTTAGAAGGTAGGGCCCTTGGAAAGTGATTAGGTCATGAAGGTGGAGCCCTCAGGATGGGATTAGGGCTCTGGGAGATCCCACAGAGCTCCCTAACCCTTTCCATCATGTGAGGATACAATGAGATGTCTGGAACCCAGACAAGGGCCCTCATCCAACCATGAATTGTAAGAAACAGACATCTGTTGTTTATACTCTACATAGACTATGGTATTTTCTTACAGCAGCCCTGACAGACTAAGACATTTTTCTTTTTTCAATAATTTTGAACAAGTTTAACAGAAGGTTGTTGGGTGTGTTTTTGTTTAAGGTGTGAGAAAATAATATCAGTGTCTTTTAAGGTTTTGAAACTATGGATAAGGATTTTCGTATGATGTTCAGATGATGTTACTATAATAAGCCATCAATCTTCATTCATCTCTTTGACATATATTTGAACACCTACTATATACCAGACTAGGCTTGGTGCTGGGGCTATAGAGATAAAAGACTGCCTTGAAGAATTTTAGTTTAGTATGGATATTTAAAAAAAATCTAATCCTAGCAATGATATAAGGTAACAATGGCCATGAAAGAGGAAAGCACATTATGCTGTGAGAATGGAATATGTGGGTGTTAGAATGAGTGGGGGCGGAGAGAAGATTTAATAATGAAAGAGTTTCTGGGTTGGGGAAGTGTTTGAATAAAAGAGTAGAAGATGGGAGATGAGACAGAGACATAAATGAGCAATAAGTAGGATTAAGAAGGTACTCTCAGTTTTACCCACTCTGCTTTCCTGGTTCTGTGCTTTGTGGATGCCATTCGCAGCTTCCCTATATCCTTTTCCTTCTTACTCTCAGGCTTATTCTTCCTTAAAATAAGACATCAATTTTTTATTCACCAGAGAGCCACACCCCTTTCCCAGACAAGTAAAGTCCTTAGGGGAATGGCAAGATGCTGTTTGTAAGGGTGGTTCATTTTGAAGTATTTTACAGGATTTTCTCGAGTTTCTTTGAAGAAAGTTGCACTAGAAATAGAGGCATATCCTTAGGTACAGTGAATGCACTTCTAGGAATATATCCTATATAAATTAGGATACACAGATTTTATACATACACAGATACACACACATAGAGCCATGCATAAATATGTGTATATGCCTACTGAAGAAGATTTTGGTCCTGGTTCCTCTGTATTTCCCCGATCCCCACTCTCTATTAGTATCATCCTTTACTAGAATGATTCTTTGGTTTTTAGTGGTAAAAAATATGGAGGTTAAGAGAAATGGGAAGAAGAATAAGAAACATAGAAACCAGAATAGAGGAAGTACCATAGAAAGGAGTTTTGAAGAACTCTCATTTTTATAAAAAAAATAAACTATGTATCTACTTATGTAGATCTGAGGATATGTCTCGTGAATTTGTAGAGTTTATTTAGAATATATATGTGTGTGTGCAATGCTAACCTTTATTCTGAGGAATGGAATTGGTATAAGTAGTGAATTTTTACATTTACTTAATATTCTTTTTGAAATACACATGTGTTAACTTGGTAATTTGACAAAACCAATAAATATTTTTAAAAGAAAGGGCACAGATTCACAGTACTTAAAAAGAAAATCCATTCATTTTTTCTCCTCAAAAAATCATAGATGCCTAGAGCTGAGAGAGCCCAAGAGACCACCTATCCCAGAGAGGGGCTGTGTCTAGCCCATTCAGCAGATGGTTGCGTATTCTTCTCTTTATGTTCTCCGAGAATGGAGAGATTCCCATGGTAGCCTATTCTTGGGTTCAATTATCCTTCCTCTCTTGAAATTTCCACTTCTGAAGAAACCTATTCCCAAAGCTAAGAGATAATGTTAGTAAAGGATTATTTTCAGTTATGATTCTAAAGCATACGGGTTGAATGATGACAGGTAAATTTTTCAAATACCTGAAAATTTTGTGCTGAACAGAAATTATCTGTTGAATGACTTCTGAGTGACCCTGTATAGGTCAAAGCACCTGAGATATTAGCATGTCTTAGAGGGAAGAATCCAGGAAACTGGACAGATTTCTCACTATGACTTAAAGAAAGAGGTCTCCAGAGGTCTTGACTTAGTTCTATCATATTCTGGATGCCTGATTATTCTAGCATCTCACAGAGGGATTAAAACCAGATGCTGATTCTAAACTAAGAAAATTTCACAGATAAATAATTTTAAATATTCAGAATCCTATAACTTCAGAAAGAAATGAGAAAACTCATCAAATTCCTTAAGGCTAACTTCTTGGGTCTTTTTCTACTTTCCTCTATATCTAGAAAATATTAAGAGCATTTTCCTCCTAGAACATAAATACTAAAGAAAGCCATTTCTAGCAGATATGTTGCTATGTCCAAGAAAGAAGTAATGGTTTAAAGATGAAGAGAAATCTCAAACAATAGTAAACTCACCATTTTAGAGTTGATCTTGATTAAGGTTATACCCATTCTGATGCCAGTCCTCTTTTTAGTTACTCTCATTAAAACGGCAGTGTCTGAGATGTCTTTTTGAACTATTCATTTTGTAGCAAATAAAAACTCCTCTCAATCATGTGGCTTCAGGAGTTATAAGTCACATACATGCTAGAGAATAAGTTATTTGCTAATATGTATGAAGACTGGAAAGAATTTCAGCAGGCTTACTATTGACTGGCTTGCTTACTAGCTCCCTTCCTCCCTAGAAACCTAACTTATATCCACATACTTTAGATAAATATGCCAAATCTAAGCTGCATGCAAACTTTTCATCATTGAAAACTCAGAAGAGTTAGCTATTTTTAATTTAATTTTCAGGTTAAATGACTTCAATGCTTACTTAAGGAGATACATTACATGTTAACTTTTATTAGTTTAAGAAAACACATTTATTCTAAAAACTAATTGTCCTATTAGGAATAGAGTTCAGTATTACATATTTCATAGGATGAAATGAAAACTACATAATATTGTTTTGTATTCTGGAAGAAAAATAAAGACATAGGCTTTTAAATTGACACTTAAAGCTGGAGGCCTAGGAAGTTGCAGCCTCAATTTTTTGCATATTCAGTCATTATATTCCAGGCAGTAGGTGGATGGTGAGGTCAAATGATTAGCCACTAAAGCCTTAGACGTGTTAATGAGGAAGAATTACTAAAATCTCTATCACTTTTTATTTCATGTAAAACAACTCTCCTTTTTGTTCATTCACTAGCCCAGAGGTCCGACACAGGCGCAGGAGGAGAATTTTGTCCTTCAGAGGGATATGTGGCAGTATCTGGAGACTTTTTTTTTTTTGTCTTCAGAATTTTAGGGTGATAGGTGCTACTTGCACATATTAGATAGAGGTCAGGGATGATACTGAACATCTTACTATGCATGCGACAGCCCCCCACAACAAAGAATCCAGCCCCAAACATCAACAATACTGAGGTTGAAAAATCATGCATTTCCATTAACCTTTCTATTCCTTGGAAAATCCAAGGCCTTTCCATTTATTATTCCCTATGCATGGAAGGCTCACTCCCCAGACCTCCCTGCTGCTCAGAGCCTCTCCTCTTCTCTGCTTAAGTGTTACCCTTCAATGCATCCTCATGCCAGCTTCCACACACTAATCCCCCATTCCTGCCACTCTCTACTACATCTCTTTCTTTGGTTTTCTTCATGGCATATACTATTTATTACACCTCTGTTTCTGCTGTGAAAAGAGCCATGTTTGCCCAGTGTTTGTAATAAGAGTAAATATATACCTATTTATGTCCATTCATATTCACACCTGGAATTATTTAGTTAAGCCTTTATCTAGGAGTCATTCTTACAGCCAATATTTACTGTGCACTTGCTATGGGGTAGACACTCTTCTGAGTTTTGCATAGATTATCTCATTTAATCCTCACAACAACTCAACCAGGTAAGTATTCTAACAATTTCTGTTTTGTTGAGGAATCTGAGATGACATAGGAAGATTACATAGTTAGCATGTGAACAGGCAGAAAGTCCATCTTGGGAATGACTGTGCTCTGAACCAGGAAGACTACTCAAGCTCCTTCATTATTAAATATGAGCCAAACTTCATTTAAGAGATATAGCTGGTTTTCCACATTTTTCCATGTGGGTATCCCAAATCATAATTTTATTCAATTCATTTTAATTCAAGAAAAATTTATTGACCATCTTCCAAGTGTCAACATCATGAATACTACTCAGCTACTAAGCACCCAAAGATGAAGAATCTCTCCTGGTAATAACCAGAGGGACCTCAATTGTTATCTGGAAAATGATAATCCATAATGCTGGGTGGTCTCAGAGTTCTCTTGCAATGTGAAAAGTTGAACAAACAGAACTCTCCTGCTCTTTCATTTTATCTTAATGCCATTAACATATACAAAACACACATATTGTATATGGTTAGTAAAACAGTTTATATAGAATGGACCAATCTAAAATGCTGAAAGAGCAGAGTTTGCACTTAAAAGTGCTGCCCACGTCTTGGGTTCCTCACATGCTTTTTAAATTATGAAAATTCTCTGTTAATCTTTTATAAATACAGTTCACAATTATATTGAATAAACCCACAGGCTGTTATTTGGAAACATTAAACAGGCACATGAACAAATTCACAGCAGGGTAACAATTTTCTCTTTCTTTTAACCTCTTGCAAACGCCAACTCGCCATTCCCCAAATTGCTCTTTGGAGAAAATAAAGGCTATACAGTTTTAAAACACACTGTCTCTGAACTCCTAAGTGTGCTATCAGGAGCGGAGGATCTTGGCTTTCTCGGTTATTTGTTTTCCCATTACAAGATAACCTGCTTGAAAGGTCTCTGTCTTCAGCCCGAGAACCCAGGTGTGCAGGAAAGATCAAACTATTTTCCTGACCACATGGAAAATCTTCCAAAAAGAGAAAAGGAAAAAAAATGCATGTGACCATCCTATTCTATATCAAGGACTCCTGGCAGTCATAAAGCATTTGAACCCAGTATTTACCAAACTTATTTTCTCTTTCTCATTTCAAACAAATGAGACACACAGTTGTAGAATCTCACACATGGACCTTGTTACTAAGGTTATTCCTAATCTATAGTCCTTCTTCCTGCTTCAAGGGACAAACCATACTATACATTTTGTCGTCTTAAAATTCTTCTGATGATATATTGCTTTAATGTATCTTTATTGCACACCCTTTTGCCCATATAAAATCGAATAGCTCTCATTACCAGAAGGGTGATTTTTTTCTTTAGTCAAGATGAAATTCTTCTATTTAATGTAGTCTTTCTGTCTTGGGAGAAGACTGAGAACTATAACAAACTCTCTTAACAAAGGAGCTCCAGTTAATAGCAGTGGATATTTGTGTAGTACTTTAGATGTTTACAGAGGACCTTCACATACATGGTCTTATTTGTGAGTCAAAACATCTCGTCTCAGTGTAGACATGAGGCAACTGATACCCACAGAGGAAACAGCCATGTGGCTAGTATGCAACAGAAATAGAATTCAACTTGTAATTTCTGTCTTTTTCTCTTGAAGAAAATGGAATTTTCCTTTGTTTACATGGGTAATATTATGACACCATGTTCTCATTTTCTAGGGTTCTTTCTGAAATTTCACCAAATATTTCTTTTTTTTTTTTCATGGCCACACCTGTGGCATATGGAAGTTTCCGGGCTAGGGGTTGAATAGGAGCTGCAGCTGCCATCCAGTACCATAGCCACAGCAACACTGGGTCCAGGCTGCATCTGCGGCCTGTGCCTCAGCTTGTGGCAATGGTGGATCCTTAACCCCCTGAGTGAGGCAAGGGGTTGAACCTGCATCCTCACGGATACTATGTCAGGTTCTTAAACCACTGAAGCACAATGAGAACTCCCCATATTTCTTAAATACTGCAGAGATGATTCAGGATATTGCTGAGGATAATGGGTGATGAAATGCTACATTTATACTGCTCAGTGTGTGTGTGTGTGTGTGTGTGTGTGTGTGTGTTGGGGGGGGCTAGTTCATAGTGCATTAGTGGTATAAAATGACACTTTGTAATAATGACCATTTTCTGCTATTATTTAGTCATCTAGGCTTGGCAAAGCACTCACTTTTGGGACTCCAGGTGCTCATCTAAGAAGCGAAGAGGGGAATACATAGGCATTAATTGTGGGATGTGAGAGCAGACTCCTAGACTATTATGGCCAAATTTTGGGGCCTGAATATCAATCTATAAGGACCTGTTGAATTTCAATAAATGTGATCTTGCCTCTGAGGAAAAAGAAGCCTGGAGAAAGAGAAAAATTTGACCAAAGTTACACATCAAGAAGACTACAGGATTCTGACTCTTGGTTCTTGGTTTGTATCCTACAGTCATACTATGTGATCTCTAAGTGCATTTCTCCCATTGAAAAGCCTATGAATGTTAGTTTTTTCCTGTCTAGCTAACCATTCTCTAAATTGCATTTTGCATCCTATTGCTCTTCTTAAATATCTTGCCCATTACTTATCTGCAATGAACTTTCAAATGCTTATTCAGATTACAACTTTATGTTGATGTATACATTTTTTTTTTAAATTTCCAAGGTGCAGTCATTTATCCCTACTTAGAACAATAGACATTGCTACTTCCCCAGAGACAAGACAGATATACCATAAAGCCCTATTTAAATTACTTAGAAGTTTATTATGAGAGGAGACCTAACAAAATATTTACGAGAGCAGGCTTATCACAATTTCCAGTTTTATCAGAGATTTAATCAATAGCAACATGCTGCCTTTTCCAACTCATTCATTCATATGTTCAACCATGCAGTTCACTGTTTAAAAGACCAGTTCATACTTACCACTTTCCTTCAATTTAACTTTAGACAAATAATACATGTAAAACAATCTGCATAACAGAAGGTTTCATGGAAACTGCTCATTAAATATTGACATTTATGAATAAATGACAAATATATTTATAAGGCATCATCTATAAGAATGATGCTGTGCTATGCACTTAGGTCACAATTGTGGACAATATTTATTTTCTGCCCTGGAGGGACTCACAGTCTAGCAGTGAAGACAGATACGGAGTCATGCGGTTTTATCAAAGAGATATAAACCCTATGATAAAGGTTGTACCAGGACCCATGGTGACATAAAGATGTGACCATCTTAACTTTGGAGCAGTCAGAGAAGTTATGAAGGTAGAGCATTCTGGTCAGATAGAGAGGAAAGAAGCTATGATCAAAGAGCAATGAGAGGCCAGAGCATGGGACACATATAAGGAACTGTTGGGGCATCAAACTGGAACTAGCGTTTTGGGACTAGATTGTGAGGGCCTTGAGGGCCATGTTAATAAGGAGTTTGGACTTTTATTTTGGATAAGAGTAAATCCATTAAATAAAGAAGCAATATAAATGTGTTTTTTGGAAAGATTACACACATAAAGTGCATTGTAAATTGCAAGTAAAAGTAAGGTAACAAGAAAACCAGTTCAGTGACTTTTGTGTTGACTCAAACTGACAAGAAACATAAAGTTTGCTGTGATCACCATTTATGCTCCAGGTTAAAGACCTCTGCAAATACATCCAAAGTAGGAGAGCGTCACAAAATATGCACTAAGTATGCTTTAATTTAAGATGGCTTTGATGGTGGTAAAAGTAAAAAGCTAAGATTATGTGGATTTTTTTTTCAATGAAAAGACCAAATTGGATGTTTTAACTTCCTCAACTACTTGCTGGACTCCTCTAGCTACAGCTCTGATTAGACCCCTAGCCTGAGAACTTCCATATGCCATGGGTGCAGCCCTAAAAAGACCAAAAAAAAAAAAAAAAAAAAAAAAACCAAGACAAAAATAAATAAATAAATAAAAGGTAAAAATCTGTGGACCTACTCCTTTCTTAATGACCATCTCTCACCTCTTTCCCAGGCTAGGTTAGGTTCTTCTTCCTGATATTCCTACAGTGCCTGAGTTTATCTCAATTTAGCCATTATCGTGCCAGTATTAGTATTTAGAATGGCCTTTTCACTGGTTTCCATTCCTATCCAAGGCACAGGAGGATGAGGGCAGGAACTGCCTGCTGTTTCTCACTCTGTTCCCATGATCCCTGCCCCCAGCACACAGAGGTGCTCCGAAAATGAGGGAATAAGTGGAGGAAAAAAGTCTTGGATGTGAAGATGGATGAAAGAATCATGCCTAATATAGGTCCTGAAATACAATAATATATTTTCTCCTCCTTTGAAAAAATGTATGCATTTTCCATCCCTCTATGAACAGCAGAGACATTCTGGGTTTACACTGCAGGCTCAGTCTCAAGTACAATGAAAATCACATGGTATTTCTGGAGTCAGTTATTTCTGTGTTCAGATTCTGCCTTGAACTGATATTATTAGTTAATTCTGAGACTCAGTTTTCTCATCCTCAATGTAGATAAAAAGTGATTGCATCAAAGGATTGATAAAGGATTGAATTAGATAACATGTTAGATGATATGGTGATACATGATCTATACATGGTAGCTGTTATTATTAGGCACTTAATACTTTCTAAAAGCCAAAATGCTTAAAAAGCTTAAAAACCACTAATAGACTACAATCACTGGTGCATCCTTCTGAGCAATGAGAAAACCTCACCAGTGAGAACAGAGGTTTTCATGAGAGAGTAACTTTCTTCTATCAAAATTGCTTCATAGTTACCCCATAAGCCAAATAACTGAAAAAAGAAAATATTTCTCAGCAAGGCACTGACCACCTGGAACTTCTAAGTTGGAACTATCCAGAATAGAATTCTGTACTTGAGAAGGTAAAGTTTTAAGAAAATGATGAATGAATCTGCAATATCAGAATGGGGTAAAATTTAACATTTCATATATTAGTTCCTTGACTAGAAAAATAATTGCAAAGAGCTATTTTGAGCTTAGTGAAATTCCTTAATGGGTGAATACTTCATTAATTATAGCAGCATCAATGAATATTTGGAAAATAATAAGGAGTTTATTCTGTCTATAACTAGTTTTATGTAGGATATTTATATGGAATTACAGATTCTACAATATCCAAGAATCTCTTAGGCTCGTCTACTGATAAGCTGGGAACAAGTGATGTGAATTAAGTAAATTAGTGAAAGAATTCAGGACACATTTAAAATGTAAATATCCATTTTTTTGTACATGCATCAAATATTTTATTTAAGGGAACTTTTGTTATATAATCTGAAAGAGGACAAAATAGTAAAAAGACCATTTGAATATATTTCCTTTCTTTCTTTTTTTTTTGTCTTTTTGTCTTTTTTTGTTGTTGTTGTTGTTGTTGCTATTTCTTGGGCCGCTCCTGCGGCATATGGAGGTTCCCAGGCTAGGGGTTGAATCGGAGCTGTAGCCACCGGCCTACACCAGAGCCACAGTAACGCGGGATCCGAGCCGCGTCTGCAACCTACACCACAGCTCACGGCAACGCCGGATCATTAACCCACTGAGCAAGGGCAGGGACCGGTTCGAACCCACAACCTCATGGTTCCTAGTCGGATTCGTTAACCACTGCGCCACGACGGGAACTCCATATTTCCTTTCTTGAACTGTTCTTAGTTTATCCCATGCATTATACAATACTCCAGATTTTTAATGAATTTCTCCATGTAATTTCACATATATATGTGCATACATATATATTTCATAATTTTGTATGTAAAACTAGCTTATTCATTATGTTCTCACTTCAGCAACAAGGTTGAAAGCTCTTTGTGGGTAGAAACAATTTCTTTTATACCCCTAACAACTTTTGATAGAGTGGGGGAACAATAAATAATTGCCAGTCAAATAAGCTAGCTAGTTTTTTAATATTGATCAGAATGGAGTTCCACTCTGGAACAAAGGTGAGAGGGGGTTAAAACAAGGAGAAACGTTATTCATGATCTGTGGTTGAGCTTTGAGGTGTGGAAGAGAAAAAGATTAGCTGATGGAGGTGGGGTCTGGGTCCACGTTGCCCACAGTCAGTGTCTTTGTCCTCCATGTTGACAGCTGCCAAATTAGTCTCCCTCGAGTAATGCTCCCCAAGTTAGCTTTAATTAATGAACTGAAAGGAGCTGCAGGTACTTCTGGCCATTAACTGCCTTTCTTTGCGGCTCTGTGAGCTTGCAAGCTTTCATCCCAGAATCCGATGGCAGCCATCTAAATGGCCTGCTGTGAGGCAGATTGTAGTGAGACAAATCTGTGTGAGGCAGGTTCTCATCTGAGAGCCCTTGCCAGAGCCAAGAAGCTCATGCTTTAAGTTTTAATTAAAGACAAACTGAACCATTTTTGGGAAAAGTTTGGGCACTCCTTGCCGGGAAGACAGCCATATACTCTGTGTAGCTGGGGTTATTGTGGGATCACCTCCATCTGCGTAGCTGGATGCTGAGGGCAATACAACTACCAGGCCTCAGGAAATGAGATGTCACTCTGGTCCCCAAAGAAATTTAATGACACAGAATGGATAAAGCTTAGGTAGAAATAGATAAATGGAGGTATATTTCCAAAATAGATATAGACAAATACAAAAATAAAAACTTTAGGGGGCAAAAAAAAGATACCGTAAAATTACCAATGAGAGTTTTCCCTTTAAATTAAACTCATTATATTGCCTTAAGAGGCAAGTTGGACTTTATAAACATAAAATGAGAAAGGCATTTCAGAATCTTACTCTCTTGGACTACATACTTTTGGAAATCAATTATTATAAATTGGTATTTATATTATTGTAACGTGTGTATCTATGAGGCCCATGACACCTGGGGCCCTGGTTATTTTATAGATATGACTCACTTCTTTTGGTTCACGCTCTTTCCCAAACTTGGAGAACTCTTGCCTCCAGACAATATATTGAACTGATTCATACAAGAATTTAATGTGGAATTTATATAGAAAGAAAACAAAATCAGGCATATTGATATCCCACAAAAGTCAAATATTATTCCCTTGAAATCCCATTTTGTCTCCCAAGTCTTTCTTAACATTTCTGGATGGAAAATTTGTTCAGAGTGGGCCCTTGTAACCATCTTAAACACATTTCTTTTTTACTTTCTATAGTCTGTGGCTCACAGCTTTTGGTCTGTTGCCATAACTGACTTAGCTTCTTTCTGGATGGGCTGAATGCTTCCCTGGCTGGAGTCTTCTAGCCCAAATTGTATTCCTTCATGAACATCCTCAGGTCTTCCTGGGCATGTGAGGAATTTGTGATATGGATGGAGACCACAGGCCTTTCAAAAGAGTGCATAGCATTTTCAATAAAACACACAGTCAGGAGATTCCTCTGTAGCTTTTTTTACCCAGTGATTCTTTAGTTGCTAGCTCAAAAGCTGACTCCAAGTGGAATTATTGCATTTCGCAGGAGAGCAACCAGTATAAGCCCCTACTTCCTTCTTTAGTTTCTAAGAAGGTCGTCATCACTTATGTTTGATGATGGAATGATAGAGCTGTCCTTGCCTTAAGTGTATTTCCTAGATCCTAATAAAAGGATTGTCCATCTTTTCTCCAAGAAATGACTTCCCTTTGGCAGTGTACCCCAATGCCCTGCTGCACAAACACATAAATCCACAGACACAATTAGGTTCCAGGTCAGAAGGTCTGGATCCTAGCCCTAGCCGACATTAATTACATAACTTGGGAAGAAATTAGTGTGGTAGAAACTGGTTAGTTTTTCACCAAATCACTTTTCATTTTCTCTTGCTCTCACAGCTAGAATATATTTCCCATCCTTTTTTGCAATTAGGTATGCTCATGTGACCATGTTCTGGCCAATGGGATGTGGGTATCATATGTGATCCTACATTCACTTTCCTCATTAACCAGCTGGCAAGGTCTCCAATCTGTCTCCCTTCTGGATCCACAAGTTCCAGTCTGAAGTGCTGCCTGAACAGGACCACCATGTTGGGCTATTGTTTAAATAAGAAATAACCTTATGCTTTGTCAAGACACTAAAATTTGGAAGTTATATGTTAGCAGATAGCCCATTCTAATAAAATTTGATCTCTGAATCTCAATTCCTCCTCAGCAGGATAAGAAGAGTACTTTCTATGGTAGCCATGAAGATTAAAGCTAGGCTTAAGAGGCATCCCAGTTTAGTTTCTGGCACATGGGTGTTAAAAAAACATAAAATGGAAGCAATCATAAACTGTAAATTTAGAAATCTCTTAGGATCCTCAGTGGTGATATTGATCTCTGCTCCCCTTTCAGGTGAATGTATGTTAAATCAGGGAGCTAGGACATGAGGGCCAGCACTTATCTTTGAGACTGTGCATAAAGACCAAGCCCTACATGCTTCTGAGTATCTTTCCCACTGTACTTCCACTCTCTCCCTATTGACAAGATAGAGGAAAGGAGACAACAAACATGCATTTTATTATGACTCTGGGGGATCAGACTTTAACCAGATAACCTCCATAGAAGGCAAGAATCTGCACACTCAGACATGCAGATGAGTACAAGAAGGATATAGGATTGGCATTCAGAGTTGGGTTTTTGATGTTATAGTATCTCAATACCATTTCTTAGGTTCCAACTCATGAAGGCCACTAAAGTATAGCAATGTAGGGAATTTGAGATTTTTCTCAAGTTAAAAGGTATATGGGGGAGTTCCCATTATGGCACAGCAGAAACGAATCTAACTAGCATCCATGACTATGTGGGTTCAATCCCTGGCCTCACTCAGTGGGTTGGGGGCTGGTGGCTACAAACTCCAGTTCGACCCATAGCCTGGAAAATTCCATATGCCCTGGGTGTGGCCCTAAAAAGCAAAAAACAAAAGCAAAAACAGTTTAAAGGTATATAGGATTCATTTGCTTGAATTTCAGAGGCAGGGTGGCTCATTAAGTTTTGGAAGGTAGAGGGGCTGTTTAGGTCACCAGTGTCCACCAGTCACCAGTCTCACCTTGAGGATAATTCTCCTCTCTTCACAGTTCTGCAGCTAACACCTAGTGTCTGGGATATAGTAAACCTTCACTGTATATTAATGAAATGAATGAGTAAATAAAAAATGGTATAGTGTATGGGGACCATGGTGAAGGACTCTCACCACTTCACCCCAAGAGAATAGAGAATGGAGAAAGCCATGCTCAGACAAGTGCAAAGATATTTCATAAACAATATTTTGTGCTCTTTGCTAATGAAAGGGTAAATAGCACAGCTGAATGAATTCAAATTATAGAAAACATTTTATTTCAAAATTTAGGCACCTGTATCCGGTCTTTAATACTACTTCCACACCAGCAATTTAGACACGGAGTTTTACACTCTATTCTCAAATTCATACTGTAGTTTGCATATATATGGGTATATATGTATATATATGTGCATATATATATACACACAGATATATACACACACACATACATAATACTATAAAAATTTATTCTATATTTTCAAGAAAGAAGATTCAATGAGTTTTCCCAATAAATGTCTTCAATATTTGACCAACGTATCTGATTACTTTCCCTTGAAGCTATTCCTCTTTGTTCTGTCCTTTATTGTAATAGCAAATAGCTAGTATCTACCACCTCCACATTCAAAGGTGTTTTGAAGTAAGTTAAGGTCACTGTTGAGGTCACTGTTTTCAACTCACAAAATTGCTGTTGAGTAGGTGGAGCTGTTGGTTTCATTTCTAAGCCTGTACTTGTAAGCTAGGACCACTAGTCCTAACTGAATAGCAACAGGAGGCTAAAAGGAGGCATGGCTAAATTCTCACTGGGTTCACAGCAGGGGCAGTGGCTAGTCATGCTCTAGGATTAGGGAGCTAAGCCAAGAATCCAGAGACCATTCCATCAAGGTAAAACAGGTCAGTCCCAGAGAGCTGAGCCCAGAAGCTGGTGATGGAGACCACGTTGTGACAGGAGGCCAAAACCAAGCTCCTAAAACACATCAACAGAAAGACTAAGTTGTATCAAAATTTAGAAAGCGGAGCTGGACAGCAGGTATGCTAAAACAATCAAAATTTCCAAATGAGAGGAGAGGGAACCAAGATGGAGTCTGGTGCCCTTTATAAAGTCTCAATCTACGTAATACCGAGTGTGACATGGAACTTAGACTTTGCTTTGGGCAGGACGTTTTTCTCAGCTTCCTGTTTGATCAGGAGGCAAGTCTGGCTAATGTTGGATGAGGAGAAACACAAGCCCATAGAAAGAAGAATTGAAACAGTCCAGGGACAGGGTTGACAGCACTCCTGTCACAGCCAGAGCTGACATACAATCCTGCCATGTTCATTAGTTTCAATCTATTCCCGTCTAGATAAGATCTAATAAGGGATTTGAGTTTTCCATCTTCTTTTCCCTTTACAAGACCGCTGATGGAGCTATTAATGAGTGTGAAATAGCCACAGGGCAGACAGCCTTAGAGAAGAATAGATGAAACAGATGGCAAGACTAATCCACAAACTGGATAAGGCCATTAAGAATCCACTCATCATCACTATTAAACATTCAAGAGGTGGTTTTTCTGCACATTAACTTGACAGTATAATATGAGTCACAGCCTTTCTGGGGCTCAGTTTCAATATCTGTAGAATGTAGAGCTTGGACTAACTCAGTGATTATTAAAACTGCTCTGAGGAACCATAGCATTCTAAGACAGTCCTTCAGGTTACCTCGAGAAACAAGAAGTCCTCTCAGGCCTCTATTTTAACTAAAGCCATGCTGCATTTATATGTTTTATGCAGTGGAACTGCAGCCAGATTTCTTCTGGGGGAAAAAAATGGCCCCACTGCTAAGATAAACTTTGTGAATCACTGGGCAGGGCAAATCCTAGAAATCCTTGGCTCTGACAATCTGGGATTCTGTGCTGAACAAAGAACACACCTCTCGTCTACAACTTCTTTTCTATCGAGGTAATTCTGATAAGGTTACGGGGGAAGAAAAGAGTTTTCAGCTCACTGAAAGACAATATAGCAAGGACCTACTGTATAGCACAGGGTAAATTATTCAATAAAATATAAATTATTCAACATGTATGGAGAAAGAATCTGAAAAAGAATGGCTGTATGTACAACTTATTTATTTTGTGGTACATCTGAAATGAACACCACTTTGTAAGTCAACTATATGCCAATAAAATATATATTTTTTAAAAGGCAATACTGTATCTTACAGCTGGTGTTCATCACAAAAATATAAATTTGCTCTCTGAATTCCCACTTTTCAATTAGATAGGATATAAACAATAAATTAACATTTTAAAAAGAAACACGTCTTTAAATTATGCAAAATAGACTGTTTATATTTTTCAATGACATATCATCGTCAGAGCTATAATTTAGAATGAACTAAAGTATATGTGGTAGGTGGTCTGCTTGGACAAAGAACAGCGGATATTTTAGGAAGTTATCACATACTTGAACTTTGGAAAAAAAAGTAGAGAAACCATTCAGAAGTCCACACCCAGGTCCATCTTGTTCTTTTATCTCTCCTCCCATTTTAGTATCTGAGAGTTGGTTTCTTTGAACCTAAGTTAAAAACAAAATTTTCACTGAATTTCGGCACGTTTGTGCTTCTAATGTACTTGAACACAAATAAGAAGTTTGCTCTTAAACCTTATGCCTCTTTATTCCTTTCATTCATTTTACACATATTTATCTGTCACCTACAGTGTGTCAGGTTTTTTCTGTTTCACTCTATGTATACATCTTGATCTATGTGAATGAATAAGACACAATTTCTGTCTAGGAATACCCAATATGTAAGAATATTCTAAATTCTATTAGTAACATCAACTCATTTAAAAAAAAAATCACACTCAGTATTGACAGCAATTATGTTTAGCTACTCATAAATTCTGCCTTTCAGAAATAAATCCAACATTTGGTATATCCTTGCAGACTGTTGTATCTACCTTATTAAAATATATATGTGAACATATTATTTAAAATTAGATTCTGCTACATGTTGTGCTTTTTTAATCTAATTTTTTTTTGTGTGTAAGGGGTAAATGGTATATACTACCAAATATGTAATTGAATCTAATGGGTCCACTTTTGTCAGTGGCACAAAATACACACAAAGTCAAGCAGCTACAAGCAGTTGCCTGCTTGAGACCCAAGTCAAAATGAGTTGAGAAGATGGAGCAGAGGTAACAGAGGATAGAGGCACAGCCCTAACGCAAGGTGAAGTGGCAGTGCTCCAGTGTTAATTCAGGGGTGGGAAAAGTGCAGGCTGGGCCTCCCTCTACATCCACACATGTTCCTTTTTAAGTTGCCATATTTTTGTGCTGCACCTTGACATACAGTGGCTATTCTTTTCAGCAGTCTATGGATTTACCCCGTCAAGTCAGAAATTGCAAATTAGTACCCCGTATACTAAATTCGGTTCATAAGTAGTTTCATTGCCTTGTAATAAAGGAAAAAAATGAAAAGACCTACATTTATTAATTAAAAAAAAAAAAACTAGATCACAGATCATTCCTGAAAAGTTCACTGCAATCTCGTAATTCTATGTGAAATAACTGCCTGATGCTTTAGGGGAGGGGTTCCCACATTTTCTTGCACATAAGAGTTTCTGAGTAAGATTTTGAAACTTCTAAGGCTTAGGTGGGATCTCAGGCTAATTAAATCAGAAAGTCTGGGAATTTGAGCCAGGCGTCAGTGATTTTTAAAGATGCACAGGTGATTCCAATGTTCAGCAAAGCCTGAGAATCATTGCCTTAGGGACTTTTGAACTCATTCTGTCTGACTGAAAGATCTCTACTTTCCTTCCAAATATCCGCATAGCTTGATGGCTGTAGCTCATGCATCCCATGTCACTTTCCGTCCTAACTGCAAAATTCCCTACCCCAGCATCTGATACACCTTTGCGCTACTTTGTCATCATTTAGCTCATTATATATTCACTTATTTGTTTAATATCTGTCTTTTACTACTGAAAGATAAAACCCTAATAAGTCAGGGAGTTCCTTCTGCCCACTCCTGTATTTCCAGCATTTAGAACAGGGCCTGGTATACAGCAGGGGTACTCTGTTGCATAAATGTGGAATGATGCCAAGAAGCGGCTGCTTTCTTTATATACTGCATGTGTTCTCTTTGCCACAGCCTGTTTCACTCCTTTAAGTTTTTGGCCTGACTCCTTTATGAATCTATCACTCTAGGTTTAACTACAACCCTTAAGTTCAAATGGAAATAAAAGGCAGAGGAAATATTCAGCTAAGCTCACTGTTGGTTTAAGATGAGCAGCTAGAACATTGAAGAAAAAAAATATGGATAAATAAGAACTTCCCAGTTATGATGTAGTTGAGTGTTTCTTTATTTCTGAGTTTAAAGATGAATCATGACATTACCATCACATTCTCTGATCTCAGCTCGATATGGTACTCAACATACAGCAAATGTGGTATAATCTATTTAATAAGTTTTTTCTTTCCTCAGCAAGGGTCTGAACAAGTTGTTCTATTGCAGAGCACTGATCAAAAGTGGCAAACGTCATTATCCTTGGCAGATTACCAGGAGTTCTGCAATTAACAGCAACATAAATAAAACTATTTTGTGGACCTTAAAGTAAATGCAGCTTGATGAAGGAAAAACATATTCATCTTGCCACAAATTAACCTAGTGTTAAAGCTCTTCATGTTGAATACATTTCTAAGGTTATTGAGCACTACTGGGGAAAGAAAAGCAAATGGAAACAAGAAATAAACTATCACCTTGCAAGCACTACTTCTATGAATTCATTAGCCAACAGTATTTATTCAGTACCTCCATGCACAGGGCCCTGTGCTGGGTGCTCAGGGGTGTAAATAAAGAAAGAGAGAATATTCGTCCTCTAGCACTTACGTAATACAGGAAATGAGCCCATGCAACTTAGATTTTCTACCAAGAAGTCTAAATGAATAAAAACTGGATTAAATTATGAAGAAAATATGATAATTAACTACTAACTGACACCTAAGGATCATTATAGAAAATATTTTGAATTTTGAAATTCTGTTCTTCTTTTGAATTTATGTAGTTGGCAAATATAAAGAACTATGAATAAATCATTTATACTTGCCTGGCAATATCTGATAGCGTTTGAAAAAGAACAATATATCTTCTATCTATGAGCTCATATAATCCATAAATCTGTTTTCAGGTATGTAATATGTTACTATATCTAATGGAAAATGAACACTTATCTGTATGTGCCAGTTTTCTATTTGCTCTGAGATACATCCCTTGACCTCTGTCTTAGCTTTATACAGGAGGCTGACTCCTGCAAATTACCTTTCCCAGATCCCCTCTCAACCAGCTTTTAGGTAGATTCAGAAACAGGCCCTGGCAAGATATGAGGAGCTTAAACAAAGAGAGTATCTGGGATGTTTCTTCCTCCTCCTCTTTGCTTTGGGTGGCTTCATCAGCAGTGATTTAATGTTCTCCCTCCCTTGTGCCAACACCAAATGGGGCACCTATCCCTTTGCATGGCAGCTCCCCATCATAGTCCTCCAAGTAGGCAAAAAAGGCCCTTTCCCCTTGTTTCTTCAGCCTTATGGACAGCAGTAACTTCCTGCTATTGTTAATGTTCCCTTTGATCATATAAGACTTCTGTAATTAGTTTCTTGGTTTAATATCCTTTCACTGACCTATGGAATTTTCTTGCTGCTTTCCTCAGGGACTCTAACTGACATAAACTGAGTCTGCACACATTTAAAATAAAGTTATCTGGTACTACCCAAATTGGCATATAGTGGGGATGAGGACTTACTTTTTCTATCACTTCGTGAAGAAGTAGAGCAATGCTAAGATAGAAGGCAGCATTCAAGATGAGATAGAGAAGTAAAAGCCCAAACCACACACAAGCATCTTAGAAAAATGTAAGTCCAGAGATATATCTAGAAGTTGATTTTCTATGTTTTTAAGTTTAAAAAGATGAGCCAGTCTAAACTGCTCTCTATTCTTCAAACTTTCCCCATAATCTGATTGGTCCTTGGTTCCACGTATTCTACCTCGCAAACATTTCTTGAATTTGAGCCTTTTAAAATCTACTTTGACACTCCATCGGTTCAGGCGGGCTCATACGTATCTCCTTAAAATGACTTCTTCAATTCATCCTCCACAAGGCTCCCAGTAAGTGCTTTCTGAACGTTAACTCTGCTCACACAAATACCTTACTTATAAAATAGACAAGTCACAACAAGGAAATTTATTCAATCCTGCATAATAATCTGTATGGGAAAATAAATGGATATATGTATATGTAGAGCTGATTAACTTTGTTGTACACCTGAAACTGTTAACAGCGGGCGAATATTTAGGTATGGGCAGAGAAAAGGGGGGCCACAAGCCAGATGGCAGAAAATCACAAATCATGTAAACAACGGGGTTCATGGACAGACAAGAAAAGCAGGAACCTCCAGACTGACAGAAAACTACATATTTTGGGGTGATAAGTGCCCTGGAAGCAGACAAGGAAAGGTGGAAAAGGGTGCAAATCTCCGCTATGGGAATGTAAAACATTGCTCATGATGTCTTCATTACAATGATTAGCCTTGCAGATAAGTAGTTCCCATTATGGACCTATGCTGTGACACTTCAGATCAAGGCTAAATAAGGACAAAAATCCCTCTTCCCTTTGAGAAGGTAGAGCTAGGATGAAAATCAGGGAATAGAGTCTTGTTCTCAAACTCTTCTTCCCATATAATAATCAGTCCCTTCATTTGTATGCCCCTCATAACTGCTGTGCCAAAGAAATGCAGGGCAGCTGCTTACCTCTTTGCTGCTTCTCTTTAAGAGGTACATTTATCACTTAAATAAATCCTCACTTTACTTTCTCAATTTCTGTCTCGTTTTTTAATTCCTTCTTCAACAGGACAAGGTTTCCACAGGAACAAAACTAACACAATATTATAAGTCAATTTTACTACAAAAAATTCAAACAAACAAACACCCCACCAAATGAATCCCATTTTCTATGCAATAAAATTCAGATTCCTTTGTATGTCATATACGGTTCTTCGTGATTTGACCATTACCTCTCTCTTATCCTTATTTGTGTCTTCACACCTTTCTACTTTCTATTACTTCAGCTGTGCTGAAATACTTGTGGTTCCTCAAATAAGGAATTTATTTAAGCAATTTCTACTTTCAGAGGTGTACAATGCTGTGATAAAAGTGTATGCAATGTCCTCCCCCTTCTTCTTGGCTGTGAGATTCTTCACCCTTCAAAACTCATTTTGCCTATCAACCATCCTAGAAAGCTTTTCCTGGCATCTGTAAGCAGCATGAAATAGTCTTTGGGCATGGAGGATAGCTTGTGTTTTAACTATTGCTCTTACTCACAATTGTTATTGGTTTACAAATGTTTCTCTCTACCATGATTCTAGTCTATTTACTATGCTATCCCCAGTATGGACCCCAATATAGTAGAGTGTTGCTATATTTTTATGAACTTACTGGGGACAGTGTTGGCTTAGTAACATCTACTTTGATGTGCATCTCCCTAGAATTTCTCTAAGACTCCCCTCAGAGAGGATAGGAAAGCTCTGCAGGCCATTGACTCAGCTATCTCCCATGCTTTTCTCTCTGGAGCATATTGAACCCTAGTTGTGAGCTCATTCTACTCAGCCACCCTTAGCCACCTACTCACTTTTCTGTTCTTTCTACTTTCAGAAGGTCAAAAGATGAAGAGAAATACCTGCTGTGGTAGAGAAAGTTGTAAGAAAGAAAAAGATCCTGTGTGTGTGTGTGTGTGTGTGTGTGTGTGTGTGTGTGTGTGTGTGCCGTATGTTGCTCTGTTACTTACTCATTATGTATGCTGCGTCTTTTCATGGTCAAATGCCATACACACAAGGATAAAAACAACAATTATTGAGTGAATAAATGATCTCCCCTACTACATATTTCCATACACCCAGAACTGAAGCCATATCAGATAAAAGACCATTCTCAAAAGATCCATAGACTTTTAAACCTCCAATTCTTTTAATTTTTTTTTTTTGGCCACATCTGTGGCATGTGTAAGTTCCCAGGCCAGGGACTGAACCCATGCCACAACTGCAGCCTGCGCCACAACTGTGGCAATGCTGAATCCTTAACCCATTGTATCACAAGGGAACTTTCTAAACCTCCAATTCTTAACTCCATGTTACTGCCTCAGCCTGAAATACCCTTCCCCCCATTCTCTAACTACTAATCAATCAGAGTTGAAATCAAATGTCATCACTTCCTTGAGTATCTTTCTGAACTGTCAAATGGAATAAACAGCTTTATTTTTATTTTTCCGCCTCATCATAGCTTGCTGTCATCATCTCTATTTGGCATTTACTTCCCTCTGCCTAGTATGTTAATATTAAGTTTTTTAAATGTCTGTCTCTTCTATGTATGACTTTCTTAAGGGAAGGACACCTGTCTCTCTTATCTTCCCATAACTTGGCACACTCGTTGGCACATAGAATATACCTAAAAAAATTTAGAGAATTAAATTGAAATAAATGGATTAACCAAAGCATTCGCATATGGATTATCTTTGAACCAGCAAATGTACTGGATGGTGTGAAGATATGAGAAGCTGGATGAGCTCTCAGCAATTTTGTGAGGCGTCAAAACTTGAAAGGACCACCTTCAAAACATGAATGTAGCACCTTCAAACTTCGGCCATTTCTACACTGTTCACCCTCAGTCTCATATTTTTATGAGGTTAGGTTTCAGCCTTTCAAGGCCTTGCTAAGGTATCTGATAATAAAAACTTAATATCTAATCCTCCTAAGAACAGTTGCATTTTAATTGGAAACTCTTGGAAAACATTTAGCCAAAAAGGAACCAAAGGAACAAATCACGATGGGACTTCAGACAACTTGATGATTGAGAGAGGACGGATAATGAGTCAGGAGTGAGATTTCATAGTTTCTCTCAAAGCACAAATACCAACAGTTGCTGCCTTACTTTTTGTCTGGATAACTGTATTTGGACTAGAGCGTGAATAAAACAAAGACTTCTAAACATACAATTTGAAAGGGATTGTGCAATAGTTATATTTCAACTTTTGTTGACACTCACCGGCATTTTCTTGCAAATAGAAATCAATCCTTGGAATAATTTAAGCTTTTGAAAGGAGACTCCTGTTATTTTAACCCTGCACAATGGATGGGGAAAGAAATGGAAGCCAGGAGGTACCCTCAACCTGAGAAAAGCTATCAGGTAAACATTATTCATTTCTCCCTGACTTTGGTTCATTACACAGCTGCTTTGCTTATGTCCCAACAGAGCACTAAAACCAAAGGCGTGAGTAGGGAATTGCTGATATTTATCAGCCAAGAGTAAGTTAAAATAAAAAGAAGGTGAAGTCAAAGAAGTAAACCATGTGGAGCTTTCACCAGACATCTTTCTTCCAGGTAATGTAACACTCTTTAAAAAACCTCATCTCATTAATTTCTATTGGATATTTTTTGGTGCTTTTGTAAATACCTATAGTTTTAAATAGACATGTGTCAGAATGCATTAGTGACCTTATGCCCAATTAGACTTGATTCTTTAGTGCTCACCCTAGAAAAATAGCCATTGGCGAAGTCAAGGCTAAGAGAAGATTGTGGAAAGCAAAGAAGGAAAGTGGATGAAGCAAGCAGGGGAGAGGTTCAATTATTCTATTTCTGTGGTTTGTCAGGTAAGATTAAATCTTCTGATCTTTTATGTTCATCAAGTGGCTTCTTAGATACTTGCTTTATAGTGTCGCCTTGTCAGGTTTTGCCTTTGTATTTTATGTTTACAAATCAGAGAAATCATACATAAAATGTATACATCTGTTTTCCAATCATCATCTGATTTGGGCAAAATAATGAAGAAATCAAAATTCACTCTAGTGGTATCCAATCTTCCCATTTAGCACCACCTCCCACATCCATAATCCCCTTTAAAGATTTGTGTGGTATGCTTTTCTACTATCATAGATGACCTGAAGAAGAGACTAGAAAACACTAACAGTATCACCCCCACTCAGAGCAATGAAGTTAAAAGTCTGTAAAGGAAGAAATGAACACAGAATAACATTTCAGTGAGTACAAACAAGGAGGACAGATATTCTAGGAGCCGCATAACCAGCTATGTCAATGAATGAGATGGGCTAGCTGTCTAGACAGGATAAACCAAAATACAAATTTTGAAAGTCATTGTGTCTCACAAACCACATTGTGTGTGACACCAGAAACATTGCCATGTCATTGACTTTGTTGTCAGCCAACCACACTCAGGACTCTTGTCCTTTTGATGCATTGGGCTCCTAAGCTTAGGGAGAAAAAGCACTACCACAAAGTATGTTAATAGTATAAGTGGATTCTGCTTTAAAAGAAAAGGGGAAAATGGAGAAATTAACAATTATTCACACTGCTAAAGGCAAAAAAATAAAAGAATAAAAACAACTATCCCCATGTGACTACAACATCAAATCCAGCATGTATGAACATAAAACAAACATTTATTCACCATCATCTTCTAAGCAAACAGTTGAATGGCCTGGATAAGATTGAGATTTTATGAGTATTACTTGTTTTACATAACAGAGGAAATAAAGCTCTTCTAAATTCTAAACAAATTCCTGCTACTTTCTTTAGACTTCTTATTGAGGAATATTAAACAGATTCATATTGATAACTAGAATTTCTGGATGCGTGGTGGGGAGTATGCGTATGTCCAATGTTGTGCCCAGACAATAGTTCAGAGTTTTAAAATGGTCAAAGCTGTGAAAAGGTGCTTTCCAACTTATTAGGATGGCTCAAGTACTCAATTTTAGTTTTAACTGAATTCACTAATTCTTTATTTTTTTCATGGAAAAGAAAATTTTTTTCTGGTTGTTTGCTGTCACCTGAATTCTTGTGCTTGCTGTCTGACTGGTTTATGACTGAAAAGATTGACTGGTGTAAATGGAAGAAACATAAGTGGGCATGAAATTGTTCCCAGCAAACTCTTAGCAAGGCTGAAAGAGGCGCACTCTTAATTCCACCTAACAGCTGCATGGGAGCAATGTGGGAGAGAGTGGGAAACCCAGCAAATAAACAGATTAAGCATAAATAAACTGAGAAATAACTTCAAGTTAGAGAGTCTTCCAGGCTGCCTGTATCCCAAAATATATCCTGTAAATACCTGAGGATAAGGAGTCCGATGAATACGCTTCCTGAATGGGCATGTTACAGAATACTTTTCACAGCAGACTTCAGCAAAATTTGTTTGCATTGAAGTAGCTTTTTGTGTGTTCATGATACAGATGGCAGGAGCAGAGCAATAGACACACAGTTGACTAACTGTCTCTCTGTAAAGCATGAAGACTATGTGCATCAAAGATGAACTTCAAACAACTGAAGGCAAGTTGAGTGAGATGTTTTCGTTTTAATTAGCAGGTCATTTCTTTCTTTTTACCTTTTTTGTCTTTTTAGGCCCGCACCACAGCACGTGAAGTTCCCCGTCAAGGGGCTGAATCAGAGTTGCAGCTGCTGGCCTACACACAGCCACAGCAACATCAGATCCTTAACCCACTGAGCAGAGCCAGGGATCAAATCCGCATCCTCATGGATACTGGTTGGGTTCATTACCACTGAGCCATAAGTGGAACTCCTAGCAGGTCATTTCTGATATGAGAAAAATACAGTACAATCTGAAGTAATATTGGTAGCAGAAGCAGAGAATTATCCAGGGCCTAAGTACAAAAAGTATACATAATATGCTATGAATACTCACAATGGTATAAAGTACTGGGTGCTAGAACTGGAGAGTAAGGCACAGAGCAGAAAACAGAAAACAATAAGTTGTACACATTGTAACTTTAAGAGACCATCCTTTTTATGGAGCTAGCCCCCCCTAACAGGGTTTGCTGGTAGATACCAGTTCAGCAAAACTGCCACTGCTGCCCTCTTCATGCTTCCTTTCTTCCTGCTCGGGAAGCAGGGGGCTTAGTTAGAGATAGAGGCCCCCTGCTGGTAGGGAGAGGGCATTGCAATGTTCATGAAGAGGATATTATTTCCCCTAAATTCCCTGAGTGGGGTGGAACTGTGTGAGAAAGGCTCCAGGAAAAATCACTCACGTAAATTTAGGAAACCTCATGTTTATTCAGCAGCTTAAATGTCTACCTAGCCTCTGGAGCTTGCTTATTGCTTGCTTTTCATTAGAACTTGGAAGAGATGGTGTGGAGTGGGATGTCTAACTTATGGAAAGGCCAGGAGTGGCTTTCTCAATTTCTAGGTGCTCCAGAGGTATAGAAAATGGGATTTTTTCCAGATGTTTGCAGGCTCCACGGTAGGGAGGTTGCTGAAAGTTCCTATTAATGGGGAAAAATCATAGAGAATGGCATAGACAATAGAGAAATGAGGCATGATACTTCCAGCTGGAAATTGGCTGACAGATATGGACAAGCATCTCAAGGGGGCACTAATACCAGGAATATTGCTTAAATACTCCACAAGGCAACTACAGAGCTAACTGGCAATGCCTTTCTATCTATCCAAACCCCCTGGGTAACAGCAAGGTCAGCATTATGGCCAATCAAGGAGACTACTGCAACATAACTAAGGGTAGTGTATTTGTTAGAAAGGTGTGTGGCTGGAAGTAAGGTAGAGCCTACTTTTCAATGGCCTTAATAAAAAGAGATTTCTTTTTCTCATATAGCAATATATCATCAGATGCGAATTGCTTCTGCCTCCAGTCTTTATCTCAACTTCTGAGATTCTCTCAGCCTCTCCTAATGGCTACAAGGTGGCTGTCTCCACCACAGCTTCCAGTCTGCATGTAAAGAAAGGGGGGGTGAGAAGGAACATCTAAGCCCATTACTTTTATCAAGAAAATAAAAATGTTCTCAGAATTTCCAGAGCAAACATTTATCTAATTAGCCAGAATTGGATTGCTTTGACACTGGAGCTATAAGGGAAGAGGGAGGACTTTCACTTCTTCCATCTCTAGGTTGGAAGAGTGCTCTCTAATAGAATCGGACCCTGGTAGTCACATTGCAGGAGGCCCTGCCTCCTAACTTCCTCATTCTGCACCCCTACCCCAGGCAGGACATGCAGCGGGGAGGAAGATGAAGGGGAGCCCAGAATCCCAGCCTCTCACCAAGAGCCTGAGGTCTGGCTTGTGCTGACGAGGACATGGGGTTGTGGGGAGAAAGAGAAAGGTCTTAAACTGCAGGTGTATTTTAATAAAGTATTAAAATGAACACAATAGAATCTTAAAGATCTAAAATGAGAGTCTTCTACGAATTGAAAGAAATACAGAAAGAAATAGAATTGAATGCAGAGGTTGTTAAGGGAGTCTTCCACCAGCTGGAAAGGAGGCTTTGACTGAATATAGTTAGCAGCTCTCATTAGCAGAATAAAATCACTTTATTCCTGTGCACCTAACAAATTCAGACTCTTCATTAATTAGGTACACCAAAGTTAACTATTAACTTATTACAGGATCCCAGAGGGCAGATTCAGGCCTTCTATAGCTAAACCTCTCTTGTTTTATAAAGTTCCAGTTGAAAGGCACCCTTACGAAGACATACTCATTAAAATACACACAACTAATTTTCTTGATATCTTTGGATGGGTTGCTATGTAATCAAATACATGCTTGACAAAGTTGTGTCTGAAAAGAGAATGATTCTATTTCAGAATAATATGTGACTTACAAGTGAAGATTAATTATTGTTGCCAGCTTTTTAGGTTTCCCAAACCAACTTTGGGGTATTTGTATCCCCTCCGCATAGACACATCTGAGATACTATTTAACTGTGTAGTATTTTATCACTTCTACCTGTCATACTAACACATCTTTGCTTACACATCCTCAAATAAGCAAATACACTCTTTCAAGTCTAAAATAAAACTCAAAAAGTCATTTTCTAACTCTTAAGGCTGCTTTACTCAATTAAGGGAAGCCATTGGAGCCCTGTTTGTCATAGCACTTTTGACATAAAAACTTAGCAACTTCAGACACTTATATAACATTCTAAAGGAGAAATAAACTGATTTGATCTAGTACAGTTGAGATTTCTGATATTCTACTACATAAACATTTATAGAATTTCAACTTTATGCAGTCACTGTGTTTTGTGTTATGAACATACAAAGGAAAAAAATATTCCCTTTCCTGGAGAAACTCAAAATTCAGCTCTGGATATATGAGTAGCAGCCTAAGCTAATAACTATAACACATTGTGATAATTACCATGACAGAAATATTTATAAAGCGCTATGGAAATACAACTGAGAGAATAACTATACATGTGTAATATCTATTATTAATTTATGAAGGAAAATTAATTAAATAAGTTAATCAAGGTCTAAAAGTCTGCTCAATTCTTCCCTGCTGTTTGAGAGAACAGTGTGTCCTTCTAAACATGAAAGGAATAAAACCATTTCTCACCCAACTTAAGACAAGATTCACAACGTAGGTGCTGGCTGCCTCTGCAGAAACCTGCAGAGAAATTTTCTTATACTGCATCAGGTGTAACAGAAGGAAACAGCTGGAAGCTGAGGGGCAAATATCAGCAGTTCCTGGGTGATAGAAAAGAATTACCAAATACAGTTGATACATTCCTCCTCCCAGCAGTATCTTTTTCCTTGGCTATGCGCTAAATTTAAAAATAATAAATAGTAACAGTTATCACCTCTTGAGTGTCCATGTGCCACTTAACTTAAGTCCCGCACTGTAAAATAAAGCTTATATATGTTATTTGTAAATTGTATAACAATTCCACAATAGACACTCTTACCTCCATTTTGCAGATGAGGAAACTATGAGATAGGGAGAAAATTATATACATGTGGAGGACTCAGGAGTTGAGTTCAGTTTTGTCTGACTTTGATGCCTGTGCACTTCCCACAGTCCCATGGAGGGAAAAACTAGACCATTATTGATGTCTCAATTTAAGAACCACTGCCTATGTCACTTTTTAGCCATCCTTTAGAAATGCACATGAAATGGCCCCTCACCTCTTGTACTGTGAATTCAGACCTCCTCAGCCTAGTGTAAAATTGGAGTTGAACACTGTTCTAGATTAGCCAATACCCTTCCTTCCATTGCTGCCAAATGACATGTTTTTTTCTTTCCCTCTCGAGTCTGATTTTGGTTTTGCTAGTAAATATTGTTTCCATCTCCACCCTTACTAGCAAACACAGCTGGTTTTGGCTGTCAGAGATTCAGAGAACCTTCCTCAAAGATTTAAACTATATCAAAACATTCAGAATGAAAAAGGAATGTATGTTTAAGTGGAAGATAACATCTTAAATTACAGGTCTGGGTTGGCTTGCATTTTTTGGAATCCAATCAGAGTTGAGGAAGAACTGATATTTTTATTCTCTCTCTTGTCATGTGGTTCTTCTGATGATAAAGTGAACTTCAAATTAATGTGTTTTCCATTATCTTACAGCAAAGTAGCATGTCTTCAAGTCCTCGCTTGGTCACCAATTGACCTCAAAAGGACCTCTAGTTCCTTTTCTCTCTTTCTGCATGCATGCAACTTCCTCAAGTATAATATGAAAGGCTGGACTAGATGTTTCAGCTCTAGTTCTAACACTCCATCCTTACCAGTATAAATCATGGAACCATTATTTCTGAAGTGAAGTAATTCTATTTCCTCTAAATCCATGAGTCTTCCAGACTTTATATCTTACTGGGGGCTTAAAACTTTGTCTGAAAGTGAATGAGTTACAGGCTATACATCACATAAACTAGGGGGAGGATTAATGCATTTCAACAATTTTGGGGGTGAGACAACTTTTAATCCATCTGTTATTAAGGTACACTCGACATAACGAATTGCACATATTTCAAGTATACAGTTTCTTAAGTTTTGGCAAATATATACACCTGTTACAGCAGGCAGATAGTTAGGTATGAAAGGAGAAAGAGGAATCACAGACCTGATGTTAGGAAACTACACATCATGAAAACAGTGAGGTCCATGGGCAGACAAAAAATGCAGGAGCCTCTAGACTGACAGGAAACCACAAATTTTGGGGTGATAAGTGCCCTGGAGGGAGACAAAGAAAGGTGGAAAAGGATGCAAATCTCCATCATAGGAATGTAAACTACTGTTCAGTATGACCTCATTACAATAAAATTAGCCTTGCAGATAAGAAGTATCTATCATGAACCAACACCATGAAACTTCTGATCAAGGCTAAATAAGGACAAAAAAACCCAAAAAGCCTCCTCCCTTCAAGAAGGTGGAGCTAGGATAAAAATCAGGGAATATGACCCCCAAATTCCTCCTTCCCACTAAATATTACGCCCATTCATTTGTTTGTTTTTATTTTTTTATCATTTAATAAATATATATACATATTTTTCTACTGTACAGCATGGTGATCCAGTTACACTTACATGCATACATTCTTTTTTCTCACATTACATGTTTCATCATAAGTGACTAGACAGAGTTCCCAGTGCTACCCAGCAGGATCCCATTGCTAATCCATCCTGAAGGCAACATTCTGCATCTATTTACCCCAAGCTCCTTGTCGCTCTCTCCCCTTCCACCTTGGCACCACAATTCTCTAAGTCCATGATTTTCTTTTCTGTGGAAAGGTTCATTTGTGCCATACATTAGATTCCAGATATAAGTGATACCATATGGTATTTGTCTTTCTCTTTCTGACTTAATTCACTCAGGATGAGAGTCTCTAGTTCCATCCATGTTGCTGCAAATGGCATTATGTCATTCTTTTTAATGGCTGAGTAGTATTCCATTGTGTATATATACACCACATCTTCCTAATCCAGTCATCTATCAGTGGACATTTTGGCTGATTCCATGTCTTGGCTATTGTGAATAGTGCTGCAATGAACATGCGGGTGCATGTGTTTTTTTTTAAGGAAAGTTTTGTCTGGATATATGCCCAAGAGTGAGATTGCTGGGTCATATGGTAGTTCTATATATAGTTTTCTGAGGAACCTCCATACTGTTTTCCATAGTGGTTGTACCAATTTACATTACCACCAACAGTGCAAGAGGGTTCCCTTTTCTCCACAGCCCCATCCAGTACTTGTTATTTGTAGACTTATTAATGATGGCCATTCTGACTGGTGTGAGGTGGGATCTCATGGTAGTTTTGATTTGCTTTTCTCTAATAATCAGGGATGTTGAGCATTGTTTCAACTGCTTGTTGGCCATCTGTATACCTTCCTTGGAGAAATATCTCTTCAGGTCCTTTGCTCATTTTTCAATTGGGTGGTTGGCCTTTTTGCTGTTGAGTTGTATAAGTTGCTTATATATTCTAGAGATTAAGCCCTTGTCCACTGCATCATTTGAAACTATTTTCTCCCATTCTGTAAGTTGTCTTTTTGTTTTCTTTTTGGTTTCCTTTGCTGTGCAAAAGCTTGGCAGTTTGATTAGGTCCCATTGGTTTATTTTTGCTTTTATTTCTGTTGCTTTAAGAGACTGACCTGAGAAAATATTTGTAAGACTGATGTCAGAGAATGTTTTGCCTATGTTCTCTTCCAGTCTTCCAGGAGTTTGATGGAGTCTTGTCTTATATTTAAGTCTTTCAGCCATTTTGAGTTTATTTTGGTGCATGGTATGAGGGTGTGTTCTAGTTTTATTGATCTACATGCAGCTGTCCAGATTTTCCAGCAATACTTGCTGAAAAATACCTTTTCCCATTTATACTCTTGCCTCCTTTGTCAAAGATTAATACACCCATTCATTTTTACGCCCCTCATAACCAGAGTGCCAAAGAAGCAAAGGGCAGCTACTCAGCTGTCAGCCTGCCTCCCCTTTGGGGGCATATTTCTCACTTAAACACCTGCTCGCTTTATTTTCTCAATTCCATCTCATTTCTGAATTCCTTCTGTAATGAGACAAAAAGGACTTTTCTGCAAGAATAAAACCATCATAAGAAAGAGAACAGAAGTTGCCTCATGCCCCTTGGAATCCCTCTGTTCCCTTTCTCTACACCCATCCCTACTGACCTGCTTTCTGTCATGATAGATCAGCTTGCATTTGCCAGAATTTTATGTAAATGAAATTGTAGAGCAGTTTTTTCCTTTGTCTACCTTCTTTCAATTAATAAAATTATTTTTGAGGTCCAGCCATGTTGCTACATGTGTCTAAAGAGCATCCTGATTTACTGCTAAAATTATTCCATTACATGCATGGATGGATATACTACCTCATATTTGTCTATTTATCTAATAGGCACTTGTGGGTTTCTGGGGCTTGGTGTTTGCCACATTTAGGACCAAGTGATGTCAGTCATTTCTAGCAGTGAAGTTACTGGTTTTCATGGATTTGTCAGTTATGGTAAAACTATCCTGGTTGTGGAGCTAGAGATGGTGGTGTTGGTTGGGGAATAAGAAAAGCTCCAGGTTATAACATCATAGAGTCCTACTGTTCTTATCTGAGGGTCAATGGCATTTCTTGATTAATGCTTCTCAATCTGTTGTATGCCTAGATTCCTGAAATAGTTGTATTTAGCAATATTTTCCATTTTATTATTGTTTTTTGGAGAGAGCATTTATGGAGCTATTCACTCTGTCATTCCATAAATCCCCTGAGTTTTATCTCGGTGCAAATTTTCTGATTAGCTACCTGAAGAGCAGGATAATCCCTATTTTTGAGAAAAGTTTCAGCTAATAAAGGAAATAGAATTGGTGCTTCTATAACTAAAATACAAGACAAAGACAAAGGCACCATATGAACAAGCAACCACAGAATTCTTTAGGTGTTCAGAGGAAGTACCATTCCCTCTGGAAAGGATTAGGAAAAGAATCCAAAGAAGGAAAAGCATTTGAAAGAGCCTTAAAGAGTTGATAGGATTTCAATAGATACTGAATGACTGAGAAGAGCAGTCGCTTAAGTAGAGTTTGCTAACCTGGGAGTTGTTTAATTTCCTTTTGTTTATAAATATTAAAAGCACTGTAGTACAAGTATAAATTTTACTATAACAAATTCAAATGATCCCAGTTGGTAATATTAAAGCATCTCTATTTCACTTGGCTTCCTCTCCCTCAGCCCTAACCCATTCTTTCCCTCACCATTATATATAGACCTTTTTCTAGGTACTGACGTACATGTATATGCAACATTGTGTTTCTGAAAATTTGCATGGAGTAAGTTCATCCACAGTTAGATCAAGAAAGAAAGAAAGAAATTTTTCTAGGGCTAGGTTTATGTTGACACAGACAAATATTTAGATAAACATAAAATATAGAGATTAATAACTTGACTGGGGGCAGCTGGTTAATATCACTAGCAGTAGCAAATAATTTACTATCTAAGTCTAAGCAAGCTCTAAGTAGCCAGGGAGTTCAGTTTATTTATTATGATAAGCTAGGGTTTGCTAACCTCCATGATCTCAAAGCCTTAATGCCATGAAAGTTGGTTTCTTATTCACATGAAATCCAGTGCTCTTTTGCTCTTCTGAAATGGATGGGTCCTTCCCTTTCAGCTGCACAGACTGGGAAGAAATCAAGAGAAGTTTGTGCAAGACATTCCGTGATCAGGCCTGGAGGTGATGTACATCATTTCTGCCTACATTCCATAAGAAAGAATTCAGTAGCAAGTAGGTTCAAGGTGGGCTGGCAAATCAGCCTTTTTTTGTGTGCCCAAGAAAAGTTTAAAATAGTTCAGTCCATATCCTTTTCTCTGACACAAATTTCCACATCTGCAAGGTATATGGTCAACTAGATGATGAAAACAGCCTTTGCAATTCTATTCTTATATGAGTGTTACATTCAATGAATCTGAACTCACTTTGGCATCCAAGTGGATTGAGCTTATTTTAACTTTAGCGATTTGTGTTTTTTGTCTACTTGTCATTGTGTGTATATCATATCAAGGCAAGAGACTACTAGATATGAGGGTTACCTGGCGATAACATCTGTCACCCCTCTGAATACCAGGATTGATTTGGCTGACTAGGCAAGTGTCCCTTTTCTCACTGGCCACTTGCTGTGTGTTCCTCCTGAAGCTGCACACTTAGATAAAGTGGATGATCCTCCCTGAGAGAAGAGGACCATTTTTCAGGAAAGGGTATAACAATAGCTGAGCTCCGCTGCTAGAACCTCCAAACAAGCTTTCAAGGTGCATTTATAGGAGAAATGTAGGGTAGTCAAACTTTTAAGACTCAGAGGCATCCACCTGAAATGCTGCATATGATAGTCTGCCTTTTAAAATATTAAAGTATCTGAGTCATTTTTTTTCTTTGCAAAATTCCCCTAAATTTCAAAAAGTAGTGGGAAAGTGTAGAAGTGGAAATAAAATCATTAATTACCTTCTAGGTAATGTGAGATAATTGGAGGAGTCAAGGTTTCTGAATTAAAATCCCAGCTCTATTGATAATGAAAGATTCTGGGCCAATCACTTACATCTGTTGGGTTCTCTGGACCGCCATTATTTTCATTTTCATTTTTCAAAAATTACGACCAACTCACTGGGATGTTACGAGGATCAAATTACAGAGTCCATGGGAAGCTGCTTTGAAACCTCTAAAGAATTTTAAAAGTAAAAGAGAGATGATACAAAAAGGAAAGAAAACACAAGAGAAAAAAGGGCTAGAACTACGGTATGCAGGAGAAACAGACCTTCAGAAGGGAATCAGGATTGGGTTTTGAGACCTCTGGAGCAATCCAAGATGGAAAACAGGTAGATCTAGAATTCTAGAGAGAAGGGGAAACTTAGGAGCAGGGTGGGAATGGGGGGCGGGGGAAGGGACAGTGAGGAGGAGGGCTCAGGCAAGGTGAGTAAAAGGAATGAGTTCATAGGGTAATTTTTTAAAATAATCTGTATTATTTTGGATCAAATTTAGGTTTATAGAAAGGTTGCAAATATAGCACAGAGTCCTTGCCTCCCCTTCACTCAGTCTGTCCCACTGTTAACATCTTACATAACCGTACTATATTTGCCAAATATATAACACATGGAACAATAAACTGAGCACAGTATCTCACAGAAATAACACTGTGCTGATTTATATACATCACTAGGATTAAAAGAAGCTGACATTGGTACATTATTATTAACTAAATACCAGACTCTACTGGAAGCGCTAACCTTTTGCCAGTTGTCAGTTCACTTTGCTGAGCTGAGCTCAATTGAGCTTAAACTGACCCCTGTCTCCACATATCCTCACTTCCTTAGTTAACTTCTGACTTACTGACTCAGTTTCCAAAAATACTTTGTAAAGCAGAGTCATCCCATTAGCCTTACCTTGTCCTCAGGACAACACATACTTGTGTCCTGAGGACTAGATAATATGGGAATAATTCTTCAATCTTACTCTTCATAGGGAACTCCTTTGGAGGTAGCCGAGTAAGATGATTCAGCCAGCTGGGTCAGTAAAGACAGCGCTATTGTTTTATTTTCCTTCAACTTAGTCACAACTCACCAGGCAAAGAGCAATTAAAGCTAAAAGACATATTGCATAAGGACAAAGGAAGAGGAGGCATTTTGAGTTTTCCACATTCTGTGTAATTATTAGAGACAGGGGAATATTACTCAGCCATATAAAAGAATGAAATACTGCCATTTGCAGCAATGTGAAAGTACCTAGAGAATATTAGGCCTAGTAAAATAAGTCAAATAGAGAAAGAAAAATTCTCTATGATATCACTTCTATGTAGAATATAAAAAAATAATACAAAAGAATATATATACAAAACAGAAACAAATTCACAGATAAAGAAAACAAACTTGTGGTTACCAAAGAGGAGAGGAAAAGAGAGAGGGACAAATTAGGGGTAAAGGATTAACAGATACAAACTACTATATGTAAGATAGATAAACAATAAGAATATACTGTATATCACAGAGAATTATACCTATTATCTTATAATAATCTATAATGGAAAGTAATATGCAAAAATTTTGAATCACTATGCTGTATGCAGTATTCTAAAACTTATACAATATTGTAAAGCAACTCTAGTTCAATTAAAAAAAAAAAAAAAGAGAAAACAGCATAGCAGCCCTTCCCCAGATTACCCCAGGATAGTCTGAAATTTTATCTATTTGCCATGATCTTCAAGTGGAGATTTACAAAGAATGTTGAGAGATGAAGCCACATGATTCTTAGCATTTAGTGGGTCTGGAGTAAGAGATGGGAAGCATCTGCAATGCTTAGGACAGTCCGACACAATAAAGAATTGTCCTGCCTAGCTACCAAGCAAACACTGTTGAGTGCTACATCTTTGGGACATCCATAAGGCACATGCTAAGAACTCATTAACAGCTTTTCTAGAAATTAGCATCTCCTATTTAGGGCTAGCTCTTAAGGGGAATACCAATTGTCAAAATAAATACCATGTGTATATACTTCCTTCTTCATCATAGAGCAAGAAAGGAAGTAAGTTTCTGGGAATTGTAAATCACAATAATATAAATAAGAATAGCCATAAATACATATACACATTCCATCAATGGTTTTCTTTCTTTTGTGTGTGTTAGTGCTCTACCAGAAATAATTATACTCTAGCGCTTGCCAAGTTTCTTAATGCAGTAACAGTTGCAAGTCATTCTCTTAAATTAATAGAATTCTGAGAGCAAATATCACTAAATACCTTGAAAATGCTTCTCATTATTTTACATATTTTGTCTCTGTATCTGTGTCTCTCAAAAGGGCTCTAAAAGCTTTACTAGGGGCAGGAGTTCAGCACTTCAACACACATGCTTTTAAAAAGGTTGGAAAATTCACAAATTAATTTGCCAGCTAAACTATGTAATGGGACTATGATTTATTCTTCTACAGTACAGCTAGTAGGTTGCTTTTTTTCTTTCCTTTTTTGAAAAGGGCAAAAAAACTTGCCAGGATTCCAAGAAGAGCTTTGCCAGTATGTAGAGCTTGTTTAAGGTAGAAATATCAGTTCTCATTGGTTAAGTTCATGGTAAAGGGTGTTACGGAATTGCACAGAAATGGTCATTAAAAATGCCATTTAAAAATCTATTCATTCCCTTGCCCATCATAGGCTTTGCAAATGCAGACTTCCAGGCTTGCAACTTTCAGAAATCTAGCTACTATTTATTTTGTAGCCAATATCCCATTCAGAGAGTTACACTAGACTTACTTCTTACCACAAACACAAACTGATCATCCTGTCCCTTTACCACTCAAACCTTAACTAACTTGGCTCTGATATTTATTAGCTTTGAAGGGCTGGGATAGGGATTGTATGACTTCTGGCCCCATGAACACATGCTAACTATGCTATAGGAGGTAGGAACAATTTAGACTTTTACAGAATATCAACCAAAAGGAAAAAAATCATGCAGTGAAATATAAGTTAGGCTCTGCTGAAATCTTTGCACATTCTCAAAATGATTTTATATGTAATCTAAGTTTTTTTGGGGTTTTTTCTTTTCTTTTTTTTGTCTCTTTTTTTTTTGTCTTTTTTAGGGCCACACCCCTGGCATATGGAGTTTTCCGGGCTAGGGGTCAAATCGGAGCTATAGCTGCTGCCCTAGGCCACAGCCACAGCAACTTGGGATCTGAGCTGTGTCTGCGACCTACACCAGAGCTCACAGCAATGCCAGATCCTTAACCCACTGAGAGCCCAGGGATTGAACCGGTGTCCTCATGGATGCTAGTTGGGTTCGTTAATCCCTGAGCCATGACGGGAACTCCATATAAGTTTTAATTCATAATATTAAGTATCACTGAAACAAAACCATCTCTTAGTTTAGCCTATGAATAAAGAAGCAGTTCCCAGACCATTTTCAACAAAGGATAGATTTGATACCTACTTCTGTTTTTTGCTTTGTTTTATTTTGTTTTGTCTTTTTCGGGCCACACCCTCAGTGTATAGAGGTTCCTAGGCTAGAGGTGGAATCAGAGCTGCAGCTGCTGGCCTATGACACAGCCACAGTCATGGCAATGCGGGATCTGAGCTGCATCTGTGACCTATGCCACAGCTCATGGCAATGCCAATCCTTAACCCACTGAGTGAGGCCAGGAATTGAACCTGAGTCTTCATGGATTCTAGTCAGGTTCATTAACCACTAAGCCACGACAGGAACTCCTGATACCTACTTCTGATAAAGAATAAGCATCTGTTCCAAGTTCTGTTTTATTTACCAAGAATTATATTCAAAGATAGCCTCAAAAGACCCCATTTTCTGTCACAGAGAATAGTAATTAAAAGTTATTTATGATGCACATACAGAATGCCACTTATCCACTGTCAGAATCAATGGCCAAGTCACAAGAAGATAAAGCATTAGTATTATTTTAATATCTTAAAAGTGCTTATTGTTTTCTCTGCAATATGATTCTGCACTGGACATTCAGAATATCTTGGAAGCAAGGATTCTCAATGCTAAAATGAAACTCAGAAATCAATTAGACAATTTGCTTTGCTTTATATATAGGGAAGTTGAGGTACAGTAAGGTAAGATGACTCGCTCAAGACAATCCAAAGTAATAGAAGACTTCATCATAAAATTGCCTCTTTTATAAAATGCATATTTTTTTCAGGAACAAAAGTAACTTCACCAGGGAGCAGTTATAATGTATATTACTATTAAGAAGTTCTCAATTGCCGATTTTTGAATAGGCTCTTAACACAGAGGGTGAATTTCACTTACCTTATTCCTACTGAATGTGTTCCAACTGAACCAGCTTTGCTAGTTAGTCTTATATGATAAAACGTAAATATTTTCATATTTTTATCATATCCCAAGATCCTTTTTCTTATTGGAGGTTTATATGTTCCAAAACCTTATGAATAAGACTCAAGAGACAGAAAACCTCTTCCTAACCATTGTGTAAGTCAAAACAAGACCTTCCCAATCTTATCTTCCTTATTTTTCCCATAGTCGCCAATATTTATAAATAAATTATAAATTGTTGGATTAGAAAGAAATTCTTTGCTGTAATAATTGCTCTATAATGTATTGATTAGATCATGAACTTAAATATACAAAGTTTGAGGAATTACAGCAAATGTTTCTGCTCAGGTGGTTAATGCTGCTTACTGATTAAAAGAGATGATATTTATTAAGACAGTGACTGGTAGCATAAACAATTCTTTTGTAGGAGACTGTTTATTTTAAGGGTATTGTTAAAATTGTTTAATGAGAAGATAATTATTGCCTTGAAATCAGTTCAGAGGCAGGAACTCTTTCCACTGGGAGCCCTATGGAATTTCATGACTTTTTTGACCTCAGCCATCAATATTATGGCTTCTAGCCATCCCCTCAGTTTTGGTCTGAGTGCACAGGTGGCAAAAAGATAAAGAGAACAGTAGGGGCACAGGTTAAAATATCAGTGGCAGAATTTGAGCCACTGTAACATAGGGAGTTGAGTAATCATAACAGTACCACAGCATCTGTGAATTCAGACCCATGGCGCTCTTCCAAAGGTGAGAATTCAACTTACCTTCCCAGAATGACAGTTAGTTCTGACTTTCCCTTATGGATTCCCCACTAGTTAAAAGAGGATCAGGTTCATCCACTTGATTCTGTGATAATGACAGACAGAATCTGGGAGTCACACTTTCTGAGATGAGCTGACATAGGAAGAGTTGGATGGTCAATACTACTTTGGATTATAGCAGTTTTCTCAATTTACCCTCAAGGAGTGAACCCACTAGCTCAATAGTTTGTTTCTCTTTTTAACTGATCCACAAGTAGATAACATCTCTGAAGGGCATGCTGATTAATTAATTAATAATTTGTTGACCATAATTCTAGCACTACCAAACTTCCTATAGAAATTTGTCATTGAAATGGCCCTACCATTGGATATCTTGTATATATTGGTAATGTCCTATTTTACATATATGTCTTTTGAGGGCCACACCCATGGCATATGGAGGTTCCCAGGCTAGGGGTTGAATTGGACATGTAGCTGCTGGCCTACACCACAGCCACAGCAATGCCAGATCCAAGCCACATCTGCGACCTACACCACAGCTCGCGGCAATACCAGATCCATAACCCACTGAGTGAGGCCAGGAATTGAACCTGTGGCCTTATGGATACTCGTCAGATTCATTTCCACTGAGCCATGACAAGAACTCTGACTGTCCTCTTATTCATAAGAACAATTTTATTTATCTTCAGTTTGTTTTTACCAGTTCATAAAAGGTCACTTTAGTTAGGACTACAATTTAAAAAGGAAGTAATGGTGTCATCTTTTAAAAAGCAGGAGTATGTGTGTCCCATTTGCTTTGGATTGTATCCTGCCACAGACCCAGGGGAAATACTACTAAAGAATGATGATTTTGATGCTGTTCCTTTGGGTTGCTTCATACTGAAATGTTTTGAAATCTGAAATTCTACTTTGCCATTTTCATGAGTTATTTAAAGCATTCCTTCTGCACACTTGAGAATGATGAGGGTTTGGGGGTGCCAAGAACTAGCTTAAGCTAACGGTGAGTGAATTCTTGTTTTGGAGTCCTCTTATCTCCTACCAGTATCACACTCTTTTGAGGAATGCTAAGAAAATTGGGTGGACTTTGGAGATTTTTCACATTGCCTTTTTACTTTCTTGAATATCCTGTTTGATTTCATTTTTCTCTCATTTTGGAAAATAATATTTAAATAAAAGTTCTTGCCTTTGCATTCTCTGGAATCATTGATACTTCCTCTCTCTCTCTCCCCACACCATCTTAATGGGACTTGCTCTGAAAATAACCAATAACCAGAGAGGCTCGCATTTGTAGTATAGATCAGAAAATATTTCTAGCTTTGTGTACTTCTTCATAAAATCTCTCCATTTGCACTGCCCCTCTGATGGACGCTCCTAATGTTATCTCTTTACCTGTGTACTTAAGAGTTGTTTTCAGATGGCTCTCTTTCTATTTACATGTTATCCTTTGCTGTCTACCTTCTGTATCTGGCTAACAGCAGATGTTTACCGACTTGCAAGGAATATTTCTCTAAAGTATGTTACGAAGCCCCTCACTGGGTGGGAAAAGAATCCTTGACACATTTAGTCCTGAATACCCAGTACTTTCTCTACTTTTGAAATATATCACGGCATATGCATTTTAATTAAACCCAAACTGCATTCACAGAGGGGTTTACATGTCACCAGTTATTCTGAGGGTTTTTCTCTCTCTTTTGAATGTTAAATCATCATCTGTCTTTCAACATGTGTGGAAAATGCAGTGCAATTATTGTAAATAATATCTTTTCCTAAGTATGAATTTGGGATTCAGTCAGTTTTCATTTCTTCTAGTGGCTCAAAACAAAAACAAAAACAAACAAAAAAACCCCCACTTCAATTGTCTTACTGTGGGTGTTTTCTAAAGTACAGTGACAAAAGAGATTATAAAAATGACAATGTTGTGTTTGATATTTATTCTCTCTCACTGACTTCCATATCAAAACGGCTAAGTTGGGAAGACAAAGGATGCTTTCCTAATTGCTGGCAACACAAAGCTCTTTTGTATTCTGTCTCTTCTCTTCCTCTTACATCAACATCAATAAGTATTTTGTGGGAGAGACTGAAATGTCAGTCTTTGCAAGGAGCAATCAAGTCCAGTTTATTCTTTGCTCTGTAATTAAAGCCTGTTTTGTGAGAAAAGTAAACCAATACTCAGCAGCCCAAGATAAACTGCCATGCTATTTTTAATCTACAGCAACCCTTTCAACAGTATAAATCCTTTGAGACTTGCTACAGTTTTGCATTCTTGAGCCAATAGAAAAAAGCTTCACAAACGACACTAGTGGGTAATAGTCTTATGGTATTAGAATGGGGCATGTTCTTTTAAATGCTTGTTGCTGATCAAAGAGTGCCACAAAGGAGGAGGATAAAAGTGGAGGATTTGATACATGTGCTTCACCCACCCAAAATGTGGATGCAGTCCTTCCTGCCACTCTTTGAGGAAGTGCCAAATTAACCCCAGAATCTGACTTTGTTACAGACTTAAGAATGTACAAAAAAAAAAAAAAAAGGAATTCCAAGACACAAAGGGAGAAGAGCTTAAACTTGGTTATTAGACCTCACTTCTCTAGTTCTCATACGGGGTGTTCTAGAGCCAGCTTCCTCCTCAGCTCCCAGGTGACAGCCATACTCTACTTCTGACCCACCCTGATCCTCAGAAACATAGATCCTGTGCTCAGCTATTTCTTCCCTGAATCCCAGATTTCCCTCCTCATGTTTGGCTGCTAGCTTCTTTCTCTAAAAATGAGAACAATCTTAACCCCACAATAATCTCATCGATTTAGAAAAGCAACTTTTTCAGTTTTTAATACCAGTTAGAGATTCCTCCATTCAATTCCCTTCTATTATTTGATATGTATATAATAAAGGGTGCATTAAATGGATTTCTAGAAATAAAATGCAGCCTCTGCTCAAAGATACATAGAGCCAATACTATGAAAATTTTTAATAGCAATATTCTGAACAGGTGAGTCTTTTCTCCTCAGCTCCTGTGTCCAAAAAGGGCCTTCTTACTATGAAATGCTCTGCCCTGGTTATGGAAAATACATAATATGTGAGCATTTATAAAAGATTTCTAAGGAAAAACATCATCCTCACTCCTGAGACTTTAATATGTCAACCTTCTATTCTAGGGCTGTCCAAGAGGAATATGATGCAAGCCACAAATGTGACCCACATATGAAATTTAAAATCTTTTCCTGGGTACTATAAAAAAAAGTAAAAATAAAGAAATGAAATTAATCTTAGTAAAATAATTCATACAAAATATATTCCCAATATTATCATTTTAACACATATTCAATGTTAAAATGCTGTTATTTTTCTTTTTTTTTCCAAACGAAGGCTGTGAAATTCAGTGTGCATTATACATTTATAAACATCTTATTTAAAATTAGCTACATTTTCAAATGCTCAATAGCCATGCAAAATTAGAGGCTACTGTATTGGACAGCACAACTTTCCACCTATACTGGAAGGTGAGTTGTTATGTGGACTGAGAAATTGAATATACAGATGGACTATGGCTGGACCATATATGACATAAATTCTGACATGAATAAGAAACTCAGGAAATCAACCCACAACCACCCCCCCCCCCAGCAATTGATCCTGAACTGTAAGGACTTGGTCAATGACTGTCCAATTTTCTATCCCTCTCCCATCCCATCCCACCATCTCAGGACCAAGCACAGAAAATCAAATATGCTACCCAATAGATCACATAAGAGGCCCCTTCTAGTTAGCTGCCTCGAGTTCTTTATACCAAGAAACTCCAATCATAGCATACCTGAAACCTTCCCTTTTTCACTGGAAAGTTTTGCCACTCCCTCACCTGCCTTTGAGTCTTTACCAAACACAAATGGTGGCAGCTGATTGCCTTATGAGTTCTGAATTAATATCCTCTGCTTATCACATGGATGCTTGTAGGTTATTTCTGTAAGAACTGAGCTTCACTTTTGATTATGTAGAAATTCTCCCTTAGATTTGAAAACCCGAATATGTGAACCCAATGAGGAAGGGGTGGAGGGTGGTGCAGGGGACTATACTTGTGACCCAAAGTGACAAGAAGCAGAGCAGTTATGTTTTGCTGAGAACACACACACTGAGGTGTTTTGTGGTGGTTGTTGTTGAAGATATTACTTTCAGGTAGTGGCAGACAAATGGTCACCAAGATTTAGACATAATGTGGTATAATGCTGGTAGGGAACTAAGAAAACGGCCTTTCCTCATCTCTGCTTAAAACACAGGCACTTTCAAATGTGGAGAGGAAAACAAACCTTGACATTCCTGGATTTTTCTCAATCCATTCTCCACTCTCTAGCTTGTGCCTGTAGAAACATTTTAAAACCTCTCTGATAATACTGGTTGGTGGGTAAGGATTTTAGGAGCAGGCAAGATGGCTGCCCCAAATGTGGGATTATCACTTCACTTTTGGCTGAAGCTAAAGTAGGGAGAAAGCCCAAAGGAAAAGCAGATCACTTCTGTGGTTTCAAGAATAACGAAATAATACGTATAAATGGTACTAAGACAATCTAGAAAATGTTTGCAAGCCCAGCAATATAAATGTTATTGTTAAGACTTGAATTAAAGAAAAATGTAATCAATGTACATAGGTAATGACTTTTTTTTCAGAATTAAGTAAAAACTGGGTCCATTTCTAGTTAAAGAAATGTAAAGAATTTTTTTCCAAACAGTGACACTCTGCTAAGAATTTTGACCCATTAAAATGAGTTTAAAGTGGCCAAAATGAAAACCTTTGAGATTTGAAGATGACTTTAAATAGAAAGACTTTATTTTAGGAAAAAAAATTACATAAAATCTATTTTCCTAGTTAAGCTAAAGAAATTATGAGGCTCTATAGAGAAAGAACATCCAATTCCCTGCAAAGCATTTATAATCTGAGAGTCCAGGGCCCCCTGACACTGTATTTACCATGTTACAGTCACACATTGAAGCAAGAAACCTTGGGGACTTGAAAGGGCCCACAAAGTTAATCATTTCCCACTCCTGCAGTAACTAGTTATCTGGCAGTCTCCCACTTAATCTGTTTCAAAATGTTACATGAAATGCATGATTTTTTATATGAAATGCACTATTTCTCAGATTCTATTTTTAAAAATCTTCCTCTCACTATAGGCTCACTTTGAGATAGTATTACATGGTGCAAATGTAGCATTCTGGCCCTCTAAAAGATTTACAATGCAAATATCATCTAAAGTGGGCAAATTATATCACCTCACTACAAAGATGAGCTTTAGTTCATCAATCACTAATAGAGAAACTTAGCCGAATATTAATATAAATGTCATATCTCTGTCAGACAAGACACAGAGAAGCGGTTTTGATTTGGTCATAACTTACATCATCTGTGAGCCTTGATGTCTGCTATCTTGCCAGTGCAGCAAGGGTCTTATCTAGGATGTGAATTTCATTGGAAATCTGGCTGTCTTAAAAAGCCAAGAAGAGATGAGAAAGAAAAACTAGACTCAGAGGACTGACAGCATTTTCATTTGTGAACAGCTCAGATTAACTCATAAACAACAGAAACATTTCATGACTGTGTGATGGCGCTCTGTCTGCTGTCCACATTTCTCATCCTTTGGGTCACCCCTCCCCATAGTGGAATGGAGACCTAAGCTCCTTCTAGGACATGGTGACATGGTTCTTGTCACAGTGTAGCTACATATGCTGTAAGGCATTAGGGAGACAGTGAAGAAATTTAATTATGACAGTTTCCTCCATTTCTGTTTTAGACCTTTGGTATCTACTGATATTTATTGAAATACAAAATGTTACAGAGTAATACGAAAGAAAGAAAAATCCCTCGCTACTGCCAAGTACACACATAATGAAATAACTGTGCTCTCTCCTAAGACCCACATCAGATACTATTTGAAAGCTTCCAAAGACTAAGCCTATTAAGATGTCTATCTTGTGTCATAATTATGAGATCCACAACCATTGCTGCTAACCCCGAGTTTGGCATTTAATTTGCCATTTCTGGTGTGTCACTCCAGACTTCAGGAATTTTGTTTCAGTCCCCTCATGTTAAAGTCCTCTTATGGAGTTTCAGTTGTGGCTCAGTGGTAATGAATTCGACTAGTATCCATGAGGACGTGGGTTTAATCCCCGGCCTTGCTCAGTGGGCTAGGGATCCGGTGTTGCTGTGAGCTATGGTATTGATCACAGACACGTCTGGGATCCTGAGTTGCTATTGCTGTGATGTAGCCCATCAGCTGCAGCTCTGATTCGACCCCTAGCCTGGGAATTTCCATACGCCGCAGGTATGGCCCTAAAAAGACGAAAAAAAAAAAAGTCCTCTTGTAACATATCTTTCCTGCTAGATTATACCTGGCTAAGAATATTTATGTATTGTTTATATGCTGTTAGCATTTTATTCTAAGACGCTTTTAGGTATTGGTTCAAATTAATCCTTATAGGAAATTTTTGTAGTAAGTGTTAGAACTATTTGATCATACAGACGAGGAAACTGAGACACAGAGTGGCCCAAGATTTCTCAGCAAGAAGGTGGTCAAGCCAAGTTTCAAACCCAACAGGTTGGCCCCAGAACTTCAGCTCTTAACCACCTACATGCCCTACGGCTTTTTGAGGATCAAGCCTATGTTTTCTGTATCTCTCTGTTCCTAGCCCCTAGTATGAGGTCTGGAATATGAATTGGGCATGACATTGAAGGCAGAATTTCTATGTACTACTCTGCACGCTGAGGTGTAGCCTTGGCTGACATGATCCTTGAAGCTTACAAAGTGCTAGATCCTCTAGCAGGCTGACCCTACCATTATTTCTATTACCCAATCTAGACTCCCATTTCCTTTTCTTTTCTTTTCTTTTCTTTTCTTTTCTTTTCTTTTCTTTTCTTTTCTTTTCTTTTCTTTTCTTTTTCTTTATAGGGTTGCACCTGAGGTATACGGAAGTTCCCAGGCTTGGGGTTCCAATTGGAGCTCAGCTGCAGCCTACACCATGGCCATAGCAACACCAGATCCAAGCCACATCTGCAACTTATACCACAGCTTGTGGCAACACCAGATCCTTTAATCAACTGAGTGAGGCTGGGGATGGAACCCACATCCTCATGGATACTAGTCAGGTTCTTAACTTTCTAAGCTACAGTGGCAACCCCCAGGACTCCTCTTTCTTGCCAGTCTAGCTCTTCCTGAGATTATTAATAAAGCCAAGGTGATAACAACACTGTAATTATATCTCTGCCTTCTAATCTCTACCTTTCTCTAACACTAGTTTATTTCTTCCAGTCCCTCTTTCTGCTTCTAAATGAAATGTGAAATCTCTATGTGCTAAACAATGAGAAGAAATGACCACATATCAATTAGCTAAATATATAGCAAAGAGGATGTTAGAAAAGTCTGCCTTGTGTATGTCACTTGAACTTTTGCTCAGCCATAATCTTCAGGAATGTCTCTGATTAAAGAAATCAATGTGAGGGAGTTCTTGATGCAACCCAGAAGGTTATGAACCCAACTAGTATCCATGAGGATTCAGGTTTGATCCTTGGCCCTGCTCAGTGGGTGAAGGATCCAGCCTTACTGTCAGCTGTGTGGTGTAGGTCACAGATGTGGCTTAGAACCTGAGATGCTGTGGCTGTGGGGTAGGCTGACAGCTCCAGCTCTGATTCGACCCCTAGCTTTAGAGCTTCCATGTGCTGTGGTCCTGAAGAAAAAAGAAAGAAAAGAAAAGAAATCAATGTGAGTTTGTAACAACCCTATCCCTGAACCCAATTCCCACCCAGTGGAATAAGTCCATTGCTTTTGCTTCATAAAATTCCCATCTCATCTATGCAACTAAAATGTTTCCTGTTCTCAGTATACATATTTTGGAAGTAAGTCAAAGCAGAAGAAATAGGCACATGCCTTCTATGTGTTCCTGAAATATGATTGAGGGCTAATAGTTTAACATTGGGAAGGCAAAGAGCCATATTTTAGGGTAGATATTCAGATTACTGGAAGCCAAGCACTTCCCTAAAGATCAAACAATTTCTCTAAGTTAGGAGGCTATTATAGAATAGGGTGGAGGGCATTACAGAGCCTTGGACTTTATCACTGGTTCATTGGTGCTGAAGATATAATGCTGAGTAAGATAAATCCTTGACTTTAAGGAGCTCATAATCCATCAGAGGGACAGACCATTTCACAATGTGTTACCTACTGTAATAGTTGTCTACACAACATGTCACCTGAATAAACACATACTGGAGTGGCTACAAAAATTTTAGGGTCCAGTGCAAAATGAAAATGCAGGGCCCTTAGTCACAGCAGTCAGTCAGGCAAGAAAAAAGAAATAAAAGAAATCAAAATTAAAAAGGAAGAATCCAATTAAACTGTCACTGTGTACAGATGACATGATACTATATACAGAAAATAAAGACAGTACCCAAAAACTATTAGAACTCATCAATGAACTCAGTAAAATTGCAGAATATAAAATTAATATACAGAAAACTGTTGCATTTCTATACACTAACTATGAACTAAGAGGGAGAAAAATGAAGAAAATAATCCCCACTTACAATTACATCAAAAATAATAAAATACCATGGAATAAATCTAACCAGGGAGGTAAAAGATCTGTACTGTAAAAACTCTGAGACACTGATGAAAAAAAAAATGAAGACAATACAGATAGTCCATGCTCATAAAATGGAAGGATTAATATTGTTAAAATATCCACACTAGCCTAGACATTTTAAAAATTCAACAAAATTCCTCACGGAATTGGAACAAATGCTTCTAAAATTTGTGTAGAAATACCAAAGACCCTGAATAGTCAAAAGAATCTTGACAAAGAAGAATAAAACAGAAGGTATCATGCTCCGTGATTTCAAAATACGATACAGAGCCACAGTAATCAAAATAGTCTAGTACTAACATCAAAAAAGACATACAAACCAATGGAACAGAAGAGCAAGCCCAGAAATAAACCCACACTTACAAGTCATTTAATTTATGACAAAGGAGGCAAGAATATACAATGGGAAAAAATAGCTTCAAACTGCACTGCTTTCTTACACAATGCACACAAATAAACTGAAAAATGGATCAAAGACTTAAATGTAAGACTTGAAATAATAAAACTCCTAGAAGAAAACACAGGCAGTATATTCTTGACATTGGCCTTACTGATATGTTTTTGGATATGTCTCCTCAAAAAAACAAAAGCTAAAATAAACAAGTGAGACAACATCAAACTATAAAGCTTTGGACAGCAAAGCCAAAACAAAAAGCCCACTTACTGAAGAGGAGAAAATATTTGCAATGGGTATATCTGATAAGGGATTAATATCCAAAACATCCAAAGAACTCATAAAACAACTTCAAAAAGACAAACCACTTAGAAAATAGGCAGAGGACATGAACAGACATTTCTCAAAAGAAGACATAGAGATGGAAACAAACACATGAAAAGATGTTCAACACTACTCATCATCAGGAACATACAAATCAAAACCACAGTGAGATATATCACCTCACATCTGTCAAAATGCCCATTATAAAAATACAATGAATAACAAGAATTGGCATGGATGTGGAGAAAAGGGAACTCTTGTGCACTGTTGGTGGGAATGTAAACTGGTATAGCCACTATGGAAAACAGTTTGGAAGTTCCTCAAAAATTTTAAAGTAGCATTCCCATAAGATCCAACAGGTTTACCTCTGGGTATTTTTCCTAAGGTGGGGAACAAAAAACTAATTTGAAAAGATTTATGCACCCCAATGTTCATTGCAGCATTATTTGCATAGCTAAGACATAGAAGCAACCTATCAATAGACATGAATATAAAGAAGATATGCTATATGTATATGTACAATGGAATCTTACTTGGACACAAAAAAGAATGAAATACTGCCATTTTCAACAACATAATCAGAAATAATTAAGAGAAATAACTCAAAGAAAAATGCCATATGACTTCCCTTATATGTGGAATCTAAAAAAAAAAAAGCAAATGAACAAATATGACTAAACATAAATAGACTCACAGATAAACATAGGTGGTTGCCAAAGTGAAGCAAGGGTAAGATGATAGGTGAAATAGGAGAGGGAGTTTAAGAGGTGCAAGCTTCCAGTTACAAGATAAATGAGTCACTGGGATGAAATGTATAGCATAGGGAATACAGGCTAGTATACTGTGAAATCTTTGAATAGTAACAGATGGTAACTAGACTTAACATGGTGATCATTTTGTAATGTATAGAAACATCAACTCATTCTGCTCTGCACCTGAAACTAACATAATTTTGCAAGGCAATTATACTTCAATTATTATAAAAACTGAAGTCACTGGGAAGAATGGCATTAAAATGCTAATGGGTTATCATTGAGGGTGGGAATTGTGGATGATTGTTATTTTTTACTTTATGCTTTTGTGTATTTCTAGTTGTCTGTAATGAACATGTAGTGTTTGAAAAATTAGAAAGAAAACAATAAATACCATTAAAAACAGAAAGAAAGGGGAAAATGCAGGGTTTTTGCTCATAAATTCTTAAGAATTTCAAAATGCATTCAACCAAGTGCAGGTCTCTTGGGCTATACATCCTTGAAGTTGGCCCCACATACTTGGAACAGGTGGTGGGATCAGGGCATGGAGCACCGAGAGGGTTTCAAAAGGAAGTGATACTTATGCTGGTTCTTGTAGGATGATTAGGAGTTTGGCATGTGGAGAAGGAGAGAAGCATGTTCTACGCAAGAAAAGAGGGTTAACAAAATAAGAAGGCAGGGTGTGTGAGAGCAGGTCACCAGTCTATTTGGGAGATAACAAACTGTGAGGCCAGGGTAGAGAATCCTGGACTGAGGGATGCCAGGAAAATGTCTATACAGGAAAGCTGAAGCAGGGTGTCAGGGGCTTGGTAAAATGAACATAGGTGAGGCAAATAATAATTTTGTGCCCAGAGTATATAGAAGTTCGAGGGCTAGAAATTGAACCCACATGACAGTAACCAGAGCCACAGCAGTGACACCACTGGATCCTTAACCAGTTGTGCCATGAGGGAACTCCAGAGGCAAAACATAATTTAATTGTAGTTTTACCACTTACTCTCTGTGAGCTCTTGGATAAGTGATGACACCCCCGAGCTTCAGATTTTTCATCAAGAAATTGGAGAGTTCTAGTTCTAGTTCAGCCATTGGCTAGCTGTGAGAACTTAAATAAGTCACTTTCCTCTCTCTGAACTTCGGCATCTCCACATGTAAAATGAAAACCTAGGGCTAGATGAGTGGTTTTCAAACTGAGCTCTGAGGAGGTGCCTCAGGGGACATGGGAAAGGTGGGTAATGATGAAGTGACAACCCAGCAGTCTTCAGCCACCATACACTTAATCTACAGCAGTGTCATTTTTATCAGTGTTATATATGTGTATGTGTATATACACATTTGTTTTTATATATGCACATATATGCATATATACACATGCAAAAAATAAATTGTATTTGTATCATGTATAGCATATACTATATGTTATATGTTAGAGTATATATTTATGTATATGTATGATATATAAAAATAAATATATGCTATATATTATGTTGTAATAAAATATGACATATTTAATACATATGTATTATTTATTCAACAAAGTGCCTCAGTTTTCACATCTGAAAACTGGGGATATTTCATAGTACCATAACTGTAGGTAAATAAAAATATTTTAAATGTCAGAAACATATGTCACATTCCTAAAAATGTATCAGGCACAGAGCAAGCATTGCTAAGTCTTAGCCCTTAGTCTTTTATTAGCCAAGACCTCAGCCCAAGAAGTCGGGATTACGTGGGTCTTTTGTCCACTACTGTCCTCACAGCACCTTGATCATTGTGGGCACTTGGTGGATGCTGACTGTATTTGCTGAGTACATGAACAGACAAGGTCTACAGCACACTAGTTTCTAGGTTTACATTTGAGATACAAAGGTAAACAAAACACATGGGCCCAGCCCTTATGGGTTTTAAGTGTATAAACACAAAATTAAAGAACAATTGGAATTTGTGCTTAGTGTTTTATCAGTATTAGAGGTAAGATTAAGTTTGAAGAAATAGCTCTCCTTCTGCTAACAGTTTAAAACCTCCCAGAGGGAGGAGAGAGAGGACAAGATGGCAGAGGAGTAGGGGGACACGCTCGCCCTCTCCCACAAACACAACAAAAAAAGCACATCTACAGAATAAATGACTCGCACACAACAGCAACCAATCGCTGGCAGAGGAACCTAAACTCCAATAACGGCAAGAAGTTCGTGACATTAATGGGCAGAACGGGAGAAAAGAGGAGAGTGAGAGAAGGTGAATCCGAGCGGACGGGCGCTCCCGAAAGGGAACTGCGGAGGAGAAAGGGATCCCGCACCCTGGAAAGTCACCTACACGGGGGAAAGATCAAACGAACCAGAGGAATCTCCAGATGCAGAGAAGAGTGTAGCAGTAAGTTGGAGTACGGAAAAGCCAATCAAGAACCGAACGTACCATCTGAACTACGGACACAGTCACCAAAAATTAAGACTCCTGGGTGGGGGCTGGGCACCGAGACCTCGGCTCCAGAGGTTAGTCCCCGAGAAAGGGCCGGGGGACGCCTGGGTGGGGGCTGGGCACCGAGACCTCGGCTCCAGAGGTTAGTCCCCGGGAAAGGGACGGAGGATGCCTGGATGGGGCCTGGGTACCAGGACCTCAGCTCCAGAGGTTAGACCCCGAGAATGGGCTGGGGGGGCGGGGCGGAGCGGAAACTGCTTGGGAGGTCTAGAAACCATTTGACGGGGCAGAGACTGCCTGGGAGACTAGAAAACAAAGCTGTCGCAGAGGAAGGGAGCAAAACTCTAGGGGAGGGGAAGTGGAAAACCGCATCAGAGGGAACCTGGGAGAAGAGCCTGGTCTGTGCCTGTGCTGGGGAGGGGAGAGAAGAAGGGGTGGGTCACCATAGAATACCCCCCATGCCACAGCAAGCTTACAGGCCCACTAGCTAGCTGAAAGCTGTGCTTCCCAGTGCATCCCCTCCCCCCACCCCCTCCACCCCCTATGCTCTCGCAGAAGCTGGGGCTGCCTGCCATCCAGGAGGGCTGGCCTCAACAATTGCCAGAAGCCTACCACCGCAAGGGCTGTCCCTGCACAGGTCTGCTTGCCCTTTGGAGGGGCTACACTTCCGCAGAGTAGCACCAAACACCACCAACCCCCGAGAAAAGGCCTGCAGCCCAGAAAAGCTAGGACAAGCCTAGCCAGGCAGTGAATAGATCTGCCTAACTCTCTGATGGTTTTTCTGAGTCGGGCTGCCCCAGGGAGGAGCCTCTTGGATTTCCAGCGGCCCTGCTACCCACCCTAGCCCCCAGGGGGTGCCCTAGTGGATCAGCTGCATAGGACTGCCAGCTCCAGGCAGGACCCCCTGCAGCCCAGAAAAGCTGCAACAAGCCTGGCTGAGTCGGGAAAAGATCTCAGACGGTCTTTCTGAGTCAGGCTGCCCTGGGGAGGAGCCTCTTGCGTTTCCAGTGGCCCTGCTACCCGCCCAAGCCCCCAGGGGGTGCCGAGACCTAGTGGACCAGCTGCACAGGACTGCCAGCTCCAGGCAGGACCCCCTGCAGCCCAGAAAAGCTGCAACAAGCTTGGCCGAGCCGGGAAAAGATCTCAGACGGTCTATCTGATTCAGGCTGCCATGGAGAGGAGCCTCTTGGGTGTCCAGCGGCCCAGCTACCCGCCCAAGCCCCCAGGGGGTGCCCCACTCCCGCGGAATAGCTGCTCAGCACCACCAGCCCCCTGGAAGAGCCCCTGCAGCCCAGAAAAGCTGCAACAAGCTTGGCCAGACTGTGAAAAGATCTGCCTACACTCTCAGGCCGTCTCCTGAGTTGGGCTGCCCTAGGGAAGAGCCTCTTAGGTTCTCAGTGACCCAGATAGCTGCTCCAGCCCCCAGGGGGTGTGCACTCCTGAGGAACAGCTGCCCAACACCGCCAACCCCCTGCAAGAACCCCACAGCCTAAAAACACCAGAGCAAGCTCTGCATGACCAAGTGAAATCTGCTGCCATCGTGGTGTGGACCTCCCAGTCCTGTCTGCCCTCAGGAAGCCCTCATTTGCTTCAAAGAAACACTGTTAGTCCCATCAACACTCCAGAAAAGCCACACTGCCTCAAAAAAGATTGACCAACAATGCCAGCCCTCAGGAAATATTCCACTGCAGTGACAAGGCAAACACTGCCCGATAACGGAGAGTACAACTCCCTCAGGAGAAAGAAAACAACAAGCAAGATGAAGAAGCTGAGAAACCATCCCCAGTCAAACCAACAGGAGAACTCACCTAAAACAGTCAACAATGAAACAGATCTCTGCAGTCTGACAGACCTGGAGTTCAAAAGAGAAATAGTGAAAATACTGAAGGAATTAAAAGAAGATATGACCAGTAATGCAGATACCCTCAGAAAGGAACTAGAACATATAAGGAGGAGCCAAGAAAAACTAGAACATTCATTTGAGAGATGCAAACGGAACTAAGGGCAGTAAAAACCAGAATGAATAATGCAGAAGAACAAATCAGTGATATGGAAGATAGAATAATGGAAATCACTCAATCCGGTCAACAGACAGAAAACCGAATAAAAAAACTGGAAAGCAATATGAGAGACCTAGGGGATAATATAAAGCGGGCCAATCTACGCATAATAGGAATTCCAGAAGGAGTAGAAAAAGATAAGGGGATGGAAAATATATTTGAAGAAATTATCGCTGGAAACTTCCCAAATCTAAAGGATACTGGGTTCAAGACACAGGAAGCACAGAGGGCCCCAAACTGAACCCAAACAGACCCACAGCAAGACACATCATAATAAAAATGGCAAAAGTTAGTGATAAAGAGAGGATCCTAAAGGCCGCAAGAGAAGAACAGAATGTTACCTACAAGGGAACCCCCATAAGATTATCAGCTGATTTCTCTACAGAAACACTACAGGCCAGGAGGGAATGGCAAGAGATATTTAAAGTGCTCAAAGGAAAAAATATGCAACCTAGAATACTCTATCCAGCAAGAATATCATTTAAAATAGAAGGGGAAATAAAAATTTTTTCCAACAAACAAAAACTTAAAGAATAAGGCAACACAAAACCCAGGTTAAAAGAAATACTGAAAGGGCTTCTCTAAACCAAAAAGAAAGGAAGGAAAGGGAAGAAAAAAGAAAAGAAAAAAAAAAAAAGAAGAGGAGGAAGAACTAGGACTGAGGAAACCACAGTCAGAGAGCAGTCACTCAAATAAGCCAGCATACAGATTTAATCATGAACAGGCCTCAAACAAAATAAAATTAAAAAGAAAAAAATGAAAAAGAGTCATCAAAACCATAAAATATGGGCAAGGGATGTCAGGAAGTAAATAACCCTTTTTGTTTGTTTGTTTGTATGTTTCTCATCTTAATTTTAATACAGTAATGAAGTGTTTGAACTTACAGGACCATCTGGCTAAAACACACAATTATGGGAAGGGGTTAGCATACTTAAAAAACAGGGCAACCACAAGCCAAAAGCAAATATTGCATTTGCGAAAAATGAAAAAAAAATACACTCAAGCAGATAGTAACAGGAGACCATGCAACCAAAAAAAAAAAAAAAAGAAAGAATGGAGAACCATAGAATCAACTGGAAAACAAGGTTCAAAATGGCAATAAATAATCATCCATCAATTATCACCTTAAATGACAATGGACTGAACGCCCCAATCAAAAGACACAGAGTGGCTGAGTGGATAAAAAGGCAAAAACCTTCAATATGCTGCCTACAAGAAACTCACCTTAGGACAAAAGATGCATATAGATTGAAAGTGAAAGGGTGGGGAAAAATATTTCACACCAATAGACAAGACAGAAAAGCAGGAGTCGCAACGCTCATATCAGACAAAATAGACTTTAAAACAAAAGACATAAAGAAAGACAAAGAAGGACACTACTTAATGATTAAGGGATCCATCCAAGGAGAGGATGTTACTATTGTCAACATATATGCCCCAAATATAGGAGCACCCAGATACATACAACAAATATTAACAGACATAAAGGGAGATATTGATGAGAATACAATCATAGTAGGAGACCTTAATACCCCCCTCACATCAATGGACAGATCCTCTAGACAGAAAACCAATAAAGCAACAGAGATCCTAAAGGAAACAATAGAAAAGTTAGTCTTAACTGATATCTTGAGGACACTACATCCAAAAAAAAGCAGAATACACATTCTTCTCAAATGCTCATGGAACATTCTCAAGAATCGACCACATATTGGGACACAAAGCTAACCTCAATAAATTTAGGAGCATAGAAATTATCTCAAGTATCTTCTCTGACCACAATGCCATGAAATTAGAAACCAACCATGGGAAAAGGAGAGAGAAAAAACCTACTACATGGAGACTAAACAACATGCTACTAAAAAACCAATGGGTCAATGAGGAAATCAAGAAGGAAATTAAAAACTACCTTGAAACAAATGATAATGAAGATACAACCGCTCAAAATCTATGGGATGCTGCGAAAGCAGTGCTCAGAGGGAAATTTACAGCAATACAGGCCTTTCTCAAAAAAGAAGAAAGAGCCCAAATTGACAACTTAACCGTCCACCTAAATGAATTAGAAAAAGAAGAACAAAAAAGGCCTAAAGTCAGCAGAAGGAAGGAATTTATAAAGATCAAAGAAGAAATCAATAAAATAGAGACTCAAAAAACAATAGAGAACATTAATAAAACCAAGAGCTGGTTCTTTGAAAAGGTGAACAAAATTGACAAACCCCTGGCCAGACTCACTAAAAAGAGGAGAGAAAGAACCCAAATAACCAAAATTAGAAATGAAAAAGGAGAAATCACAACGGATACAGCAGAAATACCAAAAACCATAAGAGAATACTATGAACAACTATACGGCAACAAGTTTGACAATCTGGAAGAAATGGAAAATTTTCTAGAATCTTACAGCCTGCCAAAACTGAATCAAGCAGAAACAGACCAACTGAACAGACTGATCACTAGAAATGAAATTGAAGAGGTCATAAAATCACTCCCTACAAATAAAAGTCCAGGACCAGATGGCTTCACAGGTGAATTTTATCAAACATATAAAGAGGAATGGGTGCCCATCCTCCTTAAACTCTTTCAAAAGTTTGAAGAAGAAGGAATACTCCCAAAGACATTCTATGATGCCACCATCACCCTCATTCCAAAACCAGACCGAGATACCACCAAAAAAGAAAACTATCGCCCAATATCATTGATGAATAGAGATGCAAAAATTCTCAACAACATCTTAGCCAACCGAATCCAACAACATACCAAAAAAATTATACACCATGACCAGGTTGGGTTCATCCCAGGTTCACAAGGATGGTTCAACATACGCAAATTAATCAGCATCATACACCACATTAACAAAAAAAAAGTCAAAAATCATACGATCGTCTCAATAGACGCAGAAAAAGCATTTGACAAAGTCCAACATCCATTCATGATCAAGACCCTCGCCAAAGTGGGTATAGAGGGAACATTCCTGAACATAATCAAAGCCATTTATGATAAACCCACAGCAAATATAATCCTCAATGGGGAAAAACTGAAAGCCTTCTCACTCAAATCTGGAACAAGACAGGGATGCCCACTCTTACCACTGCTCTTCAACATAGTTTTGGAAGTCCTAGCCACCGCAATTGGGCAAACAAAAGAAATAAAAGGCATCCATATAGGAAGAGAAGAGATTAAACTGTCACTGTATGCAGATGACATGATACTATGCATAGAAAACCCTTTGGAGTGCCCGTCGTGGCGCAGTGGTTAACGAATCTATCTAGAAACCATGAGGTTGCGGGTTCAGTCCCTTCCCTTGCTCAGTGGGTTAACGATCCGACGTTGCCTGTGAGCTGTGGTGTAGGTTGCAGACGCAGCTCGGATCCCGTGTTGCTGTGGCTCTGGCATAGGCCGGTGGCTACAGCTCCTATTCAACCCCTAGCCTGGGAACCTCCATATGCCGCAGGAGCGGCCCAAGAAATAGCAACAACAACAACAACATCAACAACAAAAAGACAAAAAAAAAGACAAAAAAGAAAACCCTAAGGACTCATCCCCAAAACTACTTGAACTGATTAATAAATTCAGCAAAGTAGCAGGATAGAAGATTAATATTCAGAAGTCAGTTGCATTTCTGTATACCAGCAATGAAATATTAGAAAAGGAATACAAAAATACGATACCTTTTAAAATTGCACCTCACAAAATCAAATACCTCGGAATACACCTGACCAAGGAGGTAAAGGACCTATATGCCGAGAACTATAAAACTTTCATCAAAGAAATCAACGAAGATGTAAAGAAATGGAAAGATATTCCATGTTCCTGGATTGGAAAAATCAATATTGTAAAAATGGCCATACTACCCAAAGTAATCTACAGATTCAATGCAATCCCTATCAAATTACCCAGGACATTTTTCACAGAACTACAACAAACAATCCAAAGATTTATATGGAACCACAAAAGACCCAGAATTGCCAAAGCAATCCTGAGGAACAAAAACCAAGCAGGGGGCATAATTCTCCCAGACCTCAAGAAATACTACAAAGCCACAGTCATCAAAACAGTGTGGTACTGGTATCAAAACAGACAGACCAATGGAACAGAATAGAGAATCCGGAAATAAACCCTGACACCTATGGTCAATTAATCTTTGACAAGGGAGGCAAGAACATAAAATGGGAAAAAGAAAGTCTATTCAGCAAGCATTGCTGGGAAACCTGGACAGCTGCATGCAAAGCAATGAAACGAGAACACACCCTCACACCATGCACAAAAATAAACTCCAAATGGCTGAAAGACTTAAATATAGGACAGGACACCATCAAACTCCTACAAGAAAACATAGGCAAAACACTCTCTGACATCAACATCATGAACATTTTCTCAGGTCAGTCTCCCAAAGCAATAGAAATTAGAGCAAAAATAAACCCCTGGGACCTCATCAAACTGAAAAGCTTTTGCACAGCAAAGGAAACCCAAAAAAAAAAAAAAAGACAACTTTCAGAATGGGAGAAAACAGTTTCAAATGATGCAACCGACAAGGGCTTAATCTCTAGAATATAGAAACAACTTATACAACCCAACAGCAAAAAAGCCAATCAATCAATGGAAAAATGGGCAAAAGACCTGAGTAGACATTTCTCCAAAGAAGATATACAGATGGCCAGCAAACACATGAAAAAATGCTCAACATCACTGGTTATAAGAGAAATGCAAATCAAAACTACCATGAGATACCACCTCACACCAGTCAGAATGGCCATCATTCATAAATCCACAAATAACAAGTGCTGGAGGGGGTGTGGAGAAAAGGGAACCCTCCTGCACTGCTGGTGGGAATGTCAACTGGTACAGCCACTATGGAGAACACTTTGGAGATACCTTAGAAATCTATACATAGAACTTCCATATGACCCCACAATCCCACTCTTGGGCATCTATCCGGACAAAACTCTACTTAAAAGAGACATGTGCACCCGCATGTTCATTGCAGCACTATTCACAATAGCCAGGACATGGAAACAACCCAAATGTCCACTGACAGATGATTGGATTCGGAAGAGGTGGTATATATACACAATGGAATACTACTCAGCCATAAAAAAGAATGACATAATGCCATTTGCAGCAACATGGATGGAGCTAGAGAATCTCATACTGAGTGAAATGAGCCAGAAAGACAAAGACAATTACCATATGATATCACTTATAACTGGAATCTAATATCCAGCATAAATGAACATCTCCTCAGAAAAGAAAATCATGGACTTGGAGAAGAGACTTGTGGCTGCCTGATGGGAGGGGGAGTGAGTGGGAGAGATCGGGAGCTTGGGGTTATCAGATACAACTTAGAATAGATTTACAAGGAGATCCTGCTGAATAGCATTGAGAATTTTGTCTAGATACTCATGTTGCAACAGAAGAAAGGGTGGGGGAAAAAATGTAATTGTAATGTATACATGTAAGGATAACCTGACCCCCTTGCTGTACAGTAGGGAAAATAAAAAAAAATAAAAATAAATAAAAATAAATAAATAAATAAAAAAATAAAACCTCCAAGAGGGAAGATTTTCAAGTGCCTGTGGAAGTTGCAAATTTTTCTAGTATGTGAGGGGACAGGCAGAGAGATAGAGGGAATAAGAGAATTCTCAGTGAGTAGCAAAGAGCAACATGGCTAAGACTTTGGGCAACTGGAAATGGAAACTAGGAAGGACCGTTTTAGGAGAATGACTTTTCCGAAACAGGCTACATTCTCTGTATTCCTGCTGTGACACCCTGGGAAGTAAAGAAGGAAGAAGAGATGGGCCCTGTCCTCAAGGAATTTCTCATCCATTGGAAAAGACAGCATCAAGACACAGTCACAAAATAGTAGCAGGGCCATTCCTCTACCCATGGTCACCATAAGCAAAGATATTCCTAGGGAACAATGAGAATGGATTGGATGTGCTCCAGGAATGTTTAAGAAATAGATGAGTTTACAGCAGAGAAGAGGGAAGAAGTGACTGAAAATCCAGCATGGAACAACTGATTAAGTGATTAGCCTTCTCTGCTCGGTGCCAAGGACATAAACAGGTGCTAGAGTGGGCAGCTGGGTTAGCAGAGATCAGCACCTTGTGGGTGATGATCAAGTTAGCAAGCACACCAAGGGACACTTCCTGTTCCTCAGATGGCTGAGTGTTTTCACAGCAATAACATTTCTTTGAACTCAGAGACCTGATTGGTCCACTCTGGCTAGTTGTCAATATCCATGCTGCAACAATTATTTAATACTACAAGATAAAGTAAAACCAGGACCCCAGGGCAATCATAATTCCCCCATATGGCTAATACATGTTCATTTGGTTTCTAAGTGGATTGCTAATTTTATGGCATGTGCAGTATGTAAGAGTTTTCTTAGAATTAGTTTAAATTGCCCTTAATTGGAAATATGTCATGCAACAGTCTTTTTCTCCAAAATGAATCTCTTCCTCAGTGGTATACAGCCTATGTCATTAAGGCCCAAATTAAAGAACATGAAATAATTAATATTTTTCATTTCAATTATTTTTTTTTCTTTTTTGTGCCTACATTTGGGGGGAGAGGAATACTTTAGTTTCTCACAGAATCATTTGAGTAATGTTATCATTCTAGCAATTTGAAATTCTTATCTTCCTTAAACCATGTAATTGTGTACCAAACAAGGTGGGAGAAAATGCCTCTTTACTAACATTTTTTTTTCCCAATGCAGACACTGTGATGAAAATGAGATAGTTAAGATTTATGTCTGCTGGGTTGGCAGTCATTTCATATTTACTTGGACCATGAGATTGAAATCAAATCAGAGGCTCCCTATCCAGAAATGTGTTATTTGTTATCTAAATAACTATATGTGAGCAAATCAGATGTGGATAAGATGTTTCCATTATCATGGTGTATGTTAGTTCTGATTCATGAGGTCCTAGCTTCATCTATAGTAGCTTTATCAAAGCTGCTCTTTTTGGTTGTATGTATTTGCTATGGTTGAACAGGAGAGTCTATTCTCATTTAACTACACAACTGATAATAACAAAGAAAAAATTTAATGGAAGGAACCAAGGAAATACATTTTGTGTATGAACTGGGTTAATAGACAAACCCACTGCTAAGTAAGAAATTAAAGGGGGGAATGTTCACAGAATTTGCAGAAGCAGCAGGAGTTTGTTCTGTTCATACTACGCAAGCCTCAAATTCTAAAATGTCAGATTGGAAACTGTTTATATTTCCATTCTTCTGTCTGGGCCTTTTGTCCACTTACTACTAACAATCTTACATTTTGTTTGCAAGTAGAAAAAAATGCAAACCTATTTTTGTCATACAACTTCATCAACTCTATTTGACCTTAACTTTGTAAGTTGAAATATGCTTATCTACCAATAGTTATGCTATTAGTCAGGGGTCTTGTTTGCAAGCCTACAGCTGATTTTGGATATTTCAAACAAAGGAAGGGATTTTTTTCTAGAAAGAACACAAAAAATACATCAAAGATATTTTAATAGGAATTGTCTGGCAAGGAAAGCCTTTCACTGCTGCAGAGCCCCACTGTTGCTGGTCTCTCAGAGCTATTGAGATTACATCCTACCCTTCTTTTTATTAAGGAACTCGGAGCCCCAGGTAGGAAGGTTCACCTGGCAGAGACCTAGTCTTGTGGCTGCTTGTGCCTTGCCATGAAGCCATGGGAAGAAGGAGCATCTTCTCTGTTCATATTCTATGATGGAAGGAAAGACACTGACTCCTCTGATACTATATCAGTGGGGTGTTCTCTCCAAATGGGATAAAAGATTATGTAGTAGAATCCTCCCAAATGACAAAGGTTTGCTATTTCCTTTTTATTATTGATTTTATCTAAAGTATAGATTATAAATATACTGATACCTTTAAAAAAACATAAAATTGAATATTTCTGCATTCTTGGTATTTGTTTTGCTTTACAGTAAACCTTTCGGGACTTGTTTTGTATTTCAGGGGAAGACAAAATTAGAGGGAGCTTTCATCTTTATCTGAAATGTTAGTGGTATCTTTTGGCTCTAGAAGAACTTTAAATGTCTAACTCCTCCTCTTAATTCCTAGCTCCATAAATAGCATATTTACTTCAAACAGATTACTGTGCCCTGACTACTCATGGAATCTAGTGTGGATAGCTTCCCAAACCATTGTCAGCCCCTCTTTCCCTTGAATATTCCAATACAGAAATTGGAAATACACATACTCACTTTGCAAGCCTTTTTTTGGAGAGAGGTATTTGTATGTAAGCCACTTCCAGATCATGATATATATGCAAAATTCAATCAGGGAAGCTTCTAGAAAGTAACTGTTTACTGAAATTAAATATAGATGCTGCCTGAGCAATGTTCCTCACTTCCTCTACTTTCTACTGTGCTTATGGCTAGTGATACCTAGAGCTGAAGTGAAAAGACCAGCCTTCAGGGAAAAACCAAGAACTGAGAGATGTTAGTGCTAACAACTCAAGTCTGACATTGTTGTGTCTGTGACAACCTATATCCATAGTTGGACTTCTTGCTATAGAATAAAATTAAACACTCCTATTCCTTGGGGCCAGTTTGCTGGTGATTTGCAGTTGAAAGCATTCCTAAGGGATATGATGGTTTAAACAATTCACATCCATTAATAACTGGATATTTCAAATAATTGACTCCTATTGTTTATTGAGTGTTGACTTTAGGCTAGCACCATAAGTGAGGTACAATCCAGATTCTCAAGGAAAAAATAGTATACATGAAAAGTTACATAACTAATATAATGTGGAAAATGTTAAACTGGAGTCATGTTCCTTGAGCTGTGAGAACACAGGTCAGTTTTGGTATGGGCCATTAGAACTATATTCAGTAAAATGGAATAATCTCATAAAAGCAAATTGTAGGCTATTGAACAAGATGGCAGGGATACTAAATATTTGACAATGGATATTATTACAGTAAATTACTATTTACAACAACCAATGAGAATAGCATTAGTTATTCTTTATTATTAGGGAAACTTTTACATCATTATCTCATTTTATTGTAGAAAAACTGGTGTGTGGTGGGACACATAAGTGGATAGTGAGAAATTGAACTCCAAAAAGTCTAAATCAGGTTTTGTCAGCCTTAGCACTATTGACATTGTAAGCTGGATAATTTGTTTATATTTTACTGTGGTTAGAACAGTTAACATGGGACGTCCTTTCTTAACAGATTTTCAAGTATACAATATGGTATTATTATCTATAGGCACAATGTTGTACAACAGATCTCTAGAACTTGTTATTCTTGTGCAATTGAAATTTGATACCTGTTGATTAGCAAATCTGCATTTCCCCTTCTCCCAGCTCCTGGAAACCAACGTTCTATTCTTTGCCTCTGTGAATTTGTCTAGTTTAGACAACTCATTTAAGCAGAATCATGCAACATTCATCCTTGTTTGACTGGCTTATTTCACTTAGTTTCCTTCCTCAAGTTTCATCCAAGTTGTTGCATATTGAAGCCTCTCCTTTTTTTAAGGATGAATAATATTCTACTATATATATATATATATATATATATGTATATATATACACACACACACACACACACTGGTGTGTACATATATATATATAAATCCATTCATCCATCAATAGACATTTAAGTAGTTTCCATATCTTGGTTATGGTGAAGAGTGCTTCAGTGAGTATGGGAGTGCTACTGTCACTCTCAAGTCCTGATTTAGGATAAGACCTCATTTGTATGGTGCTACGCTGTGCCCTGTAGGATGTTTAACAGCATCTTTGGTCTCCACCCACCTATAACACCATCTATCTAAATCCTGCTTATATTACCAGCCTCTCCCCAGTTGTGAAAACCCCCAAAATGTCTCTCAATACAGCCAAATGTGTCCTCTGGGGTGAAGGAACAAATTGTCATCTCCCTTCCATTGAAAATCACCAGTTTAGGGGTAGTGGAAACAAATCCGACTAGGAACCATGAGGTTGCGGGTTCGATCCTCGGCCTCGCTCTGTGGGTTAAGGACCCAGCGTTGCCATGAGCTGTGGTGTAGATCACAGATGTGGCTCGGATCTGGAATTGCTGTGGTTGTGGTGTAGGCTGGTGGTTACAGCTCTGACTCAACCCCTAGCCTAGGAGCCTCCATATACTTTACTGCAGGTGCAGCCCCCAAAAGACAAAAAGACAAAAAAAAAGAAAATCACCAGTTTAGAGGACTTGAACAAAGTCACTCAGAAAGTGTGACAAAACCAAAACTAAGAGCTAATTTCCTGTTCTATGCTCTCAGCCTTGGAGAACGGGAATTCGGGTTGTAAAATTACCCAGCTATTACGTCCACTTGTGCACAGATACATGCCCAGAGATAACTCAGAACATCCACTTTCCAGATATAAAATCAAATCATCAAGTATAAAGAGACACCCAAGACATGAAAAGGGTTATGTTAGGAGCTCTGAGGGCAACTATAATTAAGTGCCACCTATTTCATGTTCCTATTTCTCATAATTTCTGCAACCAGGACAGCTACCCTAGATTTTGAGACCAAGCTTATTCCCAGCAGGAGGAATTTAAACAATTCCATGTCAGTAGGGCACAATCACAAGGTTAGTTTGGTCTTTGCTGAGACTGTACTCTAGTTCAAGGACCAGAAAGTAAAAACTGCAGCTTTGTGGAACACAGAGTCTCTGTCACAACTACTCAACCCTGCCTTTGTAACTAGGAATCAACCAAAAGCAATACGGATATGAATGGATGCAGCTCTGTTCCAACTAAGCTGTAAGTTTGCTAGTCTCTGCTTAAGTTCAATAAACTCTTTTTTCTTTTATCAAATCTTTTTTTTTTTTTTTTGACCACGCCTGCCACACAAAGAAGTTTCTGGGCTAGGAATCAAATCCACACCACAGCAGCAACAATGCCAGATCCTTAACCATCTGGCCACCAGGTAATTCCCTCTATATCAAATCTTTATTCTATCCATTCAAGTATCCAAAAAGCTCATAGGTATAGGTTTCTAACTTTCTTTACCTTTCCATAACTCAAACTAATTTCTGTTTCAGGCCTGCTCTATGAAAGGTGGTAAAAACTAAATCACAGCCAATTCAGATTCATCTCGCTTATTCATAATATGTTCAGGATTATCTAATAGATTTTAGAGGTTTTTCCATTTTCCTTCCATCCCCAGGTTGCGTTTGTGTTTTGGAAGGTTACCATAATGTTATATCAGGGGAAGGAGTAACTGGTCCCTTTCCTTCATCTGCCCCCCGGCTTTAACATTCCTTCTGGTTTCTGCTTACTGATCTCAATGTACTCTCCATTTTAATATAGGTTTTATTATTATTTAGACATAGTCAGGCCAACAGCTCAGGATATAAAGGATACTTAAAGATAGTTTGCTTACCCACAGATTCTAAGAGAAAGAGGCATACCACATGCCACATAGGAAGCACTAAGGTCTTCAGGGAGGAGGGGGAGAGATGACAACCATAGTGAGAGATTTTATTGTGGTTTCTGTGGGGAGAAATGAGTGAGGTAGGTTAAGCAGGCTTAGGATTGGCTGGTTTGAATAATTTCAGCCATCTCTGGGTCATACCCTAGTTGTCTGGTACCCGAACATGGGGTGATCAGAGTAGGTGGATAGTGGCCTAGAGTGAAAGAGTTTAAAAGGAAGGTGGCTGGGAGGGTAGACTCTGAATTGGTTGGATTGCATTTGAAAAACTGTCCAGCTCTACTAGAAGGTTGCTTACTATCTCTAGGAATTGGTTAACCCAGAGGTACAGTCCCTCCAGGATCCAAAAGACCCCTGATATCAAAGCACCAGTATACAGAAAATAAAAGCCACTATTAATACACTTCCCTCTTAAGACTACAAGGCTTTATAGACCACTACTCTTTGGGCTGAATTTTACTCTCAGGCACATGATGAAAGTTATGAGGATCCCCACAGCATGCATAGGTCACAGGAATTTCATAAGCTTACCTTACACTGAACAATAATCTTTCTGGCACCTCTACTTCTCTGCATGGCACAGAGGAAATAGCCAAGGTTGGCAGCATCTTCCAAGTTCAATTAAGAAGCAAGGCACTATATTTAGTTTTCTGAGGTACCTCAATACTGTTTTCCAAAGTGGTTGTACCAACTTACAATCCCACCAACAGTGTAAGAGGGTTCCCTTTTCTTCCCACTCTCTCCAGCATTTGCTATTTGTAGACTTACTACAAAAGAAACAAACTTATGGAAAATAGACTTGTGGTTGCCAAGTGGGAGAGGGAGGGAGTGGGATGAACTGGGACTTTGGGGTTAGTAGATGCAAACTATTGCATTTGGAGTGCATAAACAATGAGATCCTCCTGCTGTATAGCATAGGGAATGATATCTAGTCATCTGTGATGGAACATGATGGAGGATAATGTGAGAGAGAGAGAGAGAGAGAGAGAGAGAGTGTGTGTGTGTGTGTGTGTGTGTGTGTGTGTATGAATGAGTGGTCACTTTGCTGTACAGCAGAAATTGACAGAACATTGTAAATCAAGTATAATAGAAAAAAATAAAATAAAATAAATAATAATAAAAAAAACAAGCAAGGCACTGATCTAAGTCCTCCGTGACTTATTTAGATTTCTGAAGTCTCACCAGGAGGGAGAAATGGGGGCACAGGATTTCCTCTCACATGTCAGAAATCTTGCTTTCCTCTGATTTAACTCTCTCAGCCAGCCTAAAGAAATTTAACTTTTCCAGGGGCAGAGGTGAGGTGGAGTGTGAAAACTAGCTCTTGCCAACTTTGTACCTTTGCCTATGTATTGCTTAGTGCTTAAGTGTTATGCCCTGTGTACCTCAGGGCTGTGGATTTTGAAAAGCAAAAGCAAGCCTTCTGAAACTCATATCTCATTTTTTCTTACACCATTCTCTGCCACAATATTTAAGTTTATTTAGACACTCAATAGCTGAGCTTTGACTTTCTTTTTCTTTTATAATATCTCAGAGGAAGATCCCTGAGAAGGAGAAACACACTGGTAAATATGTCAAAATACTATCTTACAACACCAGTTATAGCCACAGGGTACCTGTCTTCATCTTACTTAACTTTTTGGACCCTGACTCTTCTGTCCTGGACTTCCTCATCCTGCTCCTTCTTAGAAAACCCTTATACCCTTCCCTTCCCTGGTGGGGCTGTATTTCCACTGCTGAATAATCCTTCCAGATATCCACACATAAAAAAGTTTTTGACCTTGAGGAAATTGAGGATTACGTATCTGCAAACTCATGGACACAGAAAACAGACTTGTGGTTGCCAAGTGGGAAAGGGGGGAGTATAACTTCCTTCACTTAGTATAACTTTTTTTTTTTTTGTCTCACAAATTTGGATACCAGAACACCTGGATAGAGGGAGAAGTTTAATATGTCAATTATCTACATTATACACACTGAGGGACTTCTGAATTAAAAATTTGAGGAAAGGTGATAAATTAAAACTAAGTTGAATGCCTTTCTGTGCTGCCAAATATGGCTTAACATAGACTCTCATCCGTGCACAAAAAAAGGACTGGCTCTTCTTCCATGCATTTTTTCATCCTTCAGTGCAATAAATATTTATTGATCACTTACTATGAGCCAGAAACAACCTAGTTACAGAGGATACATGAGTAAGCAAGAGACAAAATCAGCTATTTTCATGGAATGTACATTCTAATTTCAGGAAATAAATGTTTAATTACTTACATTTATATGGTCCTAGGCCTTGATGTAATTACCAGAGTAGCATGATAAGACAGTAATTTTATTACCGTGCCTGTTTTATAGATAATGTCTGACAATTTGCCCCAAATCTTAGAGCTAGCAAGAGGTGGAGCCAGAACTTGAACACAGGTAGACTAGCTTCAGCGTTTGTTCATGTTTTCAATCACTCAGTCTACCACCTCTACCTTATAAATAAATTATAGAGGGTGTTAGAATTCAGTGCTTTCTACAAGAAAAATTAAGGATAAAAATTGAATAGAGAATGCTAGGGAAGATTAGGGTAATTAGGGAAGATGACTAAAACATGTCATTTTAGTAAAAACTTGAAGAAGGTGAGTAAGCAAGAGAGATAAACATCTATAGTAAAGATGGTCAGGCAGAAGGAACAGCAACTTCAAAGTTTCTGAGTCAGGAACATTGCCTGGCAATCCACAGGTGCAATTTTTCATCAAAACGGATCACATACGTTTAACACAAAATGCTCATCTTTGATTTCTGCTCTTATTTTGGTAAAATACAAAGCTTTCAAAAATTATTTATCATATCTTCTTTCTATTAATTTCAAAACATCAGTTTATAACTTCTGATAATTTCAAAACATCATTTATACTACTTTTAGATATACAAGACTAAGAAGAGTTAAAAAGAAAGAGTATGGAATAAAAGAAATAAATTACTATTACTCCTTGTTACTAGTGAGGTTTATTATAAGGGATTGATAAAATGTTAGGCAAACAAAAATAAAAATAAGCTCTGATCTTCATACATGTTACTTTTGAGGTAGGAATGATCATTCTTACTAATTAAAATAAAATCTAAATAATATGAATACTCTTCTTCACACATCATGCTAAAATTAAATCTTCAAGGATCTGTCCCCAAAGGAGAAAGAATGTGCAGAGCTGGTTTTGGCTAGTGCCTCGTTGGAGTTCGTTGTTGCATTTACTTTGCCCTAGATGTCTCCAAACTCTTCATCAACAAGTTGATATTGTTCCTGATTCACAGGAATTAGAGATTAAAGAGCTTGCAACAGAGGCTGCCCAGTCAGACCCTGGCAGAACTGATGTGAGGCTCATAAGTGCCTGGCTGTTTCGCTGTGCTCTTTAACAGATGGCTGGTTTCTAAGGACAAAGTTCTTTATTTTTATTTTCTTTCAAGTTTTCTATGGGTTGTAAAAAGTATGGGGGTCCTGGCAGCTCAGTATTCGGAAGACATTCATCAAGCTCTAATGAGAAGAGATCTTAAGCTCAGACACAGGTTTAAAAGAATGGGACACAACTAGTGGTCCAGATTATAAAAATGAACTTTTTAATCCTTTCTCAACCTCAGCATCTTAATTAAAAAATGAAAACAAAAATTACTTCTACTTTTTTCATATCACATTGTAAGAAAAAAGTGAGATAGAGGGTTTAAATATGCTAAAAATTAAAGTCTTCAACAATAAAAGTTTTTTCTATTATTCTGTCATATTTTTCCTGCCTCTTTATTTGTTAATAATTCTTAAGATTTTCCCAATCTGTTTAGTCTCTTGTCGAACTTCTTAATCTTCCCTGGCCTCCTCTTGTTTCCCTATATTTACTATTTACGCTATTTTCCTTCAAAACTGAGTTATTTTTAAATTAAATTATTTTGAACCAGTTTACTAACCTAGACATTCTTCAGTGCTATAGTGTTGCTGATTCTCCTTGGACATGTCCTCATGTCTGCAATAATTTGTATGTATTCTTAGGAGACATTAGCCAGCATTCACTTTGATATAGTACAGGATCCCAGCAGTCAACCAGATTTCATCCAAGAGTCTGACTGTACTGGTTTGGCCACACAGCTCCCATCTGCCTGGACCAAAGAGATGAAATGCAAATGGTTTTCCTGAACAGAAGGAACACTAATGCACTTGGGTGGAAGTATGGCATCCATGCTGAGTAAGGTTAAAGAAAGTGAGAGGAGCCTAAAAACAAACAGCAAATTATGAGACACAAGAAAATAATGCTGTTCTGAATTAAATGGAAAGTCACTCACAGACTCTTTAAGGAGATTGAAGAGGTTTTTTCCTATTTTCCAACTTTTACTCTATTTTATCCACTTTTATATGCAATGTTTAATGACTTTTGTTAAAAATATAACCTAATCTCAAAACACTAATGTGAATATTGAGTCAGAAGAAACATTGTTCTTCTGATGAATTATCTGGTGTCTTTGGATGCTAAGCTGATGTTATTTTCTCTTTTCTCCTTTTTCTCCTTTGCCATTCATGCTCCACTCCATCTCTTATCTTTATTCCGTCTACTGATCTGATCTCTTATGTGCTTCTAGACTGTGCTCCTCTTGAATTCAAGGGTTGCACTGTTTATATAGTATTTCTATTCCCAGCTCCATATATTAAGATAAGTCCTTGATAGGTTGATAAACGAACAGCTGTCACTTAATCTTGTATGAACTCACACCTCCTGCACTAAGTTAACACTAAATACTTGTGAAATGGTTGGGACTCGATATTTCTACTTCTGACTCTGTACCTTAGAGTCCTAGAGCATATTCAGATTCTGGATAAAAGTAAACAAAAGCCAGTGCTCCAATGGGAAGTGACAACCATGTCAAGTTGCAGATTGGAATCTCCAGAAGGGATGGAGTTTGGGGTGCAAGGTGCTTGTTTATTAAGGGTCAACACCTGTGAAAGTTAGGAGGAGGAAGCACAGTTTGGATGAGAAAGATGCCAAACTGCCATGTGGGTCCAAACAGCCTGAACCAGCTTAAGCCAGGGTGGGGGGCATCTGGTGCAAATATTTCTTGTCAGAGATGTTCCTATGCATTTTGGCTTTATACTCTCCCACTCCTAACACACACACACACACACACACACACACACACTCAGTCACCAAGTGTTGAGGTCCACCCTGAATGAGCTGACAGATGGAGGCTATTGGCTGAACACACTGCCCACAGCTGGGCAGCTAGTTTCTCATTGAAGGGAAATATGTGTGGCACATCTCTTCAGCTACCACTTGACAAGTCATAATTATAATTGTGTATACAGATTTAACAGTACATATGTGCTAAGTTAGCTTTGAGGAATTTAGTTCCATCAGGCCTGTCTTTGAGCAAACTTGAGTCTACTATGAACACATACTATGAAACGTCTCTGTTGTTATTTTTTTTTTCAGAGTTCATGCTCCCTTCTTTGTCCATAGCTCAGCTGTCTTTTTCTTAGAGTGGTTTATAAACAAGTACTAAAACTCAAGACCTGTGCCTTTGCCAATGGCACACAGGAACTAGCTAATCTGTTGCAAACACAGTTGTAGAAAAGGCAGACATTATTTTGGGTGATAGAATTACTAGCCAAGAACTTCTCTGCTCAGTGCTATTGTCCTCATATATCAGATGCTAACAAAGGAGCAGGGATCATATACCAGCCTGAAATAGGTGTCAATGAGCATATACTATTAGCTGTATTAGCAATAAATGAATGGGAACTGTAAAAATTACTCAGAGACTTTGCACTTGCTGAAATATTTATGAGAAAGTGGTTATAGGCCACCACAATATGGTTTCCTCTTCTTTTTTCTCCTCTCCCCTGATCCTCTATCTCCTCTCCCAGCAATCATGCCTTCCTCTCTTGTTTAGACATTTCTCACTTTTACAAGCATATATTCCTTTAGGGAATAAAAGAGGGCAGGGAGAATCAGCTGGAATTGATTGCATTGCACAGAAGTTCACCATTCTGAAGCAGTTGCATCTATGAAAGTCTGAACCTATTCCCAGTGGTCCTTGAGGATTGTGTGGTTTCCTGGCAAGGCCTGACCAAAGCTCCAGTGTTGTCTAAGGGTTCTTTCCTCCTAGGGTTTCACATATACTTCAATATAGCTTGAGCAGAAGTGTCACCAATAGTGATTATATTCTAACATAAATGGTTCTCCAGAGCAACTGAACAAAAAGAAGTCATCGAGAGTTTCTTGTTTTCTTCCTTCTTCAGACACGGTTAAATGAGCATACAGTTGGGATTTCAAGAATCGCAATGAGGGTGTTCAAACGGCATCTATTAATTAGTATTTGTTATGGCAGTAGGCTGCTAAAAATTGACAGAAGATGAGAAAAGTACTATTTGACTTTTTCAGGTACAAATGCTTGCTAAGGGAGGTCATCTAAGGATAATGTTCATTTCTCTAGGTTAAAGTTCTAGGGAAGAGTATTGATTCACCCTATGCTTAAAAATTGAAATCACCACCATGGCATATTAACTCAGAGATATAATCCATGTATCTATATCTATGCTATAAAGGTTCAAATTCCTAGTGTGTGTGTGTGTGTGTGTGTGAGAGAGACAGAGAGAGAGAGAGAGGAGAGGTGGGGGATTGGGAGAAGGAGATGGAGATATAAAGAATATGAGAATGCTCATGTGTGTGCTTTGGAGCATGGAAAAAAGAGGTATCACACATCACTTGACATAGTAACTACCAGGTGTCACTCAGATTAAATACAGTACCAGACAGCACATTTTCTCCCTAGGCATGCATGGATAGTTAAACTCATAGAATGAGAATTAATGTTTACTGAGCACTTATTGTATACAATCCTCAGTTCTGAAATTTCTGTAACTATGCATGTGTTAATTAAATCCTTCCCATAACCCTATTATTAGATGCTATTGTTATCGTCATTTTATAGATGAGGAAATTGATACTTAGGATGTTTAAGCAACTTGCTAACTTGCTTAGGGTCACACAACTAGTATGCAGTAGATCCAGGGCTGAAGTCAGCTCTTTGTGGCTCTAGAATGGATAGCCATCCAGATAATAGATGGTAGAATTGACTTTTGACTCTAAAATTTTAAAACTTCTTTTAAATAGTTTTACAGCCTTGGTAATTAGAAAACAACCCAAGAAATACTATATCTGCAGATGATATATGCAAGCTGAACCCAAGATCAACATACATATATACCTAAACAAAACAACAAAAAAAACAAAATAAATGTCCTCTTCCTAATTTATGATTACTCGAAAGGCAAAGAAATGTCTTGCTCCATAGGTTTTCTCTCCTTTTCCCTATCTTATCTCAATGGGACCCATGCTCCATGTCTTTGGGTCCCTCCCATAGACCCAGCTGTGTGTTTTGTTTCCTCAGTAGCTGAGATACAAGCAGTGTTCTCCTGCTTCCTTCAAAATCTCAGATCTGATTTACCAAATACTCCAAAGTCAGCAGAAGGAAAAGGAGAAGAAAAGGAGGCCTCTGCCTCCTAATCTTTTCAAAGGGCTGCTGTTTTCTTCCTTCCCTCAAGAGAGACAATAAAAACAAAACAAACAAATCTAATTCCCACTTCTGCAAATTCCCAGAGTGTTCACTCACTAATTTGGCTAACATTCCCACTGGTAACAGGTCCAATGACTCCTCCATAATTGCACGAGTTGCACAGGGAAAAGACTGGGAAAAAAACTTCACTTCTCTTCTGTAGCAGCAAACACCAGAAATGAAAGAGGCAGGGGATTGTGCAAATGTCAACTCCATAAAATTAGGAACTAAAGCTTTTCTTGACATACCTATTCTATGCTGGTCATCATGAAGTGGTATATATTGTCCTTTTATAGCAGTTTGATAATCACCAGCTTATTATGATCCTTAACATCACATATTTTGCTGTGTGTATGTATGTGTGTGTGTATGTGTGTATGCAGTAGGAGTGAGAGACTGCTGGACAGCCAGAAATGAAAACGAAGTTGTTGCTGTTATTGTTAGTTTTCCTCAAGATGACCCTTCCCTCCAAAAGAACAATGTGCTGTGATCTTTGGCAACCCAGGCTTTACATCATCCACATTACCCTGCAACAGCCACAGATCAATGGTATTTTCACTGCTCCCAGAGAGGTACCCTCCAATCCTTCATTTGCCGCTCCAGCACAATCGCAAAGAAGCAATAGGAGGGGTAGTTAGAGTGCATACAATTGATTCCAAACCATCCATCACTTAAACTGTAGTCTGGGACATGAAGAGGTCAAAGAAACAAACAAAACAAACAAACAAACACAAACTTTGAATCAAGAAATGCTTTTGTCCATTCCAGGTCAAGGAAAATCATCATACGATTTGGCCTTATTCTGTGCCTTTAGTGAAATTTCCCACTTTTCAGTAGATAAAGGTAATATTTATTTGTAAACATCCAGTAATGAAGTAATGATAGAGGTGATGGTAAGCATTTTAAAACTGTGTTTGTGGAAGAACAGCTTCTACCTACCGAGATCTTTGGATTCTATCATTAACTCTTCTGATTGGGCATCATGGAAATAGGGCTTAGTATAATTAACTTTAATGGATTGAGGGAATTTAAATTTACCTGTGCTCAAATATATACTGAACTATGAATAAGTGGAAAAATATTAGGAATGCAAATGATTTTGATGCAAGCTAATACACATTCATTGTATAAGGGACTGCTCCTATTCCTTTAAAGATCAAAAATGACCAAGACCAAAGATTCTAACTTTAAGCTGCTTATAGTCTAGGATATAAGGGTAAAAAATCTATATATGTAACCATAAGAAATAAGTCTCTAATGTGGATTGTAGGACTGACTGATTCAACTATAATTCTGTATTTGAGCACATTGGCATAAAATTTAAATTTTCCAAAACCCAAGCCCTGTATCCATAGCTGCTAGAACCTAAAGGGTCAATGCTAGAAATTGAAATTCCATTATACCTTGGAATAATAGGAACAGGAATGAGACAGGAAGGACATTACAGACAGAGAAAAATGCTGGAGTGAAATGGATTACTCCATAGGAAGCATTGAGAATGTGCACCTGGTACTTAGGTTTGTGGCTTCTTTGATGACTGTCTATAGTTAAATATAACCCAAAAGGAGCACTGAAATACAAAAGGGGAAGCTATCTCTACAAAAATATAATGCACTCTAAAAATTCTTAGGCATTTCCCCCTCATACTTCTAAGAAACAAGTCTTTGCAGTTATAATGTGAGTTTAACTTTTTGAATGTGAAAAGAAATTCCATATGTGTATATACTTTTTGTGGCCTGTGTGATTTAGCAAAAAAAAATTAAAAAAAACAGGCAAATCTATTGCTTTCATATTTATATTAGAAATGCCAGATGCATAACCACAATTTAGATTTGATTTTTTTTTCAACCCAATTGTGTTCCTTTAAGCAAAACTGGCTTGATGTTGAGAGTTGAATGTGAAAAATTAATGTTTTGAAATCTTGCAGAATAATCTGTTGGCAGCTCAAGATCTTATTTTGCCAAGTTTTACTCCAAAATAATTTTCTTACTCAGAGTTGATACAGGGAATGGCAATTCTCACTTGTATATACTTCAGTTACACAACTGAGCCAACTAGCTGAAAGAGGGAGGACATCTTAGACTCAGGAAAGGGGGCCAGGTTATTTTAATGATGGGGACTCAGACACCCAAAGTGTTTGGTGACTAGTCCAAATTTACACTATTAACTAGTGGGCCAGCAGATTTAAGTAACTTGTTGAGACAAGTTCAGATCAGACTGCTGAGAAAGTTCATACACCTAGATGTGTCCTTATCAAATGACTCAACTCCAGTGATAATGACAAATAAATAGTTAATGCATCCAGATAGAAACAAGTAATTTACAAAAGAATAAGAATTAGATTGGTAATGAATTTGTTCAAGTCCAAAACCTATGAGATGGTGGGATGATATCTACAGATGCTTTCAAATAAAGGACTAGATATATGATAAGATATGATTGCCCAACATCCTATAAGAATGGTATTCAAGGAGTTCCTGTCATGGCTCAGTGGTTAACGAATCCGACTAGGAACCATGAGGTTGCAGGTTCAATCCCTGGCCTTGCTCAGTGGGTTAAGGATCCGGTGTTGCCGTGAGCTGTGGTGTAGGTTGTGTACAACGGCTCAGATCCTGCATTGCTGTGGCTCTGGCGTAGGCTGGCGGCTACAGCTCTGATTGGACCCCTAGCCGGGAACCTCCATATGCCACAGGAGCAGCCCTAGAAAAGGCAAAAAAAAAAAAAAAAAAGAATGGTATTCAAAGAGCTTTCACCCATGTATTCCATCTAAGGAAATGCTTAAATCAGAGATAGTAAATCTGAACATCATGATAGCTGGAATGGAAGAAGAGGTAAAGCTAGTAAGCAAAGAATTTGGTAATATATTCATAATTAAATATAACTGAATGATGATAGGCTATCTGGGAATAAATAAGAATTTATAAAATAAAAGAGGAAAAATAAATGCAAAAATTCTAATAATTGTATAAAACTGAAACTCCCAAATAATTTGAGAAAGAGTTTGGAGGGGAGAAAGAAGAGTTAAATAATACCACTCCAGAAGTCTCATTGAACATAAGGAATATTACATGCAACTCAATGGCAACAAATTTAAAAACCCAGAGAAAGTGGGTAATATAAACAACTCAGTAAAGTAAAGAAGTATCAGAAAACTTGAGTAGATCAGGCAATATAGAACAGGTTGAAAGGGTATAAATATTTTCTATCAAAAATAGCAATTGATAATATTATAGTTCATTTTCACCAAATGTTTAAAAAATAGATGCTCACATTTTCCCTCCCATTCTTTGTTCCTTTCTTCCTATGTACCTTAAACAAATATTTATTTAGTGCTTAGTATGTCAGTCACGGTTTTAGGCTCTAGAATGCAACACTGAAAAAAGCAAGGTCCTTGTCTTTAAAGAGCTTAGCTTCTATCTATCTTATAGCTCTTAGATTAAGATGGTAGACTGCTCAATATGAAAAAAAAAATCCACAGACCAAGTTAACCAATGAACATAAATATAAAAATTTTAATTATAAAACATAATCAAATAGAATGTAGATAACATCAAAAGACTGACTAAAAACAAATGTTCTAGGATTTTTTTTCCCCCACACCTGCAGTATGCAGAAATTTCCAGACCAGGGAATGAACCTACACCATAGCAGTGACAATGCCACATCCTTATCCATTAGGTCACCAAGGAACTCCTGTTCCAGGATTTTAATCATGGCCTTAAGTGAGGAAATCTATCAATATAACTAACTGTATCAACAAATTAAAGCAAGAAACAGTATTTAAACATACAACAGAATTTTGCTGTTGATAAAATTCAACAATTTGTGGAGTTCCCTTTATGGCTTAGCAGAAACAACCCACTAGTATCCGTGAGGATGCAGTTAGATCCCTGGCCCCACACAATGAGTTAAGGATCCTGCATTGCCCTGAGCTATGCTGTAGGTCTCAGATGCAGCTCAGATCTGGCATTACTGTGGCTATAGAGCAGGCTGGTAGATTCAGCTCTGATTCAACCCCTGGCCTGGGAACTTCCATATGCCATGGGTGCAGCTCTAAAAAAAGAAAAAAATCAATAATTCCTAAAATAAAACTCAAACAAAAAAGGAATAGAAGGAAAAGTATTGTCTACAGAAAGAGGTAAAACATTGGTCCTATTATTATGTAAACTATTTTCATAAAACACAGAGCCTTTTCCATACATTTGAAGGAGTTCTATGGAATTACAATTTTAATCCTACTTTTCACATATTATCAGAACAACTATAGCTATACCAGTTACAGCACAAATTCAAAATTTGGATATAACCAACACCTAAGTATCCCCTGCAAAATGAAAGTCCAGAAGCCCAATGAGCTTCCTGTGGAATTTCCAGCTACTCGAGCCTTGCATAGGATAAGTGCTTAATAAATATTTGCTCAAGGAGTTCCCGTCGTGGCGCAGTGGTTAACGAATCCGACTAGGAACCATGAGGTTGCGGGTTCGGTCCCTGCCCTTCCTCAGTGGGTTAACGATCCGGCATTGCCGTGAGCTGTGGTGTAGGTTGCAGACTCGGCTCGGATCCCGCGTTGCTGTGGCTCTGGCGTAGGCCGATGGCTACAGCTCCGATTCAACCCCTAGCCTGGGAACCTCCATATGCCGTGGGAGCGGCCCAAGAAATATCAACAACAACAACAACAACAACAACAACAACAAAAGACAAAAATAAATAAATAAATAAATAAATAAATAAATAAATATTTGCTCAAGGTGAGCAAACCATTTAACCTCCATGAGGCTGTTTTCTCATAGAATATGAAGACATATTCATATTTTGTGAACAGAAATGCCAAACAATTTTAAGTTCTTTCTGTTAATAAAAAAGAGAATATGGATAGACATCAAATGAATAATGAAGACACATGCTAGGGATTTTCAGAGAAGTCTGAATGAGGTCATTTTAGGCATGCATCTTAAAGAAGATATTCCTCAAGTATATTATACAGGCTATATATTTATATTTATATCCTGTGGTCATCACTATTTGATATTACAACTGTTAACATTGTGATTATTCATGATTATTCTGAGACTTATCTGGAATTTTACCCATTCAGTTGGCAAATATTTACTGAACATTTTCTATGTGCTAAGCACATAGACATAGACACTATTTATGACAAACATAAACAAAAACATAACACATTTTTATGACAAACATAAACAAAAAAGACATTATTTTAGACAAAAGTGGCCAGTCTAATTTCTTTCCTCAAAGAAATTATAATATGTGGAGAAATATTTCCAAAACTTCAAACATATGTCTACTAACATCATTATTTTTATTATATCAACTATCTTCACTATTAAACAGTTTTTAACTTCAGTTTTTAAATGTATGCCTTAGTTTTGAATTAAGCAACACTATTCCTGAAATAACCAATTTTATATGCTAGTTTTACATTTTCTAAATATGTGTTAACAATTGCACACAAATTGTGTATTTGTATACCAGCAAAATAATCTCTCAAACCACCAGTAATACATGCATCTCATTTTTGAAAGCAGAGAAAGAATACAGAGTGGTAAACAGTAAATTGAGATCCATACACTGATCTAGGGTTAGTTTAATGCTGAGGCAAGTCTCATGTCAGGACTAGGTTTTGGTGGATATGGGAAGAGGGCCATACCCTCTTCCTTGCAACTCTTTATCCAAAAGGTCACTTGTCAACAAATGCAGAGGCAGACCCTCACCACAGTACCTGAAACAAGCTGTGTTAGTTGCTTACTAGGGAAGAAAGGACTATTCTTGTAGAACACAATTTCTATCAACACTGCTGATCAAATATAGGGCATTGGGAAGTGTGGAGTTCAGGACTAGTGGGCTTTCAGAAGAGTCTGGTTAGAGGTTTGTTGGTCCTTGATGCAGAAGCCTGGAGAGCTGGTGTTGCTATTGGTGTTGCTATTGGCTCTCACTGATTGACTCTCAAAACCTGGGGTTATCACTGATTATCTGACTCTCAGAAATTGGATTCTAATGCATGAGTGTAAATGCTCATTTGGAAGGGGTTTAACACCAGTGGTGCTGTGGTAAAATTTAGTACCTCCTAGGAGGACAGGATAGTTTTATTCTTACAACCAAAAAGAAGAAAATAAGTAACAACATGATTCTAAAGTGGACAATTAACTGATATAACCAACTAGTTTCAATTCTGTATCTATTGACAAATTATTTTTAACTTTTTTTTCACAAACAGTGAAACTTGTTATAGCAGCACTATCAGTTTATTCACGACTGCTTGGACTACCAATCGAAGCTTAGAAAGAAAAGTACCTGTGTGTAAATAAGTAAATAAATCTCTCTACTACTTGTTCTGTAACCCACTGTACAGAGTTGCCCATGTGAAAATCAGCTTCCTTGGAGTATGTGCTCTTGGAACGTTGCATGATGTCTTATCACTCATGGGCCATCTCAGTTTTAGTCACCTGTAAAAGGTAACTGCCGTTTTGGAGGTGCACCTCAGAATTCCCAAAATGAATCCTGCATACACCATGCAACCTTTATTTTAACATTTATTATCCAAAATATCCTCACTAAATTTAGAGAAACACTGGTTAGTCAGTTTTTTTTTTTCAGACACGTTAAATAACAGGATGATATACCTGAATAGTGTACACGTGGACTCAGGAATCCTCAGGTGCACAGATGGCTTAACTGCTCATTCAAAGCACATTTTTGCTAATACCTTAAATACAGAAGTTATACTTTTCAGGCTCCTTACTCCTCCACCACTCTGAACCACATAGAGCAGATCCAGGCAACAGATTCATGATTTTAGAAATAAGTGAAATACAATATATACAAGCATAAATACACACTTACACATATATACACACAAACATGTGCCCTTCCATTAATGTGTGTGTATGTGTGTGTATGTACATGTGTCTATTTCCATTAACTGTCCTAAACACTGGGTAATTTTTTTTCTTTAAAATGTATTTGAAATTTGGTTTATTAATAATTCACAAAATTTAGTGTCATGGTACAAGTTTCACAACTAATTTAGGCATAACAACAAGTATATAAGCTTTTTATATCACTAACTCATATTCTATAACATGTAGTAAAGTACTATGCTGCAAAATTATTTATGCCTTGGGAGTACAGTGTTCATTGTTTTAATTAATCCTGACTGATCAAGTTTTAAAACATTAAGATATATTGGCACTGCTCTGTTGCAAATCCAATAACATCTTCTTGGAGTGTGACATTGCTATTATATTTCAATGGAGACTCCCACTGTGCTTTTTATCTTTATTTTTAGAAAAATACTGTGACACAGTTAATTAATATTCTCTAGATTTATATATCATGTAATTCACCGCACTTGCTAGGGAATGTGGCCTTTCCTATTATATTATTAATAAATGGATATTAATAATGATAACAGTAATAATAACTTACTTTCTTATCTATTTTTTCATTCATATTTATGAATTATAAAACTTGCTGAGTTCCTACTAGGTGGCAATATTCTGTGAGATGCCTCAGGAGATACAAACATCAATAGTTTGCAATCTAATGAGAAGCTTGTATTGTTATTCACAGAAGGCTGATAATTTATAATGTGAGCATGAGCTGTGACTGTAGATAAAGTCATCCTCACTCAACCACTTACAGCTAGAGTGGGTGGGTTGTGACAAGTAACCTAGTAACTCTAAGTTGCAGTTTCTCCATCTGCAAAATAAAGGCAGTGGTAATAATTTCCTCAAAGAAACATTGTGTAGAGTCACAAATTATGGAGCAATATGCCTATACAGGGCCCAGAACACTATAAATACATAATTATGCTCGACATCACTGACTCTTAGAGAAATGCATATCAAATGTACCATCTCACACCTGTCAGAATGGCCATCATTAACAAGTCAAAGTTTCTGCACAGGAGGAAACCCTAAACAAAACAAAAAGACAACCCATAGAATGGGAGAAAAAACAGCCTTTTCAATAAGTGGTGCTGGGAAAACTGGGCAGCCACATGGAAAAGAACGAAATTAGAACACTCCCTAACACCATACACAAAAATAAACTCAAAATGGATTAAAGACCTAGATATAAGACCAGACACTATAAAACTCCTAGAGGAAAACATAGGCCAAACACTCTCTGACATAACCAACAGTAACATCTTCTCAGATCCACCTCTTAGAGTAATGACAGTAAAAGCAAAAATAAACAAATGGGACTTAATTTAACCTAAAAGTTTCTGCACAGCAAAGGAAACCCTAAACAAAATGAAAAGACAACCCACAGAATGGGAGAAAATTTTTGCAAATGAATAAACTGACAGGGGATTAATCTCCAAAATTTATAAACACCTTTGGTAGCTCAATACCAAAAAACAAGCAACCCCGTCAAAAAAATGGGCAGAAGATCTAAACAGACAATTTTAGAAGACATACAGATGGCCAAAAAAACACATGAAAAGATGTTCAACATCACATCATTAGAGAAATGCAAATCAAAACCACTGTGAGGTACCTTACAGCAGCCAGAATGGCCATCATCAAAAAGTCTACAAACAATAAGTGCTGGAGAGGGTGCGGAGAAAAAGGAATCCTAGTACACTGTTGGTGGGATTGCATATTGGTGCAACCACTGTGGAAAACAGTATGGAGATTCCTCAGAAAACTAAAAATAGAACGACCATTTGATCCAGCAATCCCACTCCTGGCCATCTATCCAGAGAAAACCACGATTCGCAAAGACACATGTACTCTGATGTTCATTGCAGCACTATTTGCAATAGCCAAGACATGAAAACAACCTAAACGTCCATCAACAGAGGAATGGATCAAGAAGATGTGGTACATATACACAATGGAATATTACTCAGCCATTAAAAAGAACGAAACAGCAGCATTTTTAGCAACATGGATGGACCTAGAAATTATTGTGCTAAGTGAAGTCAGCCATACAGTGAGACACCAACACAAATGCATTCACTGACATGTGGAATCTGAAAAAAGGACAGAATAAACTTCTTTGCAGAACAGATACTGACTCAAAGACTTTGAAAAACTTATGGGTTCCAAAGGAGACAGGTTGGGGGGTGGGGGATGCGCTGGGGGTTTGGGATGGAAATGCTATAAAATTGGGTTGTGATGATCATTGTACAACTATAAATGTAATAAATTCATTGAGTAATTTTTAAAAAGGCACAAAAAGGATAATAAATGATAAAAGTGAAAAATAAAATAAAAATAAAATTAAAAAAAAAGCAAGTCAACAAATAACAAATGCTGGAGAGGGTGTGGAGAAAAGGGAACCCTCCTGCACTGTTGGTGGGAAGGTAAATTAATATAACCACTATGGAAAACAGTATGGAGGTACCTCAGAAAACTATATAACTACCAGATGACTCAGCAATCCCACTCTTGGGCATATATCCAGACAAAACTTTCCTTGAAAAAGATACATGTATCCATATGTTCATTGTAGCACTACTCACAATAGCCAAGACATGGAAACAACCTAAATGTCCATTGACAGATGACTGGATTAAGATGATGTGGTATATATACAAAATGGGATAGAAGGACTGGAGTTCATTTTCTCTCATAAAAACAACAAAATTACAACCAACTGCTGAACGACTTTCAACCAAATGGACTGCTAATGTTCAAAAAAGATGTCCTACTCCTGAAGACAGAGGAGGCCACATCAAGATGGTAGGAGGGACGATTATCCATAAAGGATGATTATCGATGATATAAGCAACCCCATACTCTCTGGGTGGGTAGCCCACAGACTGGAAGGTAACAGTATCACAGAGACTCACCTACGGGAGTGAGAGTTCTGAGACCCACGCCAGATCCCCATACCTGGATATCTGGCATTGGGAGAAGGAGGTCCCGCAGCATCTGGCATCAAAGTCCAATGGCATTTGTGAGCTGGAGCTCCATGAGACTGCAGGAAACAGAGACTCCATTCTTGAAATGTGCATACAGGCTTTCATGTGCACTGGGTCCCAGGGCAAAGCAGAGACTCCATAGGAATCTGGGTTGGACCTTACTGCAGTTCTTAGAGGATCTCCTGGGAAAACAGGGGTGGCTGTGGCTCATTGTGGGGGAAAGACATTGGAGGAAAAGTTCTCTGAAATAACCATCAGCATGTGTTCGCCTAGGAGTGGCCATTTTAGGAAAATTTGGCCCCACTCATCAGTGCTGAAAAGCCCCAGGCCAAATAATAATCCACGTGGGAATCACAGTACCACCCATCAGTAAACAGGCTGCCTAGACATCCCCCAGGCACATAGCCATCTCTAATCTCATCCAGAGATAAGCCCCACCCACCAGCTGCACCTACAAGTGGTCAAGCACCATTTCCTCCCATCAGGAAGCCTACAGCAAGCAAGCCCCAGACCAAATTCAGCCACAAGGGGGGTGGACATCAGAAGCAAGAGAGGCTACTACTCTATTGTCTGCAAAAAGGAGACCACACCAAAAACCTATGAAAAATGAAAAGGCAGAGAACTATAACTCAGACAAAGGAGCAGGAAAAAACCCCCAGAAAAACAGCTTAGTGACCTGGAGATTATCAGCCTCCAAGAAAAAGACTTTAGGTAGATGAAAGGTAGATGATAGTGAAGATGATTCAAGACATTTGAAATAAACTGGAGGCAAAGATTGATAAATTAAAACAAAGTGGAATACTACTCAGCCATAAAAAGAACAAAATAATGCCATGTGCAACAATATGTATGGAATTAGAGACTCTCATACTAAGTAAAATAAGACAGAAAGAGAAAGTCAAATACCATATGATATCACTTATGTCTGGAATCTAATATACAGAACAAAGAACCTTTCCACAGAAGAAATTCATGGACTTGGAGAAGAGACCTGTGGTTGCCAAGGGGGAAGGGGAGGGAGTAGATGGACTGGGAGTTTGGGATTGATAGACGCAAACTATTGCTTTTGGAGTGGATAAGCAATGAGATCCTGCTGTATAGCACAGGGAAGTATATCCAGTCACTTGTGATGAAACATGATGGTGGATAATGTGTGAAAAAGAATGTGCGTGTGTGTGTGTGTATACACTGGGTCATTTTGCTGTCACTGGGTCACTTTGCTGTACAGTGGAAATTGACAACACTAAGTCAACTATAGTGGAAAAAAATAATCATATAAAAATAAAAATAAAAACTAATCTAATATTTAAAATTCTAGAATATATATATGATTAATACTCAAAGAACAGGAATTATTATTTCCTATTATACAGAGAGGTACAGGAAAAAAAATGACCTATTCAGGGTCACAGAGCAAGTCCTTGGTAAGTCAATACCTGAGGTATTCTCAAGAGAAGGCATGTGCAAGGATGGCTGGCCTTAGTCACCCAGAGATTTTCCTTAAAATAAAGCTTCTCAAGGAAAACTGTCAGAGTTGGGATGACTCACAACCATTCCAGTGAAGCAACGAACATACCTCATAGTTTTAATCCATGCACTTGCTTCCAACCTACCAAAGAATGGGATCCATCCTGCAAAGTTCTAACTGTGAATTAGAATCATATACTGTGGGCATAGAAGGGATTGCTTTTGCTTTTCCACCTCCACCCTGAGATCTGATTGTACTGCATCTCTCAAATAGTCTTCACTTATGGCACTGGTCAAAAGAAAATAGCCCTTGCTCTAAAATGCCCTCCTGAGTGGGTCTGTTCTTTGAGACTCTCATTAGCTTATCCTCTCTGCTATAGATTGCATCTGGAAAATCCCCAGGGGACAGGATTACCTTCAAAAACAAAACCTGAAAGATTGACAGTAGAAAAGAAATTTATCTCATTTGGTATTTCCAATGTATCACTTCTAGTTGTTTGGGTTGCTTCTCTGGAGAAGGGTGGGTGGCAAAGGATGTGGTATGTCTTATTCAACTGACTTTCTGAAGTGCTATAGAAAAACTAAATCAACAACAGGAAAATATAACAGTGGAAGTTTGGTGGTCTACCTTCCCTGCCAGCCTGTATATATTCATCTTGTGACCCACCTAGCATAGTGCCTGGCAAAAACAAAAGCTGCTAGGCAGAGTAAAAAGAAAATTGCATTTGGAGTCATCCAGAGAGCGGTTAAAATCTTGTCCCAGCTCCTCAATAACTACACTATATTAATTAAATTATGTAAATTATTTAAGCCTTGGCTTTTTAATCTGTAAAGTAGGAATAATGCTACCTTCTCTACAGAATTGTTTTAATGATCAGAAGTAGCAAATGCAAAGCATCTGTTACATAGAAATTTAATAAATAATTTATTATTATTACAGTAGATGCCTAATGAATGTTTTCTGAATAAGAAAAATTAAAACTTGTGATAACACTTATTGTGAAACCCCAGATATTTAAAACACATTTAAAAACATGAATCTTTCTTATTTATCTCTCCATTTCAGAATTACTTTCCCTATGCAGAATTATAGAACAGGGGACAGAGTGGGGTTTTATTTATCTAAGGTACAAGTAGAACCCTTATTTATAAAAATCCTCTTAAATGAATGAGCCAATATTCCCTCAAACTGTGTGTATAAACCTAAATACATATAGTATAACCCAAACTATACATAATATATGATGTGTGTGTATATATATTATATATACATTATATATTTATATATATTATATATATATATAACATAGCATAGCATATGATCAATGGGAAGAGAAGTGTAAAAAGACCTCTGTGCTGTCCCTTTGCAACAGCATTGCTTTAATGACCATGTGCAGAGGACGGACAACAGCAGGCTAGCCAAACAGCCACCATATGGTCAGCTGGAAGAGGAAAAACCTCCAGGTAGGAGAGCAGAAATGTTCCAAGGACATAGTGAAGTACAGTTTGCAGGGCCATGGCATCAAATGACCTGGAATGCTTAGGGCAGGAAGGTAATGAGGGTCAAGTCTACACCACAGCAGTTAACAGACTATGGGAAAGTCTCGTTTATTCATGTTTTTGTTACTGTTGCTATTTTTAAGCAAAGGGATAGATATTATCATTATTTTTAAACAAGATCATGTTCTGCAATGGTTAGAGGAAAGGGTAAAGTTAATTAAACATTAGAGGGCACACCAGCTGCGGTTGAAAATGGAACCAGGTTATTGTCTATAGCATATAGCTTACAAGAGTTCTGACTCCCATCTGAGAGACATCAACATGCAGGTGCTATAAGGCAACCAACACATACTTGGGTTAGTTCAAATCTACTTCCTAACTAGGTAACCTTGGAGATATATATTTTATTTTATATATTATACACACATATATAACTGAGTAGTGAAGATTAAAAAGAGAATTGGGTATATGGTAAATGATAGCTATATTATTTTTATTCAAAATGTTACTTTCCTTACAGACAAACACACACCCACATACCCACACACACCCACACACCCTGCAGGTGGCCTTGACAAGGAGAGGATATTTGAATTAACTTGACTCCCATCCTTGGGCTGACTTCCTTTCAGAGGGCTCCTACTCCTGTCCTATAAATACACCACATAGAGTTTCCCACCACCTCACCAGTCTTTTCCATATTTCTTGCCTCATGTGTCGTCTCTCACCAAAACATATCCCCCAAATTAAAAACAAGTCAAGAAGTGAAGGGGCAGAAATCCTTGCTATTGACCCACATAAGCAAACAGACTCTTCTCTTTAATCTTTTCCAAGACAAACCCCATCCACAAAGCCTCATTAACAGTGAATCTATGAATAATATGAGGATTTACACTCAAACTATAAACATTTAAAATTAAATATTACACATCCATATTTTAAAAAGTCTTTTAGTCGTTTTAGCCAAGCTAACTTTTAGCCTCCTTCCATGTTTCTCAGTCCTCCTCCCCATTCCAGTCCTCTCTAATTGGCTTTCCACCTGTCTCCCATCAAATTCCCTTCCTCTAATTTTCTAAGATTTAGGATTCCAATCTCCATCGCTGACCCCTCAATCCTGGTGATAGAAACTACTTCCTGAAGTTGCTATATTCGCAATATCTTAGTTACTTGGACAAAAAATTTATATCTTATTAATAATTCTTTATCTTAATTCTCCATGTTCCTATAAGTGGTATAGATTCAATCTCTTCAGTACTGTAGATGCAGGAGCTAGCCCTTTTTAAGCATATACTATATTTCCAGTATTGTGTCTGTCCTCTACATTTTTTTTTCTTCTTTTTAGGGCTGCACCTGAGGCATATGGAAGTGCCCAGCCTAGGGGTCGAATCAGAGCTCTCAGCCTATACCACAGCCATAGCAATGCCAGATTCTAGCCACATCTGTGACCTATACCACAGCTCATGGCAATGTTGGATCCTTTAACCCACTGAGCGAGGTCAGGGATTGAACCCACATCCTCATGGATACTAGCTGGGTTCTTAACCTGCTGAGCCATGATGGGAACTCCCTGTCCTCTACATTTCTTATCTTGGGTAAGTGAGAGATTGTATGTAAAATATACATTTAGCAGCAAAGAACTGTCTCTTCCTTGTTCTTCTCTACATAAGGCCCTAAAGTCTAGAAGGACTATTATTACCCTGATCCTCCCCTCTCCAGTGAAAACTGTGCCTGCAGAGGACTCTTACTCAATTATGTGGAGAATAACCACCAGCTACTACATCCTGACCAATGCTATGCAGTAGAATTTTCTGCAGTGATGGAAATGTTTCATAATTGTGCTATCCACTGTGGTAGCCACTGATCACATACAGCTACTGAGCACTTGAAATGTAACTAGTTTGACTAAGGAACCAAATCTTTAATTTTAATTAAAATTTCCAAATATAGTCAGTGATACTATTTTGGACAGCAGAGACAGACTCTTTGGGGCAGTAAAAACTTGGGTTTGGTAGAGGAAACATCTTTTGGTCTTCTGGATATACAATTTCACAGGCAACACAAATGCCAATTGGGATTGTTGAATTGTGTGCCTAGGTGACTTGTCAATGAGCTTTCAAGTATAAAAAGACTGTCAAAAAAAAAGATCATTCATGCTGGGACTCACCTTCACAGGTGCCAGGGAGCATCTTGCCTTGGGGAAGAAAGCAAATCTATACTCTATGATTAGCATGTGATTATATTTTACAGACAGGCATCAATGCCTGGTGATTTTGATGCACTTGGCTTTTATCTTGTGAGATTTATTTAAAGAAGCATATGCATGGTTTAGAGCCTTAGGGAATGATAACACACAAAAAATAGGAAAGCATAAAAGGAAGTAAAAAAAACCCTGCTTCATTTGTAAAAAGGCTTGTTCCCCTTTCAGTACATCCAAATTCTACACCTGCACTTCTTCTCTCAACAAATCATTCTCTAACTCAGCTCGCCCAGAATGTTTCAGTATTCACCCACCAGAGAAAGCCCTAGCCCACACTCCATTCCCCAACCCCCCAGCTTTTAGTAGAAGCCAAAAAGAAGGGCAAGATAAAAACAATGTGGACATGGGGGATTGAGAAGAGGAAATTAGAATGAGTACTCATTGTTATTTGTAATGCTTTATTTCTCCTAAAAAAACTGAAAGTTAATATGAATAAAATTCTAACTTATTTCTAGATGATGGACACTGTTTATTCTTATTCTTCTTACTTTCCATAATTCAGTTTTCAAAAAAGTTAAAAGTGAAAAGCAATATTGAAAATAAACATTATCTCCAGACAATATCCTTCTTAACTTTTCTTTATTTGCATTTTCAACTATTATATTCTGGAACAGATGGATCTTTATAGTGTCCACGTTGTTAAGCTAATGTTGTCCAGTAACTATTTATGTTTAACTTCTTTTCCAAGTTCGTTCTGTATTTATTTGTAAATATCCCTGAACAAGACTGTTTCTGTTAAATAGCCACAGGATGGGACAAGGCACTTAAAACATATGGAAAAATTGCCCTCAGTTTAACCCTCAGCTTTACGTATGTACATTTCCTTATGTAAGTTTGCATAGTGCTTTATAAGCTGTTAAAAGTAAGACACTTCACTATAGTGCTCACCATTTAAATCAAGAATAGTGAGTAGGTTAAAAGTTCAGAACTAAGAGGACTAAAGGACTAGAATTCAGTAACAAAGCTATGCTCGAACCAGAGTATTTAAAGGCAATTGCTTATGCAGGTTGGTTTTCAGTTTCAAGTATTTTCTTTATTTTCTTGAGTTTATTTATATTTATCAGATTAAATATGACAATTTTGGTTTGGAAATGATCATTTTAGATATCTAAATATAAAATAGAGCACATCCACTCTTTTCTGAGTGGTTGTATTTCTATGGCTGTTGCCTTCTAGATGTTGGACTAGTTCCAAAGGTGAGGAGAGTTAAGGCTTTTTTCCAAGAACATCTCAAAGTCTTAGCTGAAATATATTACTGCTGGTAATAACTTTTTCTGCCTGTCTCCTGTTTTGCTGGCATTTGCTATGTCACCCATACAATGATGGCCACAATGGAAGTACTAGATTTGTGTTTTAAAAAGAAGAATTTTAATCTTCTTTCAAAGTTCTCATATAGAAACATTCAAAAGCTATCATAGATATTGATGGGAAATGATACTCTTACTTGATATAAAAAATTTCAAAAGTAAATATCAGGCCTGGTAGATCTTGAAGCAGGACTGAAGAAAGCTGTAAGACCAGACCTCATTACTACACAAATTCTCTACAGAAACAGGAGAGGAGTACTGAATTGTGTATAAAATACTCCCACATTTTTGCTCATTATAATAGATTTTCTAATTGGATATCTTTCTATGCTTTGTCTCTAAGTAGATGGAACACAAGTCTTTTAGGAAGTCATTTATGGGGGGGGGGTCCTTGCATAGATTTTAGTAACAATATGCAGATTTTGAGTTTTTTCGAAGTTAATACATGCAATTATGTACAGATAACTGTTTTTTTTTTTTTTTGACTCAGTACTGAGAATCTTTTATTATTACTATTGCACATTCTATTTTGGCTACTATTCTTGTTTCATTGAAAACTATAACCTACAGTATTTCTTGGTTTCAACGCAGCAGAGTGATATGATACCTTACTATTAGAAATAAGACTGTTAGACTCACTGTGGTGATGACTGGGGAGCTGTGTGATAAGTGATATGATAAATATAATTGGGAGGGTGCCCTTGCCACACTAATTAATAAGAATATCTTTTTATAATTAATAAGCAGAATTAATGTAATTTCTAGGCCATTTTAAAATGATAAATTTCTCATTCAAATTAATACAAAATAACCATTTTGAAAAAAGCTAAGTTTTTATAATGGTTTTTCTCAACATTTCAGAAAATAATATGGGATAAATAAGAACTATACCAGTTCACGATCAGTCTCTTAAATTGCAAATGTTGCATTGATTCATATCTGCTTTTGTAAGCCCCATGTCTCAATGTAGGAGCAATATTAAATTATGATGGCCTTAATTAAACAGTGTAATTTCTTTGAATCTGTGATGTCTTTTATAGGCAATGTTAAAGATAAGATTTTACCAGAGTTTCCATGCCATACTAGCTACATTCCATGGATGTAAAGGAATGTTTTCCATCATCAAAAATGTTCGGGAACTGGAGTCCCCCTCATGGCGCAGCGGAAATGAATCCGACTAGAAGCTATGAGGTTGCGGGTTCAATCTCTGGCCTTGCTAAGTGGGTTAAGGATCCAGCATTACAGTGATCTGTGGTATAGGTCACAGATGTGGCTGAGATCTGGTGTTGCTGTGGCTGTGGTGTAGGCTGGCAGCTGTAGCTCCAATTTGACCCCTAACCTGGGAGCCTCCATATGCCACATGTGAGGCCCTAAAAAACAAAAAACAAAACAAAACAAATTGGGGGAAAATTACACACAGAATTCTCCTTCTGGTGATTGATATTAAACGTCAACATATTAAAAGCTCATGAATTTGGTCCCATGATTTCTTTTTAAAAATGTATTACCTAATTATAACCCATAGTATTCACGGTAAAATAGCAAATGGACTCAATGTAATATGTGACATTGAAACATTTCTGATATAACAGAAGTAAATTCTAGCAAGAGATCATGAAACAAATTCACAAATAAATAATCTTAGGACTGAAAAAAGAGAAATAACTCGTCACAACATACATGATTGAATTATTTTATTCCAAAAATAGAAAAGCCAAGATGAATTTTCTAAAATTTTCTGAAATTGCTTTCTAGAAATACTGTCAAAATCACTTAAGAAAAAATTCCTATGGAGTTCCCATTGTGGCTCTGCAGTAACAAACCTAACTAGTTTCCATGAGGATACAGGTTCAATCCCTGGCCCCGCTCAGTGGGTTAAGGATCCATAGTTGCCATGAGCTGTAGTGTAGGTCACACATGTGGCTTGGATCTGGCATTGCTGTGGCTGAGGCATAGGCTGGCAGCTTCATATCTGATTTGACCCCTATCCTGGGAACTTCTGTATGCTGAGGGTATGGCTCTAAAACAAAAACAAACAAAACCTCTACAAACCAATTATCATTATTAAGATAGAAATCAGTAATCAAAACTTGTACTTCAAACTATTTATGGGAGTTCCCATTCTGGCTCAGTAGTTAGTGAACCCAACTAGCATCCACAAGGATGCGGGTTTGATCCCTGGCCTCGCTTAATGGGTTAAGGATCGAAGTTGCTGTGAGTTGTGGTGTAGGTTGCAGATGTAGCTCAGATCCCACATAGCTATGGCTCTAGCGTAGGCCAGTGGTTACAGCTCTGATTGGACCCCTAGCCTGGGAACCTCCTGTGCCACAAATATGGCCCTAAAAAGACCACGCCCTGCCCCGCAAAAAAAAAAAAAATTATGTACCAATTTATTATACATTTCTCTGCTAAAAATTTCTTCTAAAAGTTTTTAGTAATGCCTTATTAAATCTTCGACAGAAAATCTCAATTCTATAAAATTGTACTAGACATAAAAAAATTAGAGAACACTATCTCTTTGTCTTGTTTTATGGGGCTAGCGTAACTTTATAACAAAATCAGATAAAGCAATACAACAAAATTCAAATTAAAAAAATATTAAACACAAACCTAGAGGAAAATCTCAAATATAAACCAAAATTTTAATTAAAATATTATCAAATAGAATGTAGCAATGTATTAAATATTACATTACCAACCACAGATTTTCCCTAATTATGAAAATATAATACTTCAAAAATATAATAAATATTTAAAGAAAATAATTTGTTTATCATAATAAATGAATAAATAAATTCAATACAATTCAACATCCATGCTTGATTTTAAAAAAAGATTTAAAAAACCTAAAAACATAAAATTTTTTAAATTTAATAAATAATATGTTCATTGCAGCACTATGCACAATAGCTAAGACATGGAAACAACCTACATGCCTACTGGCAGATGAATGGATTAAGATGTGGTACATATATACCATAGAATACTATGCAGCAATATGGATGCAACCAGATTCTCATAGTAAGTGAAATAAGTCATAGAGAGAAAAACAAACACCATACAATATCACTTTAATGTATAATCTGAAATATGGCACAAATAAACCTATCTACAAAATAGAAACAGACTCAGAGACATAGAGGACAGACTTGTGGTTGCCAAGGGAAAGGGGTGAGAAAGTGGGATGGATGGGGAGTTAGAGGTTGGTAGGTGAAAACTATTACATTTAGAATGGATAAGCCGTGAAGTCTTGCTGTGCAGCACATGGAACTATATCTAATCACCTGGGATAGACCATGATAGAAGATAGTATGAGAAAAAGAATGTGCATGTAGGGGTGGGGGTCACTATGCTGCACAGCAGAAATTGATACAACACTGTAAATCAACTAACTTTAATAAAAATAAAATTTTAATAATATCTCAAGCAAATAAAACAACATTTAAACATTTGATGGGGCTGAGTGGTGAGCAGTACATGGGTGTTTGTTATGCTGTTTTTTATATTTTAAAATGCTTTTAATACTTTATAATAAAAATATTTTAATAAGAAGCAAGAGTACAGTGAGCTTGGGGAACATAAATATAACTAAAACCATTAGCATATGACTGTCCTAACTTGTAATGATTTGCCTGTATCTCAAGGCTAAGGAATCATTGCATTAAATTTTTCCCAGCTCTAACTGAGACAAAACACCACCTGTTTTCTCCCAGCATCCATCTTCGGCTTCCAACCTAGATTGTTTACTGGGTGCTCCTTTTGCTTCCCTCCTCAACTCTACAGCAAGACTTTTGTACAAAATTTTCAGACTCTAGGAGCTGAGTCTTAATTGAGGTATTGAACACTTAATCATTTCCCTTAGTAGATCTATCCCTACCCATCTGCTTAGATTCTGACCTGGATGTGAGTACAATGGTATGTTCATACTATGAATTATTTCACAGCAGTTAAAATGTATTGCTACATTTCTCAACATGGATATATCAAAACATAATGGGAAACAAAAGAAGCAAATGCTCCTTCCAGGAGCCATTTATTTTGCCTTCCTGGGGTTTGGATTCTGCCCACACCTTGGCCTCAGCTGGAAGCAGCACTGCCATTGCATGGCTGCAGCAGTTAAAATTCTGAAATAACATGGAAAAAGCTTCTCCTCTAATGTTTATTGAAAAAACATAAGTAGAATACAAAATTGTATCTCTGCTAGGTTTTAACATGGTAAAAATTATATATATGGACCAAGACTGGAAGAGAATAGAGAGAAATGAAAATAGATTTTTTAAAAATGTGCCAAGATTGCGGGTAATTTTCCTCCCTTTCAAAAGAAATGCATCGATATTGTTATGTGTTTGTGTAACAAGTTATTTTAAAATCTTAAAAAAAAATGTAGGTTGTAGGACAGAGAGAATCAATCTGTAATCTTTCCAGTAATGAACAGTGAGTTTTCTCTGAGTTGATAATGGGCTTCAATTCTGCTCTCAGAAGCACAATTTATCTACAATTCCAGGATAGCCATTTCCCACTGATCACATACTCTGGGATAAAGAAAGACAGAGCACCACTGTATTATACGACTGTCAGAAATTTTAATTACAGCTTGCTTTTTAAAGCCGTTTACAGATTAATTACTTCATTTGCAATGTAGAAATGGTGAACATAGGATACAGGTATTTCAAAGGCAGTTAGTGAAGTTGGTATAAACAAACTGTTTGACCAAAGCTACTGGAATGTTAAGATCCCACTGGTAGATGGACAGCCCAGTAAATGTTACACTGGGAGTGATGAACCACTTCCGGGGGCAGAAGTATAACAAAAGAAGTATAATCAAAAGACAGATACTGGTGGTCAGGAGTCTTTGGTTCCAGTCCCATCTCTGCCTCCAGGTAGCCTTGAGCACCATGTTTGGATCATTTCAGTTTCCTCTTTGGTGAAACAGGGATAATAATGTTCATCTGACAGAAGAGGTGTAAGCATGAATTGACGTAGTAGATATACAACAGCTAGCCAGGGACCTGGCTCATAGCAGATGCTCAATAAATAACTGATTTTATTTTTCACTCAGCTCCTTTCACCTGAGTTTCATTATAGATGGCACTTAACTAAGAAATACAGGCATATCATTTCTGAACATACCTATAGGTAGAAGAGCAATTTATGTGACTTGTAATTGCCAAGGATGTTTTAAGTCTGCTGAATGCTATTATTTGAAGAGTAATCACAACTATGCATTTACAGTACAGTCCAACTCTCCTTTCCATGGATCTCTCCACCCAGAACAAATTCAAAGATATGTATTGACATGATCCAGAGCTGAACACACACTTCAAAGCCTGCACATCCAATGCAATCTTGTGAGTAATACTATTGTAGGACCCCACAGGCTTTGGGTTGGGAAATCATTTCTAAACTGGCGGTTTGCCAAATATTCTTATAGTAAAAGAATAAAAAGAAAAAAAAATAAGGAAAAGGAAGAAGAATCTATTGCAAAATCCAATGCATTGTTATAGGACAGAATGTGTAGGGCTGTGATTTTGGATTGATGGAATATGTGTCTGGCAACCAGAAAAAAACCATTGTTTCCCCCGCTACAAGCATCCAGAGAACCACTGGTATATCTTCTCATTTTCTTTTTTTCTTGTATCCATATGTTCATCTACAAGTGTTACTCAATGATCAAGGAATTAGAGGGGAGGAAAGGAAGAAGGATAGGCCAATGATATCCACTGAAGCCTGGGAAAAACTCTGAAAGGAGCTGTTTTCACAGATGCATTTCCCATAAAATCCCAGAGAGGTTTCCCCTTGTCCTTGGGATATGTCCAAAACCATATCCTATTGGCATCAGTCCTGATGGGGTACCAAGCATCTAAAGACTCCATATTAGAAAATGTCCCACCTCACTCCAGGCATTCATTTTTTTTTCTGTTTCCCCCTGAACTTTGCTCATTTTTACTTTAAAAAAATACAATAGATCTCACATTAAAGTTTTTATCTTTCTCCAGGGTATTTTTCTTCCATTTACTTGCGGAACTGTGCCCAGAAAACATTTTCAAAATGAAATTACACCAAGAATGAAAAAACTTACACAGCCTCAACCTTTTGGGGCATGACTTCATATCACTTATTTTTAAATAAGCGCTGGGGTCTGGGATTGTTATAGATATTTGCCCTGTTGCATCATTTCAGGATAAATGACAAATGTTTTATTGGTACTAGCAAAAGAAAGACGTGATGAAGACAAGGCCATGGAACTTATATGGCAGGGTTTGTTCAGAGATCCCAGCTCCCAAGAGCTCTCAGACTTAGGCCAGCCACTTTATAACCTCCCTATCACCCTGTAAGGTTTCTAACCTGGCAAACAGGGATAATAATATTTTTCCAACTTATGTCTCATGATTGTCATAAAAATAAAAATTTAAAATCTATATGAAGGTGCTTTGAGAAAACTATAAATGTACACATAGGTCATTCCCTTTTTTTTTTTTTTTTTTTTTTTTGCCTCCAAGTTCCATTTGGGATCCTAGTCCATTGAAATTAAGTTATAGTTTTCCATAGCTGTCATATCCCACCTACCTCTGCAAAACCAAAATCATTTAAAGAGTGTCATAGACTGAACTGTACCCCCCACCCCTCCAAATTTGTATTTTGAAGCCCTAACTCCTAACATGTCTATATTTGAAGATAAGGCCTTTGAGGAGGCAATTAAGGTTAAAAGAGGTAATAAGGGCAGAACCCTAATCTGATAGGACGGGTGTTCTTATGAGAAGAGGGAGAGACACCAGAGTTCCTTCTCCATATGCACAGAGAGGAAGGGCCACATGAGGACATAGCAAGAGGACGGCTGTCTGCAAGCCACGAAAAGAGCTCAAGCCAGGAACTGAATCTACTGGCACCTTGATCCTGAAATTCTAGCCTCCAAAAATGGGATAAAATAAATACATGATGTTGAAGCTACCTATTGGATGGTACCATGTCAGCCTGAGCTGACTGAAGAAAGAAAATAGAAGTGGCTATCTAGCCCTACTCAGGACTCAGGATGCCATACTCCCAGCCTCAGGCCACCTATGTCCTGATACCTTAGAGAATAGTAAAGACCGTACAGACCCAGATCTTCCTCTTGCCTTAACCCCAGAAGTCCCAAAGGTAGCCTTAGTATTTGAAATTTCCACCTTTCAGCCATAGCTAGGAGTCAAATAAAATACAAACCATGAGGACACCCTTGTATCTGTATTTACTGGCTCCATTAAGATAGCTTCCCAAGTTGAGAAAGGTCCCCAAGAGCCTCAATGTGGACATCCTGATCTGCCACACATAACCCAAGGCCCTAGCATGCAGATTCCAAAGATTTGGGCTAAACCGTAAGTCTTGTACCTCAGTTGTCCTTATACAATGGAAAAAATTTCCCAGCTATATCTGAATTGCAGGTTCATTCTTGTGGTTGAGATTTAAAGTCACACTAATGTCCAATAATAGAAGTTAATGTTAAGGTCTAAAAATCTCATTTTATTTCTACACATTTATTAATTTGTTGTACCTTGTTCACCTGAATCCAGCTATATTTCAGACTCTAATAAACTAATACAGGATTGGCTAGAACCATCTGCCACTTGGTCATTCTTCTATACACTGTGGTCACATCATGGATCAGAAATAGAGTAATATTTGTAAGAAACCCTCTGCATTCCCCATTTTTACTTTCCTCTGTTTTTTTAAGGTAGAGGGACACACTGACATAAATCCCTAGCCAGTAATTTTGTTAAGTCTCAGTGTAGTGTGTGCTGTTATCCAGACTGAAGAAAACACTGTTCCATTTCACTGCTGACTCTCTGGCCATGCAACTGCCCTCAAATGGACTTTACTAAAAGAACACTTCAAATCAGCACCACAGAAAGGATGTCACTCTGTGTCTGTCAAAGCCATTTTCCCATTCCTTTTTCAGCTGTGCTTTTCCATCTGCAGAAAACCCCACCTCCTTCCTGAACCAAAGCAGGCAGTATGCAAGGAGTCCTGGCTTTACTAGCAGGAGGGGTCCAAAAATAGCTGTTTAGCCATAAATTCAGAATCTGGTATGCCTGGTGTGAGTGCTGGGTACCTGGGGCCTGACCAAATGGTAATCCTCTCCTTCCCTCTGTATTCTGGGCCTGGCCCACATGGCCTGGCCTTCTGCCTCAGCTTCCTGCTGGGACTTAAGCCCTTTGCCGAGTCACAGCACTCTGGACTGGGGCCCTACACATTGCCTGGCTCCTCAAAGACATTTCCCCCAAGGAGAAAACAAACAAACAAACAAGCACGCTCTCTCCTTTCTTCCTCTTACCTCATTACTGACAATCACCGTTGTCCCAACAACTGGCCAGGCTCCTGTCTGAATACAGACACCCAGAGGAATACTACCATATTACAAAGATTGAGTATTTGGTGCCAGATTTGAATACATCCTGGTGAGGGGAATAGTGGCTTGCCCAATCAGCCTCTTTTCATTTGTTAACACATGATATAGGAGCAGAAAGCTTTCTCACCCCCCTAAAAAGACTCTGTATGACTCTGATCTGGTCTAAACTCCATATAGATCAGGAAAGTAAGATTCAAGAGAAAAGCTGAGGCAAAACTCTGGATCATTCATTATTCATTAGTATACTCAATAAATATTCATGGGCTACCTAGAATGTGCACAATACACACTGCTGTAGTTTCACTCTCCTTTGAAGGATTTTCCCACTTCAACATGAGTCCCACCACAACTCAGTAACAAATCTCTGCATATTGAACAATGAAATGGCCATGACACTGAGTTCTCCCTCTGTTAAACCACATGCTCTACATGGAGACAGTAGAGAAAGGGCAGGGAGACTAGTCTTTTCTTTTGCAATTTATAGAAACCACTCCTGATGCATGAATAAAGGCATGAGTTCTTTCCCCAGCCTACTTCTGAATAGTTTCTACACTCTGCAGTTTGTGGGTTTTTCTATACAAGGGATGGAGTTGGGGGGGGGGGGACTCATAACTGAAGAAGAGACAGAAAAAGTCCAAGAGAAAAAAAATGATTACATATCAAAAAAACTTTAGGGAAAAAAGTGCCTTGAATTTTAGCTAGTGAAATCTTTGATGACAATATTTGAAAAGTTCTGATATTGTCCAGGATCCTAAGACATCACTCTCTAGCAGTTCTTTAATCTGGAGTTTTCTTGTTAACCCACATGCCATAGACTTGGCAAAATATTCCATGGAGTTTTAAAACAATAATCCTCAAACAATGGTGTGAAAGATTACGTCGTCATGAGAAAACGGGGTCTGGTAGAACGTAGGTTACTCAAACAGCACTTATACTTTATTATAATAAAATAGCCTCTGCATTCTTTGGTGTATATTTGTCCAGTTCTCACACTGCAGGCCCCCAGAATCCCCTTTTATTTATGAAGTGATTGCAACAAAATAGAGTTAGAGTCTAGAGGTCTCCCTCAGTCTCTTCTGTGATGATTAGAACAATTTTCTTATCTATCTCTAGTCTCTGAGCAGACATTATATAAATTACTTCCTCTGTATTATTTGAATTTCACTGCAATGATCACTTATTAGATGCAACAATAAAGTTACTTCCACTTAAAAATTATGCCCATATGTGTATGTGTACATATGCAGACATAAATGTATATTTATTTACCTTTGAGGATATAAAACATAAATAAATATTTCCATGCATTTTTGTATTATTTTGTGCTTAGGCGCTACAAATTTTAGTAATAACATTTTGAGCATATTGATGCCATTTGCCTTGTTAACTGCTTAATCACAATGATACTCTAAGTCAGGTGCTATTACTCCCATTTTACATATTAGGGTGTTAAAACTAAGAAAATTAAATAACATATCTAAGCTAATATAATTAGTAAGTGTTGGGGCCTGAGAATTAATGAAATCCAGACCTTTCTAATGCCAAGGCCCAGGTTCTTAGTAAATGAGCTACACTTTCTCTCTCAGAAGGATAGATGTGGGTAGGAAGAGGGGGGCAAACCTGTTCTATGAGGGTATATGAGGAAACAGTCAGAACTTACACTTGAACAAGACCTCCTGTTTTCTGTCCCCCACCCACAAATGGCCTTTGGATTTGAGGAATTTATCCGGCTCGCTTGTATGGAAGTAGCTCATTTTTACAGTGATTTGTGTGCTCTGTAAGTTTGGAGAAGGGAATGTTGGGTGGGGAGGCTCTCTGCTTGTTTTTAAATTAGGACCATATTTGATAAGCTAAAATGTGATCGTGATGATGATCATGTTGGGTTCGTACAAATGGACCTACTTTTCAGGCTAATTGGATGTTCATCCAATATATTCCTTTACATCAGAGAATGACCTGAAAATAGCAGTAGAGAGATCAAGACATAGAAATCTCCAAACAGAATTTTAATTAATAATTTTAAGAATTAAACCATGTCAGATCTTGTCACTTATAAAATAGCATTCTAAATTTAATAATCTTAAGTACCAGGTACAGTTGAATGAATGAATGAAAAAAACGAATGAATGAGCAAATTCTACATTATCATACTTTATCATACTTTCTACTAGTCTTGCTATGGCCTGAGTCACCACTCTGATTACCAGGTCCTTGTCCTGTTCCAGAGTCTGCATTTTTTTCCCTTTAACTCCAGTTTTACATAACGGTAACAATGCAGGAAGGCCACAAAAAGCCTATATTAGATAAACCTCACTCTGGTTTTACCCTCAGTGGGTAAAATTTACTTGAGTCATTAACAAAATTTGTAATTAAAAGTAAAAGAAAGCGTTAATGTGACTGACAGGGCTTTACCCTACATATAAAGAAAACTGAGGGACAAAAAGTTACTTCAGAACTCAGAGCAGCAACTCATCACAAATAACCTTCCTTCCTGGAGTCTACCATGTTCTACACTTTACTGAAACAAGTTCTTTATCTTTAGGCACATAAATTCTCAGGGTTTATAATCATTTTCAAACATGAACTCTTATTGAATAAACTGCCTGAAGAAGAAAATTCTGGAAGATATAAAAAGGATCCTAAACCATCATCCTTCATGAAATTCTAAATTTTCCTCTGGATATTTTTTAAACCTTATTTCACAAAGATAAGAAAAATAAGAAAAATGGAATATCTGCTGGGTGAAACTTCAGGCAGAAAGAGATGAACTCAGATTAAGCCAATTGTCCATAGGCAGTTTCTCTTGGCTTTTTTTTAAGGATTTAGAAAGTGTTTCCTTGTTCTCATCAAGCTATTTTGGACCTGTGATTTGTATTATTTTTGGAAAGAGCAAAGTTAATTAAAAATCACAAAACTAGATGAGTTGGGTTAGGTTTCAACTCTACTAATAGTGCTGATAACTTCATGGCATTTTAGACTATATAATAGTGTAGAAGTAACTACTTTATCTACTTTGAAATATTCTCGATTTCTTATGAGAAATTCTAAAGTTTTGTTTTTGTTTTCTAAATGAGAAAGCAGTATTCATGCCAATAAGAAAAGTAATCATGTTTCCAAATAGGTAAACATGAAATCTATAAATCAAATGTTTTGATAAAATATGTCTTTTGGCACTGACTTATTTGGCAATCTAAAGTATTTTCCTAAGGAACAAAAGGTTTTTATAGAAGGAACCCTTTGTATCCTAAAACTGACTGATTAGAGAAACTAAGTTACAGAGCCAAGAATGAGAATTTATTTCTCTGCCCAAATCAAAAGACACTTAGATTTAAATATCCTCATTGAAGTTGTCTTTGTGTATATAGTTGCATTACACACTATTCCTACTTCTTTGTCAATAATTCACATTCATAAAGCAGTCAGGTTTCTGTTGGATCTAGAATATTGACATTTTGGCCAGTGGAAGGAAGACACAGTCAAACTAATTTCATTGTCTTTATGTACCCGAGTCTTCAGATTTTAGTGAATTTAATGGGCCTGATCCAAAGATATTTGTAAGCTGTCATAGATGACAATTCATTTTCCTCACCTTCAAACTAGGAGCAAAACGGGGAAAGTATTAATAATAATAACATCCAAATTTCCTAAAAACAAAACAAACAAACAAAAAACCTCACACCTTTTTCTCTTCATTCAATCCAGAAGAAGAGAGAGTTTCTAGGAATGACAAACTGGAGATAAAAGAAAGGGGATATTTTAAAATTCATTGAGGCAAATAATGAAAGTAACACTTCAGGAGTCCTGGGGATATATGGTAGATCTGTCTTTTAAGTGTGTGATAGTTCTCCCAAGTTGCAGTGTCTTTATCTGGAAAATAAGTCTATAATGCTTTTCCTATGTATTCCATAGGACTGCTACACTATAGGGATTATTTTGGGTAAAAGTGTTTTGTAAACATTTAAGCACCAAACCATTTTATTACTAATATTATCACTCATTTCAGATTATTTTTGTTAATGATTGTAGTTGATGTTGCTGTGGTTTTGAATGACAGTCCCAAGAGAATCATCTCCATTTTCACTGGGATTCCAGAGACAATAGTCAATGCTATTCAAGTAAACTTTGTGTCATACAAGCCGGTTGGCATAGAATACTAGGTAATCAATAGTCCCTATTCTTTGATCCTGACAAAATGAATGATCAAAGTGTTCTAAACCATCAATGATCCTGACTCTTTAAAGACAGCAACTATTTTATTATTTTTTTCTGGAGTAACTATACAAATCAGAGAGGGGTAGGGGCAGGCATGCCAACAAACCTAACTAAGAAGGCATTCTCAGGTTAAATAATTCAAAGCAAAATTGTTATAATGCTAGGAGATAGAGAGTATAATTTTTTAAAAAAAATTTAATGATTTTTATTTTTTCCATTATGGTTGGTTTACAGTGTTTTGTCAATTTCTACCATACAGCAAAGTAACCCAGTCACACATGTATATGCATTCTTTTTGTCACATTATCCTCTATCATGTTCCATCATAAATGACTAGATATAGTTCCCTCTGCTATACAGCAGGATCTTATTGCCCATCCACTCCAAATACAAGTTTGCCACCTATGGACCCCAGACTCCCAGTCCATCCCATTCCCTTCCCCCTCCCCCTTGGCAACCACAAGAAAAAAACCATGAGTTGCTTTTCTGTGGAAAGGTTCCTTTGTGCCATATATTAGATTCCAGATATGTGGTATCATATGGCATTTGTCTTTCTCTGACTAACTTAGAGATTTTCTAGTTGCATCTATGTTGCTTCAAATGGCATTATTTTGTTCTTTTTATGGGTGAGTAGTATTCCATTGTACATATATATAACATCATCTTAATCCATTCATCTGTCAATGGACATTTAGGTTGTTTCTGTGTCTTGGCTATTGTGAATAGTGCTTCAATAAACATATGGGTGTATGTATCTTTTTCAAGGAAAGTTTTGTCTGGATATATGGCCAAGAATGGGATTTCTGGTTATGTGGTAGTTCTGTATTTAGTTTTCTGAAGTACCTCCATACTGTTTTCCATAGTGTTTGTACCAATTTACATTCCCACCAACAGTGTAAGAGGGTGCCCTTTTCCCACATCTTCTCCAGCATTTATTATTTGTTGATTTATTGATGATAGCTATTCTGACAGGTACATCATAGTAGTTTTGATCTGCATTTCTCTAATTTCTCAAATTTGATTTGATTTGATCATTCATAGTGGTACCTCATGGTAGTTTTGATTTGCATTCCTCTAATAATTAGCGATGTGGAGCATTTTTTCATGTACCTGTTGGCCATCTGTATATCTTCTTTGGAGAAGTATCTAATCAGATCTTTCTCCTTTTTTTTTTTTTTTTTTTTTTTTTGCTGTTGAGTTGTATAAGGTGTTTGTGTATTTAAGGGATTAAGCCCTTGTCAGGTGCATCATTTGAAACTATTTTCTCCCATTCTGTAGGTTGCCTTTTTTTTTTTTTCATGGTTTCCTTTGCTGTGAAAAAGCATGTCAGTTTGATTAGGCCCCATTGGTTTATTTTTGCTTTTATTTCTGTTGCCTTGGGAGACTGAGCTGAGAAAACATTTGTAAGAGAATGTTTTGCATATGTTCTCTTCCAGGAGTTTGATGGTCTCTTGTCTTACATTTAATTCTCTATGCCATTTTGCATTTATTTTTGTGCATGGTGTGAGGGTGTGTTCCTGTTTCATTGATTTATGTGTGGTTGCCCAGTTTTCCCAGCACCACTTGCTGAAAAGACTGTCTTTTTCCCATTTTATATTCTTGCCTCCTTTGTCGAAGATTAATCAACCATAGGTGTCTGAGTTTATTTCTGGGTTCTCTATTCTGTTACATTGGTCTGTATATCTGTTTTGGTACCAGTACCACTTTGTCTTGATGACTGTGGCTTTGTAATATTTCCTTAAGTCTGGGAGAGTTATGCCTCCTGCTTGGTTTTTGTTCCAAAAATTGCCAAAGCAATTCTGAGTCTTTTATGGTTCCATATAAATTTTTGGACTGTTTGTTGTAGTTCTGTGGAAAATGTCATGGTATTTTGATAGGGATTGCATTGAATCTATAGATTACTTTGGGAACTATGGTGATTTGGGCAAACATAATTTTTAAAAAATTATATATCTATCTACCCGTCACTGTAGTTTTATATAACAGTGATAATTTAGGAGGGTAAAAGAGGGTAGATGGATGGCTGGATGAATGGGTGGATGGATTGGACCAAAGGATAGGGAACAGATGAGTGGGCATATGGAGGAATAGATAGATAGCTCTTGTTTACAGATATATAAAATTAAAGATATAATACATGCTTTCAGTAGGGATTTAATGCAGTCAAATTGGAGAAATTAAAATTACTCTTAATTCCATACCTACACATAATGAATGTAAATGTTTTGACACATTAATATTCTTCATAAAATTTTGCCATACATAGCTTTTCATTTTACATAATTTAATTATGCCAAATTGAAATATATGGCATTAGTTTTTAAATCAACTTTGTTAGGATATTATTATATAATTAAATTAATGTTTTAAGTATACAATTTAATAATTTTTGGCAAATACATAGTCCCATGTAACAACTTCCCTATAAAGACATAGAGCATTTATATCACTTCACAATGGTCCCTTGTGCTCCTCTGTAGTGAATACATTTTAACCTAGGCCCCAGTTATCAATGATCTGCTTTTTGTTACCATGGATTAGTTTTACGTATTTCAGAAATTCATATACAGACAAAGTATATAATTTTTTATTTTGTCTTTTTGCCTTTTCTAGGGCTACTCCTGTGGCATATGGAGGTTCCCAGGCTAGGGATCTAATTGGAGCTATACCTGCCAGCCTACACCAGAGCCGCAGCAATGCAGGATCCGAGCAGCATCTGCAACCTACACCACAGCTCATGGCAACACCGGATCCTTAACCCACTGAGCAAGGCCAGGGATTGAACCCACAACTTCATGGTTCCTAGTTGGATTCATTAACCACTGTGCCATGACGGGGACTCCTAAAGTATATAATTTTTGTGTCTGGATTTTATTCACTCAACATAGTATTTTGAGATTTACTCATAAATTGGCATTTTTTTTAAATTTTCACTTGGAGTAGGATCCCATTGTATAATCCCACCACAATTTTATGTATCCATTCACACCAAAAACATTTCAGTTTTTGGTATTAAGAATAAAGCTATTATGGACATTCATATATTGTACATATAATATACATATTGCATATGTTTTAATAGAGATGTTATTACACAGGAGTAGATATTTGTCAAAAATTATCAAATTATCAAATGCTTTTCTTGTTTAATATAAAATGGTAATATTATTTTAATTTTTTTCAGAAATATCATTTTAAATATCTGCCTAATTTTCATTTAGTGGATCAGCATAACTTACATAAACATCCTCTAAATTTGTGTAATTAATGTTTTTAATTGTTTCCTTTTTATAAATAATAACACAAGGAACATCTTTACTATTTCTTTATTTTGAGGCCAGTAAAGTTTTTTAGAGCAGTCTAAACTCAAGCTTATACCCAAAAATTTCAAAGAAAATGCTCAATAAATTCTTTTTCATTCTTAGATCCATAATATATACAAAAACATTGGGCATTCTACCAGAATAATTAAAAATGCATTTTAAATTCTAAAGAATTTCCTTTTTTTTTTTGGCTAAGAGCTTCTGAAGAGTGTTGGCTTCATTTTCTAATTTCCACCTTTTTCAATTTGCAATCACCTTAATGAATAGAGGAAGCAACATGCATCTCACCTCTCTTTGGATTAATTGAGGCCAAATGTGTAGGTGTTGAGCATTGTTTTTTGCTTTTTAATTTTAAGCTTAGGAAATGTGCTTTTGCAATAGCAGTCAAGCCCTGCATAAAGAAGTAAAATATAGAATAACAGAACAAAAATGAAAATCCTTTTTTGGAGCCAAAAATTGATCAAAACAAAGTACCAAAGATAGAGGCTATAGTGACAGCACTTCTGGGGAATGAAGCATTTAAAATATACCTGTGTTTGTGCTTATTGAAAAACTCATATTCACAACCTTAGCAGTCCTTAAACAAACAAGATATTTCATGTTTCTCTTCTAAATGTTCTCCCGATATTACTGTAGTGAGAAAGAAAACATTGGGTCCATTTCTACACTTTATCCTAAAGAAAAAGGCATGTTCAAGGGTTTTAAGAATTTAACTCATGCAGGTAGTTTATTTCTCCAATGCATCCCTCAGCTTTCTATACAAAAAAAAAAAAAAAATGGATTCTTGAAATACCCCAGTTTCCTCAATTCTTCTTTGCAATTTTTGTGTTTTTACTCATATATTCTTGATAATTGTATTTGCGTATCTTGCCTTTCAGCCTCGGATTGCATAGCACATCGTGGATTTCACCTAACCAATCCACATTTCTCTTTTTCTGGACTTTCAAGGGACTGTTTCTCACCAATATCAAGTATGTGAGTCTGGTGCTGTTGCCACCCTCAATGTATACTTCTAAGGACTGAATGTTTGTGTCCTAACGAAACCCATATGTTAAAGCCTAATCCTCTATGTGATAGTATTTAGAAGTAGGGCCTGGAGGAGGTAATTATGTCTGAGGATGGAGCCATCATAAATGTGATTAGTGGCCCTATAAGAAATGAATGAAATGATCTCTATCTCACTCCACAATTTAAGAATACAGTGAGAAGACAGCTGTCTGAAGCCCAGAAGAATACCCTTGCTGGAACCCAATGATGCTGGTACCTTATTCTTGAACCTTAAGGTCTCAGACTGTAGAAATCAACTTCTGTTGTTTAATCTACCTGGTGTATGTTTTTGTTTGTTTGGTCAGTTGGTTGGTTGGTTGTTGGTTGCTTGTTTTTGTTGTTATAGCAGCCCAAGCAGACCCAGATATATATTTAGCCAGTAGGGAAGCAGGAGTTCATAAGACCCAAGATGGGTAACTGTAGTTACCTGTACACCTATCCATGGTGATTGGTTTAAAATGATAGTAAATCACACAAAACAAACAAGGTCCCTTCCCTATTTTTTTTTTAAAGGAAGCTCCATTCCACAATGAGTTACAGTTGATCAGCAGTCTCATACTGATTCACGAAGATCTGACTGCTAAATTTTCAGGAAATTTGTAAGCCAATGAATAAACTACTGATAGTTTGAGATCCACTATGGTGCGAGTATTTATACTTCAAAACTTAGAAAGTGCTAAATCAATATACACAACATTAACAAAAGGAAGGTTTAAAATAATATGATTATATCAAGAGATTGAGAAAATTTTGACAAAATTCAACACCCTATCCTGATAAAACTTTCAACAGATTATGAAATACACCTCAAAATAATAAAGACCATATGTGACAAGACCACAGCTAAATTCACGCTCAGTAGTGAAAGAGCTGAAAGCTTTTCTTTTAACATCAGAAGTAAGATGATGATGCCTACTTTTACCACTTTTACTCAACATAATACTGAAACTCCCAGCCAGAGTAATTTGGCAAGGAAAAGAAACAGAAGGTATACAGATCAGAAATAAAAATAAAATTATCTCTGTTTGTAGTAAATTGTCAACTGTTTGCAGATGACATGATATCATATATAGAAAACCCTAAAGATGCCACCAAAAAAACTGTTAGATCTTTAGACCTAATTAAAGAATTCAGCAAAGCTGCAGAATACAAAATCAATACACAAGAATCAGTTGCACTTTTATACATTAACAATGAACTATCAAAAAGAAAAATTAAAAAAGCAATCCCACTTACAATATCGCTAAAAAGAATAAAATAGGAACAAATGCATACAAGGAAGTGAAAAATCTGTACATTGAAAATAATAGTGATGAAAGAAGTTACAAATAAATGGAAAGAGATTCTATGCTCATCGTTGTCAAATTAATATGGATAAAATATCCATACTACCCGAAATGATCTATAAATTCAATGCAATCCCTATCAAAATTCCAGTGGAATTTTTCATAGAAATAGGACAATTTTAATATTTATATGGAACCACAAAAGACCCCAAAAAGCTAAAGAAATTTTTAGAAAGAAGAAAGAAGCTGGAGACATACTTACTGAATTCAAACTATAATAATTTTTAAAGCTGTAATAATCAAAATTGTATGGTATTGGTGTAAAAATAGCACAAAGATCAATGGAACAGAATAGAGAGCCCAGAAGTAAATCCATGCTCATAACATCAATTAATTTTAAACAAAGGAGGCAAGAATATTAATAGGAAAAAGCTAGTCCCTTCCATAAATGATATAGTGAAAACTAGATATCCACATACAAAAGCATAAACCTGGACTACTTCTCACACCACACACTAAAATCAATTCCAAATGAGTTAATGTTTTGACTACAATACCTGAAGTTATAAAACTCCTAGAAGAGGAGTTCTCATCATCACGCAGTGGAAATGAATCCCACTAGGAACCATGAGATTGCCAGTTTGATCTCTGGCCTAGCTCAGTGGGTTAAGGATCTGGCGTTGCCATGAGCTGTGGTGTAGGCCAGTGGCTACAGCTCCAATTAGACCCCTAGCTTTGGAACCTCCATATGCTGCAGGTGTGAGCCTAAAAAGACAAAAAGACAAAAAAAAAACCCAAAAAAACAAAAAAACAAAAAACAAAAACTCCTAGAAGAAAACATGGGGGTAATTTCCCTGACATTGGTTTTGGCAATGATGTAAAATTGTTACCCAAAACAAGGTAACAAAAGCACAAATGGAGAGACCATAGCAAAATAAACATCTGCACAGCAGAGGAAACCATCAGCAAAATGAAAAAGCCACTTGTGAAAATACATATCCAATAAGATGTTAAGATACAAATTATACAAGGAATGTGTACAACTCAACAGCACAAAAACAAATAGCCCAATCAAAAAACGGCAATATATAGGAACAGACATTTTTCTGAAGAAGACATGTATATGGCCAACAGATACATGTAAAGGAACTCAGTATCACTAGTCATAAAAGGAAGGCAAATCAAAACCATAATAACATACCACCTCACATCTGTTAAGATGCCTATTACCAAAAATGACAAGAGATAACAAAAGCTGGTGAGAATGTAGAGAAAAGGTAACACTTGTGCACTATTGATGAAAATGCAAAGGAGGGTAGCCACTATGGAAAACAATAGAGAGGTTCCTCAAGAAATTAAAAATAGAACTATCATATGCTCCAACAATCCTACTTCTGCATATATATCCAAAAGAAATAAAATCTCTATCTTGAAGAGATATCTGTACCCCCATGTTCATTGTAGCATTATTTATAGTAGTCAAGATATGGAAAAAACCTAAGGGTCTGTTAATGAATAAATGGATAAAGAAAATGTGACATACACAAACACACACACACACAAGCACACACAAGACTATTACTCAGACTTCAAAAAGAAAAAAAATTGCCTTTTGCAACAACATAATGAACCTGGAGGGCATTATGGTAAGTGAAAGAAATCAGACAGAGAAAGACAAATATAGCATGATATCAATTATATGTAGAATCTGAAAAAAATCAAACAAAAAAACCCCACAAAAACCTCATAGAAACAAAGTAGAATGCTATTGTCAAGGCATAGGGGATATGGTAAATGGGGAGAGGATCATCAAAAGGTACAAACTTTCTGTTATAAGATGCATAAGGTCTGTAGATCTAATATATAACATTCTGACTATAGCTAATAATACAATTTTGTCTCAGTGAAACTTTCTATGTAGAATTTAAATGTTCTCACCAAAAAACAAAACAAAACAAAACAGAACCCAGTAAATATGTGAGGTGAAATATGTGTTAATTAACTCAATTGTGGAAATCCTTTCACAAGATATATATTATCAAATCATGTCGTAAACTTTAAGTATATTACATACTTGTCAATTATACTTTAATAAAGCTGGGAGGAAGAGAAATCAAAAAGTCTTACAAATTAGGTTTTTTTTTTTTTTTCTTAATGGCAGGGAACTTCTTTTTAAATATTTACCTGTTAATACCATGAGTTAGATATAAGACAGGGACAGTATCCTTTACTTACCATTCTCCTCTTAGAAGGTGTTCTGTGAGTGTCTAAAAAGTCTTTGTTGAGTCATATCATCAGACTTTGATTACAATGACATTATTATAATGAGATAGTGTCAAGATGGGAATCAAGAATTAGGATGTTGGGTTTCTTTCTTTCTTTTTAGGGCTGCACCCGAAGCATATGGAGATTCCCAGGCTAGGGGCTGAATCGGAGTTGTAGCTGCTGGCCTACACCACAGCCCCAGCAATGCCAGATGCGAGCTGCATCTGCAACTTACTCCATAGCTCAAGGCAACTCCAGATCCTTAACCTGTTGAGCAAGGCCAGGGATAAAACCTGCATTCTCATGGATGATAGTCAGATTCGTTTCCACTGAGCCATGACGGGAACTCCAGGATGTTGTGTTTCTAAGACCTAGGGTCTTAGAAAGTTTTGAACTATAGCACTGAGTATTCAGGTTTTGGAATAAGAGAGACCTCAGTTCAAATCCCTTTTCTGGCCTTCACGATCTTACTTGGACATGTTCCTCAAGCCTGTCTTTAAGATGGTTGTATTTAACAGTACATAGTAAAGAGGCATAACTTTCCTAAAAAGGGAATTTCCTCTCCCCTTCTCACCAGAAAAGAAAAATAAAAGAGCAGGGCATAAATTTTACAATACCACCATTGATTATAGCAATGAAAAGAGGTGGCATCACCAGTGCTTTGACAGTCACCAGTTGTGAAAGACCAGAAGAGTCCAGAGTGTTCCCTGGTATTTCCTGTCAGCATTGTCTCAAGACCCAGTGAGGCTTATCTGTGCTTCCTCCATCAGGTTTTTTTCAATTGTAAATGAACCCCAATTCAAGCTAGCTTAAGAAAAACACAAATGACCATGACATCTATTGGCTTTTACACTAAGAAGGTGAAAGCTCCAAGTTCTGACTAGATATAGGAGCTCAAGTTTTATTCCTAGGCCTAGGATTTTTCCATTCCTTGACTCTCAGCACCACAGCTTCTTCTCAGGTAGTCGCTGCCCACCCAGTGACCCCAAGGAGCACCCCATCCTTAACCCACTGCACAACAAGGGAAATCTAGCTTCTGCACTCTTATACAAGTATATGAATGATTTAGAATAAATACTTTAAAATATTAAGATTAGTTCACAGCTTTAAATTACTCCTTTGTACCTACTTATGCAATTTGATTGGAGAGATGGGGAATTCAGAACGTACATAAAAGACTGAAGTAAAATCTAACACAAAATGATGGGGACTGGTAACACAGCATAGAGGTGCCAAAACTGCATGGATAAGTGATTTTGAAAACTATCAAACAGACATTTCACAAGATCAACCGAAATGCAGTGTGCCGGAGAATGAGTGAGTTCAGTCCAATAGTCATTAAAATGCCTAAAAGAAAGGGTTTCTCTTCTGCTGGCATCTATTCTGTATTAGAGGACATCATTTTATACATAAGTTTAATCTTGCCTTTAATTGCCTAGTTTAGCTATAAACATTTAAAATTCCTGCAGAGGAGAAATCTGGCCTCAACTCAGAGTCACTTGGGGTCAGTGACAAGGACGAAGGTATACCACAAGTAAACTTGTAAAATAGAAGGTAAGGAACCTCTAATTCAAAAAAGGTCCATTAACCTTTCTCCTTTCTTTCCTTTCTTCTTTCCTTCTATTCCTTCTATACTATTTTTTTTTTTTTTGGCTGCCCCACAGCATGTGGAGCTCCCATGGGTGAGGGATCAGATCCAGTTCACAGCCTTGAACTTAGCTGCAGCTGTGGCAATTCCAGATCCTTAACACACTGTGCCAGGCTGGGGATTAAACCCATGTCTCAGTTCTCCCAAGAGGCTGTCGATCCCATTGCACCACAGTGGGATCTCCTTCTTTTATTTCTTAAATACAAGCTATATGTGAATATTTTGTCATATTCATATATCTTTACAAACAAAATTCAATGATATCCTAAAGTCATGTACAATTACACAAGCCTAGATTTTAAGACTGATTTTGCAATATTGATTACAATAATTTTCTGTGTCAACTCTGCACCAAAACACCTAAGTGAAAATCTAATTAACTCTCTGGACAGTAATACAACCAACAGCCACACACTTGCATAATTAAATGCATTCTAAAAAATACTTCATGTAAGAGTTCCTGCTGTGGGACACTGGGTTAAGAATCCAGCTATAGCATCTCAGGTCATTGAGGACACATAGGTACAAGCCCTAGCCCAATGCAGTGGGATAAAGGACCTGGTATTGCTGCAGCTGAGGTGTAAGTCAGACCAGTGACTCAAATTAGATGCCTGGCCAGGGAACTTCTATATGTTGCAGGTCAACCATTAAAAATAAATAAATAAATAAAATAAAAACTTCATGGATGTGATGTAGACAGTGTTCACATGGATTTCAAGTGGAGGTATTTGTTAGAACAACTATAATTGAATAATTCTCCCTGGAAGTAGGGCCTTGATGAATGATAAAGTAATAAAAAAAATAGTTTCGATGAATTCTTTTTAAAGCACATTGTTTTTGGTATCAGATGTAGGTTCAGCTTTAGATTTGCCATTTAATAACAATGACTTTGGAGGGACTTTCCATCATGGCTCAGTGGTTAACAAATCCAACTAGGAGCCACGAGGTTGTAGGTGCAATCCCTGGCCTCACTCAGGGGGTTAAGGGATCCGGCATTGCCATGAGCTGTGGTGAAGGTTGCAGACGTGGCTGGTATCCCACATTGCTATGGCTGTGGTGTAAGCCAGCAGCTGTAGCTCTGATTCGACCCCTAGTCTTGGAACCTCCATATGCCATGAGTGTGGTTCTAGAAAAGACAAAAAAGACAAAAAAAAAAACAAAAAACAAAAAACCAAAAAATACCCTAATGACTTTGGAAAGTAATATTTTTAATTTCTAGTGTTTTCATTTATACAATGAATATAACAAAAATGCCTTTCCCCAAAATTGACTATGGGCTCAATATCAAAAAAACAGATAACCTAATCAAAATGGGCAGAAGACCTAAATAGACATTTCTCAAAAGAAGACATATAGTTGGGCAACAGGCACATGAAAAGATGGTTAACATCACTATCATTAGAGAAATGCAAATTGAAACTGCATGAGGTATTACCTCACACCAGTCAGAATGGCCATCATCAAAAAGTCTTCAAATAATAAATGCCAGAAAGTGTGTAGAAAAGGGAAGCCTCCTACACTGTTGGTGGGAATGTAAATCGGTGTAGCCAATATGGACAGTGTGGAAATTCCTTAAAAAAATAGAGTTACCATATGATCCAGCAAATTCCACTCCTTGGCCTATATCACGAAATGATAAAAACTCTAATTTGAAAGGATACATACACCACAAAGTTTATGGGAGGACTATTTATGATAGCCAAGACATGGAAGCAACCTAATTGTTCATCAACAAATGAATGGATAAAGAAGATGTAGTACACATATACCATGGAATACTACCCAGCCATAAAAAAGAATGAAATAATGCCATTTGTAGCAAAATGCATGGACCTAGATATTATCATAGTAAGTGAAGTAAATCAGAGAAAGACAAATATCATATGATATCACTTATACGTGAAATCTAAAAAAAAAATGACAAAAATGAACTTACTTATAAAACAGAAATAGGCTCACAGACATAGAGAACAAACTTATATCTACCAAAGAGGAAAGGGGTGGAGGATAAACTGGGAATTTGGTATTAACAGATACAAACTACAATTATATAAAATAGGTAAACAACAAGGACCTACTGTATAAAACAGGAAACTATAGATATGTCATATTTCTGTACACCTGAAACATGGTAAGCCTTCAATTAAAAATCAAGGAGTTATCAGAGTTTCCTGCTATGGCACAATGGGAATGGTTGTATTTCTGAAGCACCAGGACATAGGTTTAATCCCTTGCTGCAGCTATGGCATAGATGACAATTTTGGCTCCGCACTGATCCCTGGCTTGAGAACTCCATGTGACATGGGGCAGCCAAAATAGAAAAAAAAAAAAAAATCAGGGAGTTCTCTTGTGTCACAGCAAGTTAAGAATCTGGTGTTGCTTGGGCCATTACTTTGGCACAGGATTGCTCTCTGGCATGGGGCACAGACAAAACAAAACAAAACAAAACAAAAACAATTGACTATGAGAATTAAATAGATATTCATATAAAATGCTAACATAATATCTGATATACAATTAGTATACAATACATTTAGCTTTAGATACTTAGATTCTGTGCTTGCTTCACTTGATTTTTGCTTATTTCTTTCATTTTTTAAAGTCTTTCTACTCAAGTCCCATAGATCATGTGCCTTTTGGGTACAAGGACTAGTTCAGTTATGATCTTAACTCCAGTGTTGGCCTGGGACAGAGTAGGTGCTGAATAAACGAGTATTATGCTTGTCATATTCTCCTCAATATTATTTCTTTTTTTGCATAAGAGATGTGGCCTTCTGGGTAATTGTGATTCTCCATGGGCAACTTTTAGGTAGAATTCAGCAATTTCCTTCCTTCCTTCCTTCCTTCCTTCCTTCCTTCCTTCCTTCCTTCCTTCCTTCCTTCCTTCCTTCGTCTTTTTAGGGAAATACCCGTGGCATGTGGAAGTTCCCAGGCTAGGGGTCAAATTGGAACTGTAGCTGCTGTCCTAAACCACAGCCAAAGCAACACCAGATCCAAGCCACATCTCTGAACTACACCACAGCTCACAGCAACGTGGGATCCTTAACCCACTGATTGAGTCCAGGGATCGAACCTGCATCCTCATGGATAATGGTAAGATTCATTTCTGCTGAGCCATGATGGGAACTCTGAGAATTCAGCAATTTTCTTTTCTTTTCTTTTTTTCTTTTTTTTCTTTTTTTTTTTTTATGAGAGTTGCAACGTTTATTTCAGGTTCTCTCTTGTTTTTTTTGTTTTTTTGTTTTTTTTTTTTGTATTTTTTTTTCTTTTTTGCCACACAGGCAGTATGTGGGAATTCCTGGGCCAGGGATTGAACGTATGCCGCACAGCAGCAACCAGAGCCACAGCGGTGAGAACGCAGGAGCCTCAACCAGCTAGGCCATCAGAGAACTCCCAATTTTCTTCATTCCCAATAGATAATCTGCTTCGCTGGACCTTGGTAAAATAATGGATGTTTACCTTGAAATTCAGCCAAAGCGCAGCAGCTGGGGATTTATGTTACATAGCATGCATTTTCTGTTGTGGGCAGGATGTACTTTATTATAAACACACTCTATATCTAGTGAGCTTGCATGTGTGTGTTAACATTGAGTGTGTGTACATGCACATGTGTTGGAGAAGATGCCTTATTATCTTTTTCTCACTTACAGTGATTTTTTTTTTATCAGAAACCTGATCTAATCCTGTGATGCTTTAACTAATAAGATAACATTCAATTCTAGATGTTGAGTCAAAAAGATTATAAATTAAAAGTTATAAAACAATGTTTTATAGAGACAACAAAGAAATACTGAGAAAGGAATATAGATTTTTTTTTTCATGGCTTTTCACTTATGGTAATGGAAGTTCCTGGGCTAGGGACTGAATCTGAGCTTGAGGTACCTACCTACAACACAGCTGTGGCAAAGCCAGATCATTTTAAGCACTGCACTGGGCCAGGATCGAACCTGTACCTCCGCAGTGACTTGAGTCACTGCAGTTGGATTCTTAACACACTGTGCCATGAAGAGAACTCCAAATATAGAAAATTTTTGACATATGGTTCTCATTAGATTCAGACATAGAAGTCTTCAGGTATTCAGTTTGATGTTTTTATTCCCTTCATCCATATTGTCAATCCTTTTGTTTTCTCGCATTTCTCATTTTAATCATCTTTGTATTCCTCTCCTATCCTGTGGGCAGTTCCCCTGATATCATTTGTTATTTTCCTCCTATGTTTACTTCTATCACTTGCTAACTTGATTTATCTTCCTTGCCTGGTATCAGTTTCTAACCTTTTCCCTTATTTTCCCCTGACTTCCACTTATCTCCCAGCTAATCTTTTGACCTTTTTGTAATCTCTTTTCTTCCCACATTATCTTGTTTTCAGAGTTGTCCTTATCTGCTTACCCCAGGTCAAGTTCATGGGGAACATTCAATCCAAAAAACCTTTAGCCTATAAATGGATTACAAGTTGTCTCAAAAGGCTTGGCTCACACAGATACCTGGAAAAGGGCAGTATATTTCCAATCCCTTTCCAGAACACATGGAACTGCCACACTTTCTTCTCTGCTCCTCCCCATTTTTCCACATGCTCACTGTTTTTGAAACTTCAGCTAAAAGAAGCACATTGGTTAACTCCAAGTAAAAGAAACTCATTGGATACTCCAACTAAAAGAAGCCTATTGGTTAGCTCACATTTTACCCACTTATTTACTATTTTCTCTTCATTTCCCCTCTACCCTCTATCTTAGGGCTTTTAAAGAGTGAGGGGTAATTTGGCAGGGGCCTGGCTGCATCTCTCAGATCTAAACTGATATTCTAAAAAGACTGGCACCCCCCCAAGGCAAATGTTTCCCAAGTTTCAATTTAGTTTTCATTAGGAACCCTGCAGCCCTGTGCCAGCCTGCCTGCCCATTTAAACAAGGCCTCTCTCAAGGGATTATGCAGTTGCAAGCTGAAACATCTATATGCAAATGAACCTTTCTGTATTTGCTATCAGCTACCACAGAAATTTTCCATTCCTTCAAAGCTATTTTTAAAAAAGCAAACAGAAAACAGAAAAGAAAGAAAAAAAGAAAAAGAAAAACTGTTTAGCCTAGAGAGAAACCCTGAAGAAGAGTGGAATATTGGCTCCCACCCTATTTCCACCTACTCCTTCAAACAGCTACAGGAGATAGTGAATTCCTGCCCTCCTTCTCACTGCTCCACCCCATCCCAGGGAATATAAACATATCCTGAGGCAAGGTTATATTATAATTCTAATTTATCTAAAATAAATAACTGGTGCACAAAACAAGTAGGGAAACTTTTTTTTTTTTGAGAAGAAAAACATTAGGAAAATCAAAATGGGTATAAAGTTTTCAAACAAAATAAAATTGGATATTTTTAAAAATATAGAATTAACTCTAGCTTTTTGCATGAATAGAGGGGCATAGCATTGTGGATGTTATGGTTTATATATCACATAAACTGAAAGTATTTCATTTTGAAGTGCAAGGTATATTGGTCCTGTTAAAAAGAAATAAGAGGCCCAGAATAGAGTCACCTACACTAAGCCACAAGATTTAATACCTAACCTAACTGAAGTTTCAGCCTCTCTCAGGATTGGAATTTTAAACCAAACAGTCTGGAATTTCCTGATCAACTAGTGATGTAATCTGCCTAAAACCCTTGTCTTCCCCTAAAGCAAGGAAACCTGAACTAATCTAATCTTATAACCTTTTTGACCCATTCTCTTTCTGTCTTAAAAAAATTTCCTTTTTGTACATTTCCTTGGAGCACCTTTCTAACTATGAGATAGGAGGCTGCTCAATTAATGAATCACTGAATAAGATCAATTAGATTTTCATATTTATACAACTGAAGTTTGGGTTCTAACAAATTTGGTGGCAGTGGTGGGATCTACAGTGAACTTCTGATAACATTTGGGGATAATGACAAGCACAGGGGTGATTCTCTGTGAACCCTCAGTTCACTTCATTGTCTTTCTTGTTGTTTCTGAGGCCCGTGAGTAACCTTCTCTTGGTTATGAGCCTCACTCTTATTTATATAAGCTCCCCATCAAAATGGCTTTTCTTTAGAAAATAGGGAAGTTTGAGCTGGTAGACAGTCCTGCCTAGAGCCTAATTAAGCTGGTGTATGGTTCTGCCCAGAGCAAGTCCCTAGCTTTTCAAAAAGCAAATCCCAGGTTTTTGAGGGGAAAACTCCAGCCTCTAACTCTATCTCCAGGTTCCATATTGGAACATGCCAGTGGTGATTCCACTTGTTTGGAATCAGTCAGCAGTACCCATTTGCTGAGAATTACTGGTTCAATGTTTCCCCAGTTCAAAGTTCCATAGGAATTGTTGGTGGTTGATTACCAGCTGGGATCAGACTAGATTCAATTTTAAAACCAGATTATGTTTGGAGTTGAGCTGGGTTAAACTTGAGTTAGACTAGGTCCAGTAGAGGCTATTGCTAACAGGGAGCTTAGAAGCTAGAAATCTACAAAAATTGGTGGGCACAAGTAGAGAATTTAAAGGCTGTCAGAGCTTGTACCATTTCAAGAAAACTCCCATGATGGGATTGGTCACAACTGGATTGACAATAGGTAGCCCACCAGCCTTAAGGAAATTTTCACTCAACAAGGTACAGTGTAGAACACTCTTATCATTCCTAACCCCATGGTGTATCCCTATTAGGTATTAATTTGGCTCTAAGAAACCAAAAGGACTGGCTAAAAGAAATGAGATTCTTTAAATCCAAAGAGTGGAACACACAACTCACTGGCACACCTGATTATTTTGTCTAAGAACTGCAGTCCTGGAAGCTATAAATTTCTTAAGAAAATGGCAAGATCTTACTATAGTCAACACAGAATTACAGTAGCCATTATGGAGAATGTTCCAATTTGACAAGATTGTCATTTTAGAAGTGCACTTGAAAGTAAGGGTTCCTATATCATACAGACAAAAGGGGATACCTATTTTACATGATACGTAGAAGCTTCTAAAAGACTTCAAAATTCCAAACTACCTTCATTGAAAGATTTGTTGCCCAAAGACCAGTGAAAATTAAAGAAAAAATCACTTAAAACAATACCTAGTGTTCATATCCCTATTTGGGTGACAAAAAAGAAAAAAAGAATAAAAGAAAAAACAACCTAGACCTCCCCCATTATATGCTCTTAAGGGTCTAATCATCAAAACAAAATGCTGGTCTGGTGATAAATATCTCAATTGTAACCAGCTGGGACAGTGGAAAAAAGATCGTCCTCAAAAGCCTTATGAAATGTACCCAGGAAAGGGGAAGAACATTCCAACAGAGGTGGATGGATGTGTCAGTCCTTTTGCGATCATTTAGGCAGCAACACAATTTTTTGAGGAATTAAAATCAGCTGTCCTTATCTTACAATTCTAGTCTTTATACAGGATCAGAGGTGCGTTTCCCTTCTCCAAAACAAAACAAAATAAAGCAAACAAACAAAAAACCCTTAAAGTCCACCAGTCTTTTTTTTTTTTTTTTACCAATTCCAAAATCTCCCTTATTCATCTCAAAAGCCTTTTAAATATTGGAAACCAGTCCTTCTTGGAGAAACTTGCATTCTTTCCCTGAACCTTTGAGATATAAATGTTAACTCTCTTCTAGGCCATCCTTTTTAAGTAAAAACAACTTCAATGAGTAACTCATTAGGAGAATGAAAAGGGGAAAGGTTATTTGAATGTAGATAAATGAAAAAAAATCATGTATTTACTCTACAAATATTTTTAGAAAAATCTTTAGTCATCTGAGCAATGAATTAAACTTATTCCAACATTCTTTTATAACTGCTGAAATTTACATTATCATACCTGTCTTGTGCCTAAAATTTTAAAATGAAGCTATGAAGTGTCTATTTGCATCTGTATGTTCTTGTGTGTCTATATGTATGTGCTATAGGTGTGTGATTAATTTCTACCCTCAGATGGTATGGTTACAATTAATTTAGTAGGAGTTCTCGTCCTGGCGCAGTGGTTAACGAATCCGACTAGGAACCATAAGGTTGCGGGTTCACTCCCTGCCCTTGCTCAGTGGGTTAACAATCCGGTGTTGCCCTGAGCTGTGGTGTAGGTCGCAGACGCGGCTCTGATCCCGCGTTGCTGTGGCTCTGGTGTAGGCCGGTGGCTACAGCTCCGATTGTACCCCTAGCCTGGGAATCTCCATATGCCGCGGGAGCGGCCCAAGAAATAGCAAAAAGACAGAAAAAAAAAAAAATTGTAAAAGAGCTTTATTCAATTGGCTTAGAAATAAATAAGCATTTGTATAAGTTAAGGGCTGAGTAGTCTACAAACTCTCAATATAATTGAAAGAATCCTAAATGCTTTTCAGGTTCACATGATCTGGGAAAATATTTCATATTAAAGTTTAAATTCAAATTTATTTATTTTTGTCTTTTTGGGGCCACACCCACAGCGTATGGAGGTTCGTAGGCTAGGGGTCGGATCAGAGATGTAGCCACCAGCCTACGCCAGAGGCAAAGCAACACTGGATCCAAGCTGCTGCTGCGACCTACACCACAGCTCATGGTAATGCCGGCAATGCGGGATTGTTCTGCACTAAGCAAGGCCAGGGATCAAACCTGCAACCTCCTGGTTCCTAGTCAGATTCGTTTCCACTGCTCCATGATGGGAACTCCTAAATTTAAATTTAAACTTTACATCAAAGTTTAAATTCATTGGTTTAATTAAAATAGGCAGGTATTTAGAGTCACCAATATTTAATATAATACAAACAAATTTTATTCTAGAGTTAACTAGTTTAATTCATGTTATCTCTGTTGCAAAATTTGTCAGCAAAGAAATAACTTAGAATGATGGCCGATTTTGTCTAATGTCTCATGTTGTTTACATGGGTAATCTAAACCTCATTGTTGGGAGTAAGTTATTTAGATAGATGTAAATACTATAGAGTTTATAGATAAACTGGTTAGCAACAATTATATTTTATGTTATGTGAACTAAAAAATATCTTTCAAAATCATTCAGGTTACTTGCAGTTTTCGTTTTGCTAAATTCAGCTAAGTGATGGTAATATACTGAATACATTTCCAAATACAATGAAATAAGGTTACATTAATTACCAAACACAAGTGTATATACTTTTGACTTTTTTTTTTTTTTACAGAGAAACAAAAGATATTTGGAATCTATTCATAAATGTGTCTAGTACAAAAGATAGCACCATGAAGAAACACGTTTTTAGAAACTATAATATGCATGCATAAATTTACAAATATAAGGAATGCTAGTGTAGCAGACACAGTTCACAACTGCTCACTTAGGTTTCACTAGAAATTAAGGTTTTAAGGGTTAAGAATTCTAATCAATATATGTAATTTAAATTACTAAAAATAATAAGGGAAACAACTCCCTAATGCAAGGAAAGTAAGATGTGGGTTTTTGATTAACAAAAAGGTATGAGATGTGAAAATGCATTTCGTACAGGAAAAGAGAATAGATTTGTCCCAGAGTAAGAAACTGGTATTTCAAAATGGGAAAGGAGAGATTGAAAGACAAATTAAATAGGTAATTGGGATGATAGAAAGGGAAATTTGTACCTTGTTTAGTCAAGTTGGCTAAAATTGAATTAATATTACAAAAGTGTTTACAGTAATCTTTAATATGAGTAATGTACTTTATATTACATATGTAAAACTAAAATTTTAATTCTTTTCATCTGCCAAAAGGACAAAGTTTTAATGTACTATTGGTCTGCTTTTCATAATAAGTTTTAAGAAAGGTTTCTCTTTTCTTTTTTTTAAATGGCTGTGCCTACAGCCTATGGAAGTTCCTGGGGCCACACCATAGCAGTGAGCCCAGCAGCTTCAGTGAAACCTGCTGTATGCTTAACCCACTGAGCCATAAGGGTACTCCTCTTTTCCTTTTAAGTAATATCCACCTAGGAAGCAAAGGTTTTGTGTTTTACAAAATAATTTCCTTTGCTTTATCAGGACTTTGTTTTTTCTTATAATTATCTAACCCTTAGTATTTGCCTTTGAAATATTTTATTGTCACCTTAGTCAAAAAGATTAGTATTATTTTATAATTATTTGTGATTCTATTTGTCACATGTTATTTAAAACTTTTGGTAATATTGACAAACTTCCCAAAATTAAATTCTTTTGGGAAGTCTTTTCGACCTCAAAATAAGTTTGGGAGTTTTTCCAGAGGGTCCTTGGAACATCTCAAAAGATTTGTTTTCTCTCTTTATTAAAAGAGAGAGAGAGAAAGAGATGCTAAACTAACAAGGTTTATTTGATACATTAAATTACATAGGAAGCATTGTCAAATAAAAAGTAACACTAAGCCTTCTATATGCTGCATTTGTATGTGTATATATTATGAATGTTCCTGAAATTCCTAACATCTGATATTCCCAGTGTAATGTTATCATCAAAATTCCAGTTATAATTTTAAAATATTATGCACCACAGAAATTACCAAATTTTTCCTGTCAATTTCATTATAATAAACTTTCATCAGCTCTTTAACAATGGGCATTTTCAAAAGTCTTCTGTCATTTACAGACAGTTATTGCCTTATTCAGATGCTTTTGTAAGAGTGTTCTGATAAAAGTATTTCATCTTCAAGGGGATTCATGGAAAAAGCTTTAACCAGTACAGGTTTCTGATCATACAACTGAACTGGGTAAGAATTTCCAGAACTAATAGAAAAGCTGTATTCAAAAAGAATAAAAATTAATAACATGAGACAATAAAATGAGGAGGATGATTATAATTTTTATGAATTTTTATCTGAAACACTGCTTGTTTCTTAATGTTGTTTTTCCAGAGACATTTTAAAGAGATATTTTCTCTAAGTTATATCTGATTTAAATAAATTTGGTAAAGTATATCTTAGATGAAACATCTAGTTTTTTCCTCCCTAAATTCTCCAAAATTTGGAAACTCTTGAGTATTTTTCTCATGGCAATATAGTTATTTATTTGTGTAAATTCAGTAAAAAGATATTATCTTTCTAATATGGTACAATTGGAAATGTGAGAAAATAGAATGTGTACACGTATGCGTAACTGGGTCACCATGCTGTACAGTAGAAAAAAAAAATGTATTGGGGAAATACCAATTAAAAAAGAAGAAGAAAAAAAAGAAACATCAGTTATATTAGCAAAGCTTTGACTGGAATGTCATACTTGAAAAAGGTTTGCATACACTCAGATATTATCAGACAGTTTTGAAAAACTAAGATAGACCTTATGAAGCCAATAAAGCTCCTTGAAAAAAAATAGATGTGGTACCTTGCTTACAAGGTTTCAGCAAAGCAATCTTATAAAGAGCTTATACGGTCAATCACCATTCTTGTTGTGTTTATGTAAATAATCAGGCCAAGTTTTAATGCAAACAAATTAGATTTACTGTGGTTATCTTTGGAAAAGAGTAGGGGTAATTGTAGAGAGGAAAATTATGTTTTCATTTTTGAAAATATTAGATTCTAGTGCTCTTGTCTTTGAGGTTTTGTTATAAATCGCAAGCTGAACTGATCCTAAATTCTTCTAGTTTCCTCAGCTATCTAATTCTTCAAACTAGTGTTTCCAATTTTTCCCCACCATTTTTGTTTGTAATCACTGAGAACAAAGACTCCCCCTGAATCTCCTTGGAAGGGACTATCCCAGGTCCTCCTCACTATCCAGATGGCAGTCAAATTCAGGGACTTAAACCCTGGGCCCTTATCTCTCAAAGACAGAGGGCTTCTTCACACTCTAGGGATTGCGCACAAGCTGAAGACCTCAAAATCAAACTCACTAGGTAGAGAAGTAGCTAACATAGATGTGGACTGCTTCCACCCAGGATACCAGAACAAGACTTCTTACTTTAAACATAAAACTTTTTCTTATTTTTCTTTTCTTTACTTTGGCAATGGTCTAGAAAGAGAATGCATCCCAGGTCATTGCTAAGGAAGGACAACCTCCGGAATTTGCAACAACTTTCTCTTTCAAGCTAGGAAAAACCTGGTTCCTGGCTTGAATGGGCAAATTCAATAATCCCTGTAGATGAATTATTAACAGTGCTGCTTTTGTAGAAGTGGTTTGTGCCCCATCAGGATTTATCTTTGTGGTAGTTATCATTATACTTGAGCCTATGAAAGTCTAGATAGCTGGCACATAACTAGGCAATGCCTCTTACGTTATCTAACTGTTCCCTTAACTGTCCACAAAAACTGAGACATCTAATTGATCAACTCCTCTGAATTTACATGGTTGAGTTAGAAAGGACCTACCAGGAGGCCTTCAGGATTCATGATTCACTTCTTTTAGCAAGGTTCTATTTCCTGAGATGGAAAGGAGTGCAAATAAGGCTAGATCAGGAACCTCTCCACAACTCTTCAAAGTATTGCAAAATCTGCTGCTAAAGCAATAGCTGTCCAATAAAAATTCTTCAACTCTCTGTCCAAAGTTGTTCTTGATAACAGGATTATGGATTAGCTGTGCAAAGAGGTATCTATACTGTGGTAAACATTACCTGATATACCTATATTAACACTTCTGAAGAAGTTGAATCTCAGTTACACAAAGTACTGAGAAAACTACTGAGCTTAAAACAGTGACTCTTTCAAAGGGGTATTTCTTTGGTTGGTTTTGTTTTGAGGGATCATGGCTTTGAAATGTACTCCAAATATTGGGAATTATCCTGATTACAGTTATCATAATAATCTCTCTGGTGTGCTGAATTCTCTTAAAAAGCTTTAAATGCATGTTTGCAGCCACTAATCACCAAGCAAAAGGCCTCCCCAAGACTGGAATATCAGAAAAGGAATGAAGAAAATGACCAAAATATTTTGAGCCTGAAGTCATGACTTCTGAATACCACACAGATTCAGAAAAACAGCAACAACAAAAAAAGGATCAATAAAAGCTACAAGAACTACAGAGTATTAGTTGAGAGTGGAATAAATGCCTTATTTTTTTTTTTTTTAGGCTGCTCCTGCAGCATATGGAGTTTCCCAGGCTAGGGGTCAAATCGGAGCTACAGCTGCTGGCCTACGCTACAGCCACAGCAATGCTAGATCCAAGGTGTGTCTGCAACCTACACCACAGCTCATGGTAACCCCAGATCCTTAACCCGTGAGCGAGGCCAGAGATCAAACCGCAACCTCATGGTTCCTAGTTGGATTCGTTTCCACTGAGGCACGATGGGAACTCCATTGCCTTAAATTTTGATCCATCTCTCAATTAGGTCCAGAGCTTGATCTGACCAAAAGGGGGAGAATTGATGAAAAGAAACAATAGGCCCCAAACTGAGTCATTTATGCTAAGACCTACCAATATTTAATACAAACCTAACTGCGGTTTAAGATTCTCTAAAACGTGGAATTTTAAACCAATCACTCTGGAATTTTCTGATAAACACTATTGAGGTAGTCTGCCTAAGATGCCCTGCCTTCCCTTTAAAGGAAGGTAGGTAACCTTACCTGAAATAATCTACACTTTAACTTCTTTCTCCCACCCTCTTTCTTCCTATACTTTCCATTTTGCACAGTTCCTTGGAGTCCCTTTCTACTTGCTTGATAGGATGCTGCCCTATCCATAAATCATTGGTAAAGTGAATGAGAACTTCAAATTTACTGAATTGAACTTTGTTTTTTAACAGTGCTAAAGGTGACTATTTTAAGGACCATTCAAAAATGCCTACTGGTCCTTCAGTTGGTCTCTTAGGCATCCCTTTCCTTATTTACAAATGAGGGGCTTTACTAGATAGGTCAGTGGTTCTTGAATTATTAGACGACTCCTCACTTCTTTGTTTAACTTGTATTTGGAAGCAATTTAAAACAAAGAAAATCTTCAAGACTAATATAAAGAACATTCATTATCTTTCACCTATTGTTAACATTTTGTCTCATCTGCTTTATCATTGCTGCATTGCCTCTTGCTCTCTCTCTCTAGATAGACAGAGTTATATACCTGCCCATATTTGTATATATAGAGAGATATAGAGCTATCTAGATATATAAATCTACATACATGTATGTGTGTATCCACATACATGTATATCTGATATTCAAATTGAAGTAGATTACTCGTATTTTATCTGGCAAATTAGATGGAAGAAAAGATAACAAAGGGTACCATAATAAGCAATCTATCAGTGTGTATAACAGGTTCCAAATCTTACTAGTAACTTGAGAAACCATGTAAAATACTCCTTAGAACTGAACTAAACCAGGACAGAGAGTCTGAGGCGTTATCTATGGACTCCTATTCAACCTCTGTTGAAGATTATTTCTAGGGAAGCATTACCTCCTTGGCACTTTTGTGTTGCTCTAGCTTGTGGCTAAGCAAACTCTCAAGCATGAAAGAAGCCCTCAAGCAGAGAATCAGCATTTAAAATAGGAAATTAGCCATGATATACCTGAAACTATCTATCATGGGTACAGAAGACATTTAGTGGTGAGCCTTGACATAGCATCAAAAGGCCAACTAGAGTTTGTCTTTACTAGATTCTTTGATTTGTTTCTATGCTCACAAAGCAAGCTTGTGATTATCACACTGCTTTTTTTTTGGTGGGGGGGGGGCATACCTATGGCTTGTGAAAGTCCACAGATCAGAACTGAACTCATGCCACAGCAGTGACGCCAGCACCTGCAGGGGCAATACCAGATCCACAACCCACTGTACCACAAGGGAATTACTATCACCCTGTTTTGCAATATTGCAGGGAGAGAGTAATACAGTCCTAAGGCCTCCAGTCCTACCACTGAAGACTTTCAGTGCATAAAAATAAACAGACATTCTGGTCTTTTACACTGGACATGGGAGCTTAGTCTATATACCTGCTCCTGAGATTATGTACTTCCAGCATGCTGATAATTTATGTTTCTGGGTCAGTAAGACTGTGGGTTCCAAGATACTATTACATAAAATAGTACCCTCTAATGTCTCCTAAGAAGTATCTGGACTCCTTCTCACAGCCCCACAACCCTGAAACAACATTTCAGTGGTTGTAAGTCTCATTTCCTCTGTTTTGAATGTTTATAACCTTAATTTTCCAGATGGGCAATTGAGTTTGGATACTCCTCCTTTAAAGCCATTTTATGTAAATTATTATGTAAAAGCTTTATGTAAAACATCAAATCATTCTTAGCTTAATTAAAATTACCTGATTATCTATTTTCTCATATCTACAAAGCAGGGTCTTGGATCCATCTTGAAGAAGCTCACATTTCTTAGCTGAGTTGATTAGTAGCAGAGAAAGCATGAGCTATCTTGTTTTCTTCCAGGCCTGTGTCTGACCATAGTAGCTACTAGGAAGTACTCTGGGTTATGGTATGAAATCAAAAGGCTAAGTATTCTTTCTGGAATGGATAATTCAGAAGTTGATAGAAAGTGTTGGCTTTACTATATAAATATATTTAAATTATATTTTTAAAAATATTTGATTAAAATATGGGTCAGCCTGTGTTCTTTGGGAAGCAGAGCTGCTGCTTCTGCTTTCTTGGCCCTGCTTCCTTTATTCCATTATGGGTTTTACCCCAAAGAACTCCAGTCATAAATCACTTGGCAAATGTCTCTGCCTTGCCCTCTGCTTCCACAAGTCTGACCTAAAACAGGCTTGCAGACAGGTGAGCCTGAGAGGCTACGAGGCAATTCTTAAGAGGGGAATAATGAAAATGAAAGAATAAATGAATTACTTCTCACTAAAGAACCAGGCTTAAAGGAATTATTCAACATATCCATTTCGGTGTTTCCTGTCACTTTAAACTACAAATATTATAAATACCATTTTGCTAAATCTTTGGTTTAGCTCTAACTTTCTGCTAAGAACTCAGAATCAAAGGATTAATATGCTGCTATCTACCACACAACTTCTCTGATGCTGTAATCTTCTAATGAGAGTGTTTAATAGAATGTCCATTTTCTTGCTGTGATTTGCTGCCCTGCAAACCCTACTGGCTAATTTTAATTAGAATCTTAGAATTTTATAGCTGGAACGAACTTTAGGGATCATCAAGTCCAACTCTTTTAGGTCATGAACAAATGGAAGCCAACAAAACCCAATTATTGCCCAGGGGCATTCAGCTACCCAATGGCAGAACTGGGATGAAAATCCAGTCTCATGGGCTCCGATCAAACACTATTTTCACTGGACCACATTATCTGGCCTTTACCAAACTCTACATATTTCAGATAGAGGGGAAAAGGAGTATTCAACTCTTTCACTCATTACTGATGAAGTCTTATCATTGGGCTTATAAATGAGTTACATTAGTATTTGCTTTAGCCCAGTAATGAGCTTGTAATGTTAAATTATAAATTGATCCTCTCTTCTTACTCTTTCTCTGTCTGTAAACTCCACTCAATTACTTCAAATAACAATAAACATGTAACAATCCATCAAAGAGAAAAGCTCTCAGGCAGAGCCACAGAATGTAATATTATTTCATTCATGATATGATTGGAATTTACTTGGACTAGACAAAATGAACTTATTTCCAATAAGGTTTAGTTTGTCTCAAAAAGAGATAGAAACATTGCTGCATGCATATGGTCCATATACACATTGTTGCCCTTTGCCTTGAGAGAGGAATTACATGGAATAAAAATAAATCTTGCACAACCCAACTACTTCCATGTGATCTAACACAATCACAGCTCTCCATTAATTATAGCTATCCAAGCAAATTGACCTTTATGCACATTAGGCTAGACTTTAAACACAAGCAAATCTGCCAGCCTTGAAAGATTACATACCCCAAAGCTACTGGATATTTGCTCTTTATTGAATTTCTTTGTCTCTGTCTCTGTTTGCAACAGAAGTAAGACTTCCTAAAGAAAACAATTCTACCTGAATTATATAATTTGGTAACTGGGAAGTTATATTAGATTCCCTTCTATAATCAACAGTTCAACAAAGAAAGGGAGAACATTCTCCCCTCAAGTGTCTAGAGCTAATGATATCACAATCTCTCCCCTGCTTGGTGACTTATGATTTTCAGTTCATCGTAAGTCTTAAAAAACTAATGGTTTTGTTTACTTCCACTTGACAAGTGGGAAGTAGGGGTAAAGGATGTAACAACAGAAAAAAATCATTTTACCCTTTTAAATTCTAGGAATAGAAAGCCTTCAATGACTACTTTATTTATTTATTTTTTTATGTATTTATTTGGCTTTGCTTACTTTGGTAGTTCCTCTGCTGAAAAAATTTAATCCCATATTAGAGTGAAGATGCTTCACCATTATTCTCAGACTTCCCATTTTTCAGTGATTCATTACTAACATATATTTAAGGCTAAGAGTGACAGCCATTAATGAATTGCATGTTCCTGACATTTGACCAAAACAAACTTACCCACCAGAAGAAAAGTACATGACTTTTCTGGCCAATTTTCTCATTTCACAAATACTCAGGAGAACATTGGTTTTGTTGTTTGTTTCTTTTTTGTTTTTTTATAAGTATACCTATGCATATTATATAAAATGGAACCTCATTAAAAAGCTGTCCTTTGGTTGGCTTTATACTCAATCATATGTCCATAAGTGGCACATATTTGTACCTGCATTTATCTTTCCTTTCTTTTTAAGGTGAATTAATGCATTTCATTTGCATAGATAATAAAATATAGAATCAAAAATCATATTAAAAGTTCAAAAGGAAGCAAACTGAGTGCCCATCAAGTAAATGGATAAAGAAGATGTGATATATAGCAATGGAATACTACACAGTCATAAATAATAAAAGTTTGCCATTTGCAACAACATGGAACTTGCAGGGTATTAAGACAGAGATAAACAAATACTGTATTTTTCATTGATATCTGGAATCTAAATATAAAACTACTGAACATAACAGATTTATGTATATAGAGAGTAAACTAGTGGTTACCAGTGATGAGAAGGACATGTGAAGGAATAAGACAGGGGTAGGGGATGAAGAGGTACAAATTATTATGTATAAAATGAATAACTGAGCTACAGCACCAGCAATACGGGCAGTATTTTATAATAACAATAAGTGGAGTATAATCTTTAAAAATTGTGAATCATTACGTTGTACAACTAAAATATACTGTAAATCAACTATATCTCAATATAAATAAATTAATTAAAAGTTGAAATGGGTATCCAATGAAAAAGTAAGCCTCTCTCCCATCCCTGTCCCTTAGTTCTTTGTTCCATGAAGCAATACTTTTTACCAGAGTCCTATGAAACTTTCCAAAGACATTGTGTCTCTAAATAAGCTTGTGGTAAACAGAAAAAAATGGGACATATATATCCAGCATTCTGAATCTTGTCACTTAACAATATATCATTTCATATTCATGTATATAAATCTGTCTTGGTCCATCTTTGCATGGGATTCTATTATATGGTCATACCATAATTTAACTAGTTTGTGGACATTTAGGGCTTTCACCTGCCCAATCCTTTGTTCTTATGAATACGACAATGAATCTCATTGTACAAAATTCTTATTTATTTTTTATTTCCCCAATATGTTATTTTTTTTTTACTGTACAGTATGGTGACCTAGTTATGCATACATATATACATTCTTTTTTCTTATTATCATGCTCCATCATAAGTGACTAGACATAGTTCCCAGTGCTACAGATCAGGATCTCATTGCTAATCCATTCCAAAGGCAGTAGTTTGCACCTATTAACCCCAAGCTCCCAATCCAACCCACTCCTTCCCACTCCCTCTTGACAACCACAAGTCTATTCTCCAAGTCCATGATTTTCTTTTCTGTGGAAAGGTTCATTTGTGCCATATATTAGATTCCAGATATGTGATATCACATGGTATTTGTCTTTCTCTTTCTGACTTACTTCATTCAGTATGAGACTCTCTAGTTCCATCCATGTTGCTGCTTCTTTGTGCACATGTTCATGTATAAATGTAGACTAAATTCCCAGCAGGGGAACTGCTATATCAAAGGAGATATACATTTTTAATTTTTATAGCTGTTGCCTTATTGTTCTCTATAGGAATTACGTTAATTGGTATTCCCCCTAAACAATGAATGGAAGTATCATTTTCCCCACATTCCTGCCAATATGTGTTCACATAGTTTTTTATTTTGACAATCGGATAAGTGAAAATGTTATTTCATTGTAGTCTTTATTTACATTACTTTTATTCTAAGGTATGTTTAAATTATAATGTTTCTTCTGAATTAATTCATGGCCTATAATTCTATGATGTTTTTCATCATTTTCCTATTTATTTATTGTGGATCTTTACCTATTAATTGAAGAAATCCAATGTCATGTGTACTCCAAGTATATTTATGTATGGAGTATCTTCACCCTTGCAACACCAAATATTGATAAGTATTTTTGTTTCTTCACAAACTATGAGGTTATAATGGAAATCTACTACATAAGTTTCAAAGTTATATGAGTTATCTAAAGCATATTAATTTTAATTATTCTTCTATTACCAACTCAGCATTTCCCAAAATGTCTTCAATGATATATGTGTATTTAAGTATATATTCATATAAGTATATATATTAATTTTAAAAGTAGAGGGATGGAGGAAGAAAAGGAGAAATCTAGGGCCAAATAATCTTGGTCTTAATACAGTAAAATGATATTCTTTCTTTAAAGACTTATCAAAGTCTTAATGTGCTAAATCTCTATGAAAAGAGCATACTAAATGGGTTCCAAAATTATCTGCCTGCACACCTCCTGGGACTAGAACTCTGCTAAACAATGTTTAAGAGAAAGTCCTTTTAAGTAAAGATCTCTACTTTGATTATGACTACTATTAAATAGTTTGCTTTTCAACAAACCTTGAATTTCACAAGAAGCAAAGAATACTTTCCACACTAATATTCCTGATCAAGATATAACCCTTAACCAAACTTCAAGTTCTGACAATAGTTACACAGAAACATAATTCATTTATTCATGCAATTTTCTAATTATTTTTCCACAACAAAAATATTACATTTTGACCAAGACACATATGCGCATGTTTTGATGGCATTGTGACCTCATGCTAGATCTGAGCATATTGACTGTTTCCTCAGTTCATACTTCCACAACTCTTAAGAGATTCAAGGCATTGTGGAAAGAAACACAAGTCAGACAGGAATTTTGCCTTTAACAAGCTTTCTACTTTAAAACGAAGTGACAGAAGTACCCTCGTAGATGCTTTGTGTAAAATGTTTATGCATTTTACCTTCAGTGCCGAGTATTTTTCAACTTAATGGTCCCATTTGATTCTCACCATTATCTTGGGAGATAGGTCATTGTCTCTGTTTGGCAGATGATGGCATGGTAACAGGAAAAAATGATATAGCCAAAATGGCACTGGATAGTGACTAAACTAGATCTGTCACCCAAGCACTTGAGCTGTCGCAGGAGCCCACACATGTGCACCCTTTACATACACTCTGAAGCTTAGCTGAAGTAAGAGAGACCACGTCAGAATAGTCACAGTCATTTGTTCTGCCACTAATCAGATACCTTCCCTTTTCCTTTGGGATTCAAAATCTGCGGCGGAGGAGGAGGAGGAGGAGGTGGAGGAGGAGTATAGTTGATATAAAGTGTTTCTTCAATTTCTGTTGTACAGCAAAGTGACTAAATAACACACAGTTCCCTCTGCTGTACAGTAGGGGCCCATTGCCTATCCATTCCAAATGTAACAGTTTGCATCCCAAAACTAAACTCCCTGTTCACCCCGCTCCACCCTACCTTCTCCTGGGAACCACAAGTCTGCCTGCCTTGGCTGTGATCTTTTTTTGTTTTATAGATAGGATCATGTGTACGATATTTTAGATTGTACCAATAAGTGATATCATATGGTATTTGTCTTTCTCTTTCTGACTTACTTCACTTAGTATCAGAATCTATAGTTCTATCCATATTGCTAAAAAATATCATTAGTTTGTGTTTTTTTAGCGTTGACTAGTAGTCCATTGTGTATATGTACCACACCTTCAAATTCCATTCATCTGTCAATGGACATTTAGGTTGTTCCCATGTTTTGGCTATTGTGAATAGCACTGTGATGGATATGGATATGGGGGTGTGTGTATCTTTTTTAATGAATGTTATGTCCAGATATATGCTCAGAAGTGATATTGCCAGATCACATGATAGTTCTATATTTAGTTTTCTCAGGTACGTCTGTACTGTGGTTGTACCAATTTACATTCCCACCAACAGTGTGGGAGGGTTCCCTTTTCTTTACTCCCTCTCCAACATTTATTTGTAGACATATTAATGATAGCCATTCTGACCAGTGTGAGGAGGCACCTAATTGTAGTTTTGATTTGAATTTCTCTAATAATTAGTAATGTTGAGCATTTTATCATGTGCCTGTTGGCCATCCAAATGTCTTCTGTGGGGAAATGTCAATTTAGGTCTTCTGCCCATTTCTCAACTGGGTTGTTCAGTTTTTGTGTTGTTGAATTGTATGAGTTGTAGTATAATTTTGGGATTAGGCCCTTGTTTGTTGCATTGTCTGCAAAGAATTTTTCCCATTCTTTGGGTTGTATTTTAATTTTTTTAATGGCTTCATTTACTATACAAAAATTTTGAGTTTAATTAGGTTCCACTGGTTTATTTTTGTCTTTACATCATTATTCTAGGAGGTGGATCAAACAGGATGTTGCTATGATTTATGTCAAAGAGCATTCTACCTATGTTTTCCTCTAGGAGTTTCAAAGTGTCTGGTCTTATATGTAGGTTTATAATCCATTTTGAGTTTATTTTTGCGTATGGTATTTGAGAGTGTTCTAATTTCATTCTTTTACATATAGCTTTCCAGTTTCCCCAGCACTACTTATTGAAGAGGCTATCTTTCTCCCACTGTATGTTCTTGCTTCCTTTGTCATAGATTAGTTGACCATAGGTGCTTGGATTTATTTCTCTGCTTTCTATCCTGTTCCATTGATCTATATTTGTTTTGTTGTCCATACTGTATTGTTTTGATAACTGCAAGTTTGTAGTATTGTCTGAAGCCAGAGAACATGATTCCTTCATTTCCATTTTTTTCAAAATTGCTTTGGCTACTTGGGGTCTTTTCTGTTTCCATACAAATTTTAAAACATTTTGTTCTAGTTCTGTGAAGAATGTCCTTGGTAATTTGACAGGGATTGCATTGAATCTGTAGATTGCCTTGGGGAGTACAGTCATTTTGACAATAATGATGCTTTCAATCCAAGAGCATGGTATATCTTTCCATCTGTTTGTGTCATCTTTGATTTCTTTCATCAGTGTCATAGTTTTCAGAGTACAGCTCTTTTGTCTCTTTAGGTAGGTTTATTCCTAAGTATTTTATTATTTTTGATGCTATGGTAAACAGGATGGTTTCTCTGATTTCTCATTCTGATATTTCATTATTGGTATATAGAAATGCAATCAATTTCTGTGTATTAATTTTGTGTCCTGCAACTTTACCAAGTTCATTGATGAGCTCTAGCAGTTTTCTAGTAGTGTATTTAAGATTTTCAAGGTATGGCATTATGTTATCTGCAAACGGTGATAGTTTTACATTTCTTTTCCAATTTGGATTCCTTTTATTTCTTTTTCTACTCTGATTACATGGCTAGGACTTCCAAAACTATTTTGAATAATAATGGTGAAAGTGGCCATCCTTGTCTTGTTCCTGATCTTAATGGAAATATTTTCAGTTTTTCAACATTGAGAATTATGTTATCTATGGGTTTTTCATATATGGCTTTTATTATGTTGAGGTATGTTCCCTCTATGTGCACTCTCTGGAGAGTTTTTATCAGAAATGGGTGTTGAGTTTTGTCAAAATCTTCTTATGTATCTATCAAGATGATCCTATTGTTGTTATTTTTCAGTTTGTTGACATGGTTTATCACACTGATTGATTTATGGATATTGAAGAATATTTGCATCCCTGGGATAAATCCCACTTGATCACAGTGTATGAACTTTTCAAATTTTGCTAAATTTTGTTGAGGATTTTTACATCTGTGTTCTTTGGTGATATTGATCTGTAATTTTCTTTTTTGTGGTATTCTTATCCAGTTTTGGTATCAGGGCCTCATAGAAAGATCTTGGTAATGTTTCTTCCTCTGCCATTTTTTGGCAGTTTCAGAGAATATATGTAAACTCTTCTCTGAATGTTTGATAGAATTCAGTTGTGTTGTCCTGGACTTTTGTGTTTTGGGAGTTTTTAAATCACACTATCATTTTTGATACTCGTTATTGCTCTGTCAAGATTTTCAATTTCTTACTGGTTCAGTCTTGGTAGGTTGTACCTTTGTAAGAATGTCCATTTCTTCTAGGTTGTCGATTTTATTGGCATATAGTTGCTTACAGTAATCTTTTATGACCATTTGTATTTCTGTGGAATCAGTTGTAATTTCTCCTTTTTCATTTATAATTTTATTGATTTCTTCCATTTTTTTCTTGATGAGTCTGGCTAAAGGTTCATCAATTTTGTTGATCCTTTCAAAGAACCAACCTTTTTGTTTGTTTGTTTGTTTTTTGTTTGTTTGTTTTTAGGGCTGCCCACAGCATATGGAAGTTCCCAGGATAGGGGTGGAATCAGAGCCACAGCAACATGAGATCCAAGCGGTGTTTGTGACCTACACCATAGCTCATGGCAATGTCCCAATGCTTAATCCACTGAGCAAGGCCAGGGATCAAACCTGCATCCTCATGGATACTAGTTGGGCTCACTATCAGTGAGCCACAATGGAAACTTCTTCAAAGAACCAAATTTTGATTTCACCAATCTTCTTTATTGTTTTCTTTATCTCTATGGCATTAGTTTCTGCTCTAATCTTTATGATTTATCTACTTCTATTAATTTTGTGCTCTGTTTTTCCTTCTAAAGATGTTTTAGGTATAAAATTGGGTTGTTTATTTGAGCTTTTTTTGTTTCCTGAGGTAGGCTTATAATGCTATAAACTTCCCTCTCAGAACTTATTTTTGCTGTGTCCCATAGGTTTTGGTTTGTAATATCTTTGTTGTCGTTTGTCTCTAAGTATCTCTTGATTTCCTCTTTGATTTCTTCAATGGTCAATTGGTTGTTCAGTAGCATATTGTTTAGCTTCAAAGAGTTTGTGTTTTTTGCTTTTTTTTCTTGTAGTTGATTTCTAGTCTCATAGCATTGTCATCAGAGAAAATGCATGAAATAATTTCAACTTTTTTAAATTTACCAAGGCTTGATCTGTGTCCCAAGATGTTATCTATCTTGGAGAATATTCCATGTGCACTTGAGAAGAATGTATATTTTGCTGCTTTGGGATAGATGGAATTTTCTATAAATTTCAGTTAAGTCTAACTGGTCTAGGGTATTATTTAAGGCCTGTGTTTCTCTGTTGATTTTTGCCTGGATGATCTGCCCACTGATGTAAGTGCAGTGTTAAGGTCCCTCACTATCATTTTGTTGCTGTTAATTTGTCCTTTCATTGCTCTCAGCAGTTGCCTTATATATTGACATGCCCCTATGTTAGATGGATATATATTTACAACTATTACATCTTCTTGGATTGATCCTTTGATCATTATGTAGTGTCCTTCTTTGTCTTTTGTGATTTATTTATTTTAAAGTCTTTTTTTTCCAATATGAGTATTGCTACTCCTATTTTCCTTTGATTTCCATTTTCATATAATATCATCTTCCATCTCCTTACTTTCAGTCTCCTTACTTTTAGGTATGAGGGGGTTTCTTGTAAACAGCATATATGAGTCTTGTTTTTGGACCTACTCAGCCAGTCTGTTTCTTTCATTTAGAGTATGTAATCCATTTACATTCAATGTAATTATGGATAAATATTCATTTATTGCCATTTTGTTAATTGTTTGGAATTGTTACTTTGGGTCTTTTTTCTTCCCTTCTTTTGTTGTCTTTTCTTGTGATTTGCTACCTTTAGTGTTGTGCTTGGATTGCTTTTTCTTTTTTATGTGTGTGTCTATTACAGCTTTTGGTTTGTTGTTCCCATTAGATTTTCATATAACCATCTATGTGTGTGGGCAGAATTGTTTTGGGTGTTGGTTCTCTTATTTTTAAATGAATTTTCAGTGTTCTGCATTTGTCTTCTCCTCTTCTCATGCTTGCTAGTTTTGATATCCTATTTGTCAACAGGTGATTTTTTACCTTTATATTATCTTTGTCTTCACCAGTAAGTTTTCTCCTTTGAAATTTTCTTGTTTCTAGTTGTGGATTTCTCTTTTCTGCTTATAGAAGTTTCTTTAGTTGTTGTAGAGCTGGTTTGGAGGCTCTGAATTCTCTTAGCTTTTGCTTATCTGAAAAGCTTTTGATCTCTCCATCAAATGTGAATGAGAGCCTTGCTGGGTATAGTATTCTTGGTTCTAGATATCCCCCACCTTCATCATCTTAAATATATCTTGCCACTCCCTTTTTAGCTTTCAGGGTCTCTGTGGAAAGATCAACTGTTATCCTTATGGGGGTTCCTTCGTATGTTATTTGTTGTTTTTTTCCCTTGTGTCTTTTAATATTTTTTCTTTGTATTTAATTTTTGTCAGTTAGATTAGTATGCATCTCACTGTGTTTATCTTAGGGTTTATCCTGTGTGGGATTCTCTGTGCTTCCTCAACTTAAGTGAATGTTTCCTTCACTATATAAGGGAAGCTTTTGTCAATAATCTCTTTGAATATTTTATGGCCCTTCTCTCTCTTTTTCTCCTCTGGAACCCCTATGATGCAAATGTTAGTACAATTAACATTGTCACAGAGAGCTCTTAGACTCTCATCAGTTCTTTTAATTCTTTTTTCCCTGTGGCAGAGATTTCCACTACTCTGACATCCACCTCACTTATTCATTCTTCTTCCTCTGTTATCCTGCTGTTGATTCATTCTTCTGTATTTTTCATTTCAGATATTGTGCTATCCATCTTAGTTTGCTTATTCTTTAGTCTTCTAGCTCTTTATTAAATATTTCTCATAACTTCTCTATCTGTGCCTCCATTTTTTTTTGTCTTTTTGCCATTTCTTGGGCCGCTCCTGCGGCATATGGAGGTTCCCAGGCTAGGGGTCGAATCGGAGCTGTAGCCTCCAGCCTACACCAGAGCCACAGCAACACAGGATCCGAGCCGCATCTGTGACCTACACCACAGCTCACGGCAACGCCAGATCGTTAACCCACTGAGCAAGGGCAGGGATTGAACCTGCAACCTCATGGTTCCTAGTCAGATTCGTTAACCACTGCACCACGACGGGAACTCCTGCCTCCATTTTTATCCGAAGCTCTTGGATCATCTTTACTATCACCACTCTGAATTCTTTTTTCAGGTCGCTTACCTATCTCCTCTTCATTTATTTGCTTTTGTGGGGTTTTGCCTTGTACCTTTGTCTGAAAGCCTTTTCTTTGTCAACTCATAATGTCTAACTTTCTATGTTTTTTGCTCCCTTGATGGCAGGTATGTAGATGCAGCCACTGGTATCTTGTCTTGGAGTTCTCAGGGGTGATAGCTGCTCATGTGCCTAGAGCATGTGATGAGAGCATGTATTATGCAACCTCTTCTGGAGTCAGGTGGCTTTTAGGAATGGGGTCCATGCAAGAGTTGGAAGTGGTTCATGGTTCACAGAATTGCTTTTGTGGCAAGGCATGCAGCACTAGCTCCTGCTACCCCTCCTGCTTCCAGGTAGCTCTCAGGATGATTTCTGTAATTGACAATGTCAGCAGTTGGTCCTGCAGTTCCTCCCTTTGTCAGGGAGACTCTTGGGATTGCTCTCTGTAACTGCAGGGGCAGGTACCTTTCTGTAGTCACTCCCTTTGTTTGGCTGGCCTAGGGGGCATTCTCTATAGCCCCAAGGGCAGCTGGTGCTCCCTAACTGTTGCTAAAAGACTTTCTCTGTAACTTTAGTGCCTAGACCATCCTGGCAGTCCCTCTCTCTACAGGGCTGATGGTTGAGTGCTCCCTGTAGCCTCTGCAAAGTAAAAGCATGCATCAGCAGGTGCCTCTCAGCTCCTTTTGCTAACTTGCAACATAAGCTGCTTCTGTGGTGCCCTGCTTGTTTGTTGGCAGAGATCATGAAGCTTGTGCTATTACCAAGATCACTCTGCCAACCTGTCCGACCATTCAAGACTCCCAGGCTGTGTGTGCTGTTTCCAAATTCACTTTGCCCCCTTAATGGGCCTTTTGCAGCTCTCTACCTGCCCACTAGGCCATTTGTGACTCTCAGGACATTTTGCACTATTTCTGAAATAGTTTTACCAGTTCAAAGGGCTTTTAGCACTCTGAAGGCACCTTTTGGACTCCCAGGATATTTGCACTGCCTATGAAATGTTTCTCCACCCCCTAGGCAAATTGCAGCTCTCCATCTATCCAGGAGGCCCCTTGCAGAATCCCACCCCTCCAAATGCTTCCAAACTCACCTTCTGTCCCTTAGGGAAACTGGGGCTCTTCGTCCACACACTGGGCCATCCATGATCCCCTAAGCCTTCTTTGCTGTTACAGTGATTTCTTCAGTGTTCCCCTGCCCGTCTGCTGGCTAGAGTTCTGGGCCCTGTGCTATTCCCAAGTTCACTCTCCCTGCTCCAAGGTTTCTGTGCACTCACCTCACATTCTCTGTAGCCTTATGGGCAGTAGGCTGTTCACCAGCTGTTGCTAAACATCCACTGCTCAAGGGTAGACCCGGGGGCTGGAGCAGTTTGTGTCTTAAAGCCCTTGCAGCCTGAGAGCACTTGCAGGGGGTAAGGCTATAGTGGTAGATCCCACCCCTTCCCTCCAGCACACCTGTTAGGCACCTAGCTTCCAATTCTGACTGGGCTTACAGTTTCAAATGTGGTCACTCTAGACTCCAGTCCCTCCAGGCTCTTTCCATGCTACCAATACTAATTTATCCCACATTGCCAACCCAAACCTTCTGTTTGAGTCTGATCTCCAGAGGTAGAGTTTTAGTTCCCAGCTCCTGACCACCCCAGCCTCTGGTTGGGAAGTACAGGGTGGGACACTGACTGTTTGTAGATGACTCTTTCCATTTTAACTGCTTTACACCGATTGCTATGTTCTCCTCCAATACTGTAAAGTTCTTCATTGGTCTCAGCTAGTCTCCTCACTGGTGGGGGGACTTCCCTGGGTGTGGGAGTGCTCCCTCCCAGAACCACAGATCCTACCCTGCTTTTTTTCTCCTTTATTCTCCTTCTTTTCTTCTTTATTTTGTCCTACTCAGTTTGGTGAAGTTTTTCTTGCCCTGTTGGAATCCAGGGGTCTTTTGCCAGCATTTAGCAAATTTTCAAGGGGATTGGTTCCACATACAGACAGATTTTTGATGTATTTGTGGGACTAGTTGAGCCTCATGTCCTATTCCTCCACTGCCAGCTTTTACCCCCAAGAACATATTAAGAATATAGAAATATTCAGTATGCCTATGAACTCCTCAATGGGAAGAATGTGAAATCCAACTGAGCAGGGACAGCCTGTGCAACTGGTACATGAGAGTTCAAAAAAGTGTGGATTGGTACTAGAATTAATACATGCTTTGGAAACCATAAATTTGGGGGACAATGGGTCTCCATGCTACTCTATCTCAGTGATTCTTAAACTCTTTGTGTGAAGAACTTACAAATAATTCCTTAATAAAGATGAACACATTTTTTGTACACAATGTTCAGGAGTCCTTGAACCCCCAGTAAACCTCCATGGTGCTTCAAAGCGAGGTTAAGCACTCCTCTGTGGGAGAGGCATTTGTGGCAAACACCTTACTGCATTCTTCTGTTCTGCAATGGAAATATACTCTATCTTTTTTTTTTCTTTGTGTTTTAAACTTTTCTCTTTCAAGAAAAACACTTTATAGAGGGTGGGGTGACTTAGACAGCTTTGATCTCTAACAACCATGGCTTCATCTGCCATTCCCTGTCCAATGCAGCAGGCTCCCTTATCACCTGGGCAGAAGTGGTCAGCATGATGTCATTCCCCTGCCAAAGCACTGGCAATCAGCTCAGATGCACGGCACAATCTGATAACCCTTTAACCTTTATTATTTCATGTGTTCCACACCAGAGGTGATTATTCCTAGGCACCAGAATATCAGGAAGAGGGTGGAGCTGGCAGGGTTTTACTCAAGGTATTGTAGAATAGATGACTATCCAGGTGATCCATTCCATTGGCAAACAATGTGTTGATTAAATCAGAAATTTCTCACAAACAGAATGTAGTATAGCTGCATGGCAGTATATGGAACAGCACTGGGCAAATTTTCACTTATTCACTTCTATCCTTGAGGCCAGCATTAAAGCTATGAATTTTGTTCACAACTATGTGGGACATTTCATAGTTCTTTTTCTTTCTGATTCCAGTGAGTTAACATTTCAACTTTCTATTTGCCAGTATTAATCAGAAGTATCTTATTTTCAAAGATCTCTTCCTCTCAATTACATTGTAGAACATTCCCAGAGGCTTATATGTCCAAGGTATTGGAGAAGGTCCTGGCCTAAGACTGTTGGGACCACTGAAAATACCCACATGTTCCTTGAAAGGCAGGATGGTCACCTGCTTTGTACTAAGGACTTCTGAGGTGCTAGAACTTAGTGCTTAATCACTTTTCAATATTTAAAATGTTTTTCCTGTCTTTTTAGGGCCGTAGGCATGGCATATGAAGGGTCCCAGATTAGGGGTCCAATCAGAGCTGTAGCCACTGGCCTAAGCCACAGCCACAGCAATGCCGGATACAAGCCGCTTTTGCAACCTACACCACAGCTCTCAGCAACACCAGATCCTTAACCCACTGAGCTAGAGATCAAACCTGCATCCTCATAGATACTAGTCAGATTCATTTCCACTGAGCCATGATGGGAACTCCCTTTCCAATATTTTTTAGAAACAAAATGTTGTCTCTTTTTCCTGAGCTGGAGACAGATTATAGGAGAAAGATGATGATTTCTGGGTTCCCAGGATGTCTAAAGTGGCACACAAAACAAGATTCTGATTACATTATTTAAATAAATAACATTTACATATGTAGCATATTTTTATGTCACTTTATCTGGATGAACATTAGCCAAGTAACAAGTGACTTTTACCTTTCTCTCAGGATTTTATACAATCATCCTGAAAATATCTGGAGCACACCTGGGACTGAGGAGATGAGGAAATGAGAGAGTCTGTGATTTTCAAGTACCCCAGAAAATACCTTTTTCTAGAGAAATTATAGGAATGTCTATAATCACTTGGCATTTGGTAGATTTCATTATTCAAGTTGTATTGATACATTTATTTGGACTGCAAGAAAAGATTATTCCTTCCATTTCCAATGTGCACCCATGCCAAATAATTATTTATATTTTAAAATGACTTATATATGAAAGCTTTTTTATTTTTATTTTTCAACGTGGATCACTGATGCATAGAAAATAACTTTGCCATTAAACAAATGCTCTTTAGAAATGATAAGTTACTATGTAATCAGAAATATATAGAGTGACAGCAAGCATTATGATTGCTGTGCTTATTGCAGTGTCTTACATTATACCTAATATTTCTTTTAACTTTCCACTTGACAGCTTAGCAAAAAAAGTAGAGAATGAGTGATATATGTTAGATCTCAGGCAGAAAGTGTACAATATTGTGGACTGAAAATTAGGAGCCAATAGGCCTTGGTTCTAATGACAGTTTCACTTGACAATAACCCCATATCTCAGTCTTGCCAACCTGGGAAGATTAATGACACAGAAGCTCTGAAATGTCACAGGGGCAAGTTTGAAATATCTGTGGCCCTCCCTATGTTAATATGTCTCCTCCTATTTCCTTCTAGTTTCCATTGAGTGACCACCACAGAAGGACACAGAGCTTGGGGTGGCAGGGTAGGGGAAAGTATTGCTTTTCCTTCTTTGATATTCTCATTTCTTCACTTTTTAACTGTCTTCCTCCCTCTGCTATCTTCTTTGTTCTCATTGTGCGTCTCATAGTTACCTCCTCATATTTAATACCAGTATCAGAAACAGATAGTCTAACAGCGGCCTCTCCTACTTCCTCCAGCGGAATGTTTCCAGCAGTCCTTTTGTTTTGTTTTTATACAGGGGGCTTGGAGTGTGCTGGTTTAAGTAAGAATGAAGAATGAGGAAACAGAACTAGTATATACCAAGTGGCTAGTGAGTGTGTAGGTAAGTTTCCCAGGACTACTGTAACAAATGATTATAAACTGGTGGCTTAAAACAACAGAAACTTATCCTCTCAGAGTTCCAGAGGCCAAGTCTAAAATCAAGTATGGCAAGACCATACATTCCCCTGGATGCTCTGGAGAAGAATCTTTTCTTGCCTCTTTCAGCTTCTGAGAGCTGACAGCATTCTTGGTACCTTCACCACTCCAATCTCTGCATCTGTCAGTCCACACTGTTAACCCACAACAGGGTGTATTTAACATTCACAAACCTATTAGATAGTTAATAGAAAGTACAATTTACAAATGAGAAAACTGAGGTCCAGAACACTTAACTAACTCAGTACGAAGAGGTGGACCCAAAATTCAAGTTAAGGACATCACAGCTTAGATCTTTCACCATGAGCCTTCTTTGTGGCATCCAAAGTGAACACAAAACCACTTCAGAGAAAAGATGTTGATATCTCCAATAAATGAAAGGTAATTTTAAGCTAATATATTTTCTTTTAAATTTTTGTTACAATGGATTTTTCTGATGTAGTTAAATATTTTAGGAAAAAGCCAGGTTTTTAGTGTACCAAAAAGTCTCTTAAAATAAAAATGGCATGAAAGTAGATATTAAATTTCTGACATAGAGCTAAGATGGGAAGGAAAAAGGTAACTTGCTTCTTAGTTTTTGTACATTAAAAAAAAATGGGGATCTGTGACCTCAAATGTATTCTCTGCCAAATGGAATTTGGAAATCAAAGGACTTCAGCCTACTAGCTCAATTTTCTATATTAAAGTAGGACACCCTGACAGTTTTCTTAGCATATAAACCAGTATTTCCAATGACCTTCTGAACACTTCTGTGTGGATATCCCAGCATCACTTCAAATTCACCTCCAATATCATTTTTCTTCCAACATTGCTGTTTCTACTTTTTCTAGTTCCTGTCATCATGCGTCCATTTACAAAGCTAAGAATTTTTGTTCTTTTTATGGCTTGTGCCTGTGGCATATGGAAGTTCCTAGGCAAGGGGTCAAATGAGAGCTGCAGCTGCCAGCCTATGCCACAGTCATGGCAATGCCAGATCCGAGCCATATCTGTGACCTATGCCATGGCTTGCACAATGCCTTAACCCACTGAATGAGGCCAGGGATTGAACCTGCATCTTCATGGATACTAGTTGGATTCTTAAGCTGCTGAGCCACAATGGGAACTCCCAAGCTAAGAATTTTTGAGTCATTGAATGTTGTTGCTATTTTCTTCACAGTGTGTGTTACACATATTCATTTAGCCATCAAGTTTTTTTTTGGGGGGTGGGGGGACATCCACTATGCTGGGTACTAAGATTCACAGTTCTATAAAGGCAGACACAACAAAACTATGCTCTTTCAGGAAGCTGACAGTCTAGCAGGAAAAAAAAATACATTGAGCTCATAATTACAGAAATGAATCAATATAAAAGAGAAAACAATGTTTCAAAGAGGAAAGTGTTGCTGGAGAATCAAATCCATCCCCATCTTTCTACCCACACTGGCCTTGTCTATTTGGTCCTGATCCTACAAGCTTCATGAAGCAGTTTCTCTGCCCTTAGTCTGACTTCCTTTAATCCACCCTACAATCTAACTCCCTGGTTAAACTTCCCACAGCTCTCCTTATCCTATGTTATTCTCCTCTCATGAGTTCTCAGTACTATTCGGATGCTTATGGACTCTGCTGTTTCATATGGCGTTTAGGACTTTCCTTCTTGTGAACCTAACCCCATTCAGTCCTTAATAGAGAATTTGGGGAAGCTGCAGAAGAGATATAGGGTCCTCTCAACATTGAGAACTTGGCAGTGCTCTTTAACGAGCCCTATTAGCCTCATGAAACTTCTACAAATACCAACCTGCCTATATATTAACTGTCCTAATATATCTGGCTTATTCTAACCCCTGAACATTTGTTCAAACTATTTTTCTCTATAGCATGCCTTTTTCCTTTTCTGTATCTCTCAAATTCCACCCCTGCCTCAAAGAACACCACTGTGAACCCTTGCTGACCCCAATGACTTTATCTTCTTTCCCTGAACTCAAGGCAGTCATTGCCACACCCAGCCCCTAAGTTAGGGAGTCCAGCCGGATTCTATGATGCTATTTTTCAGTGTATAAATCTATGACTTATCTCTCCCAAAGAAACCATGCACTTCTTTAGAAGGGCTAGTCTGACAGTCAGTATTTCTTTATCCTATTGCACCCTTTGCTTAGTAGACAGTTAGTAGTTCATATAATCGTATATCTGTAGAGCTGGGACAATGAGGCCCAGACAGGTAAATGGACTACCCAGAGATACTGCTGTGGTATCGGTTTGGTCCCTGGCCCATGCTAGCTAGAGGTGTGGTTCCAGCCAGGACCTAGCTCTCTTGCTAGCAGATAATGTCTTTTTATTGATGAAAGATTGTAATAAATACATGAATATAAAAAAAATTCCATTCTTTTTGCATTGGTCCCTCTAGTGCTAAACATTTTCCAGCCAGACGCCATCCTATTGAGCTGCAGATGCTGTGGTTTCTACAGACACACATAATAACCTCACTGTTCAGTTTGAACTCTGATGCCCATCTTATCATCACTGCTGCATCTATAGACTCTTGCCACCTGCCCCCAACTCACATTCATTCTGATTTATTCTCAACTATAATTCGTGTTAGACATACTTTCAAAACTTGAATTCAGGGTTTTCAGCTTAATATTCCCATGCCTGGGATTTGTGGTATAGCAACTTGTAGAGACAAAAGAGAGTTATCTTGTGGTATAGCAGGTTAAGGGACATAGGTTGTCACTATAGCAGCTTGAGTCACTGCTGTGTGTAGGTTTGATCCCTGGCCCAGGAACCTCCACATTCCATGGGTACAGAAAAAAAAAAAAAAAAGAAAAAAGAAAAAGAAAAAAATTCTTAACTCATTCAAGTCCTCTTGTGGTGCAGTAGGTGAGTATCCAGCATTGCCACTGCGGCAGCTTGGAGAAACACAGCACACACTTTGTTGATGTGTGAAGTAGGCGCTTGTGTGAGATGATGAAGGTAGAAGGAAGACTATCCTGTGATATCTCTAGCCTCTGAGACAGGGGGTTGGTTTCCACATTTTACTAGACTTCTGAACCATCAATTGGGAGCCCAGAGATTGGATGGGGGCACCCCAGGAAATCAAAGCAAACTCAATGATTATCTATGTGCTAACAATGAAAAAAAAATTTCATTCTTCAGCTCTTCACAGAATAAAATTAAAAGCATGAAAATTTTTAATGAGTACAATTACTGAATCATCAGTCACACAGTCCATCTGCTTCAGAGCATTCCAATGACTAGTGAAATTTTAAAATACTGCACTTCATTTTCACATTCATGTAATCATATAAATGTTCTTTAAAGAACAGCTAATGATATCCATATATCATGCCCATCCCTTCTATAACTCAGCATATTCCTTTTGTCTGTTTAATTTTATTAGTCACTCATTTCACATTCTGACACCAACTTTGTTGGAATTTTCTGGCAAATGTGTGGGTAGGAAGCAGCTCAGTGACATTAAATATTGTGCTGTGGGGTATTCATTTGTAAGGATAAACTGAGCCAAAATTTATCTCAAAGATCCTGTGTAGCCTGGAGACTTGAGAGCAAAGCGAACTCAGTGTCAGACAGAAGAGAGTAGACTCACTTTCAAAGTCTTTTCCCAGAGATGATTAATCTCCTCAGGAAAGAGACGAAGCAATAACAGTGATAATGAGAAGACTGGGCTTGTGGGGTATAGCTCTGAAAATGGAGGTCTGTATGTAATTCCAATATCAGGGGTTGGGGTGGTTCGCCAGACCAACAAGCAATTTTCCAACACCAGAAAAGTGTCCTATAATTCAATTCAATTCTGACATTATCTACCTAAAGATGGTGTCAGATTCTATAGGTTAAGGCTTCAGTCCTACAAGATTGCCATTCCCCTCCACACACATTTCAGATGCCAATCACAAGCCCAGGTTCTTACCTGTGCTCCTGATCAAGTGGCTATAAAACAGATGTTCCCTCAACCCCCTACTTGAGTTCACTTAATTTACTAGAGTGGCTCACAGACCTCAGAGAAAGATACTACTTACTAAATCACCACTTTATTATAACGGATAAAACGCAGGCGTAGTCAGATGGAAGAACTGCAGAGGAGAAGGTATGGGGAAAGGGTAAGGAGGGAAAGGGTAAGGAATGTCCATGTTCCCTCTGAGCATGCCACTCTCCCCAAATTTCCACATGTTCACCAACCTAGAAGCTCTCCGAACTCTGTGCTTTTAGGTTTTTATGGAGGCTTCATTACAGAGTCATGATAGATTAACATTACCTGATATCATGGAAAACCTATGCTATTGAGATGATAACCTGGGAAAACCTGAAAGGAGATAATTGGTTTGAAAAATCTATAAATGTACATCTAGCAGTGGGCTAGGGTTCTCAGAGGGAGCTTAGAGCTAAAAGTGGATATAACTTGTCTGCTAAGTTAGGAAGCTTATCTTGACCCACTCAGTTACTGAGAAGTGAGAGCCGGGTTACCTGGGTCCGAATTCCATCTCCCCCACCTAACATGTGGTATAACTTTAAGGGGGTTACTTGATCTCTTTGTGACTCAAGATTTTTTTTCCCATCTCCATTTATCTCATAGATTTGTTGAAAGATTAGTTAATCTATGCAAACTGCTTAAAATAGTACCTGGCACTGAGTAAGTGGTCCATAGATGTTAATTATTATTCTATATCTAAGCATCCCTGAGATCTTTGATATGAGTTTCTGGACCAGAGTTGTAAGTAAAATAATTTTCTAGAAAAATATTATTTTCTGGCAAGATTAGAAAAAAAAATCTTTTGGCATACCAAGGCATCTTTTTATCCATCATCTTACAGGATGGAACACAGAATTACTTAAAAGATAAGGATTGTTTGTTATTCATTGAAAGAATTTTGTAATATCTAGCACCTCATATACTTTGGAAAGAAAAAGAGAAAGAAGAGGGGGAGAATAAGAAAGTAAGTAAGTTTAATGGATAAGTGTATATATGAGAGAATACATTGTGTGTGTCTGCAGGGAGTGAGAGTGCAAGATATGCATAGAGTATCATCGAGTGATGTGAACATGTTCACTGATCCCTCTGGGATGTAACTGATTCCATTTTCATTCTGTCTCACAGTGACCAGAAAATAACTGGTTGTATCTACTTTAAAAAATCATATTATCTTAATAGAGTGAATTGCACAAATCACAAAGATATATATATATATATATAGCCAGATCAAGATAAATAACATTTTTATCATACCAGAAAGTTCCTTTGTGCTCCTTTTCAGTCAATAATGCCTTGCAGGAAATGCCTAAACATATTATAGCATTATATAAGTGAAAGCATACAACACGTACTCTTTTGCATTTGGCTTCTTTGGTTCAACACAACGTTTTTGAAATTTATCTGTGTGTTGCGTTCTTTCCTTTACAGGTATGTCATTCCTTTTTATTATTACTATTACTATTATTATTATTGTTGTTGTTATTTTTGCTTTCTAAGGGCCACACCCATGGCACATGGGATTTCCCAGGCTAGGAGTCGAATTGGAGCTGTAGCTGCCGGCCTACACCACAGCCATGGCAAGTCAGGATCTGAGCTTTGCCTGTGATCTATACCACAGCTCACAGTAATGCTGGATCCTTAACCCACTGAGCAAGGCCAGGGATTGAAGGCATGTCCTCATGAATCCTAGTCAGGTTCGTTGAACTGCTGAACCATGAAGGGAAACTCAGGTCATTCCTTTTTAATGTTGACTAGTATTCCACTGTAAGAGTACCCTACAAATTGTTTATTCATTCTCCTGTTCATGGACATTTGTGTTATTTCCTGTTTTCACAGTTCTAAATCCAAATCAACAGAATTAATTCAGTGGTCTTCAATTTTTTTAAATCAGTAAAACTACTTTTTCAGTTGCAATCGTATGTGGAAGTGCAATATAAATAAAATATGTAAAAGCAAATCTACTTTACATGAAAAGATAGGACTTGGAGAGGCAGATTTCTAGATCAGTTTCTTTCCAAAGCCTTACTCCCAAGCTAGTATCTTTTAAAGCATCTCTCAATAAAATAGGGTTTTGTGGAGAAATTTTTTAAAAACACCTATTTAAATCAGCAATACATCCATTATACTTGTTTAGAACCATTAACTTTAAAGAATTATGATGCACTTATTTTAAAACCTCAGTAACACTTTAAGTACTTGCTGCCTGAAAGAAGTGACCCCATTCACAGATGAGGACACTGACCTAGGTAAATGTCTCATCTCCATTAACATAGCTTGCAAATAGAGGGACAGAGATTCAAAGCCGGGCTTCCTAGTTCAAGTCCAGTTACCTCTTCTCTGACACATCAGAATTAACACCTGTTTATATTTGCAGCCTGTTTGCACATCCAAATGGTTCCTAGCATGCTTGGGAATGTATAAATTATTATCAGTTTTTGTTTTGCTGTTTGACTTTAATTCCTCAAATATTCAAAAAGCATTTATTCAGTGTCTACTAAATGCAAGATACTCCACGGAGATATTAAGGCATCTGTGAATACAAAGTGGACTATGGGGAGTTCCTGTTGTGGCTCAGTGATAATGAACCTGACTAGTATCCATGAGGATACACATTTGATCCCTGGCCTTAATCAGTGACTTAAGGATTTGGCTTTGTTGTGGCTGTGGCGTAGGCCAGCAGCTTCACCTCCAATTTGACCCCAACCTGGGAACTTCCATATACCGTGGTTATGCTTGACCCCCCCCCCACCAAAAAAAAGACCAAACTGGACTATTAGAATTTCCTTATGTGTTAGTTCAAATGTAATCATGTCAGCCTCTTATGAATACTATTCCAATCACAGTATTACATTCTGATTCATCTTAGGGTATTGGGGGTTTGCATTTTTTTCTATTAAATGATGAAAACAATAGAATTCCTTTCCTCCCCATCCTATATCCCTACCATGCAACGTTAAGATATAATATGAACTAATTTAGTGATTTTTCTGTAAAGTTAATGATTTCCTATAAATTAATTTAGTGATTTTCTATAAAAGTGTATTTGCTTTCCTCATTTAAAATTGTTTAAAAGTATACAAAATGTTTTAAAGTTTATTTCTATGTGATATCTTCCTATATCTTCTTGATTATGTATTGAGCAACCCTTCCACAGACAAGCTGGGCAAGCATGGAGATCAGGGGGTCAAAGATTCAGAATGAATCTCAGAATCTATTGTCTCAGCTCATCATGAGAATGACTACTTAGTTACAGTCTTTTGTTCATCACTGAAATAATTATTTATGACATTTTTCAATTGTCCTAATTTTGTGAAAAGAACACATATCAAAGGTTGTGACAAACCCACAAGTGTCATCCGCCTGTTAAATATATCTGGATTCAAGCTGGTGGTCAGTGAACACTTAAGCTTTTTTCTTTTCTCTTATTACTTTTGGTGTGTCTTGAGTTATGGAGTTGCTTCTATGAGTGAGGTTAACAATGTGCAGACACTTCCAGGTGTTCATGAACACATGCTTCAAGTCATTTTTCAGAATAGTTAGAATCAGTTTGGAGTTTTTTCATTCCCCTGGCTTTGCAGTGAGAGGCTCAGGAAGTGGTCAGTACAGGAAAGATTTGAGAATAAGTTAGTTAAAAAGTTTTATGCCTTAAAGAAGAACAGGAAAAAGACTAATGTATGTGAAGAAGAGATTGTGAAAGTCTCATGGGTTAAGGATGACAACAGAGCCAGTGCTGCAAATGAGCCCTGAAATCTAAATTGGTTTAGAAATAGAAGAAATGGCAGTATTCAGGGCCATTTTACGATAAGTGCTACCACTTAGTGCTCTACTTTGGTTTTTTTTATGTATTTATGCGAGTACACTGGGTGTCCATCTGGATCTTTTAATCTACCCAGTTATATGCTTGGGCGTGTTCTCTGTATAACATCCTTCCTCCCAGGCCTCTGGAAATGCATGAACAAACACCTACTTCAGGGGAAACAGGATTTTTGCTGATTAGAGAACAAAGCAAGAATGTTAAACTCAGCAGGGGATTTCTATTTGCTTGCCATGGAAGGGCTGAATGTACAGTTTTGGAGCTTACTTGGTGCTGGAGGTTTGACCTGCTGAACTCCCACTAAAGGAATGACAAAGGCCTAGATGGCCAAGCACCACTCACTGAATTCAGAAGCTTTGTGTTACTGTAAGGACCAAGGACTTCTGTCTTCAGATGTGGATGCCATGCTGTTACGCACATCTCAACAGGTCCCTGGAATGCATCCAAAAATAAATGCTGCCACTTAAGACGATTTCAAGAAAGATGTTAAGACAGAGCACAAGTAACTTCTGGTATTAGCTCATCTAGAAATTTCTAGGAATGAGTAACATGGTGCTAGAAGAAGCATAAACTAGTTGAGAACATAAACTCTGAAGCTGGTTCACCTGTGTCCATCTTTTGACTCTGCTGCTAAGCATATTTAAAACCACTGACCTTGGGTGAATTGCCTAAGCCTTCAATGCTTTAACTTCTTTATCTGCAAAATGGACAGAGCAGTGGTAGCTACTGCATATTTTGCAAGTATTACATAAGTTAATATGTGAAAAAACAAAAAATAATTCCAATATGAATATTAGATACTCTTACTGTTTTTCAGGGTAAAGGCATTTATACTAGTGACTACTGAGTTATTGTCTTTTTTCTTTCTATAAAAAAAGAGAGAAGGATAAAGTGTCTTCTGTTTCTTTACAGGAATGTAAGACAAACTGTAGACTGTAATACTGGAATCTCTTTGGAAGTGTTTACTTGGAATAGTTATAGCCTCTTCATATAGTGAAATGAATTAAAAAGAATGAGCATTTCATTCCAAGAGTCTGTTTATGCTTTTTCTGATACTAATAACTTCCACAGCTTTTTTTCTTTTAATGGACTGTATCCATGGACAAGTTTTACTACCTACTATGAAGGTAGAGGTCCCATCTGTCTTCCTCATCTCTCTGCTCCCCAAATGACCATAATACAGAGGAGCTACTTCATAAATATTTCTGATTGAATAAACAAATTAATAGTTCTTCATTCTCTTCTCACTTAAAAAGTCCCACCCCAGGAGTCCCTGTTGTGGATCAGTGGGTTACCAACCCAACTGATATCCATGAGGATGCAGGTTCAATTCCTGGCCTTGCTCAGTGGGTTCAGGATCTAGCACTGCCATGATCTGTGGGGTAGGTCGCAGACACGGCTCAGATCCCACATTGCTGTGGTTGTGGCACAGGCTGGCAGCTGCAGCTCTGATTCAACCCCTAGCCTGAAGTCCCACCCCATTTATTCATTCACACACACACACACACACACACACACACACACACACACCACTTGCATCTGGCTTTCCCTCTATCCTATCATCTCAAATAGAATTCTCCGGTGGCATGGAGAGTCCCAGGCTAGGTGTCTAATTGGAGCTGTAGCCACCAACCTACGCCAGAGCCACAGTAACACAGGAACCAAAACACATGTGCAACCTATGCCACAGCAATGCCGGATCCTTAACCCACTGAGCAAGGCCAGGGATTGAACCTGCAACCTCATGGTTCCTAGTCAGATTCGTTAATCACTGAGCCACGATGGGAACTCCCCAAATAGAATTCTTATTTATTCCTTAAAGCCTAACTCAAAACCAACTCTTCCAAAATGCCTTTCCTCATTTCTCTAACTAAATGTGCTATATCCTTGATTTCTCATGTGCTTTTCCTATGCCATTCTTACTATACTTATTTTTTTCACCCTCATTAAAATTATGCATGAAAATGACATATATCTCATGGACCTATGAGGTTAGGCACTGATTTGTATCTTATATAGTGGCTATCACTCAAAATGTAATTGTTAAGAAAACAAAACAAATGTATGTCTTTACATATGCATTTGAGATCACTTCAGGCTAAAATCTGAATTTAAAGTTTATAGTTTTAATATTCAAATTGAACTTGTTCCCTAATCCCCATTTGCTTCATTTGATCAACAGCAGGCTCGACTCCACCTGAACTCACTCTGAGGAGTCACTTTGCAAGGTACTGACTTAAATAGTTTTCCAAGCCTTGTAAAGATTTGGGCATTATTAAACTCAAAAGAATGTTAAGAGTGGCCTGTAAGATATTTTTCAAAATACATTTCCTGAAGTGAGAGGTAGCTTTACTACTTACTAATCACTTCCATTCTTCCAACTGTGGCCTTACTCAGGATGTCCCTGATTTGAAGTTATCTTGGATGATGAAAATAGGTAACTTTTCTTAGTGGATTTCTGGTAACGTATTCTCCAGAATATGTCCCATTGTCAAATATTACAAATGCTAAATGGTAATGTCAGAGAATCCATGAATCTTCCCCTGGATTGAGTGGCCACACACAATCAGCAGTCCTTGCTGGGTTGGAATGGCCCTGTCAGGGAACAGGACTGCTCTGCCACTTCCCAGGATGGCAAGCCTATTGGCAGCACTGCTAAAGATCCTGACAAAGTTACCTTCTGCGGGCATTAAATTGGATCAAGTCACTTCTAATTACTGTTGGAAGCAGGCTGGGTATAAATGATAAATACATTGATTAATGCAATCAAATTAGTTTAGCAAGTAGTGATTATAGCAATGCATTTTTAAAAGTCATTTAAGGAAAACAACTGGATTTAACAGAAAAGGCTATACAGTAAGAACAAAGATCAAGCTTTGTCATCAACTACTAGACTAGTTAACTCAAATTGTTACTCTCTTTGACCTTAGTCTCCCCATCTGTGAAATGTGGATAGAAAATAGAAGCCTCACTTGTAGAATACATTACTGAATGGTAGGCACCCTCACAGGTGGTACCCTCCTTTACTCCTCTCGAAGACAGGCATTATTATGTTACTGATGAAGAAACCATGACTCAGAGAAGTGCCACGGCATGCCAGAAAACAGCTACCATGTGGTGGAGACATTATTTGAACCTGGGTCTATTAACACGAAATTCCATCATCTCTTACTCTTCCACAGTGTATCAGATACTACCTATGTTGATGACCAACAGCCACAGGATGAAATGCAGGAGTAGAAGAGTGAATATTTATGGATGGGTATGTTTATTGTTATGACTCAGGTCTGACAATCAGTTTTCTTCAGAAACAAGTAATTGTTTATTAGGGAAAAATAAATATATATCAACTAAATAAAAATACTAAAATGTAAATCTTAGATGTATTCACTAATCTCTGTCATATTTCTCTCTCCCCTACTATAAGGAGGCAGTGGTTAGTCTTCAGCATGCAGTCAAGTCCCTGTATCCTTCTTTTCCTAACCACAGTGCAGGCTCTTATATTGATTTCCTATTACTGCTGTAACAAATTACTACAAGGTAGTGGATCAAGGTAACACAAATGTCTTACTTTAAAATTCTGGAGGTTGGAAGTCCAAAAGGGGTCTCACTGGGAAAGAATAAGGGTGCTGGCAGGACTGTGATCCTTTCTAGAAAATCTATTTCCTTGTCCTTTCCATCTTTTAGAAACTGCCCACAGTCTTTGGCTCATGGTCCCATCCTCCATCTTAAAAGCCAGCAATGACTGGTCAAGCCTTGGTCACATCTTATTCTGACGCTGACTCTTCTTGCCTGCTCTTTCACATTTAAGGAGGCTTGTAATGACATGGGGCCCATCCAGATAACACAATATCCTTATTTTAGTCAACTGATTAGTAACCTTAATTCTCCCCTTGTCATACAACATATTCACAGGTTCCAGGTATTGGGAGGAAAATATATTTGGTGGGGCATTATTCTGCTTATCACAGCTCTCCAAGGGAAAAGCCTGAATCTTAGATGTTATTGATTAACTCTAGAGGTCTAACCACGCCACGGGGCATTGCAATAGCATGGGACACTGCAGAAGAGTATTCTGGTAAAGAGTATGGTTCCTGGAGCTACATGCCTGGGTTAAAGTCCCAGATCTAGTACTTTCTAGCAGTGTGATCTGGAACCAATTATTTCTTTATACTTCTATTTCCTCATCTGTAAATGAGGAAACTGAGAACAATAAGAACAAATACTTATATATCACTTACCATGTATCAGGTACTACTCTAAAGCCTTTTACATATATTTACCCTTTATAGATCACAGCAATAGTCAGGGATAGTTTCTTTTTTGCCACACCCACCACAAGCGAACGTTCTGAGACCAGGGATCAAATCTGCACCACAGCATTGACCTGAGCCACAGCAGTGACAATGTCAGATCCTTAACCCACTGAGCCCACCAGGGAATTCCCAGAGATGGTTTCTATTATTTTTCCTACTTTCCAGGTATAGGAATTAAGGAACTGAGATGTTCAACAATTTGTCCAAGGTCACATAGCTAATAAGAGGCAAAATCAGGGCTTGCACCCAAGCAATACCCCAAAACCACCACAGCAAATATTATGTACTTGTTGCAAGGATTAAATGACTTGATATTTGTTTGGTGTTTAGAATTGTGACTGAAAAACTTTAAAAATTTAATGGTATCTATTACTATAGTTAGTATTCTACTTTTAAAATTCTGTTGAATTGATACAGTTGGTAAGAGAAATTTAGTGTTAGATCATTTAGCATTCACTTATTTTCCAAAAACACATCAAAATACTCTCGTCTGAATTTTCTACCTCAATCCTGAAATTTTTGATCCAAGTCTTCAAGCCATAATTAATTTGTATGCATGCTAACAAGCTATTTGTCCTTCCTCAGCCCTAGCTTGCCTTTAACTATGCATGAATTCCCAACTCAAAGCATCTTCACTCCACACATCCCATCCCACAGCCCTAAAAATCCCATACATGCTAAAGCCTTCCTCCATCACGGATACCTCTCCTGGCCTGGGTAGGAACTGCTTTCTTCTCTCTTCATCGTGGTAAAGAAATTTCTCAAAAATATCATAAACGGAACATTGAATTTATAATCTCAAGACTTCTGTTGAATTTAAGTCTGGTAGAACTACTGCCTAGCTACAGGTCCTAGATTGAGTATTGGCATTCTCATCTTTAAAATGAGGAGACACTTATAAACAGAGGATTGTTTAAAGATCAAATGAGATAATGCATATGAAACTGATATGTGAAAGTAAAAAGATTTTTCCTGTTTAAGAAATATTAGTATTAACTCACACACCCTCTACCAGCAGATATTAGCCATAGTTGTACCTAACCAAGGTGAATGATAGTTTTTAGTGTAATCTTAAAAACATATTGCATAAAATCTCTAACTTTACCCCATGATGACTCTCTCTTTCCTCTCATGGTCCTACATAGGGAGATAGAAATAGAATATGTATCTTGACCAGGAATTAATGTCTGAGCCTCATTTCCTGACCCTTAATAGTAATAACTTCCAGGGTGGTCATGAGGATAAAGGAAGATAATGTATATAAAAGTGGCCAGCTGCCTAGTTTAGAACTTAGGTGTGCACTAAAACATGGATTGTCATCATCATCATCATCTGTATCATGAAGATGCAAGGTTAAAAGAATAAAAGATCCCTGGACTGGAGCCCCAATTCCATGGTACTTGTAAATCTTTTGCCATGGGCCTCTCTCATCTTTAGGCCATCCTGAAATATTCTCTTTATTTATTTTGTGTGTGTGTGTCTTTTTAGAGCCGCAACCCAGGGCATACAGAGGTTCCCAGGCTAGGGGTCTAATCGGAACTGCAGCTGCTGTCCTATGCCACAGCCACAATAACACCATATCCAAGCCACATATGCAACCTACACCATAGCTCACTGCAATGCTGGATCCTTAACCCACTGAGCATGGCCAGGGATCAAACCTGCAACCTCATGGTTCCTAGTTGGATTCGTTTCGTTGCAGCATGATGGGAACTCCCCTTCTTTAAATTTTTAAATGGGTATCTGAGCCTATAGACAGGATAACAGAGATGAAATTTGCATTATTGTCATCAAGTACTTAAAAATTCTATCTGTGGGAATCCGTTTTCAGTAAATTCTGTAAGTTATCAGCTTATTCAAGTCTCACCTAGGTTTCCCTTAACATGAAGCCAACTTTTGTTCAGGAATGATTCTGATATAAGTACCACAACAGAGAACATAAGGAGAAAGAGAGAGGTTTAATAAATTAATGATAAAAGACATTAGAACTCTCTAGCGCTAAGATATAAATGAAAATTTAGGAATTCCCGTTGTGGCTCAGTAGTTAACGAATCCGACTAGGAACCATGAGGTTTCGATTTCGATCCCAGGCCTTGCTCAGTGGGTTAAGGATCCAGCATTCCTGTGAGCTGTGGTGTAGGTTACAGATGCGGCTCAGAGCCTGCATTGCTGTGGCTCTGGTGTAGGCCGGCGGCTACAGCTCTTATTCGATCCCTAGCCTGGGAACCTCCATATGCCATGGGAGTGACCCAAGAAATGCAAAATGACAAAAAAAAAAAAAAAGAAATTTAGACATGGTCCCTGCCTTCCTGGAATTAACATATAGAATTGACAATCATTCACTCATTCATTTGTTTGCTCATTTTTCATACACATTTAGTCAGCTTTTGGCACTCAGTGAGGCCCATGGGAAAAAGTAAAAATATTTAGTACAGAATGTTTGCCCATTAAAAGTTCATAGCACAGCAGGGAGTTTCTGTTGTGGTACAGTGGGTTAAGAATCCAACCAGTATCCTTGAGGATAAGGGTTCAATCCCTGAATTCACTCAGTGGGGTAAGGATCCAGCATTCAAGCTGCAGTGCAGGTCACAGATGCTACACAGATCCAGCATTGCTGCGGCTGTAGTGTTTTCCATCAGCTGCAGCTCCGGTTTGACCCCTAGCCTGGAAAATTCCATATGCTATAGGTGTGGCCCTAAAAATGAAGGAAAAAAAAAAAGGTGCAGCCTCATCAAAACTTCATAGATTTCCCTGAAGGAGAGTTTATTTATTTCTTTATTCATTCAGTAATGAAAAAACTATTGGACACTAACTATATACTGACATTGTGTTGCTGGTCTTTAGAGATAGCTAGAGATAGAGATAGAGACAGAGATAGAGATAGATGGAGATAGATCAGATCCCTCCCTACTCTCATGGGACAAACATATCTAGTGGGAAGCAATCTATAGTAATAAAATTCATGCTCCTTCACAACTTGGATTAAAGGAAGTATCTTCAGGATGAAAAAGAATAGCATATGCAGTGCTCGCTTTGGCAGCACATATACTAAAACTGGAATGATACAGAGAAGATTAGCATGGCCCCTGTGCAAGAATGACATGCAAATTCGTGAAGTGTTCCCTATTTTTCACAACTTTCAGAATGGGAGAAAATAGTTTCAAATGATGCAACTGACAAGGGCTTAATCTCTAGAATATATAAACAACTTATACAACCCAACAGCAAAAAAACCAATCAATCAATGGAAAAATGGGCAAAAGACCTGAATAGACTGTTCTCCAAGGAAGATATACAGATGGCCATCAAACACATGAAGAAATGCTCAACATCGCTGATTATAAGAGAAATGCAAATCAAAACTACCATGAGATACCACCTCACACCAGTCAGAATGGCCATCATTAATAAATCCACAAATAATAAGTGCTGGAGGGGCTGTGGAGAAAAGGGAACACTCCTGCACTGTTGGTGGGAATGTAAACTGGTATAGCCACTATGGAGAACAGTTTGGAGATCCCTTAGAAATCTATACATAGAACTTCCATATGACCCCGCAATCCCACTCTTGGGCATCTATCCGGACAAAACTCTACTTAAAAGAGACACATGCACCTGCATGTTCATTGCAGCACTATTCACAATAGCCAGGACATGGAAACAACCCAAATGTCCATCGACAGATGATTGGATTCGGAAGAGGTGGTATATATACACAATGGAATACTACTCAGCCATCAAAAAGAATGACATAATGCCATTTGCAGCAACATGGATGGAACTAGAGAATCTCATACTGAGTGAAATGAGTCAGAAAGACAAAGACAAATACCACATGATATCACTTATAACTGGAATCTAATATCCAGCACAAATGAACATCTCCTCAGAAAAGAAAATCACGGACTTGGAGAAAAGACTTGTGGCTGCCTGATGGGAGGGGGAGTGAGTGGGAGAGATCGGGAGCTTGGGGTTATCAGACACAACTTAGAATAGATTTACAAGGAGATCCTGCTGAATAGCATTGAGAACTAGATACTCATGTTGCAACAGAACAAAGGGTGGGGGAAAAAAATGTAATTGTAATGTATACATGTAAGGATAACTTGACCCGCTTGCTGTACAGTGCGGGGGAAAAAAGAAAAAAAAAAAAAAAAGAATAGTGTACGCAAATATCCAGGAAAAGAGGGAACTTATTGAGTGAAACGGGAATATGTTAGGACATCAGATTAAAGAAGAATGAAGTGAGAGATCATATAAGGAGTTTTGGCCACCTTAAGGAGTTTTGTTTTTATCCTAAGGGCAGTAGGACACATTGATGTGTATAAAGCAGTGGGAGTTCCTGACTGGATTTGGGTTTTTGAAAATATCAAGTTGACTGAAGTATAGAGAAGGAATTAAAGTGGCACCAGATTGAGTTCAGGGGACAATTAAGCATTACTGGAGTGATCTAGACTAGGTATTGGTTGTAATAAAAATGGAATCCAGTGGGACAGATTAAGAGAGATCTGAGAGAGAAAATCAATAAGATTTGGTAGTAGAAATCAATTTTTAGTAATTAGTTCAATTGCAACAGAACTAAGAAAAATCTGGACAATTTTGATTTCAATGTCCATAGTCATTCCTTTCTGCATTTTGTTCCTACTCGGTGGCAATTTTTCCTTTGGTTTCCTTTAGTTTCTAAATTCAGAAATTCTCAACTTGTTCAAACACATACATATACACACACTCAAGCACATGCACACACATATACACACTCTAACATTTCCTCAGAATTTGATAATAATTTATACTCACTTATAAAATATTGTGATAAGGACGAATACTTTGCTACTCCTAAGGCTATCTGCTCTTTCAAGAGGAGTTTATTGGTGTGGGTGCACTATGAGGTTCCCAAAGATACTCCATTTCTACATCAGAAACAATCTTGTCACCCAGGAGAAATTTGGGAAAACCTGAGGACACTTTTTTTTTCATAAGTATAAAGGAGTGACCACTGGCATCTAATCAAGACAAGCAGGGGATACTGGCAAACATTTTAAAATATACAGGACAGCCACCCACAACAAAGAATCATCTGGTCCAAAATGTCAACAGTGCCAAGCATGAGAAATCTTATCCTACATGTCAAATCCTCATAAGGTTGGTCCAACTAAAGCAATACCATGGGAACTATCTCTAATGTTTTATATATCCTTGTTGTATTTTTAAAAAATAAATGAACAAAAAGACAAAAAAAAATACAGAACTGGAAATTTGGCATATCAAGATGCTACTCTGGACTTTTCAAAACAAATCAAAATGGGAGCAGGGTGGTGGGAGAAAGATTCAGTAATTAAAATATTTATGAATTAGAGGCAACAGAAAACACAGCCAGAGAAAAGTATAATTTAGTGCCTAATCAACTAGCTGATTGAATTTTCCATGAGATTAAGTTTGAGGCCCAAATGGATTACAGTGGTGGTTGTGGGCACAGACTTGAACAGTCAGTCATATATGAGGCTGTGGAGGTGGGGAGATTTCAAATATTTTAAAGCTTCTGTAATTAATTCAATGAATTATAACAATAGGGGCGAGGAATAAAACTCCTTAACACAAGGCAACTCCAAGGAAAAATTGGCAGATAATTCTTATCTCATCCTGTTGTGCTTGTGGATTGCAGCACATATGGTCTTACACCAGGGGTTGTAGAACAGCGAAAGATTCTAACACCATATGTGTGGAAATCCTGCACCTTGCAGAGAGTGAAGGATCAGGGAAAGCTTGTCCTTGAATCCTGGACCTTTATGACCATTTTCTTCCTGGCTCAATATCAGATTTTGTCCTCTCCATATGGTATTTTTAATGTATTGTACTTCATCTTTAATGCAGTTTTCTTGGGGATTTTAATTGCTATTTCCAATACTCATTTCATTCCTGTAAATACAGAGGAAATAGATTTGCTTCTCTTTCAATAATACAAAAGGAAAATACCCAGCATGAACAGAACTTATAGTCTTCCAATGTAAGATCTGCAGTGTAACATATATACACACCTGTATGCATATGCACATCTTTAAAATTCTATATTAAGATTTCTAGGGGTTTGCTGGAAAGAGTATTGTTATTTATCTAATTGAGACCTGTGGATTTGGAAAGGATAATTTTCTATCATTAGAAAACTCTCATTATTCTTCCTTTTCACATTAAGCTGAAATAGATTAATGATATTACAAAATTAAGATGATCAGATAGTGGACATTTTAGGGGATAAAACTTAGTGATGTTTCCAGAAATTTGTCTATAATATCATCCTAAAGTAAAAGAAAAGAGGTTTGAAGAAAAAAAATAATCTTCACTGAAAGCAGTTTAATAATATACCAGTACTCTTTACCTCTAATGGGTCTTTGCTTTTGGCCCTATCAACCCCAAATATTACACAATAGTTAACTCTGAATACCCTGTACATTCATGGTCTCTAACATGAGTTGAGCTCCTTGGCAGTTTTTAATCCTATTTCTTTTACTTACCATCCCAAAATTTCAGCAGTTGCCTTAAACCACACTAATTAACTTCCATCCCACCTGCATTCTAATAATGATCTCAGCTCTTATTATTCTGAAAAAACTGAGGCTATCAACATACAGTTTTTCAGTTTTTGACTTCCCCATCCACACCTGTGCTCTTTTCTTAAAATCAAGCTGGCCTTTCCCTCTAGCCATAGATGGTTATCCAGGGCCAAATACTTGAACTAATTCATTCCCATCTCCTCTGCAGCCTACTATGTTCCAGCAAAGGTCTCTCCACCCTACATTTACCTGTCCAACAATGTGGCTCTTTTCCCACAGTCTTTAAACATGCTCACATCTTCCCCATGCTAAAAATTATAATCTTCCATTTAACCTGAGTCTTTCTCCTTCTCTTTCTTTTCAGCCAGAGTTTTTGTTGAAGGATTTTCATCATCACGATTTCTTTTCTTCTCACTCATGTTCAACCCATAGCAATCTTCCCATACCCTATTGTGCCTCAGTGTGCAAAGGCTTCCAACTGCTGCATACCACAGACCTATGCAAGTGGTTGTCTGTCTTAAAGTCTGCTGTGTTGATGTTGTTGATCTTTCATTCCCTTTACTTCCTTCATTTGTCTTGACTTCTCTGATGCTTTTTGTCCTTGTCTCCCTTCTACCTCTCTGACTGTCCCTTTCCAGTTGTTTTTATGAGTTTCTTCCCCTCTTCCCTTGGTTCACTGATCTTTTTCTCTTCGGGCTATGTTTGGTCAATTTCATCAAGTTCTTTTAGAACACTACTCTCTATATGTTGATAAATCCCATAATTTTGTCTTAAGTTCTCATATCTCCTTTGAACTTAAGACACACAGAGTCTTTTTCTCATCTTCTTTTGAAGTTCCATTGGTTCTTCATACCTTGTATATTCAAATCTGAATTCATTATATGCATCAAGGCATTATCTTCCCCCCCTCTATCCTCCGCAAACTTCCTCTTCCCCTTATATTCTGCCCTCAAATAACAGAGTCTAAATCTATGTGAGCATCCAAGCTGGTATCAGGAAGTCCTTCTCCTCTGTTCCTACACAACTCCTCATTAAGTTCTCTTTATTTTACCTTGTAAATATTTCTCGTATATAACTCCCCTTTGACATCACAACCACTCCATTGTTCCCACTTTAACCATAACCTTTGGAAACTACTACAGTGCTTCTACAACTGGTTTCTTCAGCCCCAATTTTGCCCTCATAAATCCATTTTCTACATTGGAGTCAAAGTAATCTGTGCCATATACAAATACAACTAGGGAGTCTTCATTGCCCCCCTACTATCTACAGAATGATGTCAAAGTTTCTGAACATGCCACATCAGACCTTTCATGACCTGGATTCCACAAATGTCCTCAGAATTTCTCTCCATCATTTTCTACTTTCTAATTTCTTATAATAATAATCTTATAGAGCTCTACACAATGTTGTATTTCATATCTCTGGATCTATTCTTTCTTTTAGGATCACCCTTCCCTCCTTTCTTCTTTTAACTTATTCAAATCTTTCAAACTTCAACTCAGTTCTTGTGATGGTTAGTTTTATATGCCAACTTGGATGGGCCATAGTATGCAGGTTTTTGTTTTTGGCAGCAGTGTGCAGCAGCTTGATGTGGGATCTCAGTTTCCAGACCATGGACTGAACCCAGGTCACAGTAGCGAGAGTACAGAATCATAACTACTAGACCACCAGGGAACTTCGTATAGTATGCAGATATTTATACAAACATTTTTCTAGATTTTCCTAAGGGATATTTTTTAGACGAGATTAACATTTAAATAAGTAGATTTTGAATAAAGGAGATTATCCTCCCTAATATAGAAAGGCCTCATCTAATCAGTTGAAGGCCTTAACAGCAAAAAAAGACTGACTTTCTTGGAGGAAGAGGGATTTCTGCCAGAAGACAGCCTTTAGAATCAAACTACAATTCTTTCCTGGGTCTCCAGCTTGGTCTCCTATAGTATCCTGCAGCTTTTGAATTTGGCAGTCTGCAAAATCATATGAATACATCCCTTAAAATAAAACTCTCTAACTAAAATTTTACTCATAACTTCCTTTCTCTTTTCATCTCATTGGCTTAATTAATTTTCATTATAAAATTTATCAAGTCAAAAATAAATAAATTTACTCATTCATTTACAACTTAGTAAATCTTACATTGGATTATATACTCCACAAACCAAGGTCCTTATTCTCTGATGCATCTCAAGTAGTTAGCATATAGTAACTAACCCCTCCCCCCCATTTTTTTTTTTTTGCCATATCCACAGTATGTGAAAGTTCCTGGGCCGGGGATTGAGTCCAAGCCATGGCAGTGACAAAGCCAAATCCTTAACAACTAGGCCACCAAGGAATTCCCAAAAACTCATTTTAAATGAATGAACTAAGGATTTATGTGTCATAACTGTATAATGCTTGTGGGGAGTGATTACAAAAACATAATTCCTACTATTGAATATCTTTCAAACTACTTGGATGAAATTCTTAGGGAAAAAGGTAAAATAATAGAGGTAACAAGTTGTGCAATGTGGACCAGGGCTAGAGATGGAAAATGAGATCTATAAGGCTAGAGACTTCAGGCAGGAAGCAGGCCTTTGTATTGGCAATGTTGAACAGATAGCATTTTAGTAAGCATAGAGAAACATGAACGAAGACAGGGTCACTAACACGAAGTATAAATGAACATGAGAGTAGTAACAATAAAGGTTAGAAGCACCAGAAAGTGAAGAAAATTAGCCTGGCTACCAAAGGTGATGCAAGAGATTAAAAAAAAATAAAGTTGAAAGTTTGGGTGTGGTAGCCAAATAGAAACCATTGAATGTTTTGGGAAAAAGAGAACTAAAAAAAAAAAATGAGAGTGGTTAGTTTAAAATTAGCCTGATAGTGCTAGACAGCATGGATTGAATGGTAAAAATTCTGGAGTTAGGTAAATGCCATTTAGGTAAATCTAACTGTAGTTTGTCTTTGCATTGATTCTTTGGTACCTTCCTTCCTTTTCATGGCTCATGGCATTTCAGAGACTTTCTCCACAGGCCTACTTCACCCAGACCCACACTGTGTACTTTTTCTAGGTGAATAGGTGAAGGAGCAATGCTTAGCAACTGATCGCCCCCCCCCTTTTTTTTATTGCCAGATCTTTACTATTCATTGCTATGTAATGGCCTAATCTTTAGGGATCTCCTAATATCCTATTGCTAAATCTGACATCAACTCACAATTAAGGCTATCTGACCCTAACTCAATGTTTTGTGTTTATTTCCCTTTCTGGGAATAAGTAGTTCTGCAAACAAGGTTTGGAGAATGCTTAAACAAAAATCTGTTGGTTTAGACTAAAATCAGACACAGTGACAGACCAGCTATGACCTTAGGGCTCAATTTTTGTAGTCTTCTTTCTGTCTTCTTTCTTATGGTATTCTGTGTTTGACAATATCTATCTGTTCATAAGTGGCTTAAAAACATTTAGTATTCTTAGAAGAGACTGCTCAACTTTATTATTATTATTTTGGCTATACCCCCAGCACATGTAAGTTCCCAGGCCAGGGATCAAATCTGAGCCTCGGTTCTGACCGACATCATAGCTACAGCAATACCAGACCCTTAACACATTACGCCAGGCCAGGGATCAAACCCACACAGCCACAGACACAATACCAAATCTTAACCTTCTGTGCCACAGCAGGAACTCTGGGACTGCTCAACTTTGAATTGACAAGAAAATATTGGATTCAATATAAGTCATTTTGAAATGACTAGAATATGCATAGTCCATGTAAAGCTAAATAATAAAAATATATAAGAACCATTTGAAATCAGAACTAATTTCAATATGTCTGTGACTCATTTTTCTATTGGGATGTGCTGGTATGAAACGCCCTGCCTCTGCTCACTCATTAGAGGACTTCATCACCATCTAACCAACACCTGTCCTCACAACAGACTCAGGATAACTTTCCTTACACAATAGGAATGTGCACTTTAGTAACTACCATTCTTGAGTTTAAGGACCATCTTACTTGCTCTTCTAAAAACAAAACCAAAAACCTTTCACTTCATCTGTCATCAAATTCTCCTGCTTTTTCTTTGAAATATTTTCTTTCTCCTCCACTGGACTTGTATACTCTTTGCCTCACCAAACCCTCTACTTCTAACATATCTTATACCTTTGACGTATGTTTCTTAAATGGAAAAAAAAAAAAGCATGTTAACTTCAAGTTCACAGGCACTTTGAGACCTCCATGACACCCAGTTTCTGCTTGGACCACTTTTCTTTTTCATATTTCATTTAACCAACAATGGTGATTATTACGTACCAAGCACTGCTCTAAATGTTTTTCCACCATCAACTTATTCAGTTCTCACAGCTCCATTATGATTATAGTATTATGCCCATTTCACTGATGGAAAAATAACCTAGAAAAGTTGTTACTTGTTCAAAATCATGGTAACAAGTGACTGGCCAGGCCAGGACTTGAACTAGGTAAGCTTTTTATTATTTACTGAGCTTGTGGTGGCAAAAGTACTCTTCCCCTGTGGTAGCTTCGCCACTAGGGGTTTGCTCCACCCAAGTGAGGATGAATAGCAGTAGCTCTCAGTCATTCCCACACTTTCCCTTGACCATCATTTTCCTTGCTTATATGATTCATCTGTCCTTATCTCACTGCACCAGGGTCTCTTTCCTGTTGATTTCCCAGATAACAGTAATCTAAAGCAGATTTTCACACAAATTATGAAATTAATAACTCAAATAATATAATTTCTTACATTTGTAAAGCGTTTCAGCTTACAAAGTACTTGAGGTACAATTCTAAATTACCAATGTGTGGATGGGACAAAATGTATCCATTTTGATCCTGACGTTTTGGAGAAACTGACTTATCTGAAAGAAGGATTTCTAACAGTGGGATTCCAGGCATTGTGATAGATCACTAAGTGGGAGAACACTGACATCACTGAGAACATTGCTTACTCTCCCTGCATTTTTATATAGTTCTATACTTTTTCATTCATGCACACATATCCTGTTTTGCTCACAAGGAGATTTGATGCAGTTTTCAAAAATAAATACAATGTAATAGGATTAAATCAATAGATGAGGAAACTGTCACTGTTATACATATATTCAGTGGCAAGAATCCAACTTTCTGCTCCTGTTGTCTAGCCTACCTATAATGACATCAAAAAAAAAAAAAGACACAAGGCACAATCCAGACCCACAAACCCCTTTCTCTACTGATGCTTGGTCTCAACCTAGTGAGATGAACTAGAGCTATAATGAGTACTGAGTAACCCTGACTCCTTTCATCTATCTATTTATTCATTTATTTTTCTGTTTTATTGAGATATAGTTGATCTGTAACAATGTATTTCTCCAAGGTATACACCATTATGATTTGATATATGCACATATTGTGAAATTATTACAATAAACCTAGTTAACACCAATCAGCTCAGATAGTAACAATTTTTTTCTCATGATAATTTTTAAGATCTTCTCTCTTAACTTCCAAATATGTAATGCAGAACTGTTAACCATACATCACATCCCCAGAATTTATTTACCTTATAAAGAAGTTTTTATCTTTTGACCATCTTCACCCATTTCCCCCACTCCTCAACCTCCACCTCTGGCAAACACCATCTGCTTTCTGTTCTAGAAGTTTATTTTTTAGATTACACATATTAGTGAGATAATACAAGATTTGCCTTTCTCTGTCTTCTTTCATTGAGCAAAATGCCCTCAACGTCCATCCATGTAGTCGCAAACAGCAAGATTTTCTTCTTTTTTATGACTGAATAATATTCTGTTGTGTATATATGCCACACTATCCATTCATTTACTGATCATCATTTAGGTTGTTTCCATGTCTTGGCTGATGTAAATACTGCTGCAGTGAACATAGGGATGCAGGTATTTTTTGGAGATAGTGACTTTATATTCTTTGGATATATACCCAGAAGTGGAATTGCTGGATCATATGGTAATGCTAGTTCTAATTTTTTGAGGAACCTCCAAATCCTCATTGTTTTCCATGCTGATTGCACTCATTTACATTCCCACATGACTAATTTTAAAGGTGAGCCTAGACACCTGTATAATCAGCTGATCTGAGATTTATTTTCTCTGGGTTCTTTTCAAATTCTTATTTCTCCTTCCAAGTAGAGCACCTCCTGACCAGAAGGCACTTTTAGTCCTGACTCACCACCCCAATTTCTTAGGAGATAAGGTGGGAAAAAACAGAAAATGATGAAATAAAAGTGATGTCTCCCATTTGTTTTGTCTTTATTTTGGCTAGTCCATTCACTAAAATCTCTACCTCTTCCCTCACTATGGTAGCCTAATTTAGTTTACCTGGGAATTGCATTTTGACTGTGACCTGTTTTAGAACCACCTCTTCCCTGGGGATGGAGTAAGACTTCTAGAATCTTTATGGAATTGGAATTGCTGGTGACATGATAGGGACCAACTGAGTCAGCAAGAGAAAAGATTACACATGGAAAACAAGGATGATAGAAGGAATATAAAATAAAGCCACATGGAAGATGAACAATAAAGACCACACACCCTAAGCTACTATACCCTTGCTAGAAGTGGTATACAAATTTTGTTCTGAGCTTTCTTGTAGCCAAAGAGAAGAGAAACACATTGATTTATAAAAGTGAAAATGTCTGTATCATAAAGTCAACACACGGAGTTCCCATCATTGCTCAACAGTTAACAAACCTGATTAGTATCCATAAGGATATGGGTTCAACCTCTGGCCTTGCTCAGTGGGTTAAGGATCCAGCATTGCCATGAGCTGGGGTATAGGTTATAGACATTGCTTGGATCTGGCATTGCTGTGGCTGTGGCGTAGGCCGGCAGATACAGCTCTGATTTGACCCCTAGTCTGGGAACTTCCATATGCCACAGTGCGGCCCTAAAAAGACGAAAAAAAAAAAGATAAAAGTAAATAAAGTCAACACAGTTACTCAAAGAAATACAACATTCCCTGGGAACTGATACCATTAAAGAGATTTTACCTGACATTCTTACTAAGAGGCCAGCATGATATAGAGTACAATCTTCTAAATAACATGCCTCTACTAAGTTTCTTGGAACTTATCACATCTCTTACCATGAATGCAAATCAGTAAAAGCAAATCTAAAAGGGCTATTTTTCCTGAGTAAGGTACTATACAATATAATCAATGTTTTTCCATAACTAGCAATTCACTGAACTCACTAATAAATGAGATTTGCACTTTTTAATTTTTTAATTATTTCTATCAGAGAAAGTTAATTAATATACATAATTTAACTGTGTATATTAAAGGTACCCCTTTCCAGCTTTTTGTCCACTGTTGGAGTTTTCCCTACTAAGAGTCCTTCTCTTCATGGGACTCTAACCTTGAACAGAGTGAGTGTCTTTTCACTCAGGTAAGCTCCTAGCCCAAGGGGACCCTGTTGCTAGGCTGAGATTCCTCCTACCAAGAAATTCAATTAGGAAACATAAATCCTGTTCTAATGATACAATCTGGAGAAAGCAGATGAAAGGACTGGAGTGAATTTTATAGAAACCCAAACCACAGCCACATAAAATTTGTAGAGAAACAGAACCTATGACCCTTGAGAAGGAAGTAAAACTTCCACAGATTTGTGTTGCATCACCTGTGTGTCTTAACAGAGAGAAAAATAAAGACATTCTTTTCTCAGACCCACCACCCTATTATTTCCCCAGCCTCCATACTTTCAGACAAGTCTTGCCTTAGACATTCTTCCTAAGAAAATGCAGGGTACCCAGGGGCCATTGCCCTGGTGAGGGCAGGGATAAGGAGGCAGGTGCTTGGGTAAACCAGGAACTAGCTGACTGAGGTGATTATTATACCAGTGATGACATGGGAGTGTCTGATGTTTACACTCTTAAATTTATTTATTTATGACAATGCACTTTGAAATGAAATCTTTAAGACAATCTCCCCTGTGGGAGAAAATGCTCCATGAGCCCAAAGGAAGGAAGAAATTGACACTCAAGTCTCTTGGAAACAGAATATCAAGCTTTAAACTGAACTCTCGCAGATTAAGGTGGCCATTTGCTACAGCAGGAAACCCAGGGAAATCAATACTGCAACAATTACCTCTCTAGTATTAAAGCACCAACCAGCAAAAGTGCCTTTGAGATCCCATTTCATGCTACAGACCAGCAGCTCCATTTCCTAATGGACAAGCATTTCAGCTCCTACTGCTTAGGTCTCCAAAACACTTGTATCCTATCAAAAGAATCTGCAAGGGCTTATTGATATCCTGCTAGATGGCTGCTAAACAGCCTGCTCTAGCAAAGAGTCTCTGTCCAGAGTGAATACTTGCTCTATCAGGAGGTACTGCCTGAGTCAGCTGAGATGATCAAGGCACAGGTGAAAATGCTTCCCAGTCTCCCCACGTCACTCTCCATCTGAAAGTAATACCTCCCTCCTGGGAAGGGGCTAAGCAGACTGGTGAGGTTTCAAGACAGCTACAATGCACTGAGAGTGTCCTGTTACTGGAATGAAGGACACTCAGTGCCAAAATGATCCAAACTGACCTCTCTGCTGTGTTCCCAGGACAATTTTTCCATCACCTGAGATCCAAACAGCTCCAAATACAGTAAGAATAGTAAAATGGGCAAATAGTAGAAAGCCTGAAGAAAATAAGAAATTTTGGGTAAGCTGCCAAGAAGACATTCTGATTGTGAATGGAAGATGGAGAAACTTAAACACGTTGTCAGAATGGAATAAAGTATAAGCCAAGTCAGACACCACATTACTCTTTTTAGATAAAAGTATACATTCTGTGGAGAAAGGTAATTTAGTTTATGTGAGGCAGGAAGCCATTTTTTAAGATAGTCTTCAAACTAAGATTCCAAAAGATTTGTTTTGATTTGTGCAAAACTCTAGCAGTAAAATATTTTTAAGGGAGTTCTATCCTTTGTGGAATCAAGACTTCAAGAAAGAGGTCAAGAGGGATTGACTGGATAGACATGTGTCATTTGGGACTGACAGTCACAGTTTGTGGTTCTAGAATATGTGGAACTAATAGTCCCATGATAAGATCACAACAAAACATATGGGACAAGGAAAAAATCCAACCCCATATCAAAGAAAGTATATAAATAAACAATATCAAAGAAAGTAAACCTGATGCTCTGATTGTAGCTAGAGAGAAAGCCTGGTATAGAGAGGAAAGTCTGCTTTGTACCATGGAGTGAGTTGTTGAGCAAACTCTTGCTCTTATGTCTCTTTAGCCCAGTGACCCTGAGCACATTACTTAGATCCCATACCTGCCAGCTACACATTTGTAAATAAGGACAGTAATATATTCTATACAAGATGACTCTATAGATTAAATGAAATCAAGGACATAAAAGTTTGAGTTTTAAATATTCAGTACATGTTCAATTTCCCCATTTTGATACTGGTTTGAAGATGCTGAGATGCATGAAACAACCCAGATCCGAGAATCAAAAGGAATATTAAAGACTTAACTATAGAGGCCAATTGTTCCCTGTTAATCAGTTCTCTTCCAGAGTCCCTCTTAGAGAACTAGCTCCTTTTACAAACACTGAGAAGAGGTCCTTTGTGTTTTGTGTGGAACTGCACAATGTGGTGACACGGATATGACAAAGGCATCTTCCCAAATTTTCACTGCTTCTTGAGGTAATATTTTTATTCTTGGCTGATTTAATTCATAGTACATTTATCCTCCCAGTTTTTTTCTGGGATTATCTCCCTAAAACTGACTCTGTCTTTGTGAAGTTGTTTATACTCAGTCTGGGCTGAGAGCCCATAGGATCTGGATTCCTCTTTCTAAAATCGGCACAAAGTAACAATGTTTTATACCTATTAACAAGTATCTTATTATTTTTCAGATCTCAAAAATTGCAGAAAATACATGTTTATATATATATACATGACATATATATGTATATGTACACACACACATATACATATACTATGTGGTTATTTTTTGATCAACTTACAGGTTGTCACCTAGAGTTAAAAATATATCATTAAGCAATGGAATACTTTAAAAAGAATGAAATAATGCCATTAGCAGCAACATGGATAGATCTAAAGATTATACTGAGTGAAGTAAGTCAGAAAGAAAGAGACAAAATATTCTATAGTAAACCATAATGGAAAAAGAATATGAAGAGTGTATAATATATATATTATATGAATGAATCACTTTGCTGTAATCCAGAAACTAGCACAACACTGTAAAGCAACTATACATCAATAAAAAATAAATATTAAAAATACATCATTAAGGAAGTTTTTCCTGGAAGATGGAAAGAAAAAAGGCTTTCCTTTTTTTTTTTTTTTTTTCTTAGGGCCACACCTGCAGCATATGGAAGTTCCCAGGCTAAGGGTTCAATCAGAGCAGCAGCTGCCAGCCTATGCCTCGGTCATATAAACACCATACCTGAACCATGTCTGTGACCTATACCACAGTTCATGGCAACACTGGGTCCTTAACCAACTGAGCAAGGCCAGGGATCAACTCACATCCTAATGGATACTAGTCGATTTTGGTACCGCTGGCCACAATGGGAACTCCAAAAGCCTTTCCTTTGAGTCCTGGGCTAACTTGTCCTGAGGATGTTTATTTGCTTCTCTGTCCTAAAGTGCAAACCTGGGAGTTCCCATTGTGACGCAGTGGAAACAAATCTGACTAGTATCCACGAGGATGTGTATTCAATCCCTGGCCTTGCTCAGTGGGTCAGGGATCTGTTGTTGCCATGAGTTGTGGTGTAGGTTGCAGATGCAGCATGGATCCCAAGTTGCTGTGGCTGTGGTCTAGGCCAGCAGTTACAGCTCCAATTTGACCCCTAGCCTGGAAACTTTCATATGCTGTGAATATGGCTTAAAAAGAAAAAAACAAAGTACAAACTCCCTCATATTCCTTTATAGTTCTGGATAAGAGAAGACACATTTTATCTAGCCAAGACTTCTAGGATCTTCAGAATCCACCCAAGCCACTCCTAATCTTATAGGATTTGGGATGAGACCATGTTATGAACATTTAGGGAAACTAAGGGTTTTCCAGAAAGCTAAGATTTTGCATGGAGTGAGAGGACAGCCTAACAAAACTATCAACCAACTGAAATGCCGAGAGAAGCTCATCCAAGACATCAAGCTAGCTAAAAAAGTGGAAGTGCTCCATCGTCTCTAGGTAGTGAATTAGTTGAAGCAGTCAGGGAAGTGAAATTGTGGTCCACATCACTGTCTAGTTTACGCATGTTCACCAGGGATGACCAGAGAGGTTTGAATGGCTTAAAGAAGTTCCATATATTTGCAAAATCTCCCAAACCTTCTTATTCTATCTGCTCTACAGTGTCCACAAGCTGGTCATTGGCCAACCTCAATCAAATAACCTCAGAGAAGTAATGATCATCTCAAGAAAGTCCAAAGTTAGGAGAAAACGAGTCAAAGAATGAAATAAAAATCTCATTGTCCTGAGGATGTTTATTTGCTTCTCTGTCCTAAAGTGCAAAGCTGGGAGTTCCCATTGCACTTTGGTCATCCTCTTCCAATAGTTCAATGCTATCCAGAGGATTTCCCTTCGCATTTAGGAAAAAAGGTGAGATTTTTCTTTTGTTGATGTTCTTCTGCTTGTCACCTGGTTTGGAAGTCTCAGCTTTCCTTCCTGCTGCATCTATCCCTTGGAAGTTCTAAATTCCACATTCATTTGTAGTTTTTGCAAGAATGAGCTTAATGTGGGTAAAAGATCCTCCACAGAATTTCCTCAGTTAAAGACATGAACTCAACTTCCCAGTAGTAAGAACTCCATACCTCTGGAACTCTCATCTTCCTGACTGTAGTTGTGTCTCCAACAGGATGCCAACCTTATGGTGTTGCAATGGACTGAATGTTTGTGTCCCGCCAAATTCATATAATGAAATCTAATTCCTATTGTGAAGGTATATGGAGGTGAAGCCTTCAAGCAGTAATGAGGTTATGAGGAGGGAGCCCTCATGAATGGGACTAAGGCCCTGATAAAAACACACCAAAGAGCTAGCTCACTCTCTATCTTCTATGTGAAGATACAACTAGAAGTTGGTAGCTCACAATGGAAAGAGGACCTTCACTAGAACCTGACCATGCTGGCATTCTGATCTTGGATTTCCAGCTTCCAGAACTGTGAGAAATAAATTCCTGTTGTTTATCAGTTGCTTGTCTAAGATTCTTTGTTAAAGCAGCTTGAACTGACAGAGACAGGTGTCTCCATTCAGTCAAGTTGGAGAGTTCTTACAATCCTAAAAAATCATCCTATAAATTCTAATAAATTTCCTAGAAATGTTTCTTGTTAAGCTACTCAGATGATAACCTCTTTTTCATTCAAATTTTAAAAGAATCATTTTTTTTTAATCAAATCAAAGCTAGGCCTATAGTCTGGGAACAGGTCTGCTCACATATTTCCTGTCTCTCTTAGTGATGTTTTATTTTCCCTAACTTAATTCCTAAAGGATCACTCTAACTCAAACATATGGGATGCATTACTGGGCTCACCTGCTCACCATGGTCTGATGACACTGTGCAGTATGGCTGTCCCTATTTGTATGCCATTTTAGTAAGGATTAACTAGAAATATATCTCATGAGCCTGGCAGGATTCCTTCCAATTATATCCTTTCTTAACATATACATTTTAATTCTTATCTTCCACATTTTATAAAATAGAAGTAAACCAAGGTATAAAGCAAGAAATATGCTTTCTAATCCTCATATTTTTTCAATCATGTCACATGAATTCCAGTCAGGGTAACAAGCTGATCTTTTATAACTTCTTCGTTGTTTTTTTTTTTTTTTTCTTTTCTCTTTTCTCTTTCTTTTTAGGACCACAACTATGGCATGGAAGTTCCCAGGCTAGGGGTCGAATTGGAGCTCTAGCTTCTGGCCTACACCACAGCCACAGTAACATAAGATCTGAGCCGGGTCTGCGACCTACACCACAGATCATGGCAATGCTGGATCGTTAACCCACTGAGCGAGGCCAGGGATCAAACTGTGTCCTCATGGATACTAGCTGGGTTCATTAACACTGTGCCACCATGGGAGAACTTTTATAATTTCTTGAAAGAATTTCTCCCTCTCATTTCTAGGTTATCATGTTCCTTGATACTTCTACCCAGAATTCACTCAATTCTCTTTTTCTAAACCATCTATACTAATTGCTGGCTACTTCTCTGACATCTTACTACACTGTAAACAATTATGATAAAGAAGGAATCTTGACAAATAGTGGGTTCTTAAAAATACTTCTTATATGGAAGAATAAAAAAGTCAAAACAGGAATGAAAAGTTAGAAAACGATTTTACAGTGTATTTCTTTTTGTTGTTGTTGTTGTTGTTGTTGTTGCTATTTCTTGGGCCACTCCCTCAGCATATGGAGGTTCCCAGGCTAGGGGTCGAATCGGAGCTGTAGCCACTGGCCTACGCCAGAGCCACAGCAACGCGGGATCCGAGCTGCGTCTGCAACCTACACCACAGCTCACGGCAACTCCGGATCGTTAACCCACTGAGCAAGGCCAGGGACTGAACCCGCAACCTCATGGTTCCTAGTCGGATTCGTTAACCACTGCGCCAAAACGGGAACTCCTACAGTGTATTTCTAAGCTTTGGCCAATTTCACTTTTCAGAGTAAATACTATGAAATTTACCACTACAAGTAAAGCAGTATGCTGAATGACTTTTTAAAAATCTAGTGATTTGTCTTGATTTACATCTGGAAAACTCTCAGTCTATTATCTCTTGTTATAATTTCTCTCCCTCATTTTGATACTCATTCATCAGACACGCAAATTATACATATACAGGACCTTCTCAGAAAATCTTCGATAACTTCATTTTTATTTTTCTATGTGTTTATCTTTTACGGCATTCCAGGTTGTTTCTTATTTACTCAAGATAGGCTATAATGTAATGCACAACAGAAAAACTCCGAAAGCAGAATGTTATTTCTTGCGTATGTCACAGTTTAATGATGGCTCTTTGAATAGGTCTCTCCTAAACTATGACTTAAATATAACCCCCATCTGTGATACTTCTATCTTTGATATGTGGTCTTCAGTTTCTCCAAAACGGAAAAAAATATCCTGAAGGATCACACATGTTGTTTTGTGGCCAGGCCTAAAAGTGACACACATTAATCTCATTCATATTCTAATCACATAGCTCCAATGTCAGTCTAAGGACATTCAGGAGTGGTTTTTATTATCTGCCCAGGAAAATGAAATGCCATTGGTGTATATCTGCAGTCCCTACCACATTTATTTAATTTTCTCTTCCAGTATTCTCTTTATCATGTACCTTATATACTCTACTATTTATCTCATCTGCTAAATCATTTACTAAATTTTAATTTTCAATATCATGCTTAATTTTTATATAACCCTTTTCAATTTAATAACTTGTTCTCATTTTAAGAATGCTATTTCTTCATTTATCTCTTTAAGGATTCTAAACAAATTTGTCTTAAACAAGTTGGCCATCCCCTTCATTATTACTACTTTCTTAGATGTGATATGTTCTATTCGTTGGGTATGCCAAACAGCTCTCATTATTATGAATTTGTTTATGTGTTTTGTAATGTTTGTATGAAAGCTAATCATTCATGGGGAATTTTTCACATTTCTCCCTCAAATTAATCTAGAGTCTACTGTTATTTCAACAATTTTTTCTTTTGATGTGCTGATTTCAAAATTAATGTAGAACTCAAAAGATTAAGAATAATTAAAACACTCTTAAAAAAGAACAAGTTGGGAAGACTTTATCTACCAAAGAGCTAGAAGTTTTGATTAATTTATGAGAAAATTAACACATTGAAAACATTGAATCTTCTAATATATTGCTCTTGAGTCTTTATTTTTTAATTTTTTTAAGATTTTTGTTTTTTCTATTATAATTGATTATTGAGTCTTTCATATCCTAATTTCCCTAAATACAGATTTTATAGTTTTCTGCATGGAAGTTACTATATTTATACTAGCTATTTGGCATTTTTATGCTATTATATATATGAAATAACTTACAAAATTTTATTTTGTTTCTATAATATGGAAATTCTTTTGTATATTGACCTTGTATCTAGCAACCTTTGTATACTCGTCTTTTAATTACAATAATTCTTTTGTAATGTTTATGTACACCATCATATTATTTATGAATAGTGACAGCTTTTTATTTCTTTCCATTCTTTGCCTTTCTTTTTTTCTTCTTGCCTAATGACCTGCCTAGGATGTCAAGTAGTGGTGGTAAAAGGCTTCCTTGTCTGTCTCCTGGTCTCAGAAAGTGTTTCACATTTTGCTATTAAGTAACATGTTTACTATAAACTCATTGTTGCAACACTTTATCCAATTCTCTCCCTTCTATTTCTAGTATGCTAAAATTTTAAATATATGAATGAGCATTTTCCTCAGATGATCAGCTAAACAAAACATGCAGTACTAAAAGCTAGAAATGTAGATAACATTTATTGTTGTTTATTTTGAGTCAGGTATTACTTCAAGTATTTTACTTATATTAAATAATTGAATGGTCTTAACAACTATTGAGGCGGATTCTGTTAATATAAATATCTTGCAGATGAAAAACCTGAGGCCCAGAGAGATTAGGTACCTTGCCTAGGATCACACAATTTATAAACTGAGGAGCTGAGATGTGAATCCAGGAATCTATGTTTAGAGTCTATATTTAATATTATCATTTCTATAACCCTCCTACATAATATATGAGGTAAAATATACTAAGCTCTGGATGTAGATCCACATGGAAAGGAGGTGTTCGATAAATGGAAGTTCTTTCTGCTCATCTACAGTTCTCAGAATCATAAAAAAGTCATATATTCCAAAGTTTAAGGCATAATTTGAGCTGTAACATTTTTCACCTCTTGGGCTGTAAGAAGATACAATCATGAACTTACTATAATTTATAAAATGCAATTTCTAAAAATTTCTGACTAAGAGAGATGGAGATTCTGACCACACACTTTCCTCTCATCTTTCCCTACTCATCCTACGCACAGTAGACAAGGCATATGTCATTCAAGCTATATTACTGTAAGATTGTTTTATCTTTAGAACTCATGTTCCAGCTGTATGCGGCATGATCAAATGAATGACATCATATCAAGCAAGTTTGTAATATTCCAATAAAGTTGGCCAGAACTGCATACCAATTCCCCCTCAAACATTCTGTGGACTTTCCTTGCTCTCCCTTTTCTGTTAGAGACACATAAATTTTCAGGTACTTTGTTTATCTAGATTTTTTCCCCTTATGCTCTTATGACTATTTGTGTGCTTACAGTTAAAATTTATATACATTATTTTGTAAATATTTATTTCCATGTCTGTCTCTCCCATAGAAATATGTTAACCTTGATGAGAGACACCATTTCATGTTTATTTTTGTATACCTACCACCTTGAAAACAGCATGACAACAGTAATAGCTAAATGAATGTTATTTGAATGGATTGATGGATGGATGAACCTGACCAAGAGTGACCCCTCAGAGCCCCACCTGGGGTCGTTCACTGACATTTTACACTTCTGTTGTCCAGATCTCTATGGACATGAAAATACATCTCTTTGTCTTTTGGCTTCAGAAATGTTACTCCTTTTCTTCACGCTATTATGTTGAAATTGCTTTCCAGATGATGGACAGTTTGCTTTTTTCCCCCACTGGTTTACCTAACATGAACCTCTGTGGTCTTCTGAACATGTTACAGGTCTCTTTTCCGTTTCTTACTGATTTGCATTTATCCAGTGAATGAAAGCAAAGATCTGGTTCAAAGTTCAGACTCTAATGCATTGCTTACAGGGCTGCCAGAAATTACAGGCTGTGGCTCAATGCAGCCCTCGGCAAATAGACATCTAAATACTACAGAGGTCCATGCTTATGTAATTTTAGGGATTTAAGCCAGAACAACAAGGAACTGACACTGTTTTTTTATCTATTCAACTCCCAAAATGTCCAAGGCTGAATTGAAGCTGGATGATCATTTTGACTCAATATCTGAGTTCTGACTTTGGGGCCTGGATGGATAGATAGAGGGCCTCCTTAAAGCAATCCCCTACCTGCTGTACCTTCAGCTAAACAATATATTTTTGTGATTAAGTGCTTTTGTGGTGTGTGTTTGCATGCAGCCCTTAGGTGCATGTGTGTGTGCACACTTAGTTGAAATATGGATGTTTTCTTTCATTCAGCTTGAATGTAAAAGCATTTCTCTGAATTGCCTCAGGGCACTTTTCAAATTCCCTGTGATATCACCTAGTTGGAACTATGCACACTCATTTTCTAAATTCTGCAAAGAAAATTGTTGAATTCCCTGTGATATTTACCATAACTCTAAAAATTTATACTTTTTTTTCTCTTCACTTACCCAACCCCCTTCTTAAAAGTATACATCCTCTCCTAGCTCCATTTCCTTGAATATTAAATGCTTTTAGAAAGCATTCATTTTTACTGTCAGCCATCTTACCCTATTTTATTTGCCACAGAATTATTCCATAGTCTAGTATGATTCTTGGCTATAAATAGAGAATATCACTATTTGGTATATTTCAGAAATAAATCTGGGATACCATATATGTCTCATATGTGTGAAATTTAACTCAACAATATCAAAAATCCTATGTGGATGGATATAAAAATACTCCAAATTCCTGAAGTAAAAGAAACACAATATATGGAATCCTAATCTTTCCTTTTCTCATGGTTACTCTCACTCGAACACATCCCTTAGCTTTCTGTTAACAGAGATTCTCACATTGTTAAGTGGTCTTAAAATCCCCTAAGTAGATTGTAAACACAATAGTTTCCCTACAACCTACTCTTAGAGATTCTGATTCAGGAATTGGGACTTTGGAAGCTGCATTTCTAAGAAGTAACCCAATTGGGCTTGATGCAAGAAGCACAAGGATCACATTTTGAAAAGCACTGGTTAGTGGGTGAAATCCAAACTTTTAATATTGTACTATACCTTTTATCAAATATTCCCTATCACTCTCTTTCCCTAATGTTGCCCTAAATGTTCACAGTCCATCTTTGCTGATCTTCTCCAGACATCTCCATGCCCTTATCACTTCTTCATCTTTGCATGTGTTCAAAATGTCCTCCCCCTCTGGCCAGAGGAATCCCTGCTCATGCCATCAAGATCTATTTCCAGTCCCTTCTTGGTGCAGTCAGAAGCCAGTAACTTTCTTTGTTATGAATGACTAAATGAAAGAATGAATTAACAACCCCTTATCAAATAGGTGCTCAGTGCTAAATGCTTAAATATATGCAATCTCATTTACTTCTCCCAATCCTATGAGAACAATTTATCTTTTTTCATTTTACAGATGAGGTCACTGAGTGTTGGAAATGATAAGTTACTTTTGCCAAACTTACAAAATTGTTGAGTACAAGGACAGATAATCAAACCCACCTCCAATGATTCCACAGTCAATACCATTTTCCCTCACCTTCACTGCCTTTCATAGCTCCTATTTACTGAATTTCCTTATCACTTTATCCATGACTCTCTGTGACCCTAATCAGACTGCATTCTTTTATAGGCTTCTCTTACGTGCTAGAAGGGGTCCTCTTTAAGTTCAGGGGCCAACCTCTCTGCTCAGTAGGTAGACATAGTAGATATACATTATGTAGTCAACTGACTGAATGAATGATGCACTGAGTAAATATAAGCCTGTATCATGAAGCACTTACTGTGATGGATATTTGTCACTTTGAAGCCACTCAAGACACCATTCTCCTTTAAAATAGCTTCCTGATTTACTACTGGGATATTGTCTTTTCCCCACTATGTGTACTTTTGTAGGCAGCCTAATAACTCTTACACAAAAGAAACTGAAGGGAAAAAAAAAAAAGGAGAACTCCTGAGTGGTGACTCAGGATTAGGAAATCTTGTAGGTTCATTTATTTTAGCAATGGTGACAGTCATGTCTGGACCAGCAGTTCAGATGATTGAGATGGCTGCAGGGCTCCTATTTTCTGGAGTGTCTTTGGTTCCTAGCTATCCTCAAGCCCTAGCTCCCCAAATCCCAGAGTTCTTGTGAATCCCCCATACCCAGGCAATAAATTCCCTTTAATAGACATAAACGGTCTTTATTGTTCTCAGTCAAATATCATAACTGATATGCCTATTCTTCAGAGAAGCCATTTTAGCTTCCCTTGCTACACAGTATGATTTTTACAAGCAACCAAAAACCTATGGAATAGAACTAAATGAGGGAAAATTGCATGTTACTTTTAGGACATGACCTGTGATAAGCAACCTTTAACATTCAAATGCTTTTAAAGGCTTGCTTTGAGTTGATTATTCATGCTGACCCTCCTTACAGAGTGGAAACAGTGTTTTTACTCACATTTTATGAGACAGGCCATTTATGATGTCCAGGGGCAATGTAAATGTGTGATTCATACTTATAAATGGCAACAGTGGCCACTGAGTTTGACATCATTTACCCAAAGGGAATAATAAGATTTTATGAGTTTTTGCCAATATTTGCTTACTTGCAGATGTGATTAGACAAGGGCAAGTGCCTTCCTGGTACAGAGACTGCTGAAGGAAAACAAAGCATTGAAGTTCACAGCATAATAATAACAATAATAATAAAAGCTTATGAAGATTAATGTACTTTGAAAGGGAGTATTTACATGCCTAGATAAAAAGCTCAGACTTGAAAGGTGTTTTGTTGGTGCATGGAATAAGAGATGAAACTGTTCTCAATAATCCTAGTGGCTAATAAAATCTCTCAAAGAAGAGACTATTCATTCATTCTTTCAATCTTTCAATCAACCTTTATTGAACACTGGCTATGTGTTAGGTCCTGGGAATGAAAAGATGAACAAAGAACAGTCCTACAGAGGTGGTAATATCTGATGTTTAGATAAGTGTGCAAACTGTTTCAACCCATGCAGCTTGGTACAGTGGAACCTTTAATTCTTTTTCTCAAGCAATAATTTATCAAAAATATGCAGTTAGCATCTTCTCAGAGTAAATTATTATGTTAAATACTTTGACACATTAAAGAAGTCTAAATCATGGTTCCTGTCCTAGAGAAGTTTATGATCCATTTAGAAAGCTAATGTGAAACCTTATAAAGTAAAAGAGAATGATATGAGAGAATTTGTATCTCAATAACTGATTGTATAATACAAGGTGCAAGTGTTGTAGAAGATCAGAGAAGTGAAGTTGATGTGTGCTAGTATGATTGGGGAAGCCATCATGAAAGATAATAGAATTCAATGTAGAATTGAGAGAGAAAAAAAAAAGCTCAGAAATAGAAGTGAGCTTAGTGATATTTCATGCATCTTCTCACCCTTGTCCTGTATCCTCTCTCCCACTTTTACAGATAAAGAATCTGAGATTCAGAACGATTAAGTGATTGTACAAATGTAGAGAGCTAGAAAGTTACAGAGCCAAGAATAGACTTAAAATCTTAAAATATTTTGACAGGAAGACAGAAAAGGGAAAGTTGTTGAGACTGTGTTGGAGAGCAGTAGGAAATTAAAATGGTAGGTGGAAGAGGTTTTTGAAAACAGGAAGAGTGGATAAGACTTGAGTTTGCAGGAAGGGAGATATAATTGGAAAATCCTAAACACCTAGAGGTCCTATCAACTTGGGAAGTTGGTTTGGAAAGATATAATGCATAAGAAGATGAATTACAGACAAATTGAATTTGAGATTCTAGCCATGGATCAGAAAACAAATACCCAATTTTTCCCATGTATTATAGCATAACATCAACAGCTGATAACATTCAAGGGACATGACAATATTTACCTACCATTTAATGTTCCATTTCAACCTAACATTTTAGTTTTAAAAGGCTTCTCCTTTAGAAATCCAACCATCAAACTGTAACACCATCATACAGAAGAAGAATCTGGTGGGATGAATGAATAGGTAGGGAGGTAGGGAGGGGTTACAAAGATAAATCCCTTAGAAAAGAAATGCTTGGTGTACATTCTGATAAAATGTAAAGAGTTAAAATAGGACAGGACAAGTAATCTACCATCAACTATTAATAAGTGCATTATATTTAATAAGCACGTATTTCCGTATTTTACTGAATTAAGATGTCATTCGTAATAAGAGGCACCGTCACTCAATGTATCATTAAAGACAGAAAAATCACTACTAGTTAAAATATGATATAGTACTAATAGGCTATTGACTAAAAGATGCACTCCAAGTTTGGAAATATTAAAATCAGAAAATATGAACATTTTAGAATCACTGAGATACTTGAAGTAGCTCACATTAAATAAGCCACAATAAATTAGTCTCTGTTTCTCTTACTAACCCCTATAAACTATATTATGGAAGCAGCCTGGTGTGGGGGAAGAAACTTGTTTAACTGAGACAGACAAAACAATAAATCCAGCTGTATCCTTAATTACCTAGTGACCATGGGACAATTTCTTTGAGTTTCAGTTTCTATCTAGGAAATCAGAAATTGCATATTCTACCTCACAATCTTTTATAGGAATAGAAATAATGCATAAAATGCCCAGAATATTAACTTATCATAAACAGCTCAAATATTATCAGCTTAATGAGTCAATTATTCTCACATTCTCTAATGCCCATGAACTGTTATAAAACATCAGATACCTCGTAATCCTCTATTCCTATTTCCCCCTCTCTCTTCTCATCTAGCTGTTCATTCATATCCTTTAACATCTTTTGTAATAAACTGGTAATCTAATTTTTTTTAAAAAGAGAAAACACCAGAAAATTTTAAATTAGAGGCATCTAATACAATATAGCCCATACTGAGGCCTTTACAAATATATTCCAGTCTTAGAAAACTGGGGCCAAAAATTTGGGATGAAGGAAAACATAAATTAAAAAATTATTTTATGTATCAAAAAATGAATTTTTTCTTTAAAACAGATATAATTTTAGGATTTTTTTAACATTCTTTCTCTCAATCAAAGTGCATTTAAAATAATATAGGTTTTACTACTATTTGATTTGAAAAATACTTTCAAAAAACATTGCTCTTTGAATAAAGAGATGTAAATCTTAAAGTTTATGGGCATAGACATTCAAAACAGGAGCCAAGATAATAAAGAGGAAAGGTTTTTGATGGAAACCAGACAAGGTTTAAGCATAGATATTGAAATTTAATGTTGTGTCATCTTAGGCAAGTTAACTCAAAACTCAGTCAACTCATTTGTAAAATGAAAATAATAATAGTCTCTACAACAAAAGGTTGTTGCAGGGATTGAAATTTAAATTAAAACATAGTAAGTGTAGATACAGTTCCAGTCATGCAGTATAGGCTCAATAAAAGATTAAATGCCAACTCATTCCTCAGGTATATTTTATGTTCTGAATCCTAGAAGAGACTAAGTCTAGGACTGTCTTCTCAACAACAGGCTTTTTGTTGGTAGTGTTATTGTTAGGGAATTTTTCAGATAGACGCACAACTCAATTCTACTCCATTTACAGCACTTTAGGCCCTTGTCTCTTATTTTTTTTCTGACTTTATTTATCTCAGTAAGACCATCCTCATTGTAATTACCTAAGGAAGCAGGCTGGAGGAGGCAAAACCCTTAAATCAGGTTGGAACTACTACTTTTTTGCAGCAACAGAAGCGGGTAATGACAATCAAGGGTGTAGGAACACTTTATTCTGAGTTCCATCAACATACCTACCTAGCCTCCAACACTAACAGACTTGGGTTTCCAGAAAAGGAGACAGAAGTCCAAATTTACTCACAATCTTCGGCAGAATTGTCCATAATGTCTTAATGAATAAATAGCCATGTGACTGGATAGGTGAATGGATGGATAGACGGATGGATGGATGGAAGGATGAATATGAATGAAAAGTTACCATGGCAAAGTCTAGAATATTATTAAAGAAATTTCTGAAAAGTTATGTTGTTCTAAGCAGCAAATTTTATGTTTTCTTTCAAAAATAGAAACCTTCTCAAAAATGCATTTACTCTTTCAATGGATACCCAAAGAGATCAAGAGAGAGAGAGTGAATGAATTTCATTTAGATTTAGTTAATGTTTGCTTGATGGCACCCTTCTGTAAGAGGCAAGAGAGAAGTGACAAATCAGGTGACTACGTAATTCATAAACATAAACTTTCAAATAAGACATAGTGCTTGAAAGGAACATTTTAAGCAAAGTAAGTGGAGAATCCTTACTGCACAGTAATTTACTATAATTATATTTGAGAATTTCGACAGGCAGAGTGCAAATGGTACACAGGATACAGGGAGTTTCTCTTGTAAATACTGCAATATCCACAAAGAGAACTAAGTGTAAACTGATAATTAAAAAAAGAAAAAAAAAAAACTTAGTCAAGTATGAGCACTTAGTAATATACATGAGTAGGTGCTAAGAAACTAACGTTGATGTTTAACTATAATATTTGACTTATTTACCATAAATACTTAGCTTGTTAAGTCACATTTAATAACCATAAAATGTAATTACACAGTAGTTAACAATGCCATTTTAAGTTTATTTCAAATCATTTGGAATTTTTTTACACTATATAGATTCCAAATCACAATAGAGCTCTTAGAGTAATCAATGTTTAATTAACTTATAATTACTCGTACTAACTGCCTTTTAAATGTAAATTAAATGATATCATGTGTCATTTAAAGAGATTATCATTTTTCTTATTAGGTCACTATATAATATGTTTATTACAGTAATTTATCCTTATTGCTAGTGAGAGTATTTGTAGTCTCAGAAGATGTATAAATGTGTAGAACATTAAGAAAAACAAGGTACTAGCAACAGTGTTGCTATCTTTAAAAGCAATAATTTAGAAGGAGAATAAATAACATTTTTTTTAATTTAGCAATTCTTATCTTGCTCACAGGGGGAAACTGTTTGCTGCTTAAACTTCCCTGGGGCTCAAAGGAATCCCTCCATTTACAACAAATGTCCTAGTACCCTGCAGCAAACATTCAGGGTTCAGGTATGAATAGAATGCAGTGATCCAGTTGAGATGAAGTTCTATGCTTACAGATTCCACTCCTTTGAAAGCTGTAGAAATTTTTTTCAGGCCTCAGGGTACCATTGAGAAAGTAGATGGTCTAGTGCACTAAATGGTACTCCACTGGTTACAAAGTATGTATCAAGTATCAAGAGTGGCAAAACTTATGAATAGGAGATAGTTCAGCTTGTTGATTGGAAATGGCTTGTAATTAGATTATTAATTTCTGAAAAGGCTAGTAATCAGTCTTATATCTTCAGTATCCTTTGTGGAGCCTATATCTGTGACTGGTCTATTGCGAAGATGCTTCCATTACTTAATTTGCTACACACTTGGAAACCCCAATAATTTATTTTTAAGGAAGGTCCCTTATGTCCAACACCAATCACTTTAGCATTAGAATCAAGCCATGGTTAAGAAAACTGAATTCAAATGTGCCTGTGAAATCAGGAGATCCCAAGGAAATGATATGGGAGACCCATGCCCCCTGTCTACTAGAAAGTGAATTCCAATGAGAACAGCAACTGCCTGCAGGTTGAGGAGAGGCTCTGTTTATGGAGATGCCCTTAGGAGATGTAAATGTGCAATAGTATGTGGCTATTGACACTATTCTCCAGTGTGACAGTATTAGAGAGGGCTAACTGGGGACCATAATGACTAGGAATCCAGGCCTCATTCATAGGAAACAACCGTTAGTAACTCCAGTCAACTGCATATTCTCTAAATGTTTCAAAAAATTATGGAAATCCAGATTTGTATGTTAAATCTGACCATATGGCAACTAACTTGAATTTTTTTAGATATGAGTTTCCATTGCACAAGCAACATGAAACACAACCTTGGAGTCTATGTGACTTATGGTGGTCAGTTAGCAACTTCTACTCTGTTGTGTTTAATACATACACTTCATTCCAATCCAAGACCTTCCCACCAGATCTCCAAACCCCTTATTGCTCCACAGCTGAGCACTTGTCATTTTTTTCCATTCCTTCCAGATCTAAATACATCATTCACTGATTTGAATTCCTTCAAAGTTTCCCTGTTGTCTGGAATGAAGCCCAGTTTTTGGTGAACTCCTTTAGGTCCCTTCTAGTCTTAACTCTTACTACCACAGGGCTCAAACTATACTTTGAACCTATTCTCAAACTGCATACAATTCACAGCCTCCCAAGTATGCCATTCCATTTTGTATACATGTGTGACTGCATATGCTGTTTTCTCTGAGTAAAATATCTCCCTGTTCTGTCCTCCCTGCCTGGACAATCCAATTAATCTCCAGGTCTCACACTCTGTGACTTCTCCTCTGTGAAGATTTCCCTACTTGTACCATTAGTTTCTCCTTCCTCTGTGTTCCCATAGCTCTTTTAGCATTTATTACATCAGATTGTAAATATGTGCTTAAATGTCTCTCCTTATTAGACTGTGAATTCTTTGAGAGAAAAGAATAATTCTCTCCATCTTTGCATTCTCCATTCCTAACAAAGCACCTGGTTTTTATTAATATTTTCATAAATAAATGGATAAATCTATTACTGATACCTTGTATTTCATTGAAAAAGCACAGATTTTATAAAATATGAACTATATTTAGGGAGAATGCATTAGATACATATGTGTTCATGGAAGAAATGAGTTAACAAGTAAATGCATCAGCCAAAATATAGCAGATGGGTTTTAAGAAGTACATGCCAGGTATTGGACATTCCAGAGATATGCTGAAATTGCATTTAAGCAAGGATGAAGAAGACTGTGATGGAAGCCTGGCCTCAAGGCAGAGTGAATGTCCATGAGATATAAATGTATGATAGACTGAAATGCAGCCTGTGAGAGACTGAAATGCTATGTCATAACCAAGTTTTGATTAATCTAAGTATTCTACATCCTGTCATCAAGTAGAAGTGTCTCTGAAATTTTTAACTCAACCTGAGACCTACTCATAAGCAAAGGACATAAAGATGGTTCGCAGACTTGATAGGGAAGGAAGGCATGAGACTGGATAAAAGGTGATGATTGTGCTACAGTCAAAATACCAAAAAGGTAATCTGGGTTCTAGTCTATATCAACTCAGTGTGAACTTCAGGTAAGGCATTTAAATTATCTTGGCCTTTATGTCTCCATTCATAAAATAAAGGATTTTAATACACTAATCTGAAAATTCATGCCAATTTGCTAGTCTATGATTCTATTTTGTCTATGAATGTCTAAACCGCATCTGGAAGAAACTTCAACAAGCCTAGAATTGCTCAACTCTGAGCGCCAAAAAGGCACAGATGTACTGCAATAATATCAGAAGGTGAATTTCATGAGGGCAGGGCTCTGATCCAAAAACTTTACTTGTATTCACTCATTTAATCCTTACAGCATCCCTATAGCATAGGTATTGCTATTATTCTCAGTTTACAGAAACTGAGGCACAAAGAGCTTAGAAATCTTTCCCAAAGACATGAGTAGTTAGTAATTACCAAGACTGAGATTCAAAGTGAGGTGAATTAGCTCCAGAATTCATGCTCTTAACCATTCCATTACACAGCTTAGGAAGAGTCAAATGTAAGCACTCCCTGCAGGCTACAAAGTAGTTTCGCTTCTAGAAATGTCTCTAATAATTTTTGCATGATCCCTTTTGATAACAAGATTTTCAATTAAAAACAAAATTGCATCTGCCCAGGAACTTCAAAACTGTATCTTTCTTCATTTCCCCAAGATTCACAATCTTGGAATTAACAAGTTGATATGGAACTTGAATTTGTCCCTGAACCATTTGGACTTAAAGTCTTAATATGGGGATAGCACCTCTGGTGTATACCTAACTGTATCTGGTCCTTTAAGGCAACCCAAATACTCAGGTGCAATGGAATTATCAATGAATAGTGATGAGCTAAAGATACTGTAAGTGAATCATAGCAATCCTCCTAGATCCTGCATGCTTATACCTTACCCGCTGCCTATCTAAACCATATCTTCATGCTTCTGTGGACTCTTGGCTCCAAAACCCCTATTTCATCTTGCTTTAGGACCTATGGCCTTAGTTGCTTCTTGGCTTTCCAGGATCTGATGGGCTCAGACTTGGCTTTTCTCTACTAAGTCCTTCTCAGCCAAATACTGCCTCATGCTTGAATCCAGCTTTATTCCCTGTCCTCTGGACTACAATTTCCAACACCAGTGTCCTTGCCTAGGATGCCCAAGCCCCACTCTTTAGGGCTGCATATAGACATTGCTCTCATTTTAGCCTAAATTCTACTTTATTTATTTATTTGCCTTTTCTAGGGCTGTTCCCACAGCATATGGAGATTCCCAGCCTAGTGGTCTAATCGGAGCTGTAGCCGCTGGTCTACGCCAGAGCCACAGCAACGCCAGATCTGAGCTGCGTCTGCAACCTACACCACAGCTCATGGCAACACCAGATCCTTAACCCACTGAGCAAGGCCAGGGATCGAACCCACAACCTCATGGTTCCTAGTCAGATTTGTTAACCACTGAGCCACGACAGGAACTCTAGCCTAAATTCTACTTTATTCCAGTTTGCTGTGCAGGAAATTTTAGCATTTACCACAGGCAGAGTTGTGTCATTTATAACATGGTTGGATCTGAGTAGTGACAAAATGAGACAATACATCTTTTAAAAACTCAAAAAAATGAGTCAGGAAATCATAAAGAGAGCAAAGGAAAGGTTAATTGGATTGCCTCACTTCCAACCTGATACAACTGTAGAGTTTTAAAGAGGGGTTTCAAAACCATTGCTCAAGTTGCACAGCCCCATGTAAATCAGTGAAGTTAGAACACACCCTCACGCCGTGCACAGAAAGAAATTCAAAATGGCTTAAAGACAAATGAAAGACATGGCACTATAAAATTCCTACAACAGATCGTAGGCAAAACATTCTCTGACATAACTTTTCCTATGTCCGTCTCCTGAGGCAATAGAAATTTAAAAAAATAATTAACAAATGGACCTAATCAAGCTTACAAGTTTTTCACAGCAAAGGAAACCATAAACTAAATGAAAACATAACCTACAGAATGAGAGAAAATATTTGCAAATGATGTGATTAACAGAGCTTAATTTCCAAAATACATTAACAGCTCATACAACTCAATGATTAAAAAACAAATAACAAAAAAAGAAATAAATAAACACAAAGAAGGGCAGAAGATATAGACATTTTTCCAAAAAATGAAGTACAGAGGGTAAATAGGCACAGGAAAAGAGGTTCAACATCACCAATTATTAGAGAAATGAAAATCAAAACTACAATGAGGAGAGTTCCCATTGTGTCCCAGTGGGTTAAGAACCCAATACTGTCCATGTGAGGATGCAGGATTGATCCCTGGCCTTGTTCAGTGTTAAAGATCTGGCATTGCCATAAGCTGAGGCATAGGTCTCAGATGCAGCTCAGATTTGGTGTGGCCGTGGCTGTGGCATAGGCCTCAGCTACAGCTCTGATTTGATATGCTGCATCGATATGCTGCAGGGGCAGCCATAAAAAGAAAAAACAAAAAACTACAATGAGGTACCACCTCATGCTGGTCACAATGGCCATCATTAATAAATCTATAAAAAAAAATTCTGGAGAGGGTGTGCAGAAAAGAGAACCCTCCTACACTGTTGGTGGGAATATAAGTTGGTACAGCCACTATGGAAAACTGTAAAACATACTTACATGTTCTTCAGAAGGAAGAAGTACTATATGATTCAGCAAACCCACTCCTGAGCATATATCCAGACAAAACTATACTTCAAAATCATACCTGCACCCCTATGTTCATAGTAACACTATTCACAATAGCCAAGACATGGAAACAATGTAAATGCCCAAAGATAGATGAAAGGAATTTGATGATGTAGAACATATATACAATGGAATACTACCCAGCCATAAAAAAGAATGAAATAATGGCACTTGCAGCAACATGAATGCAACTAGAGATTATCAAACTAAGTGAACTAAGTCAGAAAGAGAAAGACAAATACCATATGATATCATTTATATGTGGAATCTAAAATATGACACAAGTGAACCTATCTATGAAACAGAATCATAGATATAGAGAACAGACTTTTGGTTGCCAAAGAATTGGGGGAGGAATGGAATGGAAGGCTTAGGTTGGCAGATTTAAGTTATTATATATGGAATAAACAACAAGATCCTACTGTATACCACAGGAAACTATATTCAATGTCCTGTGATAAATCATAACGGAAAAGAATATTTTCAAAAAGAATGTGTGTATACATATATGTATACATATACATGTATATCACTGAATCACTTTGCTGTGCAGAAATTAATACAACATTATGAATCAGCTATATATTAATAAAAGTATATACATACATACACACATATGTAATAACCAAGTCTCAGAGAATGAAAAGTGAAGATGTGCTATTTGAAAGGTTCTAACCACTGGAAGATGAGTCACTGGAGGAAACCCCCCCTAGATATTAATACACTTATACATTTAGCATTTTATATAACTCAGAAATTTAATGAAGCAATTTTTACAAATTCAGATATTTATAATTCACCCGGTTGCTACTAACCTTCGATTATTTAAGCAAAGACGAAACAGAATCATAGAAAATGGCCTGAATGAATTTTGCTGCCTGTGGATTTCCAAGATTTTGTAACTGAATTTTCTAGCCCTAAAAGTCATTCAACGTGATGTACAACTATTAACTCCAAACTCATAGGAAGGTAAATTGGGGATAGGGTGTTTGGAAATTACACTCCATTAGAATAAGAAAGAGATGGCATGCCCTATGCTCTCAGCTAACCTTTGCTGATTTTATTTATTTATTTATTTATTTATTTGCCTTTTCTAGGGCTGCTCCCATGGCATATGGAGGTTCCCAGGCTAGGGGTCTAATCGGAGCTGTAGCCACCGGCCTGCGCCAGAGCCACAGCAACTCGGGATCCGAGCCACACCACAGCTCACGGCAACGCCAGATCCTTAACTCACTGAGAAAGGCCAGGGATTGAACCCACAACCTCATGGTTCCTAGTCGGATTCGTTAACCGACTGCACCACGACGGGAACTCTTAACCTTTGCTGATTTTAATCCAAGTATAATAGTGACAAATTTGGTATGCCTGCAGTTATACATTAAAGAGACCACCTGAGTGGCATTTTACAATACAAGGGAGAATGCTTGCTCCCTGCTAGATGAGGAGTGTATTAGTCTGCAGTGTTTAGAACATGTGACTGCTGAAAGAAATCCAGGATGTACTCATGCTTAGAACAAAGTATAGAAAGTGTATGCAAGGTTTTGAGGATGTTTGTTTTCTTTCAGAAGGACAGATTAAGCAGAAGAGAGATAAGATTTTATTGAAATCCTACTAACTCTAGACACTGCCTGAGGCAACTGGCATGGTCATGAAAATGTCTCTCATATCAGTCCATGAGGAGAATGATTGATCAGGGCCTCAGCTGCTATACTGTGAAATCCATCACTGCCTTCTCATAAAGGTCAGGTTTCCTATGAGCTGCTTCTAACCAGAAACTGATTATGGCTGGATATTGAGGTGGGTTCATTCCTGGGAGACAAGAACTCCACTAGTGGGTGGCTTTGGCTCAAGGACTGTCTTAGAAATGTGCTGTAATCTAAAATTCCTCTCTCCACCCTTCTTCCTTCCTTCCCTCCTTCACAAGAGTCAGACCTGCACTACATTCTGATGGCTCTCCCAGCTACCATTCACTCCTTACTCATTTTCCTTTATAGTCACTCCTGTAATTAATCTCTTGCATATCTAATCCCATTTTATTAATTCAATGGACTTTATTATACTTATAGTTGTATAACCATCATCACAACCTTGTTTTAGAACATTTCCAACCCAAACCCCAGGTCCATCCCTTTACCCTACAATCTGTCTCCTTTGGTAGCCATAGTTTTTCAAAGTCTGTGAGTCTGTTTCTGTTCTACAAACAACTTCATTATATCCTATTTTTATATTCCACATACAGTGATAGCATATGGTATTTGTGTCTCACTATCTGACTAACTTCATTTAGCACAATAACTTCCAGGTCCATCCATGCTGCTGTAAATGCCATTGTTTCACTATTTTTTTCATGTCTGAATAATATTCCACTGCATATATGTGCTAAATATTCTTTATCCACTTGTCTGTCAATGGACATTTGAATTGCTTCCATGTCTTGGCTCTTGTACGTAGTGCTGCAATGAACACTGGGGTACATGTATCTTTTTGGGTCATAGTTTTCTTCAGATAGATGCCCACAAGTGGGATTGCTGAATCATATAGTAATTCCACTTTTAGTTTTATTGAGGACTCTCCATACTGTTTTCCATAGTGCTTGTACCAAGTTACATTCTCACCAATAGTAAGAGGGTTCTCTTTTCTCCACACCGTCTCCAGCATTTACTGTTTGTAGACACTTTGGTGATGGCCATTCTGGCTAGTGAAAGGTGGTTTCTCATAGTAGTTTTGATATGTATTTCTCTAATAATTAGTGATGTTGAACATCTTTTCATGAGTTTCTTGGCCATCTGTATGTCTTCTTTGGAAATTTTACCCATTTACATCTTCTGCCCATTTTTCGATTTTTTTTTTTTTTTTTTTGCTATTGAACGGCAGGAGGCATTTACATATTTTGGAGATTAACCCTTTTCAGTTGCTTCATTTGTAAATATATTCTCCCATTCTGTGGGTTATCTTTTCATTTTGTTTAGGGTTTCCTTTGCTGTGTGAACAGTTTTAAGTTTAATTAGGTCCCATTTGTTTTTGTTTTTATTGTCTTTAGTAGGTGGATCTGAGAAGATATTGCTGAGGTTTATGTCAGAGAGTGTTCAGCCTATGTTTTCCTCTAAGACTTTTACATTTTCTGGTATTATATTTAGGTCTTTAATCCATTTTCAGTTTATTTTTGTGTATGGTGTTAGTGTTCTAATTTCCTTCTTTTACATGTAGCTGTCCAGTTTTCCTAGCATCATTTATTGACGGGACTGTCTTTTCTCCACTGTATATTCTTGTCTCCTTTGTCATAGATTAGTTGACCATAGGTACATGTGTCAAATTCTGGGCTTTCTATCCTGTTCCACTGATCTATATTTCTGTTTTTGTGCCAGTACCATATAGTTTTGATAACTGTAGCTTTGAAGTATAGTCTGAAGTCAGGAAACCTGATTCCTCCAGCTCCGTTTTTCTTTCTCAGGATTGCTTTGGCTATTCTGGGTCTTTTGTGTTTCCAAATAAACTTTAAAATATTTTGTTCTAGTTCTATCAAAACTGGCATTGGTACTTCAATAGGGATTACACTGAATCTGTAGATGCCTTGGGTAGTATAGCCATTTTGACAATATTGATTCTTCCAGTCCAGGAGCATGGTATATCTTTCCATTTGTTTGTGTCATATTTGATTTCTTTCATCTAGCTTCTTACAGTTTCCCGACTACAGGTTTTCTGACTCTTTAGGTAGATTTATTCCTGGGTATTTTATTCTTTTTGTTGCAATGGTAAATGAGATTGTTTCCCTAATTTCCCTTTCGGATCTTTCATTGTTAGTGTATAGAAATGTAGGTGGCTTCTGTATTAATTTTGTATCCTGCAATTTTACCAAGTTCATTGATGATGTCTAGCAGTTTCCTAGTAGTGTCCTCAGGATTTTTTAAGTATAGTATCTTGTCATCTGTGAAAAGTGATAGTCTTACTATTGCTTTTCCAATTTGGGTTCCTTTTATTTCTTTTTCTTACAAATTTTTAATTACTCAATGAATTTTATTACATTTATAGTTGTGCAACAATAATCACAACCCAATTTTATAGCATTTCCATCCCAAACCCCAGCATATCTTTCCCAAACTGTCTTGTTTGGAAACCATAAGTTTTTCAAAGTCCATGAGTCAGTATCTGTTTTGCAAAGAAGTTCATTGCATCCTTTTTTTAGATTCCACATGTAAGTGATAGCATATGATGTTGGTGTCTCACTGTCTGACAAACTTCACTTAGCATAATAATTTCTAGGTCCATCCATGTTGCTGCTAATGCCATTATTTCCTTTTAATTGCTAGTTACATTCCATTGTGTATATGTACCACATCTTCTTTATCCACTCCTCTGTCAATGGACATTAGGTTGTTTCCATGTCTTGGCTCTTGTATATAGTGCTGCGGTGAACATTGAAGTACATGTATCTTTTTGAATCATGGTTTTCTCTGTATAGATTCCTTTTATTTCTTGTACTTCTATGATTGCCATGGCTAGGACTTCCAAGACTGTGTTAAATAACAGTGGCCAAAGGGGACATCCTTGTCTTGTTGCTGATCTTAGTGGAATTGCTTCCAATTTTTCACCATTGATAATGATGTTAGCTATGGGTTTGTCATATATGGCTTCTATTACGTTGAAGTAGTTTCCCCTCTATTCCCACTCTTTGAAGAATTTTTATCAGAAATCGCTGTCAGATTTTTTCAAAGGTGTTTTCTGCATCTATTGAGATGATCATATGGTTTTTATTCTTCAGTTTTTTAATATGGTGTATCTCACTGATTGATTTGCAGATTTGAAAAATTCTTACATCCTTGGGATAAATTCCATATGATCATGGTGTACAATCTTTTTAATATAGTCGGATTCAGTTTTGCTAGTATTTTGTTGAGTACTTTTACATCTATATTCATCAGTTATACTGGCCTGTAATTTTCTTTTTTTGTGGTACCTTGCCTCATTTTGGTATCAGGGTGATAGTTGCCTCATAGAATGAGATTGGGAGTGTTCCTTCCCTGCAATTTTTTGGATTATTTTCAGAAGTCTAGGTGTTAAATCTTCCCTTCATTTTTTGATAGAATTCACTTGTGAAGCCATCTGGTCCTAGGCTTTTGTTTGTTGGAAAATTTTAAATCACATATTCAATTTCAGTACTTGTGACTGGTCTATTCATATTTTCTATTTCTTCTGGGTTCAGTCTGGGAAGACTGTACTTTCTAAGAATTTGTCCATTATTTCTAGGTTGTCCATTTTATTGGCATACAGTTTCTTGTAGTACTGTCTTATGATCCTTTGTATTTCTATGATGTTGTAATTTCTCCTCATTTCTAATTTTATTGATTTGAGTCCTCTCTCTCTCTCTCTTTTTTTTTTTTTGGTTGTTGTTGTTGTTGTTGTTGAGTCTGTCTAAGGGTTTATCAATTTCATTGATCTTTTCAAAGAACCAGCTTTTACTTTCATTGATCTTTTCTATGGCTTTCTTCATTTATATTTCATTTATTTCTGCTCTGATCTTTATGATTTCTTTCCTTCTGCTAACTCTGGGTTTTGTCTGTTCTTATTTCTCTAGTTGCTTTATGTGTAAAGTTAGGTTGTTTATTTGAGCTTTTTCTTGTTGCCTGAGGTATAGTTGTATTGCTATAAACTTCCCTCTTAGAACTGATTTTGCTGAATCCCATAGGTTTTGGATTGTTGTGTCTCAGTTGTCATTTGTTTCTAGGTACTTTTTAATTTACACTTTGATTTCTTCAGTGATCCACTTGTTGTTTAGTATCCATGTGTTTGTGTTTTTTGCAGTTCTTTTCTTGTTGATTTCTAGTCTTACAGTGCTATAGTTGGAAAAGATGCTTGATATGATTTCAGTTTTCTTAAATTTACTGAGGTTTGTTTTGTGGCATAGAATAAGATCTGTCTTGGAGGACGTTCCATGTATACTTGAGAAAAATGTGTATTTTGCTGTTTTTGGATGGAATACTTTATAAATATCTATTAAGTCCATTTGATCTAATACATCATTTAAGGCCTGTGTTTCCTTCTTTTCTTTCTGGATGATCTGTCCATTGCTGTAATTGGGGTATAATGGCCTCTGCTATTATTGTGTTATTGTCAATTTCTTTTAAGTCTGTTAGCAGTTTCCTTAGATATTGAGGTGATCCTATGTTGGGTGCATGTATATTTACAATTGTTATATCTTCTTCTTGGATTGATCCTTTTCATCATTATGTAATGCCCTTCTTTGTCTCATAACATTTTTATTTTAAGGTCTATTTTTTCTGATATGAATTATGCTACTCCAGCTTTATTTTGACTTCTATTTACATGGAATATTTTCTTCCATCCTCTCATTTTCATTTTGCATGTGTCCCTAGAACTGAAGTGGGTCTCTTGAAGACAGCATATATATGGGTATTGTTTTTGTATCCATTCAGCCAGTCTATGTCTTCTGGTTTGGGCATTTAGCCCATTTACCTTTAAGGTAATTATTAATATGTATGCTCTTATTGTCATTCTGTTAATTGTTTTGGATTTGTTTTTGTTGGTCTTTTTTCTTCCCTTCTCTTGTTCTGTTCTCTTGTGGTTTGATGACTATCCTTAGTGTTGTGTTTGGATTGCTTTTTCTTATACATATGTTTATCTGTTGTAGATTTTTGGTTTTCAGTTACCATGAAGTTTTGACATAGGAGTCTATAGATATGGAAGATTGTTTTAAGTTGCTGATCTCTTAATTGCAAATGCATCCCCAGTATCCTGCCTTTGTACCCTCCCCTTCTCACTATTTTTGATTTTGGTAGCATATTTGCATATAGATGATTTCATACCTTTACTATATGTATGCATTTACTGCTGAGCCTTGTCATTTGTAATATTTTTGTTCTAGCTGTGATATTTTTCTTTTCTACCTAGGAAAAATCCTTTAGTATTTGTTGTAAAGCTGGTATAGTGGTTCTGAATTCTCTTAGCTTTTGCTTATCTGTAAATCTTTTTATTTCTCTTCAAATCTGATTTAGAGCCTTGCTAGGCAGAGAAATCTTGGTTGGAAGTTTTTTCCTTTCATTACTTTAACTGTATAGTGCTACTCCCTTCCAGCCTGCAGAGTTTCTGCTGAAAAATCAGCTAATAACCTTACTGGGGTTCCCTTATGTGTTATTTGTTTCTTTTCCATAGGCACTTTCAATATTTTCTCTGTCTTTAATTTTGCTCAGTTTGATTAATATGTGTCTCAGAGTGTTCTTCTTTGGTTTTATTTTATATGGTATTCACCTGCATTTGAGTAAATGTTTCCTCTCCCATGTTAGAGAAGTTTTTGGCTGTTATCTCTTCAAATATTTTCTCTGGTCCCTTCTCTCTCTTTTCTCCTTCTGACACCCCTATAATGTGGATGTTGGTATATTTAAAGTTGTCCCAGTTTCCTCTTAGATTGTCTTCATTTCTTTCTAATGTTTTTTTCTCTTTTCTATTCTGCATCAGTGATTTCCACCAGTCCATCTCCCACCTTACTCGTTTGTTATTCTATCTACTACATTCTGTTGTTGGTTCCTTCTAGTGAATTTTTGGCTTCAGTTAATATATTTTGCATCTCTGCTTGCTTAATCTTTAAATATTCTATTTCTTTGTGGGTTTTTTTTGTAATCTATCAATCTTTGCTTCCAATTTATTTCCAAGATCTTGAATCAACTTTACTATCATTAATCTAAAGTCTGTTTCATGGAGGTTGCTAATCTCTAGATCACTTATCTGTTTTTCTGTTTTATTTTTCCTCCTTGTTCCTTTTTCTATATCATAATTTTCTGCCTTTTCATTTTGTATAGATTTTTTTTTGTTATGGTTTCCTTATTGCAGGCAATAGGGTTGTATCCTCTCTTGCTTCTGATGTTTTCTCCCCCTTGTGGATTAAGTTGGCACAGGGGCTTGCTGCAGGCTTCCTGATGGGAGGTGGAGCTGATTCTTATCCCTATAGTGTTTTGGACTTTGTCTCTGGGTGTGATTAGAGATGGCTATGTGCCTAGGAGGTTTTTAGGCAGCCTGTTTGCTAATGGTGGGGCTATGTTCCCATTCAGTTTGTTGTTTGGCCTGGGGCTTCCCAGCCCTGATGGGTGGGGCCAGATTTTTCCAAAAAGGCCACCTCCAGTGGAGTTCACACTGATGATTATTCCCAAGACCTCTGCCTCTAAGATCCTTCCCCCACAACAAGCCACAGTCACCTCCTGTTTTTCCAGGAGATCCTCCAAGAACTGCAGGAGTGTCTGACCCAGATTCTTATGGAGTCTCTGCTTTGCCCTTGGACCCAGCACACATGAAACCCTATGTGCACCCTTCAAGAGTAGAGTTTTTGTTTCTGCAAGTTCTGTGGAGCTCCTGGGCAAAAGCCCTGATGGCTTTCAATGCCAAATGCTCTGGGGGATCCTCCTCCAATGCCAGACCCCCAGGTTTGGGAAACTGACATGGGGCCCAGAACTCTCACTCCTGTAGGTGAGACCTTCCAGTCTCTGGGTTGTCCACCTGGTGGGTATGGGATTTCTTATATCACATGGATGCCCTTCCCACCATCTTGATGTGGCTTCTTCTTTGTCTTCTGGTGTATGCTATCTTTTTTGATAGTTACCAGTCTATTCTGTTGATGGTTGTTCAACAAGTGGTTGTAATTTTGTTGTTTTCATGAGAGAAGGTGAGCTCTAGTCCTTCTACTCCACTATCTTGTCTAATCCCATTTTAGCATCTGCTTCTCAGATAATGTATACTTACACAGTTTTATATATATTGATTTATTTGCTGTATTTTATTTACAAAAAGCTCATGAAATTGTTTATTAATCAGGCTCATTTTAAAGCATATAGTTTATTTTAAGAAGAAAACATGTTCAAGAAATGGTAACAGATGGTAAGAGGTCTAGTTTTTTGTATCTGAAAAGTCTAGTGTAAGACTCTCAGACATCAATCTGAGGATTTAATCCATGTCATTAAGAATTATTTTCTGTCTTTTGTCTCTGAAGATCTCTGTTTTGGCCCTATTTTATGAGAGATTATGATTTTCTAGTAACTTCAGGTTTATATCCTCCTTCTAGCAACTCCAAAGGTGGAGAGCCTCTATCTTTCCAATACTCCGGTCAAACTCATAGACATGACTTTGGTTGACCTCAGTCAGTTCACATGTCCATACCTGAAGTAATCACTGTGGCTTGGAGGGTGGGATATTTTGATTGGTTTAATGCAAGGACAGGATTCCACTCTAAAACTAGGATGGGATCATTTAATCACAAAAACTGAGAATAGAGAAGAGGTGATTTCCATAACAGAAAATTAGATTTTTTTTCCAAAGAAGTGGAATGGTTTCTGAACATCATTTGTTGATTGCAGAAATGTATGATTGGGAAATAGAAATCCAGAAATGTTAAACCGTTTTCATAAGGAAGTAGTTCTTAAAGTTTAGAGTGTATCAGGATTGTTTGGAGGGCTTATTAAAACACATATTTCTAGACTTTACTCTCAGAGTTTATGATTTAGTAGGTCTAGATTGAGTCACAAGGATTTGCACTTCTAACATGTTCCCAGGTGATGTCGATGCTGGTCCAAACCACTGATATGAATAAGTACAAAGTGTTAACTCCTTTTGAATAATTGCTAAGTTCCAGGTACTGTTTGTTATAAGACTTATACACATTATCTTGTTTAGTCCTCATGATAATGCTAGGAAATATAAATAGCTCCTAAAATAAACTTTCCGAAAACAAATAGCTAGGAGGATGACCTCTGCCTCTGGAAAAGAGAAACCAACTAGTTCCTCACTATTGGGTTATCCATGGCCTATGTGATTTCAAGTTTAAAACTTAATTAACTACCATTTCCCCAATATCATCCATGTTAATTATATCTTAAGCACATATAGATATATAAAATGGCTATAAAAATGTTAATGGTTTGATGCCAATATATAACCCAAACCAGAATCCACACCATGCAAACACCTAGAAAAGACATGTTTCTCTCAGATATTTCCTCCTGAGCTCCTGCCGCAGCATGAAATTTTAATATCTCATCAACTATAAAGAAGTCATAAACCACCAGCTCTTTTTATCTAGTTTCTAATGCAAGAAGAAGCACATTCTTAATAATGACCTAAGCCTATCTCATGAAATAATGCTCAAGGATGATGAACCCTAAATTACAAGTGATTACTTTAAAATTCATGGCAAGTTTCCTATACATTTTTACTACCTGCTTAATTCCTCCAGAAAACCACAGTCATTGCTATCCACAATACAACCAGTTCCTCTAGAGGAAAAATTCCTAGTTTCCTTAAAGGTTTACTACATTTTAAAGAAGAATTTATCAACTCAGACCATGGCACTCTCTGGTGGAAAGCACAATCTTGTGTTTACCAAAACTGAATCATAAAAAAATATTAATTCTAGCCTCCAAAGAGCTTGTATTTGAAATAGGGAAAAAGAAAAGAATTCATGACAACTAGGATTAAACTCTAGATATTATGAACTATGATTTAATCTCATGATCTGCAGCTATTCAATAAAGAATTACAAAAATGTGCTATGCACAAGACACTGTGCAGAGCATGAAAAGAACACTAAAACACGAACATTCCCCTTAGAGATCCAATAGTCTTAAAAAGGAATACCTGTATTTTTTGAACAGCTCTAACTAGCTAGATGTCATACTGGATACCTAATAAGAGTAAAGGCTACAGTGCTCTATCAAGGATGTTCAAAAATATAACAGCTCAAATAACAATGTCCAGGGTGAATACCTGGCCTCTTCTCCAAGAACCAACAAGGAACCCACGACTAAAATCATACATTAGCCCCAATCTTACCAGTATCTAGAGTCTAGGCCATTGCCATATGCAGGGACAAAACACAATGGTACCATAATGTCCTGGTTCTACTTAGAAGAAAGAAGAAGAAGAACATGGAGGAGTTCCCGTTGTGGCGCAGTGGTTAACGAATCCGACTAGGAACCATGAGGTTGCGGGTTCGGTCCCTGCCCTTGCTCAGTGAGTTAACGATCCGGCGTTGCCGTGAGCTGTGGTGTAGGTTGCAGACGCGGCTCGGATCCTGTGTTGCTGTGGCTCTGGCGTAGGCGGGTGGCTACAGCTCCGATTCAACCCCTAGCCTGGGAACCTCCATATGCCGCCAGAGCGGCCCAAGAAATAGCAACAACAACAACAAAAGACAAAAAAAAAAACAAAAAAAAACATGGAGACAGCAGGAACAATACCTTAAGGCCTAGGTCTAGAAGTGGCACATATCATTTCTGTTTATATTTCACTGGAAATAATTGTGTCACATGGTCAGGACTAATCATAAGGGAAGATAGGAAATGAGGTCTAGTACTGCATCAAGAGAAAAGGAGGATGGATTTTGGTAGTCAACCAGCAGTCTCTTCTCTAGTACTGCACATGGTTTATTTCACAACTACACAATGACATATATACTTTTATTTACACATTACATATGATGTAATTGAGGCTTAGAGAGGTTAAGCAACTAGTCCAAGTGCACATGAAGCCATTGAATAGAAAGAATTGGAATTCAAACCACAACACACCAGACTTCTACCCTGTGCATGAAGCCACTGTGAAAGGGAACTGCTATGATGTACTACTTTCTAACAACTATAAACACATGAATAGCTTTAATATTGGGTAGAGTGTGAAAAAAGTCCTTTTTCTTTTAACATGAGAGTAGTTAATGGTAATGATGTATGTATGAGTTCATAAAAGTTATGAATCATGAGAGTTCCCATTGTGGCACAGCAGAAACAAATACGACTAGGATATATGAGGATGTGAGTTCTACCCCTGGCTTCACTCAGTGGGTCAGGGATCTGGCATTGCCATGAGCTGTGGTATATGTCACAGGTAAGGCTTGGATTCCCTGTCGCTGTGGCTGGAGTGGAGGCCAGCAGTGTAGCTCCAATTCGACCCCTAGCCTGGGAACATCCATATGCCATGGGTGTGACCCCGAAAAGCAAAAAAGTTGTGAATCTTGACACAAGGCTGAAAAAGTACAGTCTGTGACCCACCTGCCAGGGACAAAGAGCCATTTATTTCTCTGTGTCATGTATCCTACAAATCTTTTCATCCGTTTTTCTCTTTTATTGGAGGTAGTGTCAGGTAATATTATTAAAATTAAGTGGTTTCTAAATAGAAGATGTTATTTGGCTAGAGCCAAGAGGAATTGCAATCAAGGCAGAGCTGGCTATGAATGCTAAGGTGAAAACTGCAACTGAGCTGCATGACATTTGAAAGATTGGGGAGTTGTTTTTAATTGTCATTTTGTTTCACAAGTACAATTTGATTTCTACAGGCTTTTTTATTCACCATATTTCAAATGTCTGCCTCCATGCACCAAAGCAGACAGATATGTGCCTGCAAAGGGAATCTTGGGCCGTCTGCCACTTGGAATGTGAAGACATAGCGGCTCTTTGTTTCAAAATGCTATCTGCTACTTTCTGAAGATAACATGAACATGAACAGGATTAGGAATACAAAGGGAAAATAAAAGGAAGGCTAAGAGAGGGAATGCTAGAGCAAGGAAACATAAAAGCTTGGTAAATAATAGTGTTTTTAAAATAAAGTAAGAGTTCCCATTGTGGCACAGCAGAAACAAATCCAACTAGGAACCGGGAGGTTACGGGTTCTATCCTTAGCCTCCCTCAGTGGGTTAAGGATCTGGTGTTGCTGTGAGCTGTGGTGTAGGTCACAGACGTGGCTTGGATCCTGCATTGCTGTGGCTGCGGCATAGGCCAACAGCTGTAGCTCCAATTGTACCCCTAGCCTGGAAATCTCCAAGTGCCATGGGTGCAGCCCTAAAAAGTAAAAAAAAAAAAAAAGTAAATATTAAAGAGCTGAGAACAGTTTTGGTTACCTGAGATTTTAATTTTTTTAGTTCTTTAATATGAAAGAGAATTCAGAACCTGGTGATTTTTACTAGACAGCTCATCACTTTCTGCTTGGGAATGACATCTGCTAGGCAGTTCACATTCAGGACTGGAAGGAGTGATTAGCTTGGGCTCACTACACTGTCACATAACCTTACCCATGGCTGGCAAAACAGCTATCAGTGAAATAGCAACAGCAGCAGCTGCCCTATCATCTCACTGAGAAAGGAGGGATGGTGCTGGCTGATAAGTGACAGAAAGCTTGACATCTGGCCATTTTTCATTTGAAAAACTCCAACAGACAAAAGGAAGTGCAGCAGACGTGCAATCCTAGGATAATTCAGGTGAAATAAACCATTAAACCTCCCTTTCCGTATTTCATATATGCATTCAGAGCAAGGGGCCAGACTCTACACCACACTACAATCTTCTCCTCCACCCTGGGGTCCTCCAAATGTTTTCATGGCCATGATCCACTGTGTCCCAGCAGGTAGGCGCGTCATCTTATTCTTTCATTTCCCAATATCCCTCTAAGGCTATGGCTCTATAGTAGGCAGAGGAAACATTAGGCAAGAAGTAGCTTTTCTCAGGTTAATCAAAATGTTTGTACACATTGGTAAAATTCATCAGAAGCCAAGATAGTTTAGAAACAAGAAATGAATATTGTTTGGAGGCAATCCTCTCACAGTGCTGTACATCATGCAAGCAAAGGCAGCTTTTGTTCCAGACTATGTTTTAATAGCACCTACATAGCAAAGAACTTTGGAAGATGGAGATAGTTTCTCCTTGTGAAATAGATGGCAGGTTTGTTTGCGGTCGGTATAATAGAGACAATATTCTCTCCTAGAACAGAGGTTGGGTAGGTCTATTTGTAGCCTGTTATGAAGGAATTTGGATTTCCTAATCTTAGGGTTCCTCAGCTATGACACAAAAGTATCACATACACTGCATTTATTTGGCTTCACCTCTGTGAGACTTAGGCAAAAAGAGAAACAAATGCCAACGCATGTTGTTTGTAGCACCATGAGTAATGAAGTTCTTTGTCTCTGACCCAGGACCCTTGTGCTTTCTGCTTGCACCCATGAAACTCTCACAGGCTGACTTAGGTTGCCAGAGGGTGAAATTACAGATCCTTCACAGTCTGGACAACCAGCTCTCTGTAGTTTTGTCATCACTTAATCTCAACTTAACCCCAATAAATTTATTTTTCCCTCATCAATGTACCCCTGGTGTTTATACAAACCCTTTTGTGACGCTTATTGAAGGTCAATATTCAACTGTCTTTCTCTCACATGGCTTTCTTCTCGGAATACAAAGGTCCATACCTTAGTCATTTTTGTAGCTTCAGCTATTAGTATAAAATGGATGTTAATAAATGAAGCAAATTAGGGTATTTCAAACAGCCAACTTGAGTTCTTCAGATATTAGTTATCTTCTTGGCATGGGAAACCCTCCATCTGGTTCCTATTTGTGGATGAAGTTGTAAGGTGTTTTTGTCTAATCATAGATTCAGCCATCATGACAACTGTTAACACAAGCACCCAAGTACCCAAAATTTCCTCTGGTGGTGGCAGCACTACAAGAATGATCTATAAGCTGAGAGGCTCAAAGAGGCTCTTGCAGTGATTCTGCTTGTTAGAAAACCCCAGCAAAAGGTCCTATTGTAGATGATTATTTCTCCAAATGTCTTTTCCTATATCTTAGGGAAAACACAATCTGGGAATAAAACATTCTCTCCAGGAAAATATTATCTTTTCTGATATTCCAAAGTCCCTTCTATAAAGAAGGTAACTATACATGGTTTCCAAGACAAACTGAGATTCCTTCGTAATTTTCCGACAAAAGACAAACTTATTTCTTTATCTTCCCATAGCTTGATTCTCTTCATTACCCTCTTCTCCCCTCTAATGGGTAGATTTGAACGACAGTTGTTGAAGGAGGCAACAGTGGTTCCACTGCTCCCACCAATAAAATATGGTGTCATTTTCTAAAAGGGGACATTAAGTGAGAACAAATCTCTGTGGGGAGAGATTTATTGTGAGAGTGAATTAGGAACCTTTTCTTTTCTCAAGATCTTTTTTAAGGGACATAAAATTGCCTCTATGCAAGCATAGTTTGATCATAACTATTGTATTTGGCACAATTCAAAAACTCATTTTCCACCAAAGTAAGGAAATATATTTGCAACAGCTTCTGCAATCCTCTCACTCTCACTCAAGAAAAAGCAAGGGATAAAAAAATTTGCAGATTCTACAATATCCTTTAGTTAAAAGAAATTGGACACATGCGTAAAACAGATTTCTAGTGATGTATAAATAAATTTTATTAGAATGAAATGAAAGTCTCCCTAAAGTCTGTAAAAGATATTGATAGGTGCTGATGAAAGACAGTGTCTTTATTTCCACTTTTGAAGAGATATTATATTTTAATCATAGCTTTACCCAGATTGCCATATTTTAAGAGTGAATAATTCACCTTTATTGCTTCTTCTGTTCCTTACCCCTCACTGATAAAACACTCTGAGATTTAAAATAATTTGGGGCATTGCTTTCTAATATGAAAAGAAAAAGGAACAAATAGTATATTCTAATAACTTAAAGGCTTGTGTTTGACTTTCAACTCAGACAGTTACTAATATGGGGCAAGTTACTTGAGTTTAATTAATCAGAGTTTCTTAAATTTAAGTTTAATTACAGTTTCCTTATCTGTAAATTGTCAACTATATAGTGTTAATCTTAAAGGTTTTGTGAGGGTTAAATAAAATAATATATAATTATTTCCATAGTACTTTTTATATAGTGAGTGGTCACAGATTAATACTAGTTACCACTCTGTGAGACTTATGACATGCCAGGCACAGTGCCAAACACGTTACTAATAATAGTTTTTTTAATGAAGTATGTATTATTAAAAGTCCTATTTCACTAATGAGGACAGTGGTATCAGAGAAACTACAGATTTACCTGAGGCCATGGAATTAGTCATTAACAACACAAAGTTAGAAGCCCAACCAGATTTTCTAAATCTGGGTTCAGCACTCTTAAATATAAAAAACTGGGAACAGGAATGAACTGGTTCCATTTTGCACTTAGAGCTAGCCTAACAAACTGCCACTTGCTCTCCCACAAACATACCCTACATGGTCACATCTTTACAAATGTCATGAATAAGTTTGATTTGGGATAGTTTCTAATTCACAGGCTGGGATTTACTGATCTCTACAGCCACCTTTGCTTCCTGGGGCAGAAGTTGAGATCAAGGGTACCTATAGTGATGGAAGATAATAACTAAGATCTGAGTTCAATAAAGCATCAACTTTTTTTTTTTTTGGCTTTTTTGTCCTCTTTAGGGCCACACTAGTGGCATATGGAGGTTCACAGGCTAGGGGTCTAGTCAGAGCTACAGCTGCTGGCCTATGCCAGAGCCACAGCAATGCCACATCTGAGCTACGTCTGCTACCTACACCACAGCTCATGGCAACGCCAGATCCTTACCCACTGAGTGAGGTCAGGGGTCAAACCCGTAACCTCATGGTTCCTAGTCAGATTTGTTTCTGCTACACCATGACGGGAACTCCATTAAAGCATCAACTTTCCAAGGAGTTCAACCTTATCCTCAGCTATCTGCACTTGAACCTTAGGAAGAGTCCACTGGGGACTTATTCTTCCCATACCAACTTTTGAATGTTGAATCTCTCCCCATTTCTAGTCCCATTCTTCAAAATATTTCTCATCCTTCTTAAATGTGAATGACTCTATAGTGGTCTTATGGCTGGTACAGATGCCATCCTAGCACCCTATTCCTTACTCTGGGCTCTATGTTTTCACTGATGTTTATATTAAGGGTCTAAACTCTAGTCTGATCTCTCCTATAATCAAGTTCATAGTTTTCTATTTATATATTTGTATGTTTATTAAAAAACTGTCTAAAGGATTTTTGTAGTAAAAGTAGTATATATTTCTTAGAAATATTTCAAAAAGTACAGATACAAAAGTGGAAGGCTGCCTCCTAATCTTATTCTACTTTTTGAAGGTGAATACTATTGATAATTTAGTGTATATCCTTCTAGACCCTTCTGTATGTAAATTTCTACCCAACTGCATATAAATATGCATATGCTATATTGTATAACATGTATATCTGTAGAGTGAATATATACATACTATGAAAATATATATTCATATAATTTTTTAGATAAATAGAATAAAATATTCTTCAATTTGCTTTTTTCAATAAATAATACATCATAGACACCTTTCCACGTCAATATATATAGATATATTTAGTTCTTTTTGATAACAATATTCTATTCTTCTACTACATTAATGTACTAGTTAACCATTCAGGTTGTTTCCAGTTTGGAAGTTAGTATAGCCAACACTGCAATAAATACCCTTGTAAGTAAGTACTTTTAGAGTATTTCTATAAAATGTATTCCTAGAAATAAAATTGCTGAGTTGAAGGATGAATAATCAAATTTTGATGCTGTCAAATCACCCTCTTACCCACTGCATTTCAGACAGCTTATTTCCCAATATATTCTCCAACATTAGATATAATCTGACATTGGACAATCTGATAGGCATAAAAGTCTTACTTTAAAATTCATCAAATATTTGGAGGGGTTTGTTATGATTTCCTTCACTGTGCAAAAATTTTTGAGTTTAACTAAGTCCCTTGGTTTATTAATTTTTTTATTGTCATTATTCTAGGAGGTAGATCAAACAAGATATTGAGGTAATTTATGCCAAAGAGCATCCTGCCTATGTTTTCCTCTAGTAGTCATATAGTATCTGAACTTACATTAAGGTCTTTAATCCATCCTGCATTTATTTTTTGTGTATGGTATTAGAGAATGTTTTTATTTCATTTTTTTTTACATGTAGCTGTCTAGTTTTTCAGCACCACTTATTGAAGTGACTCTCTTTCCTCCACTATTATGTTCTTACTTGCTTTGTCATAGATTAGTTGACCATAAGTACTTGGGTTTATTTGAGGGCTTTCTATCCTGTTCCACTGATCTATATTTCTGCTTTGTGCCAGTACCATATTTTTTCGATGACTGTAGCTTTGTAGTATAGTCTGAAGTCAGAGAGCCTGATTCCTCCAGTTATGTTTTTCTTTTTTCAATATTGCTTTGGCTGTTTGGGGTCTTTTGTGCTTCCATACAAATATTAAAATATTTTGTTCTAGTTCTGCAAAGAATGTCATTGGTAATTTGACAGGAATTGCATTGAATCTGTACATTGCCTTGGGTAGTATACTCATTTTGACAATATTGATTTTTTCCAATCCAAGGGCATTGTATATCTTTCCATCTGTTTGTGCCATCTTTGGTTTCTTTCATCAGTGTTTTATAGTTTTCAGACTATAGGTTTTCTGACTCTTTAGGTAGGTTTATTCCTAGGTATTTTATTCTTTTGGCTGCAATGGTAAACAGGATTATTTCCATAATTTTTCTAATCTTTCATTATTAGTGTATAGAAATGCATTTGATTTCTATGTATTAATTTTATATTCCTCAACTTTACCAAGTTCATTGATGAGCTCTAGCAGATTCCTAGAAGTGTCCTTAGGATTTTTTAGGTATAGTATCTTGCCATCTTCCAACAGTAATAGTTTTACCACTTCTTTTCAAATTTGGATTCCTTTTATTTATTTTTCTTCTTTGATTGCCATGGCTAGGACTTCCAAAACTGTATTGAATAAGTGTGGTGAAAGTGGACATCCTTGTCTTTTCCCTGATCTTAGCAGAAATGCTTACAATTTTTCATGATGAGGGAATAGGATGGACTGGGAGTCTGGGGTTAGGAGATGCAAATTATTACATTCAGAATGGATAAACAACAAGGTCCTAGTATAGAGCATAGGAAACTATATCCAATTTCCTGGGATAAACCATGATTGAAAAGAATATTTAAAAAGGAATGTATATATGTATAATTGAGTCATTTTGTTGTATAACAGAAATTGGCAAAACATTATAAATTAACCATACTTTAACAAAAAAAATTTAAGCAAAAAAAGAAAAATGGAGTTACCATATGATCCAGTAATCTTATTCTTGGCCATATACTTGGAGAAAACTATAATTTGAAAAGATACATGCACCCTAATGTTCATTGCAGCACTATTTACAATAGTCAAGACATGGAAGCAACCTAAATATCCACTGATGAATGGATAAATAAACATGGTATATACATGCAATGGAATATTACTCAACCATAAGAAATAATGAAATAATACCATTTGCAGCAACATGGATGGACCTAGAGATTATAATACTAAGTGAAATAAGCCAGAGAAAGACAAATACCATACGATATCACTTATATGTGGGATATTTTTTAAAATATACAAATGAACTTATTAACAAACAGGAATAGACGCACAAACATAGAAAATAAACTTAAGATTACCAAAGGGAAAAAGGGGAAAGAATAAGTTAGGAAGTTGGGATTAACATATACACATTACTGTATATAAAACAGATAACCACAAACACCTACTGTATAGCACAGGGAACTGTACTCAATATTTTTTAATAATCGATATGGGAAAAGAGACTGAAATATATATACACATACATACACATATATATACACACACACACATATATGTATATATATTTATATATGTATGTATGCGTAACTCAACCACTATGCACCACAACTGAAACTAACACATTGTAAATTAACTAAATTTCATTAAAAATAAATAAATAAACCCATAAAATTAAGTATATTTGATGCATCCACTGTAATTTTTCTCTTAACTGATGCTCAAATTTTTTCAACCTTGACCAATAGTAGTGTATTCAGATTGCCTCCCAAGATCTTTTGATATAACCTGAAAGACTTTGATAGTTACCTTGCTTTCCAATAATAGAGAATATCTCAGGCTCGCTTTGTACATTTCTTTTTGCCCTATACCTAGAATCAACCATTTCTAAAACAAAATTAAAAAACAAAAACAAAAACTCCTTTTAATTTAAGTGGTAAAGATCATAGTCTAGGTACTAAAAAGGTAGTCCTTGGCATTGGGTTTGTCATTGCTCTCAGGCATTCTCAGTATACAAAGGGAGGATCACTGGCGCATATTGATAATTACAACTAAGATTAAAGTTTATGGGATTTTGAGAGTTTTTGTTTGTTTTGGATAACAGAATTAAGATCTAATTCAACTACCATAAAATCCACCCTTTTAAAGTGTACAATATTTTTAGTGTATTCACAGATTTGTGCAACCATCACCACAATCAATTTTAAAATATTTCCATCACCACCAAAAGAAACTCTCTACCCTTCAGCTATTAGCCCGCAAGTCTCCACGTTCTCCTCTACCCCATTAACCCTAAGTACAACCCCTAATCCACTTTCTGTTTCTCTAGATTTGTTTATCCTGGACATTTCATACAAATGGAGTCATATGTGTTTTTTCGTTTGGGGGTTCTATTAGGCTTTTAAAGTCATCCATGTTGCAGCAAGCACTTCATTTCTTTTAAGGGCTGAATAATATTCCATTGTATGGATAGACCACATTTTATTTCATTTTATTTCATCAGTTGATGAATATTTGAGTTGTTTTTGCTGCTTGACTATTGTGAATAATGCTGCTATGAATATTCAAAAACAAGGTTTTTTGTTTGTTTTTTTATTTCTTTTCTTTTCTTTTTTTTTGGCTGTGGTGTGCAGCAGCTTGATGTGGTATCTCAGTTTCCAGACCCAAGGCACAGAGGTGAAAGCATCAAATCTTAACCACTAGACTACCAGGTAACTCCCCATATACATGTTTTATGTGAACTTCTTTAGAAGTGCAATTGCTATATCAAATGGCCAATCTATATTTAACCTTTTGAAGCACTATCAAATAGTTTTCCAAGTAACTACACCAAATTACACCCCTACCAGCAGTGTATGAGGTTTTGATTTTTTCCACATCTTTGACATTTGTTATCATTGGCTTATTTTGTTATAACCATTATGTTGAGTGTGAGATTGTCTCTTTGTCATTTGGATTTGCAATTCTCCGATGTCAAATGCATGTTGAACATCTTTTCATGTGCCTAGTGGCAAACTGTATTATCTTCTCTGGGTAAGCGTATTCTCTGATTCTTTGCCCATTTTTAAACAAATCAGTTGTCTCTTCATAACTGAGTTGTAAGAATACTTTATATATTTTAAATATAAGTCCCTTATCAAACATATTATTTGCAAATATTTTCTCCCATTCTGTGGACTGTCCACAATCTGCCAGCTTTATCTCCTGCCTCTTCCCATGATGAATACTAGATTCTAACCATGGCTTACTTCATGGCCTTTTATTTAGTCCTTAAATTCTTTTTTTTTTTTTGGTCTTTTGTCTTTTTGAGGGCCACACCCATGACATATGGAGGTTCCCAGGCTAGGGGTCTAATTGGAGCTGTAGCTACCAGCCTACACCACAACCACAGCAACACCAAATCTGAACCGCATCTGCAGCCTACACCACAGCTCATGGAAATGCTGGATCCTTAACCCACTGAGGGAGGCCAGGGATTAAATGCAAAACCTCATGCTTCCTAGTCGGATTCGTTTCCACTGCGCCATGATGGGAACTCCCTGAGTTCTTAAATTCTAATGGGAGTTTCTTTTCTCCCCCATAAACTCTAATCTTCCAGAAGAATGAAGCTTTCCCCAGATGACTTCAAGAAGATGATAAATCAATTGTCTTTTCATATATGTAGCACCTATAATATCTAATCCGGTCTTTGTATATAGTTGACACAAGTAAAACTTAATTATGAAATAACCTGCATGCTACTGACTCTCAGGGTAATAGAAAAGTTCAGAGAAAGATAAAATAAATGTGGCTAAAGGAAGTCAGAAAAAATACCTTCCTGGAAGATGTAGAACCTGATTTAGAATTTTACATAAATAAGAAGTTATCTTTTCAAAAACATATTTACATATTCTAATAGCTAGCAATACTCATGCCCTTACCAATCTCATTCAAAGTTTAAACCTGTTTCCTAAAGTACAGCCTTAAGGAGGATAAGTACAACTCATTCACAGCCTCTGTACTTGAAAATACTTATTAAATTACTTACAGCCAATATTTTTACTCCAGGCTCCACATTCCTTCTCCAATTCTTACTCTTGTTCTTAAAAGAACCTACTAGAATCTCCTTTAGCCTAATCCTACAATACTTCTCCCAGGAAAGTTGGATTGTGATTAGATTTATTTGAGAATATAAAACAGCCACCTAACTAAACTCTGTACATTTATAAATGGGAGGTAGCATAGCGTAATAGTTCTTGGAATGTGTTATCAGATCTGTCATACTTCCTAGAATCATATTTTTTTCCAATTTCCCTTTTTAAAATGTTTGTTGTTCATTAAGCCCAAAATATGATTCTGCATTTAAACCTGCAAGACCTTTCAGTATCCTGATGTATAAATTTTAGGACTCTGAAGAAATATGCTAATTTATAACACCTAAGTGCTCTCTCACATCTGATCTTGCTTCAGTTTCAAATACTCCTTAACCATGCTTATTTCTGCTATTTCCAATTTGAAGTTCATCTCTTCAGAGACAAAAAAGAGAAAAAAATCTGTAGTTGGTAAAAAGAGTAGTTGAAAGAGAAGACACTCAAGAACTGAAAAGGTTGAGTTTTTTCTTAGTTCAATCACCCCATGTTTGTGACTTTAGGCAAAGCACACAATCAATACTATTTCATCATCTGTACAAAGAAAGAATAGTTAACTATTAGATCCTTCCTCCATGTTTTTCCTCAGTTAGTGTAATCCCCACTATCCAGTTGAATTACAAATTTGTTAATATTCAAGTGGCTCCACACCATCATCTTCTTTGGCAAAGTCAAGTTTCTCCTACCCTGCAGTTTTTCAGCCCATGTTATTGCTAAACAATATACAGAATTCCCATAAATTCTAAGATTCTGTTATTTTCCTCATTCATGTGGGGTCTCTACCTAGAAAGTCTCACCTTCTTTTGCAAGAAGTTCTGTAGGATTGTTGATTTTCATCCCTGTCATTATTGCACACCATTGCCATTAAAACTTGAACAACTTGGGTAATATGAAGGAGGCTATAACTTCTGTGTGATGCCAGTCACCAGAGGGGCCTAGATGTCAAAGGCAAGATTCTGTAGTCCTCAAAAGTGAAGACTCACAGTGAATGGCCCCTCAAGGGACAGGGAAGAGTACTTCTCTCTGGGTCTTGCAAGAATGTACAAAAAAAATTGCCTGAGCCATACTGCTCTGCTCCCTGTTAACAAAATCCTTCATACTACACACACACACACAAGCTCACAAGCCCACAATGTTGTTGAGTCTGTCGCGAGATATGTTTCTACAATATTTTCTTAGCCTCTTTGCTGAAAACTCCATCTTGTCCTGCCTTATTTTACCCCATCTTTCTGCTTGGAAAACAGTCACAGTGCTGGTTAACAACTTAAGCTTAAGAACAAAGACCTAAAGGCATAAGTTGTTCATAGGGTCAGAGGAATGAGGACTTAATGCCTTGGTCTAGGCACACCAGACCTGTGCAGATTGGCAGCCGTTTGCACAGCATAATACGTCCTCTTAAGAATAAAAGAAAGAGGAGCCTCATGGCCCCAAGGGGTTTGTGAGGGGTCATCAGCAGGATATGCATTAGCAAGGAGAACTGAGGTGCAAACCTAGGCAGCTGGGTTGGTGCAGATAGGCATGCTGTCTGCAGAAGCACGGTGGTGATTCTCTAGATGCTATGCATAGAGAGCTGACCAGACAAGCTTCCTCAAATGCTAATGACTGTTAAATGCCTAAAGGTCAGAATAAAGGCTTAATCAGCAACCGGCTATGTGACTTTTAAAATAACTAAAAAAAACCTATATCCTGCACATACAGCCCCCTTCTCACTTGACGTAATCCTAAAGAGCACAATAAAAGTAGTATGGTTTCTTGAGGCGGTGCTCTTGGTCCCTGAGACCTTGAGTCCCCTGGTTCCCACCTTTATTTAAAATAAATGTCTCTGTGTCTTGTTTTATGTTAACTTTTTTCCTTAAGTTTCACAGCACCTGTTCTTCAGCCCCATCCTGCTGATCTGGTCTCTGCAGAGTCAAAAGGGGCTTCAATATCAGGCACCAAACCCTCTAAAACTAAGTGCTTTGGAGAGGAGAGAAATCCCGTTTCCCCTTTCTCATAGCCTACTTTATTTAATTTTAATGCCTTATTGACTTATAACTAACATATAATAAACAGTAGCTAATTAAAATGTACAATTTGATGTTTTTACTCACACATCTGAGGGGCCATCACCACAATTAAAATAACGAACATAACCATCCTAAGTAAAAGTTTTTTCTAGCCCTTTTAATCCTTCCTTCTTACCCCTGTCTTATTCATCCCTCTCCTATTTCAGGTATTTATAACATGTGGTGATCCTTTAGGAATAGGGCTGAGAAATCAACTTTTAACTGGCTGCCCAGGAGATCCCCTACATACTAAGATTTGAAAAACCATCCTTCGGGAAGTAACTTCACATCATCTGTGAAACATATTCAATTTTAGGTTTCCATTCATGAAACTATATCTCTTTTTGTCCTCTTTTTTTCCTATTGCTTATGATATATGTTCAACTATTCTCATAATTCTCCTCTTTTATTTTTAGGATTCCAAGTTAAGATAGTCATACAGTCATAATCATTATAAATATAGAGAACTGTGACATATAGTTCTAAGAAGATCAGAGATAATACAAATTTCTGAACTTTACAAAGTTCTGAGTAGTTTTATAAAAGGCTTACATTTTATCACACAGAACTTTTCAAACATTTCTGTATGCAAAGTTTCCAAAAATGTACCATATACATTTTCAAGAGACATGATTCACCTCACAGTGCTAGATAATTAATTTAAGAAAGTTATTTTTTGAAAAGTGTTCATCACATTTTTTAAGTTAAAATTTCATGGATGGAACTAGAGACTCTCACCCTGAGTGAAATAAGTCAGAAAGAGAAAGACAAATACCATATGATATCACTTATATCTGGAATATAATATATGATACAAATGAAACTTTCCACAGAAAAGAAAATCATTCACTTGGAGAATAAACTTGTGGTTGCTAAGAGGGAGGGGGAAAGAGTGGGATGGATGGGGAGCTTGGGGTAAATAGATGCAGAATGTTGCCTTCGGGATGGATTACAAATGGGATCCTGCTGTGTAGCACTGGGAACTCTAATCAATTATGATGGAACACATAATGTGAGAAAAAAGAATGTATACATGTATGTGTAACTGGGTCACCATGCTGTACAGTAGAAAAAAAAATATATATATATAAATGATAAGAAAAAAAATTCAAATCGTTTGGACTTCACTGAACATATGCAGTCATCCAATCCAAATGGAGCTTCTCTTCAATGGAATATATAAGGGAAACTAAATGTGATTACCAAAAAATTATATAATTTATCTTAGTAATATTACACTAGTTTTCAAAATATTTCTAAAGGGAATCAGAGAAAAGTATAGTATTTGGAAAGTCCATTGAATGTACTTATTACCTACTGTTGTTTAAAAAAAAAAAATAAAGCTAACTGAAGTCCCACCTACATAATTAATGCTTTAAGGTCTGAATTACTGTTCTGATGATTACAACCCCAGGCAAAATTTAGAAAACATAAAGAACCCTTCAGTTTCAGGTAGAAGCATTATTATTTTACTCTTGAGTAAAGGAAAGCACCATGAGTCATTGCCATCAAATGGAAAAAATGCCTAATGGTAAATAATGCTGCTTTTTATTGTTGGTATAAAACTCCCAGCTCTGAGAGTAACCTGGAAGGCATTTCAAGTGGTTTTCTGTGAAAAGAAATAAAATCAAATGATCAGTGTGGAGACTAGAGTGTAACCCAGACTCAGAATCAAGTAGGAATTCTCATATCCTAGTTTTTATTGCCAGGCTGCCAAAAGATATTAAAATTATATGGGGTAAGTAGGAATGAGGATATAAGTGAAGAGTTTTGGCTTGGTATTCTCTCTCTCAAGGAAATGATGCAACCTCTCAAAGATATTTATTTCATGCTTTGATTATACACCCAAAATGCTTCTCTGAATTGTACAGGCTTATTAAATCTCCTTAACAGAGTAAAGCACTCTCTAAGGTGCTTCTGTGATTTTTAAAAGGCTCAACTGAGTAGGGCAAAAATCCTGATCACAGTGTTTTGATACTTCTTATCTCACTGATTCCAAGTAACACCAAGATATCTCAATAGCTTTTCATTTTTTAAAAGCTAACATATTAAAATGATAATTGCAAAAATTCAATCTATTCATAATTCAACAAAAAATGTTTTGAATATCCACTATGCCCACCCACTGAATGCTGGAAGATTTAAATCTCCTAATTTAAATTCTTATTTTCAGTAAGCTGGTTTATCCATTGTTGCTTTAAAAAAAGGACACTGGAAGTCCATATCACTTTCCTCTTATTCAATAAGTGCCTCTTCCACAAAGCTTTCCCTGATCATCTAATCTAGAAATTATGCCTCTCATTTCTCTACCACATTGGTGATATACCAATCTTGTATATTATCTAATTTAGTTTCATATCTTTCCATTTATCCATAAGATCCTAGACAGCAGAGGCCCTGATGCTATACCTCCATTCATTCCTTCATTTATTCAATAGGAAAGATACTGAGGCAGGCATTGTATGAAATATAAAGATAAATATAACACTGTCAGAATCATCAAGTTGATTTTAGTTCAACTGATAAAATAAGACATTTTTGCAATTACCATGACATGATCCCTATACATTTTTGTACATCTAAATGTGTTAATTTTTTGTACTCAAAATTTTTTTAAATATCAGAGTTGATTTACAATGTGCTGTCAATTTCTGCTGTACAGCAAAGTAACCCAGTTATATATATATATACATACACTATTTTTCTCACATTATTCTCCATCATGTTCCATCACGAGTGACTGGATACAGTTCCCTGTGCTACACAGCAGGATCTTATTGCCTACCCACAGCAAGTACAATAGTTTGCATCTACCACCCTCAAACCCCCAGTCCATCCCACTCCCCACCCCACCCCTTGGCAACCACAAGTCTGTTCTCCATGTCCATGAGTTTGTTTCTTTTCTGTAGATAGGTTAATTTGTGCCTTATATTAGATTCCAGATATGTGATATTATATGGTATTTGCCTTTCTCTTCCTGACTTCACTTAGTATGAGACTCTCTAGTTCCGTCCATGTTGCTGCAAATGGCATTATTTTGTTCTCCTTTATGGCTGAGTAGTATTCCTTCATGTATATGTACCACAACTTCTTAATCCATTCATCTGTCAATGGATTTTTTGGGTGTTTCTATGACTTGACTATTGTGAATAGTGCACCAGGGAACACAGGAACACATATATCTTTTTTAATGACGGTTTTGTCTGGAGAGATGCCCAGGAGTGGGATTGCTGGTAGTTCTATATTTAGTTTTATGATGTACCTTAATACTGTACAAAAGAAAATATTTGTACAATTAATGTCAGAGAATGTTTTGCCTATGTTCTATTCTAGGAATTTTATGGTGACTTGTCTTATGTTTAAGTCTTTAAGCCATTTTGAATTTATTTTTGTGCATGGTTGAGGGTGTGTTCTAGTTGCATTTATTTACATTCAGCTGTCCAGTTTTCTCAGAACCACTTGCTTAAGAGACTGTCTTTTTCCCATTTTATATTCTTGCCACCTTTGTCAAAGATAAATTGACCATATGTGTCTGGGTTTATTTCCGTGTTCTTTATTCTGCTCCATTAGCCTGTATGTCTATTTTTGTACTGGTACAGCACCATCTTGATTATTGTAGCTTTGCAATATTGTATGAAGTGTGGGAGAGTTATGCCTCCTGTTGGGCTGTTTCTCCCTCAGTATTGCTTTGGCAATTCTGGGTCTTTATGCTTCTATATAGATTTTTTGCTTATTTGTTCTAGTTTTGTGAAAAATGTCATGGGTAATTTGATAAGAATTGCATTGAATCTGTAGATCGCTTTTGGGTAGTGTGCCATTTCAACAATATTAATTCTTTCAATCCAAAAGTATGGAATACTTTCCATTTCTTAGAATTCTCTTTAATTTCCTTGATTCATGTTTTAGAGTTCACAGCATATAAGTCTTTCACCTCGCTGGTCAGGTTTATTCCTGGTATTTGATTTTTGGAGGTACAATTTTAAAAGTTATTGTACTTTTATATTCCTTTTCTAATATTTCATTGTCTGTATACAGAAACACAACTGATTTCTGAATGTTAATTTTGTATCCTGCTACTTTGAATTTGCTGATCAGTTCAAGTTGTTTTTGTGTGGAGTCCTTAGGGTTTTCTATATATAGTATCATGTCATATGTATAGAGTGACAATTTTACCTCTTCTCTTCCAATTTGGATAACTTTTATTTGATTGTTGGATTATTGTGGCTAAAACTTTCAATACTATGTTGAATAAAAGTGGTGAGAGTGGGCCTTTTGTCTTGTTCCATATTTTAGTGGGAAGGCATTCAGTTTTCCTCCATTGAGTATTATATTGGCTGTGAGTTTGTCATAAACGGCTTTGACTATATTACAGAATCTTCCCTCTATACACACTTTGGTAAGAATTTTTATCACGAATGGATGTTGGATTTTGTCATATACTTTTCTGTGTCTATTGAGATGGTCATGAGGTACTTGACTTTTCTTTTGTTAATGTGGTGTATGATGTTGATTGATTTGCATATGTTGAACCAGCCTTCTGAACCTGGGATGAACCCCACTTGGTCGTGGTGTATGATCATTTTTCTCTGTTGGATTTGGTTGGCTAAAATTTTGTTGAGAATTCATGCATCTATATCCACCAAAGATATTGGCCTATAGTTTTCTCTTTTGGTAGTATCTTTGTCTGGTTTGGAATTAGGTTGGTGGAGGTTTTCCTAGAATGTCTTTGGGAGTGTTCCTTCTTCTTCAACATTTTAGAAAAGTTTAAGAAGGATGGGTATAAGTTCTTATTTGTATGTTTGGTAGAATTTGCCTGTGAAGCCATCTGATCCTGGACTTTCATTTGTAGGGAGAATTTTTATGATATATTCATTTCTAGTGATCTGTCTGTTCAGTAGATCTATTTCTTATTGATCAAGTTTTGGCAGGCTCTACTACTTAGAAAGTTATCCATTTCTTCTAGGTTGTATAATTTGTTGGCATATAATTGTTCATAGTATTCTCTTATAACTTTTTGTATTTCTGCAGTATCCATTGAGATTTCTCCTTTTTCATTTCTTATTTTATTTGAGTTCTTCTTATACTGTTGGTGGGTCTGGCCAGAGATTTATCAATTTTATTTACCCTTTCAAAGAATCAGCTCTTGATTTTATTGATTTTTCCTGTTGTTTTTTGAATCTCTATTTTATTGATTTCCTGTCTGATCCTTATGAATTCCTTCCTTCTGCTGACTTTAAGTTTTGTTTTTTCCTTCTTTTTCTAATTCTTTTAGGTGGCAATTTAGGTGCTCGATTTGAGATTTTTCTTCTTTTCTGAGGAAGGCCTGTATTGGTATGAACTTTCCTCTAAAAACTGCTTTTGTGGCATCCCATAGATTTTGGATGGTTGTGTTTTCATTATCATTTGTCTCAAGGTGTTTTTAAATTTCCCTTTGATTTCCTCAATGACCCATTGTTTTTTAGTAGCATGTTGTTTAGTCTCTATGTAGTCAGTTTTTTCACATTTCTTTTTCTGTGGTTGATTCTAGTTTCATGACTTTGTGGTCAGAGAAGATGCTTGAAGTAATTTCTGTACTCTTAAATTTGTTCAGATTAGTTTTGTGCCCCAGTATGGGGTCAATCCTTGAGAATGTTCTTTATGCACTTGAAAAGAATGTATATTCTGATTTTTTTGGATGTAATGTCTTGAAAATATCAATTAAGGCTAATTTTATATTGTATAATTTAGGATCTCTCTTGCCTTATTGATTTTCTGTCTAGAGGATATGTTCACTGATGTGAGTGGGGTGTTAAATTCTCCTACTATTATTGTATTCCCATCAATTTCTCCTTTTATGTCTGCTAGTATTTGTCATATGTTATCTCAGTGCTCCTATATTAGGGGCATATATACTGGCCAGTGTAATATCCTCTTCTTGAATGGATCATTTTATCATTAAATAATATCTTTTGTATTTCTTTGTGGCATTCATTTTCAAGTCTATTTTGTCTGATATGAGTACGGCAATGCCCGCTTTCCTGTCTTTTTCATTCTCATGAAATAGCTTTTTCCATCCCCTCACTTTCAATCTATATGTGCCCTTTGCCCTAAGGTGAGTGAGTTTCTTATAGGCAGCATATTGTAGAGTATTGTTTTTCTTTTGATCCAGTCTGCCACTCTGTGTTTTTTGATCTGAGCCTTCAATCCATTGACATTTAGGGTAATTATTGATAAATATGTATTTATTGCCATTTTAAACCTTGTTTTCCAGTTGATTGCTTTTAATTTGTTCCTTTCTTTTCTTGGTTGGATGATTTCCTTTTATTTTATGCCTCTGTCCTCTTCTTTTTACTTTTTGTGAATGCAGTGTTTGGTTTTGATTTGTGGTTGCCCTATTTTTCAAGTATGTTAACCCCTTCCTATATCTGCTTGGTTTAGCCTGATAGTCACATAGGCTCAAACACATTCTTAAAAAAAAAAAATAGAGTCAAGATTTTCTTACTCTCTTTACCCACGTTTTATTATTTGATGTCCTTTTTTTTAACATCATCATGTTTATCCTTTTGCTATTCCTTGTGTTTATTGTCACTTTGATAATAGTTTTTTTTTTTTGTCCTTTTAGATCTGTATACTGGCTAAATGAAGTGATTACTTCCAATTCTGATTTCTTCCATCCTATATCTTCTTGCTTCTTTCCTATCTAGAGGAGACTTTTCAGTATTTCTTTAAGAATGGGTTTAGCATTGCTGAATTCTTTTAGGGTTTCTGTTGTCATGTTGTTGTTATTGTTGGAGAAATTCTTTATTTCTTCCATTTCATTTTATTTATTTGTTTTGTTAGGGCCATACCCATGGCATATGGAATTTCCCAGGGTAGGGGGTTGAATCTGAGCTATAGCTGCTGGTCTATGCCACAGCCACAGCAATGTGGGATCCAAGCTGCGTCTGTGACCTACACCATAGCTCACAGCAATGCCAGATCATTAACCCCCTAAGTGAGGCCAGGGATCAAACCTGCACCCTCATGGATACTAGTCAGATTCATTATTACTGAGCCACGACAGGAAGTCCTATTTTAAATGATATTCTTGCTGGTTGGGGTATTCTAGACTGCACATTTTTCTTTTCTAGTACTTTGAATATATCTTGCCACTCCCTTCTATCCTGTAGTGTTTCTACAGAGAAATCAGCTGATAGCCTTATGGGGGTTCCCTTATATTAACTCTTTGTTTTTCTCTTGCTGCCTTTAGAATCCTCTCATATTTAACTTTTGTCCCTTATTATAACATGTCTTGGTGTTTGTATATTTGGGTTTAACTTGTTTGGGGTCCTCTGTGTTTCTGTATCTGGATATCTATTTCCTTTAGATTTGGAAAGTTTTCAGCCACAATTTCTTCAAATATATTTTCAAAACCCCTTTGTTTTTTTTCTCCTTCTGGAATCAATATTATGCATAGATTGTGCTGCTATATGTTGTCCCATATATCTCTTAGGTTGCTTTCATGTTTTTTCATTTGGTTTTCTGTCTGCTGTCCTGATTGGGTGATTTCCATTATTGTATCTTCCAAGTCACTTTTTTGTTCACTCTGTCTTATTCATCCTGCTCTCAGTGCCTTTAACTCATCTTGTGCCCCTTCAAATGAATTTAGTAAATTTTCTTGGCTCCTCCTTATGTTTTCTAGTTCCTTTCTAAAGTAATCTGTACTACTGTCCATATCCACTCTCATTCCTTCAGTATTTTCACTATCTCCTATTGAACTTGGTGTCTGTTAGACTACAGAAGTCTGTTTCACTATTTGCTCCTTCAGAAGAATTCTGTTCTTTTAACTGGGAATGGTTCCTAAGCATCTTCATTTTGCTTATATTTTTCTTCTTGTCATGAGCCCAAGTCTCAGGACCCAGGCCCCATGTGAGCATCTCAGGTTATGGTATCTGGGGCGGTGGTACTCATGGTTGGTGTGGCTCTTTCTCTACTTTGCCCTCTTCAGTCCAGCTGATGCACTTTTCTCCAAGACTTTGAGGTCCCTCTGTCTCAGCTGATCTCCCCATCAGTTAGGTGGCTTCCCAAGGTGCCAGTTCCTTTCCTCTCTCACATCTACCTCACAGGAATGCTAGTCCCATCCTGATTCCTTTTTTTTTTCTCTTTTCTCTCTTTATCTATTTTGTTCTACTTAGTTATGTAGAGGGTTTCTTGCCCCTCTTAGAGGTTTAAGGTCTTCTGCCAGTGTTCAGTAGACATTCTATGCAAATCATTCTACATGTAGATGGGTTTAATGTGTTTGTGGGAGAAGGTGAGGGCCATGTGCCATCTTGATCCCTCCAGTACTAAAATGTGTTAATTTGAGTTGAAAGCTTTCCCCAGCATTCCTGGACCCTCCTTCTTTATATCCCTCACATAATTTAACACAGTATAATGGACAAAGTAGGGATGAAATAAATAGGTGTTGGACAAATATGTGTTGACAGAACTTTTTTAAGATCTCACTGTTAGGCCCAATAAATTTCCCTTTTTGTTCATGCATTTCATAAAGCTACCCACTGTGATACTTTATTACATTTGTATCTTCAGATTCTGGTGGCTCATAACTAATATAAGAAGATAATAATCTTAATAAAAATGTGAGGCAGCCAAATGCAGTGAGAAAAGCATTGATCTTTGAGTCAGTGAATCTGCTCTGGATTTGTTTCCTCCCTCCATTTCTTAGTTGTGTGAATTGAATCTTAACCTTTGACTCTATGTCTCAATTTCCTTATTTGTAAAATAGGGATAACGCTTGTCACTGGACAATGTTGTTTTGAGACACAAATGAAAAAAAAATGCATTTAAAAGCACTTGGAAAACTGCAAAACATTTTTAAAATGATATTGTGAGCTCTCAGATTACTTGTGGCCAGTAAAAAGTAGCATGTAGTCAAGCACAGTAAGAACTTTCCTTGGTGCTATGGATTGTCAGGCTGACTTGTCACTGACACCTTCTCAATTTAAAAGAATCACATTTTGTCATTGAATTTCAGTCTTTCTAGCCACAACCTGAAAAGCTGCCTCATGGAGATAAAAGCTTAGTGGGAACCAGTATTCGATGATGCTAACAACATTTGTAAAATCTTCAGATATCTTTCCCATAAGGGTAGTAGACAAATATACCCTTGCTAGTCACACACTCATAGTAACTTTCAATTACATAATTTTTTTTTATGTGTGAGGTAGTGCACAAAGTGCTCTAAAGAAATTTTCTTAGCATAGTACATGAATAGAAATCTCAGATTCCAATCAGAAGGTGTCACATTACTTCGGCTGTTCCATACTATAGAATGGGTTCTGGAGTCTGAAGACCTGGATTCAAGTCTAGTCCCTTAAGCTAAATGATTCTAGTAGCTGGTTTCTCGTCCATTTTTTTTTTAATGGAGCCATTGTTAGTCTCTGCCCCATGGGTTGTTGTGAGGATTGAATTTACTAATTCATGTAGAACATATACAGAGTTTACGGCTCAATCTTAGGTATTAGTATTTTTTTTTAATCTAACAGCAAATTATGTTGAACCAACTACCTAACTCAACTAGACCTCAATTTATTAATCTGTTAAATGGGGATAGTAATAATACTTTTGTCACTAAAATATTGTATTCAATTAGATAGTGTGTAACCTGGAAAACACCATAGATATTTTAATTCATATTATCACCTCATCCTCTTTCTCTCCTGCCACTTTATTCTTCATACTAGTAAACTACCAGTATATGCTCTACGGAAGGAAATTCTGGAATAAATTAAAATTCCAAGAAAACTGTGCATTTTATCACCCAGGGTAGTTATTTCCCTTGGGCTGCATATGCTTCACATCAACAGCAGCCTAAGAACCATCTAACTTGACAGTACAATTTTGTATGGATTAGTGACAGAAAACCTTGAGATGCAGTTAGCTGCAGGACACCTGGGACCCATCTCCTCTTCTACTGGTTCACTGGACAGCAAAGAACAGCATTCCCAGATGTTCAACCATGCAATACTCACTAGGCCTAAAGATTACAAGGGGGATCATTATGAGTTCCTTTCTTATGACAGTAATAAGGAGCAAAGGAGTAGAGAGGTATCTTGTTGAAGTGAAGAAGTGTTATGGAATGAACTGAAATAATTAAATAATTTTTAGCTTACAGCTCTAAAGGTCTGGGCTCACTGACCTGTACTTTAACAGCTTTTCTTCCTCAGCTATGTATATATATCAGACACTTCGAAGTTAATAAGATTCAAGACATTATGATGTGTCATTTCTTGAAGAGAGGCCACACTATTTATTCCTCATCTAATCAATATGAGTGTCCAGGACAAAGGAAGTATACTGCTTAATAGCTCACATACAACTCCTTGAATTTTTTTATCTTTTATTTGGCTGTGCCTGTCACATGTGGAATTTCCTGGGCCAGGGGTTGAACACATGCCGCAGTAGCAAACTACACAGCTACTGAATTTAACGAAAGTAAAATTGATACTAGGCAGCAAGAGTGGTTGATCTTATAAGAACAGAATTTACTTAAACATTTTGAATAATATTTTCAGCTTTGGTCTGGTTGAATGAGATATTACAAAGAGTCAATATCAGTAGACTGAAGCAATGTGGGCATCCAGAGTGTATATTAGCTGCCACTTTGTATGACATGAACATCCCAGATAGATGTGGATATAGATATACATATAGATATATATATAGATATACATGCAATCATAAGCTGAGGAATCAGTGGTAAATTGTTGTAATCATTTTTATACTATCCCACTTAAAAGTATTTTAAAGCCTCACTATTTTTCAGTTCTAATTATAACAATTGTCCATTAATATTTATATAGCCATATGAATAATGTATGTAATAGCACTATTTAACTGCAAAATATGTCACCAATGTTAGTTATTACACCTCTTAACCCTGCCCTAAGACAATGAAGTCAGTGATATTTACATATTATTAAGCAGTCCATGTAATAGGGTTTTTCTAAGGTTCAATTTAAAGCATTATTCCTCCTAGATTTAATTCATATGCTGCCATCCATCCATTTTTCCCCAACATTCTCACTAAATTTTCTTAATACCTCTGTTGTAGCATTTGTCATAGCCTATAGGTATTAGATTAATTAATGCATATGCTTAGCTTCCAGAGGAGATTCCAAAAGCCTAGAAGGCAGGCTCTACTCCGCTCATCTTTGTGTAAAACAACCCCTCTTCTTCTTTTCACTAGAAATTTGCACCTAGCTGGTCCTTAATGATCTATTTCTTTTATTTATTTATTTATTTATTTTTTGCTTTTGTCTTTTTAGAGCCTCACCCACAGCATATGGAGGTTTCCAGGCTAGGGGTCTAATTGGAGCTGTTGCTGCCAGCTTATGCCAGAGCGACAGCAATGCCAGATCCAAGCTGCATCTGCGACCTATACCACACCTCATGGCAATGCCAGATTCCCAACCCACTGAGTGAGGCCAGGGATCAAACCCGCAACCTCATGGTTCCCAGTCGGATTCATTTCTGCTGCACTATGACAGGAATTCCGACCTTTTTCTTTTCTAGTGATTTTTTTTTAAAAAAATGTGTTTTCATCTCAGTCATGTTTTAACTATGGAGCTATTTATTCGGACAATTAAAGTAAGACAATTATGTAGCCCACCCTCACACCTTATGAAAATGTGTGGTTATTTACTAGGGACACGTGCAGTCAGAGTAGTTTTGTGCCCTTCTCTCAGCTACACAGGACATTCCCTCCTGTGGTTCTTAGGGTGATACTTTCTCTCTATGCTTTCTGTGGTAAGTGGCAAGCAGCACTTTTCCCTAGTGAGAAGGAAGTCAATAGGCTGTATTTTACTGTGACAGCTGGGCCATTTGACTTGAGTCTTATTACACTTGATGGCTACCTTTAGGGAATGTCTTTTTCAATTGTTTATTTTCCAAGCTTCTTGTCAGTTCAAACTACAGAAAACAAAAAGGGAACCCACATTTAACTAATGTGCGTTCATAACATGGAAAGCACTTTATCCAATGTGGACCTCCAAAGATATTTCAGTCTAAGTAAATCCACAGATATTTATCAGATACAATAACAATATGAGAATGATACAAAAATTAATAAGCTTTAACAGTTCATTCATGAGTATAATATTTAGGAATTAATAAATATATAGCTATATAAATTCAAAATTATTTGAATTATTTACAGTAGAAGACTCCCCAAATCATCAAAAAAATCCAATTTGGGCAAGGTTTTAATAATGGGCCTTCATTTGAGGAAGGCACTTTTTACTTGTAAAGCTATTTACTAAGTCTTTCAGTGGGGGAACAACTGACAATTCAGCAAAGCAATCTTTATTGCATATGGCTATTGCAAGCATTACTAGAGATTTAGCATCCCTGCCCATGGACACTGTCTTTATGACTATAAAAAGTGCCTCATTATTTCCAATGTCTTCTACAGTAACACTTCTTAGTTGTGAATGACGTGTATCAGTCAAAATAAGCTAAGTTATGCTACAGTAACAAGGAACCTCAAACCTCAGGCACATAATACATTGAGAAAGTTTATCTTACTCTACATATACAAAACAGGTCAAGAGGCATATTCAGCTCATTACAATGAACAGGGACCAAGGCTGATGAGAATCCATTGCAATATGTACACATGAAATCACTGTAACAGTGGTGATCACACAAGGATGTGTTGGAAAAAGGAGACAGAGTGGAAGTATTATAGCTGTAGATATCAGGATGAGTCAGCAAAGCATAATTTTTGAAAGTGAAGGATACACCTTGAGATGCAAAACTTAATCCCTAGGTTCCATAGACCTAGATTTGTTCCTTTAAGAGAATAAGGTAGAGTTAAATAAGGAAACCTATCAAGAAGCCATATGTGCAGGAAGTATACTGTGTAGAGAAAAAAGACTTAATTCAAAAAATAAAAACAAAAAAAACAAAGCATCCTACTCCTATTACTGAGGAGAAAAGCAGGTTATCTGAACTCACATAAGACTCCTTGAATCATGGGGATAATCTCAGCTGGACTGGATTTGTATTAATATCCAGAAAAATGTTGTCATAGAGTGTATAAAAATTATGACCATTTTTTTCTTCCTGAATTTTAAAAACTTAAGCCATCAACCCTATGAAGGAAGAGCTCAAAGTACAAATAAAAGAACTTACAGACAAGATGACTAGACAGAAGATAAAATATGTCAGAGTTAAAAAAAAGCAGGGGGAGAAAAAAATAAAACCATCAACTTTATATGGACAAAGTGGAGGGATGTGAAGGAGAATAGACACTGCTATAAACACATTAAGGAGAAAAGCTAGAATAAATAAGAAAAATGAAAAGGTCTTGGAAGAAAATGAAAGGAGATACAACGTGGTATATGCAGATTATTTTTAAAGAAAAAATAGAATATTTAAAGGGAAGATCCATTCTGGCAACAGTACTGGAGGAAGAAAGCCTGCTGAGCTCACACCAGGTCCTTAATGGCACAGGTGAGGGATTGCAGCATGTCACACTACACTGCTGTTCTCCATGTGCCAATACTGCATCCATGCTAGCCACTGCCCATCCCAGGGTCTATGGAAATAATGAAGATTCCCTCAAACACACTCATCAACAAAAGAAAAGAATAGATTTTTAGCTGCAGGGAAATAGGTTGAGGCTATTTCTTGTCACAAAAAAGCAGACATATATCTTTCTGCATCTATGAGCTGACATGGTCTGAACAGGCCCATTTATCACTGGAATTGCAAATGGATCATTGGAGAAAGCAACTACTGCTCCTTCCAGAGAGATAAAAAGAGAGAAGCTTCTGAAAGTATGAAAGTCCAGCAAAATATGAACAAGGATGTTGACCCTCATTTTCAGGCATCTCTGACCCTCTTCTGTGGAGGTCAAAAGCCCAGGTCCCTTTCTCTTAGAAATGGAGCAACACCAGAGAGACACACTTGCAGAAATTTGGGGGGGTCTTTTATGTGATCTATTTTTAAATTCATCAACAGAATAAGCCAAAAGAGCCACACATTAGAAGAAAAGCTCCAAAAGATGATCAAATAGATATAAATGAGCAAATAACCAAAATTGAACATCTAAAGAGGTACATGGGGAAAAAAAAGCTAAAAATAAAAAGACATGTAAAGTTCTTTGAGGCTAAGAATGAAAAAAAGGGAAATAAAATAACAAAAAGCTGGAAATGTCAGTCTTCAAAAAGTTTTAATACAGAACGAGTCATGAGTAGATGGTGATCTTTTAAAAAACAATTCGAGCTATGGAGCTTTTCATCACATTTAAAAACTTTAACATTATCAGAATGGCAGAAATTTGCAGCAAATATAGGGAAAGGATATACCAATACCCAGTCTTCCTCTCTTTAATTTTCCATCTCTAACATTTCTTCTCTTAGACAAATATTCTTCTTGATAATGTTCTGGAAGGACTTAAGTAAAATAGAAGAGCACATGAGAAGATGGAAGGAGGAGAAATAAAATAGTTCATATACTACAACAACAACAACAATACAGAGAAAACCACCATGCCAGGGATTCTTCTAAGGAGTGCATACTCTTGTCAATACTTCAGGAGAAAAGGCAGATCCATAATTTAGGAAACTGAAATATGTAGCATCTCTGATTTGCTGACTCAAGCTAAGGATTCCAGATTTCGAAGACAACTACACTTTAGAGGTTCATTTTATCCATTAGAAACTGAATGGCTACTGGGAGACATTTTCCCAGAAACAATTATTTTTCTGTTCGTAAAATACTGTTGCACAAAAATAATGTAGTATGCAATAATCTATAATGTCTATAAAAGATAGTTCAATGCCAAATTTTAATATGAAAGCTTAGGACTACCTGCATTCATTTGTTATGTGAATTTTATTCATTCATATGAGGTGTGTCAATTGCATACCTTTCTAGCTAAAACTATATGTACTGTGGAGTTCACATTATGGCTTAGCAGTTAACAAATCTGACTAATATCCATGAGGATGCAGGTTCAATCCCTGGGCTTGCTCAGTGGGTTAAGGACCCAGCGTTGCTGTGAGCTGTGGTATAGGTCTCAGATGCGGCTTGGATCCCACATTGCTGTGGCTGTCGGGTAGGCAGGCAGCTGCAGCTTGGATTCAACCCCTAGCCTGGGAACCTCCATATGACACAGGTGCAGCCCTAAAAAGAAAAAAAAAAACCCTATATGTACCGTACTCTAAGCTACTTTAACATAAAGATAACATCAAGACTAACAGAATTCTTTAAATTTCTATTTATGAGGAAAGAAACAATTGATTAGTTTTTTTTCTCTTCTTAATTACCAGTTTACATAATTAATCAAGGTGCTTTTGTAAATTTAACTTCTTTTGTTGGTTAGTGCATGGTTTTTAAAGTAGCCCATGAATTATCCTTTTGTCTTTAATGATGAATGAATGGAAGTAAAGCTAGTTGGCTGTGTTTGATTATAAGAAAACAAAATAATTGTGCTTTAAAAAAAGATATAATTCAGATAAGCTTTCTTGGATTAAAGATAAGAGCACTTACATCTATATAGTCATTTATGCCTGAGAAACTGAGCTAGAATAGTCCACAAAGATATATATCCTAGTAAAGATGTTATTGGACTTTAACATAAAGTTGTTAAAGAAGGAAGAAAGGAAGGTGGGAAGGAAAATGAAAAAAGAAAACCATTTGAGCCTCAAGGCAAAAAGATCTAGGCACTTAAATCAGAGACTAAACTGGCTTTGCCTCAGAATTCTCCACAGCAATATTCAATGCCAGATAATAATGCAGTAATGAGGAAAATCCTTAAGGAAAGAAAGTGCTATCCCAAGTTTTCACCCTTTGCTGACTTAGCCTAGGTTCTTCAGAGTGCAGAATCTGGAACAAAGGTTTAATTTAGAGCATTTGTAACTTTCCTGTGGCTGCTAGAACAAACTCCCACAAGAGAAATTTATTCTCTCACAGTGCGCAGGCCAGAGCCTAAAATCAGTATCACTGAAGTGTAGTCAAGGTGTTAGCAGGGTTGTACTTTCTCCAGAGGCTCTATGGGAGAATCTGTCCCTCGCCTCTTCCAGTTAGTGTCTGGAGGCTGCCAGCATTCCTTGAATTGAGGCTACATCACTCCAATCTCTGCTTCTGTTAAGATTATAAAGGTATACAAATACGTATTATGTAATAATCTATAATGTCATGAAAGATAACTCAACATCAAATTTTAATATGAAAGCTTAGAGCTTGCCATGTACATCTTATTCATTGTGCTTTCATGGTCATACCTTCTATTGGTAACCTCCCTCTGCATGTTGCAATCACACTTGTGATTGCATTTGGGGCCTACCCAAATAATCCAATCAATCACTCCATTTCAAAATCCTTAATTTGCCACATCTGCAAAGATCTTTTCCTATTTTCATAGAAAAGATAATATTTATGAGTTCCACATAGCTTACAAAGAAATTAAAGGAACTACTCTTTTCATTTTAAGGCACATAAACTTGAAAATTGTGATGATGTTGATAATATGCATGAAATACATAATTTATCAGAACTATTTACTGCAGAATTTTAACATTTCCAAAATTCGGACAGAGAAAGGAGTCAATGAACTTTCCTCTTCACTTATTCTCCCTCTGCCAAAACAATAAGGTGCCTGGATTAAACAACTTCACAGGGAAATTCTAACAAAACCTTTAAAAAGTGGATAATTCCAATGGTATATTAACTCTTCTACACACAAAAAAAGAAGTAATGTTTCAAAATTCTTTTAATGAAGTGGGCATAAAAGTGATCCATAAAATCAACAAAGATTACACACATCCCCACACACAATCAACCACATTTCAAAAGTTCAGCAGAAGGCATTGCTAATTCAATATTAGGATACATGAAAATCAATAGCCTTTTTATAGTGAAACAACAGCCAGTTAGAACACACAACAGAAGGAAAAATCCCTTATTTTCAATAACAACACAAAAGATTAAAAAGTATAAGAGAAAACATGTGAGATCATTATGAAAAAGACTTTAAAGTGATACAGAGGAACACAGAATAAGATATGAACAAAAGAAAAAGCATTCCATGTCCTTGGGTAAGATGACTCAACATCATAAAGATGTCAATTCTCCCTAAATTAACCTACAATTTTCACACTAGTCTAATAAAGATGTCAGCATCATTTTGTCAGAATAATCAAGCTGAGTCAAAAGTTCATGTGAGAAAATAAACAAGTAAAAATAGCCAAGTCTGCAACAGGAGGATAGAGAGGGAGCAGTCTCCAAGTATTAACCTATTACAGAGCGTCAGTAATTATAATAGCGTGACACTGGCATACGGCTAAATAGACAAATCAAGGAATAGAAAACAAAGTCCAGGGATAGACATATATTTATATATGGCATTTTAGAAAAGGTGGCATTTCAAATAGGTGGCAAAAGGTGGATTATTTAACAAGTGGTGTTGACCAAAATGGATCAGGGAAAAGAAATGGAAGAAAGAAAATTTGATTCCATTCTTGACAACTTGTAATAGGACAAATTCCAAATGTATTAAATTTTTCATTTTTAAAAAGAAATCAAAATTCTAAGGGAATCCAAAGAAAGTGGAACTTTTTCTATTTATGGCATGAATCATAAGTTATAAGAGTAAAGACAGGAGTTCCTGTTGTGGCGCAGCAGAAACGAATCCGACTAGGAACCATGAGGTTGCAGGTTCAATCCCTGGCCTCGCTCAGTGGGTTGATGATCTGGCATCACTGTGAGTTGTGGTGCAGGTCGCAGATGCGGCTCGGATCTGGCGTTGCTGTGGCTCTGGCATAGGCTGGAAGCAACAGCTCCGATTAGCCCCTTAGCCTGGGAACCTCCATATTCTGCAGGCACAGCCCTAAAAAAAAATAAAATAAAAAATAAAAATAAAAGTAAAGAGAAACTCAATAACATGCTTAAAAGATGTGCACAGTAAAAAGTATAACAAGCAAATTCAAAAGACAAATATCAAATTGGGAGAAAAAACTCTATCATGGACAAAAGGTTAATCTCACTAATTATAAAGACTTTCTAGAAATCAATGAGAAAGAGATAACCCAATGAGAAAAATGGGCAAAAAATGTGACAGTTCAGAGAAAAAGAAATTTGAATTGTCCTTCAATATGCATAAAGAAGCTCATTCATAACAAGAAATAGAAAACTAAACCATTTTCACCTATCAGATTAGAAGAGACAGAAGTTCAATAACTCACTATTTTGGGGAATTGAGTGGGAAAACAAGTCTTATACTTGTTGGTGAGAGTGTAAACTAATCCAACTCACTAGCTTTAAAAACACACTTTTAGAAATATATTCTAAAATATACTCATAGGTTTGTGATATGATGTATGCACAAGGTCATTCATTGTGGCACTATTTGTAACAGCAAAAGAATAGAAGCAGCCTAAATGTCTATTAATATTCATCAATAAATGAGTATAGTACACCCATACAATGGAATCCTCTGGAGCCTAATAAAAGAATGAAGGTCTTTACCAATTGACTGATATGGAATGATCTCCACTGTGAGTTCTGGAGCTATATCACAATAACAAAAAGCTTAAAATCACTCATTTAAGGCAATCATAAGAGAATAAACACATCTTTTGGAAGGTATTTAAAAAAAACAGGGATTAAAATATAATCTTGACTGTTCAATGCAAAGTGTGTTATAGGCCATTCTAATATTTCTTGGAGAATTAAAGATGTCCCCTCCTGACATTCTTAACTGTGATGAGCACACTAAAGAAGGTAAGCTTTCAGATAAAATATAAATTAGTAAAGTCACATGTCAAATAACCATAGATGCACAAACCCATCTACCGGGATGTGTGAAACTATTAAAACTTCCATTATTTTATTCTTCTCATTTATAAAGCAGTATATTTATATAATTTATAAATAATAAATAGGCATACATAAATTCTATTGTGAGCTCAGTCTTTTTTTAATCCATAGAGGCATGTAGTCAAAATGTTTGGTAACCACTGTCAAATAATGATTTATTTTCCACATACATAAGGAGAAACCAAATGCACTAGAGAATGTGCATTTTATCAGGGATAGCAAGAAGCCATAGCCATAAATTATGAATTTCTAAGTAAATAGAAATACTATTGAATTCACTTGGTATGATATTTAACATAATGTTATCTAAAGAGATATTACTAATAAATAATAGAATTTTGATGTCAGGAAAGAATATGAGGTATCACCTATTTCAAATCTCCTTATTTTAAATATGAGGTAAATGCAGACCAAAGAGAATAAATAATGGACTCTATGTCATATGGCTGACTCATAATGACAGAGCCAGGTACAACACCAAATTTCCCAAACCTCTGTCTTTCTGCTATATAATATATGGAGATATATATATGAAATTAAGCAGCAGGCCAACCTAGTACTCTATTTTATTTTCTCCTATTTAAAAAAATCTTTATTTTTGTCTTTTTTTTGGATTTCCCCCCAAACACACCTCATTTTAGAAGGCTAATAGTGAATTTTTATTTTTTATCATATTTTTTAGGCCATTATAAAGGAGAAAATTTCAAGCATGAAGTTAACCTTGCTTTCACACATGTCCTCTAACAGAAACAAACTCTGAACTCTAAATTCCCTTTTTTCTTGCCAGTAATCCTGAGAACAACCTAGCGAAAGAAATACATGCCCAACCCAATACAAAGCCCAAAGGAAATGTAGGATGCAGGAGTGGATGATATCCAAGAGGAACTGCGAAGAAGCAGTCAGAATCAAAAGTCCATGCTTGGAGAGGATAAGAACATAAACCACCAAGATCCTGTTATTAACTCTGCAAATCCATTAGACTAATCTTGACTTGAATTTTCTCCAGAGCTCTCAAACCAGAAACACCAGCCTAAGTCTGACAAAACTGAGATTGTAACGTAAAAAAAATGCTAAAGAGAAATTGAAAGTATTTATGCAGGTAATTCAAACTCATTTTAATACCTGTGTTGTACTTGCGTAGTCCCTGCTCATTTTGTACCGGTAGCATTTAAGAAATTTTATTTTATATTTATAAAAACGATGGTTTCAACAATGGCTGTGTAATCTAACCGGTTTTGTGATATATCTGGAAATCGATAAACGTGTTGGGTTAGGAATATTAAATGGCATAACGCAGATAATCGCTTGGCAAAGTGTCTAGCATACAGTTAAGCCCTAACACTACTTAACTCCTTTGTGTCAAACACCTCCAGTCAGGTGAAGTGACATGCCAGAGGTCTCACATTTCGTGTTAGACAGAACACTTAGAAACCCAGACTTTTCCTCTAAGGAGATTGAGAGTTGAGATATTTAGGCTAATCTCCTAAAACGACTAAGAGGGGAAAAAAGTTGGCCTCGCATAAAACCACGGTTTTCGCTGCAAAAGACGACCGAGGGAAACTCCCGCCATCTTTTCCCCTCCTGAGGCAGGTAGGAACTACATTTCCCAGCGGCCCTCACACTTCTTCCGGTACGGCGCACAGGCGCTGCTTTCAGACCACCCCCTTTTACGTCAGTTCTCGCGAAAGCTCCCACGGCTCAGGCCGAGTTCCTCAACATGGGTTCTTTCCTTTCCCAGCCTTCTGAACCCGCCAAGGTCGTTGTGCCTCCTGAGGCCGCCTCCGCCAAGCCCGCGCCCATCACAGCATCCCGAGAGCCGACCTCTCCAGCGCAAGACTCTCCATTTAAAAGCTGCTGGAGTTGTCGCGTGCTTTCCGGGTCGGGGCTGATAGGGGCGGGCGGGTACGTGTACTGGGTCGCGAGGAAGCCCTTGAAGCTGGGATACTCCCCGAGTCCAGGGACTATTGCGCAGATGGTCTTCGGCATCAGTGAGAGTCTGGGCACTACCCTTGGGCATGGGGAGTGGGGGCAGAGAGGCTTACCCACGCGGGCGCCCGGGTTGGTCACGTGGGGGGAGACAAGTTCCTCACCCCCCAGTAAGATGCGGAGCGGGAAGAAGTTATTGAGATGTTTTCTTTTTTTTTTCTTCTTAAATCACAGTAACTTTTAAGAACTCTTTCTAGCCTCAATATTTTTAATGCTAACAAGAGCTATTAGAGATGGTATGCGTATAGATGTCCATTTTCTTATTGAAGAAACCAAGGCACAGAGAAGTAAGAAATATGTTCAAAGAAGGGACACCCAGGTGTGACACACCTAGCCCTTGATCCCAGGTTTATCCATCAACAAAACCCATGCTTCGTTTCTAGATTGTGAAAAAAAGCCTGAGGGCACTTGACCTTGGAATCAAAGCCACATACTAGGTCTTTCCCTGGGTATTGTGGCCCATGGTCCTTATTTGTAGTAAGATCCAGTGACTGTCAAAATGTCTTCCAGTAAAGTGTAGTGATTCTTGTAGGTGATCATACCAAGAGAATGAATAGAATTTTGGGTTTGCAGATCTCTTAACTACTTGGACAGATAAATTACCTTTTAGTCCCTTTCTTGCTTTGGGGAAATGAAAGGATTTTTTTTCTCGATTTTCCTCTTATATAAGAAAAATATAATGGTAATTGCTTGCTTTTTTTTTTTTTTTTTTAATGGCTGCATTCTCAGCATATGGAAATTCCTGGGCTAGGGATTGAATCCGAGCCTCAGCCTTACATACTCCATAGCTGCAGTAACATAGGATCCTTTAACTCACTGTGCTGGGCTGGTGATTGAACCCAGGCCTCTGCAGCAACTTGAGCTGATACAGTTGGATTATTCTTAACCCACTGTGCCACAGCAGGTATTCCATATAATGGTAATTGTATCTTCAAGGAATATTGTGAAGGTTAAGTAAGTTGACATATAAAAACACTTGGTAAACGGAAATGCAACATAACTTATAAAGTACTGTTGTTTTTTTTCCCTAGGCATTGCTTGTTGGGGTGTAATCATCCTGTCAGACCCCAAAGGGAAGGCCTTCCGTGCTGGTTGAAGATACTACCGGTGTATTTGTCATCTCTGTGTGTCATCATGACACACAGAGCAAGCATGGCTCTTATGGATGTTCTGGACAGACACATGGACATTGACAGACTTCAATCCAGCATGTATTGCAAGACTGAAAGGACAAACATGAGTTGTCATTCAAGGGCCATGAATGTTTGTGGCTTTCTTTTCAGGTTCCATAGGGACCAATAAATCCCTCAGAGAAGAGAGGAAGTTTTGTGTCTTATCTGGGAAGGAGAGGAAATGATAAACCAAATGATAAAGTGAGCTAAACTTTTTTCAGTACTTCTTTTTACTTCTCCCATAATTAGGTCAATACTTACTATCAACCTAATCCTAAACAAGCATCATGCAGAAGTACATAAAACTTCTACCTGTGTACTGCTCATACTTTGCAAGGAGTTGTCCCGTCTATCACCTTATGGAGTTTCCTAGCTTATCAGGTGTTTTATTGCTGGTAAGTGAATCTTCAAAAACAGAATCCGGGAGTTTCTGTCATGGCGCAGTGGAAATGAATCTGACTAGGAACCATGAGGTTGCGGGTTCAATCCCTGGCCTTTCTCAGTGGGTTAAGGATCCAGCGTTGCCTTGAGCTGTGGTGTAGGTTGCAGACACGCTCGGATCTAGCATTGCTGTGGCTGTGGTGTAGGCTGGTAGCTGTAGCTCCAATTAGACCCCTAGCCTGGAAACCTCCATATGCCACAGGTGGGGCCCTAAAAGGACAAAAGACAAAAAACAAACAAACAAACCATAATCCTAGTGATTTGCCCAAGGTCATTTGGCAAGTCACTGATGGAATTAGGACTTGTTCTTATCTTTCAGAATTAGAATTGTTCCTAAGAAGCAAGAATTAATAACCTTTATGAAACATTTAGATAATCATAAAAATAAGCATTAAAAAAACTTGATACCAAAATATTTGAGAGAAATTCAAAGCATTTGTTTTTTGTTGGGTTTGTTTATTTTTTCACAAGCACTGGCAAAGTTGCTATGATGAAATTGAGGTATTTTTGAGATAAGGACTTAAAATTACATAATTTATTTCTAAGAGGAGTGTGCTTCCTACCATTTTTTCTTCCTTTCTGAAATACTGTGGCTTCTCTCTAAAGTTATATGTAGCTGTTTTTCAAAGCAGAAAGCTCTTAAATTCAGCTGCCAATCACAATGTGTAAATTTTGAGTGATATGTTGAGCAAGTAAAGTACCTTGAGGGTTGTTTTTCTGGTATTACATAGAAGTACCAAGACTGTTAAGCCTCACAAATGAGTTTTTTGCATTGTCTACATCAGCATTCATGTATGTATATACACACATAGTTGAGAAGAAAGACATTTTGATATAAACTAGACAACACGGTATTTTTATGAAAATGTACAATTCAATTATGTGATGTTAGTGAATTTAGAAGTTTTTTAAGTTAGACCAGAGAGGGCCCAAAGAAGGGTACTTTCTTGAGGGCCCTTGACACATGGTCATCCACTGAAATACCAGTGAAGACAAGTTACTATCTGTTTTCAAAGGCAAGCCATTCTATCGATGGACAGCTATGATCCTAACATTTTCTTAGGTTAAACCCAAATTACATAAATCTAACTTGCTTGTAAAATCTCACTTTCCTTGGCTTGACTTACTGGATACACAGAATAACTCTTAAACTTTTATAATGTAATTTTACCGTCTTTCCCAAAATTTGAATTAGTGTGAATCTTTAAACAAATTAAGAGCTTTTTCCAAATAAATTTGCTCACTCATTAGCTGTATTGCCCAAGTGTGTTTGGTTTTTCCCACTTGGAGTCACTTAACTAGGTGTGAGCAAAGTATTGTTCTACTTTGTCTATAGGCAGTTGGGAATAATCCCCCCCGCCAAAGAAATTGGTTAGTTAGAATTTGTGGTTAAAAATTGTTTTTTCATTTGAAATTTATTTTTTTTTTAATTTTTTTTATTTTCCCACTGTACAGCAAGGGGGTCAGGTTATCCTTACATGTATACATTACAATTACATTTTTTTTCCCCCACCCTTTGTTCTGTTGCAACATGAGTATCTAGTTCTCAGTGCTATTCAGCAGGATCTCCTTGTAAATCTATTCTAAGTTGTGTCTGATAAGCCCAAGCTCCCCATCCCTCCCACTCCCTCCCCCTCCCATCAGGCAGCCACAAGTCTTTTCTCCAAGTCCATGATTTTCTTTTCTGAGGAGATGTTCATTTGTGCTGGATATTAGATTCCAGTTATAAGTGATATCATATGGTATTTGTCTTTGTCTTTCTGGCTCATTTCACTCAGGATGAGATTCTCTAGCTCCATCCATGTTGCTGCAAATGGCATGATGTCATTCTTTTTTATGGCTGAGTAGTATTCCATTGTGTATATATACCACATCTTCTGAACCCAGTCATCTGTCGATGGACATTTGGGTTGTTTCTATGTCCTGGCTATTGTGAATAGTGCTGCAATGAACATGCGGGGGCATGTGTCTCTTTTAAGTAGAGTTTTGTCTGGATATATATGCCCAGGAGTGGGATTGCAGGGTCATATGGAAGTTCTATGTATAGATTTCTAAGGTATCTCCAAACTGTTCTCCATAGTGGCTGTACCAGTTGACATTCCCACCAACAGTGCAGGAGGGTTCCCTTTTCTCCACAGCCCCTCCAGCACTTGTTATTTGTGGATTTATTAATGATGGCCATTCTGATTGGTGTGAGGTGGTATCTCATGGTAGTTTTGATTTGCATTTCTCTTATAATCAGCAATGTTGAGCATTTTTTCATGTGTTTGTTGGCCATCTTGAAGTGTATTCTAAAATTTGCTTTGATTTCTGTCAGTGCTAAATAGAGATCTTTGTTTTAGGGATTGGTCTTCAGAAAGGAAAGATACCACCTTAGTGTAGCAATACAGGAAGTGTATATAGTGCCCCATTTCCCCTTTTCTTGGGGATCAAATGGGGTGAGCAGGATAAGTGGGCACAAGAATCAGTGCATTATTATAAGTACACCTGCTTAATTCTGATTTATGGGCTTTATAATCTCTTACAGCATAGAAATGAAAGTTTATTTACCTTTAGCAAAGAAAGAAGAGAAAAAAGTACAAAAATGGGTAATTTAAAATACACCTAAGAGTTTTCCTTAGAACATGAATGTAAACAGACATTTCTTCATGGTGTCTAAGATACCTATTAACACACCTTTTTGTGGTGTAAACTTCAGTATCTCCAGATGATCAAGAAGTCATTACGCCAGCTCCAGGTTCCTTTTGTGTTATGCACTTACTAGTCTAGAATTTTGTGACCATCAAACATATAAAAGGATCCGAATATAGATTGATCCTTAGCATCTTCTCCCCCTGCTGTGTGTTGGGGGAGAGGTGAAGGGTCCCTTTCCTGGGGCCAATTGCTTGGCCAGTTGTTGCTGATAGCACTGGAGACTGCCAAATACAGATAATTCTAAAAAGCTGTGGTTTCACCTGGCAGCGGCAAATTGCAGAGACATCTGTGTTGGGGGCCCTAGATGGTAATCGTTTCAGCCATGATTTGTACCTCACACTCCCATCCTCAGCATTTCCTCCTCGCTCCTTTTTTATTACTGGTTTCTGAGCCTGATATGTCTGAATTAGGGGCCTCGTGAATGAAGCCACTTGATTTGACAATGTAAAATATATTGCTCCCAAATTAAATATATGTTCAGGGCAAGCATATGTTCAAATACCGCCTCAAACCAGGCTTGGCCTCAACTGATTTATTGCCAGGACTACATTGATCAAACTGACATTTCTCAAAACTTGAAGCGAGGAATAGTAAGCAATTTTGAGTTGAAAAGCTACTTTTCTTTTTTTCTTTAAATGACAAGACCCCCTTGCCTTGACCCAATGATTATTTAGGTGTTAGGGGCAAAGAGTCAGAGGTGAAAGACCTATAATTACACATCATTCAGAGGTAGCCTAAGAGCATGGTGAACAAATTTGTCATTCTTCTAAATGCATGTCTCTTGGCCTTTGAGATATTCAACAACTTGTCATTCAAATGTAAATGGAATGTAGAGAAATAGCCAAAAGGTTAAATGTTAAATGTTGCAGTGCCACTAAAAACCACCACTCAGTCCTGTCACTGAACTTGCATGTGCTTCAGGAATGTGGCAGGCAGGATTCCTAAAATGGTGTACATGCACTTTCTAGTTATTCAGTCAAACACCATTGTAGGTGCTGCTGTGAAGGAAATTTGCAGATGTAATAAAGGTCTGAGATCAGTTGATCTTGAGATAGGGAGATTACCAGATGAGCTAATCACAGGAGCCCATTAAATCTTGATCCAGAAGTCAGAGACCTGAGAAGCCAGAGCAGGAGAGGGAGTCCATGCAGGCTGGAAGAAAGCAAAGGTCCACACTGAAAACTGCCTCTGGGGGGCCACGTGACTAGGAAGTGCAGGCAGCCTGGAGTGCTGAGTGATCACCAGCCCAGCCGACAACTCAAAGGGAAACGACGGCCCTGGTTCCTCAAAGGAGATGAATTCTGCCAACCACCCTTGAACTTGAAAGAGGGCCAGTGAGAACCAAGAATCCCAGCCCTGGCCAACACCTTGATTTCAGCCCAGTGAGACCCTAAGCAGATTATCTAGTCGTGTTGTGAAACTGGGAGATAACAGATTTTGGTTTGTGGTAATTTGTCATACAGTGTAGACAGTTAATACAGGGAATCAGTGTTTTTGTGGTGTCAGTCATAGTAGATGGCATGCCAGACCAAATAAATATTTCCATTCTGTTTATTCAGGAAGTAGCAAAAAGGGGCCATCTGAATAGCATTTGTCTTTACAGTTATGGTCTTCACTTTTTTTTTTTTAAACTGGTGGTTTTCTTGAATACATTGTATTTTCTGTTTTCTAGCCAACTGTTCCACTGCAAATATTAGAAAAAAAAAATGGCATCCTTTTTATGTGCCGAACATTATGCTAAGTGCTTTGCAAGAACTGTTTAATCTCAGCAACCCTGTTTTACAGGTGGGGTGACTGAGGCCTGGAGCAGGTAAGAATTTTCCAAAGGCTCAAGTGATGAACCAGCAGTGGCTTGGCTAGGAGCACTAATTGGGAATTGGGAAATTCTATTGCTACAGTTGTTTTCTTAGCATCCATCCTCAGAATGTTAAGATAGCAAAATTAGAAATTTTAAATGCTGATTTTCCATTTTTCCTTGGTTATCCCTTAGATTAACATGTATCATGAATCTCCTGGCTTCCTCTTCTTTATAATTGAGCCTCTATCCCTTCTTACTCTGACATCAATTTACATGACATTCAGGACAAGAAATTCTTATCGTTTCCATAAGCAGGCTCATACCCTTCCTTGACTTTACCCCATTCTCTCTCCTGACCTTGGGCCAGTGTCCTGAACCTAAAACTATTTCCCAGGAACAGGAGAGCATCCTACCTGTCTGTCTATAGGCACCAAAGTCCCAACTGTTCCAAATGAACTCATCTCCCACCCACCTATCTGTGCTTCTCTATTTCTTATATTGATTCATAGCATTTCCATCTCATCATCTGTGGAAGCTAGAAACTAGAATTATCTATGACTTTATTGTTATTCTTTACTTTTGATCTGTTAACAAGTCTCGGTTACTTTAACCCTTTAGTATCTAATGGGTAGCTCTTTTCTATCCATTCTAATACTTTGGATCAGCTATTTCCATTTCTCATGTAGATTACCATTATAGATTCTTAATCTTTCCTTGTTTTCAGGAAACCCTTTTCATTTTCTGCTCTCACTACAGCCATAGGCCTCTTATAACATGTACTGGCTTAAAACCTTTCAGCATCCCTGCTACACACACAATGAATTCCAGACTGCTTGGCAGTGTATGGGATGCATTTCATTAGTTCACCTTCCTTTTTTTTTTTTTTTTAAGCTTTTTAGGCTGCACCCTCAGCATATGGTAGTTCCCAGGCTAGGGGTCAAATTGGAGATGCCAGCCTACACCTAACATATACACACTACTACATATAAAAGTAGATAAGCAACAAGAACCTACTATACCACAGGGAAACTACCACAGCCACAGCAATGCCATATCCGAGCTGTCATCTGTGACCTACACCACAGCTTATGGCAATGCTGGATCCTTTAACCCACTAAGTGAGACCAGGGACCAAACTCACACCCTCATGAATGCTAGTAGGGTTCGTTACTGCTGAGCCACAACAGGGACTCCTACACTCCATATTTTTCAATATGTATTTTCTTCTACTCCCTGACTTCTGTTCCACACCTTACCCCGCTATGTTCCTGCCACTCTTAGCCACCTCTTCCTAAAAATGCCATTCCCCATACCTGTGCATGTGCTATTCATTCAGCTAATAATACTCCTTTTGTCTGGAGAAATCCCACTTGTCCTTCAAAGCCCAGCCCAAATGTCACTTATGGAGCCTTCCCTGAAAAGTCCCCATGTTATTACTTTTAGGGCTGTGCAACCCTTATACTTTGTACACTTATGCCACTGACTTAGGAGACTGTTCAGTAATTATTTATGCTTCTGTCCCTCCCCACCTATTGAGAATTCCTCGAGAAGAGGATTGTGCTTTTATTGTCATATCTCCCATCACCCAGGCACAGTAATAAACATGCCAGGCATTTGGTTGCTGTTTGATAAATATTTGATGAATAAGTGAATAAAGGGCTGAACAAATTAATAAGGAAAGGGAAAATATTTCTTTTTATTTGACAACTTTAGTATATTTCAGTAGTCCTTTCTTAGCTACTGTGCGCCCCAGCCCAGGAGCATCCACCTTACCTGAGATCTGATTAGAAATGCAGATTCTTGGCCCAAGCCAGATCTACTACTAAATCAGGAGCCCACTAATCTATTTTAACAGGTTCTCTGAGTGATTCAGATGAATCCTTAGAGTTGAGATCCACTGGGGTAGTTCAGCCTGACTGAGGTGCACAGAACAGATCTCAGCTGTGAAGTATTGGAAAAAGCATCTGAACAACTGGGTTATGAATTTCAGGTTCTAATCTAAGGTCTGCCACCTGCTCCTAATATGCTCTTGAGAAAGTTATTTAACATTTTAGACCATAAATTTTAACCCTCTATAAATTCAGAAGATTAGACTAGGTAGTTTCTAAATTTCCTTTCAGCACTAAGATCCTCTCATTGCATAAAGAAGATGTACTCTGGGATTCCAAAGGACACAGGTAGTGGTCGAGAACTGAGAGAAAATTGAAATAGCGCCCTCTGCAGTGATCCTGTGAAGCCACCATAGAAGATCAGACTGCTGCCCCTTCAAGGTCACTCCCAAGAATCTTGCAGCTGAAAATGCTTGATGCTTCACAGGAATTTACCAACCCTTCACCCCAGGTAGTAAACCTGGCCCAGCGAACAATTCTACAGGAGAGGGGAGAGGGCCTTCCTGATCCTCAAGTGATCGTATCATGCCCTGAAGCATGAAATGTGATTACCCTCTGCTAGCCTGCGTAGTTGCTCAGGCATTCAAAGGAAACATGGGAAATCAAAGGAAAGATTGGGGTTGCAGATGGTGATGGGGTGTGTGTGTGTGGGGATCCCTTTGTATTTCCCAAGAACCAAATAGGAAAACCCCTCCTTCACTTTCACCCTGCAAAATAGTGGTTTAGTGATGTGAATTAAACATGTTACATTATGCAGGGTGTATCTGGAACAACAGAAAACTTCAGCAAAGGAAAAGATGCCATTAGTGAGTGGGCAAAGTAGACTTGTAAGAGATGCACATTCTGTCCTGTACCTGGAGGTACAAAGTGATACATACCTATTTTTAAAGTGTCCTCCTATAGTTATATGAAGCTGAGTGGACAAAATAAAACCAAATGGATGACTTCATCACTCTAATGGCCAACTACAGAAATAGCCATTAAGCCTGGGATCAGAAGCCACCACTGGTGAAAACCCTAGATTCTGGTCATGTTATCACCAAAAAGGTTTTGGTAACTAGAAGTAATCTGGCCTGACTTACTTCAGGGAATTACCATGTTCAGGTACCTTAGATGTATTAAGATTCAGTCCAAGATGTATTTATTAGCCTTCATTATATGTCAGGCACTGTTAGGTATGTTAGGAATATTGCAGGGTCCCTATTCAAAGAAGTTGAGAATCAACTAGGAGAGCCAGATACTTTACAAAGTAATGATGATATAAGAGAGTTTTATACACTGGATGAATGAGAGTGAGGAAGAGGGATTTTTATATCTTAAACTGACACAGAAATCAAGATTGATAGCTTTACCAAGAGCAAAGCCCAATCACCAGTGGGACAAACTTTTGACTGCTGTGCCGCCCACCAGGAGGAGGAATAGAGCAAACATGTATCAGGGCTACCCACACTCATGTCATCCAACAGAAACTCTAAGCAGGGGTTCTCGGGGTTCCTGACTTGGGGTTGCTTTAAACAGCGTGCTGCGCAGCCATGCTTGGAAGTGTGTGACAGAGAACTGCAAAATGCCTGTCAAAATCCTTGACAAGTGAAAGACAGGCAAATTGGGGGGAGGCCTGCTCTCCATCCTCACCACCCTGTGAACACCTGTTACCAACAGAGCAAGCTGAGAGACACATTTGGCACATGTTGGCAGCCCCAGCAGATTTAGCCCCTCCTCATGATTTAGTGAAAATGTGATGCTTTCGCTTTGGTTTCTGCTATGCAAACCCAAGCTGTTTCCTTTGCTGTACCATTGTTAGGAGTGTGGGGATGGGGGGAGGTAAGTAAACTCCTCAAATAGGTTTTACCATGGCTGAGTATAGGGATACCAAATATTTTTGCAACATTCTTTTCAAAAAATGAGGTGGGAAATCACACTAACCCAACATATAGGGAGTTTTTCAACTGACAGGTTATTTTCTTTCGATCATTTACACACTAGTTCACACCAAGGCAGAGAATGGACATCTCCCATAGTTCCCATTTTAGAGATGAAAAATGGAGGTGGTTTGGGGAGTTGAGAGGCTGTACAATCACCGGTAAGAAGCAGATGGCTCATCTGAGCTCAGGCCTTTGGAACCTTTGCAGGATACTTCCACACTGGTTCTTTAAAAATTCAAGGAAATGTGTCTATTCTGACCCAACTTTCTTTCTGGTAGGAAGCAATGTAGGTTGTACCTTCCAAAGCAGCAGAAAGTCATTTTGTCTCCCTGGGATGTAAGAACAGCGACCTGTCTTGGGAAGCCCAAGATTTAGAGGGACGAAGGCAATGCAGACAAAAGGTGTGCTTTAGAACCAGCCGGTTGGGAGCTGCTTGTCCCTAAACAAGCTACATTCTTGGAGCCTTAGCATTCTGATTTGTAAAATGTGAATAGTCATACCTCCCAGCTTTTCTGGGGACTGTTGTGTTTAACAACTGTGTTGTACTGAGCAGTCAATGAATGATCACCAATAGTGTTCTTATTAGCATATTTTAAGAGTACAAATGTATAAAGTATTTAATAGTATAAATAATGTGTCACGCTTCTTCTCACCAGCTGACCAAGGACGCAGGGTCTGGATATGGGGAAGGGGCTTCAACACTAGTGTTTGAGGGATGGGATGTTTGGGGTCTCATTATGCAGGTGTCAGGAAGGCAGAATTTTTTTAATTTAAAAGTTGCATACAGCTCAAAGCATGTCTGTGTTTGCAGTTTGGCTCAATTCATCCCATTTTTTTTAAATTTTATTTTAAAATGCTCCCTTTAGAAATGTAATTTTAAAATAAACAGCAAATGAAACATTAAAAAGAGAAATGACAAAGTCTATCTAGAAAAAAGTTTTCTTCTGAGGGGGCCCCAGAGTTGGCGCTATGAAAGTGCCAGCTGCCAGTTTGTTTTATTATTACTTGGTTTAAATATAACCATGGCTGAGGGGGAGGAGGGCAATTGACAGCAGCTTTGGCTTCCTGCTACGCTTGATGCTTATTTCACCAAGTTGGTTGTGAGACTGACATGCTTTCCTTGATGTGAGCTCTAAATGAGTCCCCTGTACTGAACCCTTTCTCTACCACTTAGTGACTGTCTTGCTTCCTCATCTGAAAAACTGGGATGTTCTTGCCTGCCTTGCCCATCTCGCAGCTTTTTCATGTCGATCAAATAAAACAAGTAAATATGTTTAAACCTTTGAAACTGTACCTAATGCCTTCCCAGCCCCACATATCTCTTTCAGTTGTAATTTTTGAAAAATAGTGCAACTCAGGAAAGGGAGTTATTCATCCAGTGGTGCTGCTGCACATCCCCAATCCATGATCTCCCAAGTTATCCCATTTCTGTGCTACAATCTCCTTTGCCTCAGTTTAGTTCTTTAAAAACACCACTGTGATACTGATCCTTGAAAAAATAGCATGATTCCTTGGAACTTGCTTTCTAAAGCAGGCACACCTCAGAGATGTGGGTTTGGTTCTAGACCACTGCAATAAAGTGAATCACAAATGTTTTGGTTTCCCACTGGATATAAAAAACATGTTTACACTATACCAGAGTCTATTAAATGTACAACAGCATTATGTCTAAAAAATGTATATACCTTAATGAAATAATACTTTATTGCTCAAAAACTCTAACCATTATCTGAGCCTTCCTCAAGTTGTCATCTTTTTGTAATAGTAACGTCAAGGATCTCTAATCACAGGTCATTATAACAAATATAATAATCATGAAGAGTCTGAAGGATGGTAGAATTACCAAAATGTGATGGAGAGACAAAGTGAGGAAATTCTGTTGAAAAAACTGTGTCCATAGACTTGCTCAATGCAGGGTTATCACAAACATTCAACTGGTAAAAGAAAAAAAGAGCAGCATCTGATGTAATAAAACTCAGTAAACCTGTAGGCAATCTTGTTAAGAAAGACAGAGCTTTGAATTATTCAAACAAGAAAATAAACCATCAGCTATGCTCCTTCCTTTCTCCCAGTAGGTTCACATGCTGTTCTATGATTCCTCTTCCCTTTCCTCTGACTTGTGACTTGAAATATGGCAGCTCTTTCCAGGAAGATTCTATTAAGCATCCTGGCTGTTTAAGAGTATAACCACTCCTCCTCTTAACAACTGGAGTCAAATAGAGCATTCTTCTTGCGCTCATGGGCCAGTACACATTCCAGGTATATTTTTGTGACATTTTACTTACTCTGTGAAGTCATATGTGAACTTGAGACCAATTAACATTGAAGTCATTTCTCAAGAACTCAGCTGTCAGGGTTCAAATCAGGTAAGGTGTTCCAAATGGTATTCTCTTTCTCTATTTAGACTTTAGTTGAAATATCATGCCTAGGTAGGGGGTCTTCTTTTATAGTTCAGAAAAACGCTGCTGATTTTTCAAAATTACTATAAGGTCTCTCTCTCTCTCTTTTTTTTTTTTTGCTTTTTTAGGGCCAAACATGTGGCATACAGAAGTTCCCAGGCTAGTGGTCAAATCAGAGAGGCAGCTGCTGGCCTAAGCCGTAGTCACATCAATGCAGGATCCAAGCTGCATTTGCAACCTACGCCACAGCTCACGGCAATGCCAGATGCCAGGGATGGAACTCTCATCCTCATGGAAACTAGTCAGGTACATTACTACTGAGCCACAGTGGGAACACCAAGGTCTCTTTTATATTTAGGATTTTCCCCTACTGAATTTAGCCTTCACTTATTTTTTTGAGTGTGTGTAATATACATTAGATATATATATATATATTTCATGTAAAATACATATTTTTTAAATTAAAATATTTGAATAACATGCTGATCCCTGCCAAGTCTGTTTTGTTTTAATGATAATGACTCTCAAATTTGTATGTCTAGACCCCAAATCTTCCTGACATTCAGACTCATATATTCAGCTGCCTTTGACACTGCCATTTGGATGACTCATAAGTGTCTTAATTTTAATCCATCTAAAAGTGAAATCAAGAAACTCTGAATTTCTCCTTAGTGATCCAAGTCTGTTTCATCTTGTTGTCCCGTTTAGAAAGTGACATCACCATCTTCCCAGGTGCTCATATCAAAAGCCTAGGGATCATCTTTGATGCTTCTCTTTCTCTTGTGCTCCATACTTGTTAACAAGGAAGCCACTAGACTGAGATGGTCTAGTAGACAAATCAAAATCTAAGCCTGTAAATACCTCAGGGTTATGAAATCAAGACACTAAGGACAGCCAATAACAAAACAGCCAAGTAGGCTTTTAGCTACAACCAATCAAATAACTTCCTTTCTTTGCTCCTGCACTTTCTCCATATGTCTTTCCCTTGGCTTCTGTCTGGGAGTTCTCCTAACTACTTTTGGTTTGGCACTGCCCAAATCCAATCAAGTTTTGCTCAAATAAATTCATAAAATATTTAATATGCCTCAGTTTTTTTTTATTAGCACACCAACCCCTCAGAAAATCCTGATTAGATCTATCTTCAGAATATTCCTAAAATCTGACCCTATGTTATCACCTGTCACCCTGCTTCAATCACCCCCAGCTGTTGCCTGGATTATTATAATCCCGTTTGACTGGTGTTTCTGTTTCCTGTCTTGTACACCCTACAGTTTCACTCCACATAGCAGCCAGCATGACCAGTCAAATGTAAATTGGATTGCCATCCTCTTTCCTGAAACCCAACAATATCCAGTCTTGTCCTATCACACTTAGAAGAGATTCCAAGCTTGTTATCTTGGCCTTCAAGGCCTTACACAGTTGAACCCTGGATACTTGTGTGAGCTCATTTCACACACTCTCCCTTTTGCTCACAGAGTTACAAACACTTCTTGCTGTCTCTCAAACACACATTACACTCTCTCATCTCAGAGTCTCTGAACTTGTTGTTCTCTCTGCCTGGAAATAAACAAATAGCTTGTCCCTTGAACCAATCAGACATCAGTTCAAACTCCCTCAGAGTGTTTTCCAACATATCCAGAACAGCTCCCACTTTTAATCCTCTTGCTCTCTTTTATGTATTTGTTTCTCTTTCCAGTTACCATGATTCCCTGACGTTCTGCCCAAACACATACCCACACGTCTTTACTCAATCGATGGTGAGTTTCATGAGGACAGAAACTTAGCATGTTTGGTTTATAACTTTATTCCCAGTAACTGTAACAATGCCAGGTACTTAGTAAAAGCTAAATGAAAAATTGTCAGAGAATGAAAGCAGGCAGCCTTTGGCCTTGTTTCTTTTCTATAAAATAAAGCTTTCAATAAGATGGTCTATAAGATCTCCACCAGCTTTAAAGGCCCATGATTCCTTGTTTTTGTTTTTTTGTTTATTATCTTGCTTTGTTATGCACAGAAAAACAATTGTGGCAGAAAACAGCAATAGGAGGCAATGAGCTGGATGAAACAGCTTCTCTACCATAACTTTTAAGGACTCGTTCTCAAATTTTCTTCTGATTAAAATTCTCAATCCCTAGAATTTATATGTCCATGGAAAATAAATGAGTACAGCTAATAAAATGTGAGCAAAGAATCTGATTTTGCTAAATTAAGCAAAACCAAGAGGCTGGTGAGGTCCACAGAGTCAAGCTGAGCCTTCCTATCTCCAAAGAGCTTCATAGAGGCAACCACATAGACAAGGGCATCCTCCAGTTCTTCTATCTGAGGTCTTAATTTGTAGGTGCTTTCCAGGCAGTGTATTACAATCAAATGAGCAATCTGATTCTGAAGACCTGTTCCAACACATCCTGTGGGTGTTAACAAATCACACATTATCTGAGCTTCATCTATTAAATGGATTGACTGTAATAATGAAGTAGCTTCATGCAGAAATCAATGTGTATATTTAAGGTGTAGAGATAGAACTATTTTATAATGTTCATGGTGGCAAGCCCTTTTAGCTTCCATTCAACATAAGGAAGCTTAGAATCAATTTCTAGTAACATAGTACTATTTTTTGGATAGATAAGAGGGGGAGTACAGTTTATTTGTGTATTCATTTATTATTTATTTTTGTCTTTTTAGGGCTGCGCTTGCGGCATATGGAGGTTCCCAGGCTAGGGGTCGAATCAGAGCTATAACTGCTAGCCTATGCCACCAACACAAGGGATCTGAGCCTCATCTGTGACCTACACCATAGCTCTCGGCAATGCCTGATCCTTAATCCACTGAGCAAGGCTAGGGATTGAACCTGAGTCCTCATGGATGCTAGTCAGATTCATTTCCACTGAGCCATGATGAGAACTCCAGTACAGTTATCTTTAAACACCTTTACTTGTAGTCATATGCTCACAGAGAATAAAAAAAGATCTACAATTTTCTTTGGGACAAAACTTCTGTCCCATAATCATCCAAAGGGACTAGAGTTTTGAAGTGGCTTCTAACAGCACCGTTGCCCCTAATTTTACCCTCAGAGTCACTAGGAAAGCAGACCTCTTCTGCTGTGGCCACAGAGGGTCTATCTGACCCCTCTGTATTTCCCTCTGGTGCATTTCTTTACTTCTCATGTCCCTGGCCCAAGTTAACAATTAGTTGTGTATGGGGGTGTGCATAGGGGAGTATTTGGGAAGCTTCAAGTGAAGGATTGGTAGATAAGGCAATGGAATAGTTTTATGCTGCCAATTTAAATCTCTTCTTTGGACAGCTAGAGTTTCTATTTCTTTCCCCATTTGATCTGCACTACCAAACTCCTCCTTTTGCCATCCTGCTTTCAATGTATCAAACCCCAAAGAAGGAGGAAGAATGGAAGAGAGAAATAAGCTTATCTCATTACAATTAGCAAAGTAAGATGGAGAAGGGTTTTAAGGAAAACCAAGGCAAAGGTGTTAAGTAACAACCACCACCAACAACAATAACAGCTGGAAAAGCAGCAGAGAGAAGCTTTAGAACCCAGCATTCTATTTCTTATCCTTTGATATGCATTGCATATCAGAATCCCACGTGAATCTCAGAGATCTGGTTCTGATTTGGCAAGTTCTAAGGGAGGGGAAGGAAAAGCAAATGAAAGGGTTAGATCAGCTCTTGATGGGCAGCTCTGTTGCCAAAATTATAGCTGAGTTTAAACTTCAGGTTCATGACGTGTATTGCTGCAAGCTGAAAAGAAAAATCCGCCAACGCATCGGAGAACCTGAGATTAGAATGTGCAAACCATTGTGCTCAGCATTCCAACTATAGTCCTAAAACATAATGTCAGGTAGAGCGGGGAGCTATAAAATGTGAAGTCAAAAGGCTTACTGAGTTGTCAATGGAAGGTTCATTACTAACTGTGATGTGCTCCTTGGCATTTACCCAGACAATCTGAGGCTATGACATTAACATGTGGTTCTTTATGTGAATCCAAGCCTTGCTGCTGCTTCCCCAGAAAGAAATGTGTGTTGGGGGGGACATAAAATATTTTAATTTCTTCTGCAGTTTCACCAAACCCCAGGAATAGTTTTAGAAGTATATTAAGGATATCATCAGAAGTAAAAGTGTACAATTTTTAAAATTTTATTGATATATGTGAAATGATAAATGCTGTCATTATTTCAGATGATTTTCAAATCAATCTGCATGTTCATCTTTAAAGTATTCAAAAGACTGGGGAAAGGTGAATTTTCCCTAATACCACTGAGAGTTATTAAAGTTCAGGAAAAAAGAAAGAGAAAATGGACTTTCTGCTTTTTATAACAAAGCAATCTAAAAGTCTTTTCCAATTGAGGAAAGCAACTTCAAAACATATATCTAAACATATATCTGTGTCCAAGGTTTGGACTGTTTTTTGACAACACATGACATAAATCCTGCTTAGGGAATAATTGCCTGGGATGGTACTGAGTTACCAGGTCATTTAAATCGATGCTGTGTGCTATTGCACACTTAAAATTATTTACACTGCTCTTATCCTAGCTACAATCTGTTCTTTCTCGCTAATGCAGTGGAGAGCAATTTACTCCAGAATACCAAAGTCCTTTTGATTTCATTTTTGCTCCCACATCTGCTGCTCTGAGCACAAGTCCTAGAAATAAAACCAAATAAAGAAGCACATGAAAGCACTGGTGAAAGTGGGTGTTAGAGTAAACATCAATGAAAATTTCAAAATTCTGTTTCTGACACTTTGTTCTAATTAATGTTAGTTGAAGTTGTTCTTTGAGAGATTTGAAGGATGTCTTCTGTCATTCCTGATTTCCTTCCTTCTTCCCTTTCTTCCTTCCTTCCTTCTTCCATTAATTTTCCCTTCAGGATTGAAGCAGAGGGTATCCCTTGGCATTTGAGGTAAGGCTGTGCTCTATGGCTCATGTTACAACACTGAACTGGTTGGCTATTTGTGAAAAGTAAGAGAGTTCTGATCAGCAGAATTGAAATGACTAATAAACCCTGGAAAATAACAAACATCAATGCTTTGTTTAAATCTCAATTGTTTTAGTATTAAACCTTCATGAAATTTATATTCACCTGAAAACCACTGAAAGTTCTTAGTCAGTCTTTTTGTTTGTTTGTTTTGGGGGGTTGGGTTTTTTTTTTTTTTAATACCACCAACAAAAACAGAACGTAATCAGAAACAAATTGAGAAATCAGACCTTAGATCCAGATTGTGGATAACTAGTAATAAATAAAAAAACCTTCTCATTTTGGTAAGCCAAGATCTAAGCTGTGCTTCTGGTTATTCTGAGATTCTATAATAGAAATCTAGGGGTTTTCAACATGCCAGAGGTTAGGACATGAACAATTCCATCGGTCTTCCAGAGTTTTTTCATCATGAAGGACTAGGGTTCTTTCAGTAGAGAGTATTGGTTGCCTATCCCAAACCCACCTCTTTTCTTCTTAACTAATAACACCTAAACATAGTCAGGTGTCCAGCTTTCAGGAAAGAAATATTGACTATTCTAGGGAACAAAAATACCCACAAGATTAACCTATTCCCCTTGTAATTGGTTCAAGGGTGAGCCTGTGACCCAGTTCCTGTCCATGAGATTAAGGGATAATTTGCTGAGACTTTTGGCCAAGAGATTTCCTCAGTATTAAAAGAGACATATAGAAAGGGATGGACCCTCTTCTTTTGATTACTGGTTCTGTAGTTGATGCCTGTAACCACTGTTCCCTTCCTGTGACTACAGATTAAACCAGTGTGAGGACAAGCCAATAAGCTGAAGATAGTAGAGCAGTAAGACAGAAAGCCTTGTGACCTTGATTACATTATTATCCCAATGAAAACATCCTATTAAAACCTCCTGTGGAAAAAAAAAACCTCAGCCCACCAGGGAGGAAGGATGTTGTGGTCCACAAACTCAATATGAGTTCGAAGAACATTTGTAACAGAAAAGGATCAATTTGAGTGTCATTATGTCCCTACCTAACCTCCTAAACCCCACCGTGAAAGACTTCAGATCAACTTCTATGCACAAGAAGATGTGACCAAATGAGAGTCATATCACTGCACTCTCTGACAAAACACTGAGGGTGAAAGTAGATCCATTGAAAGACAGATACAGAGGACAGCACAGAGTTAAAAAGCAGATACTCCTCACTGTCAGGGTATACTATTGGGACTGAAAGCACGAAAGCAGGGCCAAATTGAGCTTCTGTGTTTGGAAAATTTGGAACAGGAAATCAGAGCATCCTAGAGAGCTGCTTTCATCAGTAGTGGAGTAGTGGAAAGCCATGATACACTAGGATGGTATCAGAGCTATGTTACTGCAAACCCAAATAGCAAGAAAAAAGATGAGGCCACTGAGGGGCCATCTGAGGACATATGCAAGATATATTGCAGGGACTTCTGAGATGCTTAGGGAAGAATTTGAGGATGGGATTGCTGGGTGTCCAGCCAGAGGGTTATTTTTTCATTAACATTATTTCATTTCTAGACTGTTGTGACAAGGAAAAAGAAGGGTTTTCATTTATCAAACCAAAACTCACTTTGATTTGGGTTAGAGTAGGAACCTGACATAATGGAGACGGACACCGTAATAGCTACCAGGCCAAAATGGCTTGTTTTATGGTATTGTTGAGTTGTTGTTGTCATTGTTACTGCTTTGTTTATTTGTTTGTTTCTTGTCTTTTTAGGGCTGTCCCCACTGCATATGGAAGTTCCCAGGCTAGGGGCTGATGTGGAGCTGTAGCTGCTGGCCTACACCACAGCCACAGCAGCTTGGGATGTGAGACGTGCCTTCGACCTACACTGCATCTCATGGCAGTGCCAGATCCTTACCCACTGAGCAAGGCCAGGAATCAAACACAAGTCATCATGGATACTAATCGAGTTCCTTACTGCCCAGCCATGACAGACACTCCTCGTTGTTTAAATGCAATTCATTAGAGTTGCCTTCCCAGGACACAATGAATGAGTACATTCCAAAGTATAAGCGGTTACCCACTTGAGATCTTATACAATAGATCTTATGTTTTTGAACCATTGTTTCTGAAACCTTAGTGTGTCCATGACGCAATAGAATTCTTGTTTAAATTGCTAAATACTGGAGTCAGCTGATTCTCATTATGACAGTCTGGGGTGGGGCCCAGGAATCTGCATCTTTTAGCAAGTTTCCTACATGATTCTAACATAGGTGATCTGTGGATCGCACTTTAAAAAAAAACTCTGCTCTAAGAATTCTTCATTACAGATGTTATAAATAAAAAAAAAATGTAGTTTTCCCCTCCAAGAAGGTTTGCATTTGAAACATTGTTGCACTGTTAGAAATGAGGTTGATTCTGAATAGTCCTCTTGGGATCTACAAATAGTCCATGAGTTGGGATTTGCCACCCAAGAGCTGTTGTATTGCTGACATTTTTCTTCATAGAGGTTCCTTAAACCTTACAGAAGGAATTTTGTTGTTGTTGTTGAGGAGGGGAAATGAAAAATATGGAAGGTAATACTCATTTCATATTTCTCCCCACAGTGAAAGTGGAAGTATAAGAGGTCAAAAGTCCACCATACTTGAGACCAAGAAGCAAAGTACTGATTTGCGATTTTCTGAGAGTAGACATTGCATTTTATATTTGAATTCCCAGCACCCACCTGTTAATTGTTCAACATACTACCTTGCATATAATAGAAATTTGCTAAATACTTGTTTAATTTTATTGGATTTGGGGTGGTTTCTGGTCTGAACCTATAATAATCCTAGACAGCAACAAATATATACAAAGTTTTTAGCTCTGAAAGGTGAGAACAGTATATTTTATTTTTAAGCCCTCAACAAATGTCCGTTGAATGACTAATAACATATGAATATATATAGACTCTAAAATTCTAGAATCATTGATTACATGACATCATTTTTCCAAGCTAGGTTTTTTTGTAACAAAACCTTCCCTTCAAAGAAAAATTCATATAGGACATCTCCAGATAAGACTGACAAAAGTAAAGTTGAGAGATTGAAGGTTGAAGATTCCTTTCCTTTCAATATCCACCATCCTTCAGCAATAAATTGCCCCTGAACAAATATCTCAACATAATTTAAAACTATGGGGCCATACAATCTTCACATGGTTCTTCTGCAGTTTTCTATACTTCTAGATGGTATACTTTAGTTTCACAGGCTATTTAAAAATTAACTTTTGTGTGGCTCACCTTTCTAACAATAAGCAGGAAATATTTTTTTCCTCATGGGTAAGATACATTTTAATCTAGCCATAGAATATGCACACCTTGCATTTTCTTCCTTTATAAAATCTGAAATAATATATCCTATATGGGAATACTTTGTTTCATTGTACATCTTTTAAAATTATGCTTCACAGATACTGGATTTTTTTACAAAGTAAAAGTTGTGGCAACCCTATATCACACACATCTATCATCACCACTCACTTTGTTCTCTGTGTCACATTTTGCTAATTCTTCTAGTATTTCAAACTGTTTCATTATCATTATTATATTTGTTATGGTGATCTGTAATTAGTGATCCTGGATGCTACTATTGCAGAAAGATTTTGATTCTAGGAATGCTCAGATTAAATATAGAATTTTTTTAGCAATAAAGTATGTTTTACTTAAGGTATGTACATTTTTTAAGACCTAATGCTATTGCACACTTAATAGACTAGAGTATAGTGTAAACATAACTTTTACATGCATTGGGAAACCAAAAAATTTGTATGTCTCACTTTTTGCAGTAGTCTGGAATTGAATGCACAATATCTCTGAGGTCCCCCATGTATAATTAGGAAACATCACTCTTCTACACCTTTCTTTTAATTCATTTTACAGATTACATTATCATAAATTCTACCTATTTGTAGTAGATTACAGTAGCTATAATTTTCCCTTTCTCTACACACTTCCCCACCACTTTCTTCTGGTCCTTTGCTGACCTAGTGGAAATAAAAATTACAGTGCCTCCTAACTCCAACTCCAATGACTAGCACTTACCAACCCCTCATCATTGTCATCTCAGGTAGCTGCATCAATCAAGTTTGCCAATCAGAATGCTCATCTCCCTAACTATAATGATTGGCTCAAGAATTAGCATGTGATTGGGACTGATGGATGGGTGCTGGGCAGAAAAGATGTCCTTCCTATTCTACTGCTATGCTATAAAGGTGGTGGTGTGGAGATGCTGTTGATCATATTGCTCACCACATGGGAGAAAACTCAGCAAGACAGGAAATGGCAGGATGATATCATTTGAATCCCTGGATCTGGCTATGCTCACACACTCTTCCACATCTGGACAACTGTGTGAATTTTTTAACATTCTCTGTCTTCTTTAAAATAGACTTAATTTATTTCCCTTAAAATCAAAAGATGTCCTTTAAATCAAACATCAATTGTATTTAGAGCAGGAAGAATTTATGAAGTTATAGAACACTGAAAAGCATTTACCATATTGAATTGAATTTACTCAATCTCATTCTTATTTATTTATAACTGCAAAAGAATCATGTAAACTAGATGTGAGATTATACTGTAAAATACCTAAAGTCTATAGTTAATAAAACTTTTTATCAAATAGCTATATGGTTACCTATGAGGGCTACACAGATTCTGATATTTTATTTTATTTTGACAGATTTCACTGCATGTTTTATTTTATATGCACTGTTCTGGGTGTAAAAGGTAGAAACAAGTAAGAAGCAGTGTGTTTCTATGTGTTTAAAATATCTCCTCTGTTATTTTTTTTTTTGCAATTTCCAAAATTTTGAGCAAAGATTATGACAACTTTCAAATTACTTTCAACAAATTAATAATGATAATAATAATTAACATTTAATTAGGGCTCAAAATGTGCTTGATACATGCCAAACTAAGTACTTATGTACATTAGCTTAGTTGGTGTGGTAACCAGCCATCAAGATGGCTTGTAGTGACACTTTCCCCTTTGATTCATACTTATGTAGCTGTCATACTGAATAGGGTTGAACGATGTAACCAATAGGATATTGGAGAAAAGATGACCCATGACTTCTGAAGCTATGTCAAAAAATACATTGTTCTTTCTCAGATTACTCACTCTGTAGGAAGCTAGCTGTCACATTATGAGGACACTTACCCAGCCCTATGTGGAAATCTACATGGCAGAGAACTAAGACCTCCTGCTAAAGCTAGTACCAACTTATTACCCAAGCAAGTGAATAGATGCTCTAGCCTCAGTCTACCCTCAAGAGTATTGAAGGTCTGACCAACATCTTGGGTGCAACCTCATGAGAGATCCTGAACCAGACCATCCAGCTAAGTAGTTCCCCAAATCGCGACCCACAGAAACTATGAAATAGTAAATGTTTGTGTGGTTTTTTTTTTTTTTTACTCCACTAAGTTAGGGGAGAATTTGTTATTGCTATCCGCATTTTATAAGTGAACAAATTAACGTTTAGAGAAGCTTTAGAGCTGAAGACCATAAAGAAAACAGTGAAAGCACCTGGATTGGACCTGAAGCCCATTAGATAGCAAAGTCCTATGCTACCTTCTACACAACATATTCTGGAAGGAAGTCAATAAAAGTCAACTTAATTGGCTCCTCACGAAGCAGCCTCTTCATATGCTATCTCTTTCCCGCTAACTCTGGACAAGTAAAATGAAAATAGTATGATGCTATCATTTTTATAGTTTGAAAAAAGTTGAATATTGGCAAGTCCATATGTTGAAACCTTACAGAAAATACACTGACAGCAAATGTCTCCATTTCCTGTGATGTCGTATGGAGGCTATGACATATTTTGTTGTTTTTACAAGGTTTTGAGGTAGAAGTAAAGTGTCTCCCATATAACAATACTCAATAAGGCTTAAATTGATAAACACTTAATAGATTAATATCAGAAATAAATATGGATTTTAAAAAAGAGGGTAGAAAGAAAAATGAAATAAATAGAGGAAAGAGAAAAAATTATATGTATGTATATATGCTTATAACAGAGGTGACTATCCGCAAGAGGATGTGCTTCCTTGTCTACTCTCAATCCTCTGCTGCCCTTTCTTTCATTTTGTTTTGTTTTTGTTTTTTGCTTCTTCTTCTTACCTCTGCTATTCTCTCAGTCACTTCACTTTCTAAACCTTTGCCTTAACAGGTGTTAAAAAAAATTGGGGGGAGTTCCTGTCATGACTAAGCAGTAATGAACCCAACTAGTATCCATGAGGACACGGGTTTGATCCCTGGCCTTACTCAGTGGGTTAAGGACCCAGCATTGTCTTGAACTGTGGTGTAGGTTGTAGATACAGCTTGGATCCTACATGGCTGTGTCTGTGGCATAAGTGGCAGCTGTGGCTCCAATTCGACCCCTAGCCTGGGAACTACCTCCATATGCCAGGTATGGCCCTAAAAAGACAAAACAAAACAAATTTAGGAACCCAGCTACCATCCTCATAGTCTCCACACTTTTCTGTTCCAGCCACACACACTAACCTGTTTCAGCTGTCCTCTGCACACACAATGCCTGCCACAGGAGAGCCACTACCCCGCACTACAATGAGAATATGTCTGTGTACAAGTGTATGTATTTGTGCCATTGTGCACTGTCTGTGACCTAACATTCTCCATCTAGCTGCATTTTCAACAGCTGAAGTTGATTCTGCCATTACAACTCACCCTTGCCCAGCACAATCTCCCTAGGATAATTCCTACATTTTTCTTGTTTGCAGAGTATTAAAAGAAGAACCCTGCTTGCTAGAGTAGAACCATGTGAAAGGCACAAAACATGATGCTGAAATCAAAATGAACCAGCAGGACAAACAACAAACAGAAAAAGGCACTGGGACACTGCTGTTCATATGGGAAAACTCCAGGGAAACTTGAAGCACCCAACGGTTCTGCCTAGAGAGCAAGGCAATGTGGTGCCTTCAGAAAGCAGAAATTTCATAGAAATAATGGTCTAAAGTAATGTCTCTAGTTTTTTGAACTACCATACTCCTGAAATAAAAGTAGATGAGAAAAGGAGGAGTAACTCTGAATTGTGTATTCAAAAACATGAATTTGGTTTAAGTTTTACCAACAGCTAGCTGTATAATCTAGGCAATCATTTTTTCTTTTCTCTGAGTCTTATCTTTTTTCCTCTATAAAAGATGGTGGTTTTACTATAAGGTTTCTAAAATCACTTCTGCTTTAACATTTTTTGTTATTAATTAAGAAAGAAGCCATAACTTAATAAAATTGAAGAAAAGTAGCTCAATATGGAAAAGTTAAAATAATAAAATGGGAGAAATGATTAAAAGTGAGCATATAATGGTCTTTATTTTTTTTACTTTTTTGTTAAATTATAGTTGATTTACAATGTTGTGCCAATTTCTGCTATACAGTATAGTGCTAATTTCTGCTGTACAGTCATACACATATATACATTCTTTTTCTTCATACTATTTCCTATTATGTTATATCCCAAAGATTGGATCTAGTTCCCTGTGCTGTACAGTAGGACCTCATTGCTTATCCATTCTAAATGTAGTAGTTTGCATCTACCAAGCTCAAACTCCCCATCTATCCCACTCCCTCCCTCATCCCCCTTGTCAAACACAAGTCTATTGTCTATATCTATGAGTCTGTTTCTGTTTTGTGTATAGATTTATTTATGCCATATTTTTAATTCCACATATAAGTGATATCATATGGTATTTGTCTTTCTCTTTCTGACTTACTTTACTTAGTATGAGATTCTCTAGTTGCATCCATGTTGGTAAAGTTGCAGGATATGCAACTTTAATATAGAGAAATCTCTTGCATTTCTATAAACTAACAATGAAAGATTAGAGAAATTAGGGAAAAAAATCCCATTTACCATCACATCAAAAAGAATAAAATACCCTATCTAAAAAGACAAAAGACCTGTAAGATGCTAATGAAAGAAGTCAAAGACAACACAGACAGATGGAAAGATATACCATGCTCTTGGATTGGAAGAATCAGTATTGTCAAAATGGCTATACTACCCAAGGCAATCTACAGATTCAATGCAATCCCTATCAAATTACAAAGGACATACTTCACAGAACTATAAAAAATATTTTAAAATTTGTATGGAAGCACAAAAGATCCTGAATAACTAAAGCAATACTGAAGAAAAATTCAACTGGAGGAATCAGGATCCCTGACCTCAGACTGTATTACAAAGCTATAGTCATCAAAACAATATGGTAATGGCACAAAACAGAAATATAGATCAATGGAACAGGACAGAAATCCCAGAAATAAACCCAAGCACCCTATGGTCAACTAATCCATGACAAAGGAGGCAAGAACACACAGTGGAGGAAAGACAGTCTCTTCAAGGAGTGGTGCTGAGAAAACTGGACAACTACAAGTATACATGTAAAAAAATGAAATTAGAACATTCTTTAACATAATACACAAAAACAAATCTGAAATGGATTAAAGACCTAAATGTAAGGCCAGATACTATAAAACTCCTAGAGGAAAACATAGTTAGAATACTCTTTGACATAAATCACAGCAACATCTTGTTTGATCCACTTTCTATAATGACAATAACAAATAAACCAATGGTCTTTATTTTTAATAGAGATAATTTTTAGAAAGTGAAGATTAACTGGACTTAACTTTTGTCTGCATGAGAGGAAGTATATTTTATTTTCTGAGGTTAGTTTTAACAGGGATATCCCTGGCTGTCAAAGTCCAACTTGCAATAGGCAATGGGAAAGAATGTATGTCTCTTCTGAAGACAATTGTCCAAGAGCATATGTACTTATTTCTTCAAACTATTTCAAGCAGAATGAACATATAGGTAGCTTTTCATTGATCCTTTGATTTCATACATTTCATGGACAGACTATTTGACCTAAGAGATTAAATTCTCAAATTTTAGCCTGTATTTTCTTTTTCCAGTATCTATATGCTGTCTGCCTTACTCCTGAAGATCACAATGTTTGAAGACAGGAGACAGATGATCAAAAGACAATGGCAAAATAACATGGTAAGTGCCATAGGAAGTGGTTTGTTGGTATATTTTCTGATGTTTCCTATCATTAGTATGATCACCATCCCTTCCTCCACCACACACACTAAGGACCAGTGTTCCTATTATAATTGGATGTAGAAGTCAAAGTAATTATCATCATAGTTAACATAGTTCACCATGTGAAGACTTTATATTAAAAATTTAATAAATGATCTCATTTATCTCTCACAATAACACTTGAAAAAATGAAATATTATTATCTCTATTTTATAGGTAAAGAATCCAAGGGTTAAATAGGTTAAGCACCTTGTCCAAGGTCACACTACTAGTCAGTGGTAGAGGCAAGATATGAAACATGGTGGTCCAATTTCAAAGCCCACTGTGGCTGGCCCACCAGAAAGATACCAATTCTGATTCATACAATCCTCAATCTGGGCCTGAGTTTAGACATTTTTTTTTCCTTCTGGAAACAGGATTAAGTTAAGGATCAATAAGCAAAGAAAACTGTAGTTCTTACTTGCAAGGGTGAGGATTGGATTCTGCATTGTGGTGAACACACTCATATGCTGCCCCAGCACAGCTTGACTTCTGTACTAATGACTTTCAAACATCTTTGACTATGACCCACCATAAGGAATATATTTTACATTGCATCCAAGGGCACACCCATAAATACACACACACATATATACACAAACATCTAACAAATAGAACTTCACAGGAAAGTCCTTAATCATATAATGTGTAATATTCTCCATTTTTTTCTATTCCATTCTATCTCATTCTATTTCATTATTGTTAGAGACTCTCCAAATTGACTTCCCAATTACAATTTAGAATAATGCTGCTCTATAGAATTCTTCCAATAGTATGCCTTCTGCTCATCTCCCCTTGTTTTCATCCCAATTTACAATATTTGCAATATGATCATTTTATTCTATTAAAGACACATGTACTTTAGAAATAATTTGAAAACATTTTAATAAAATTTTGTCCCTTCTTAAGAAATAGCAACATTAATTTTTGACAATAATAAATACCTCATTCCCTTATGATGCCAGATAAATAAGTTTGTATAGCTATGAACACAAAAATGATGCTACAAAACTAAATAACCATGATTTAAGTTATAATGTTTATCACATCTAATGGTTATTCACACATACACATAAAATTGTGTTTGCATCCTATCTCTCTCTCTCATACACACATATATATATTATGTATATATATAATTAATTTATATATATATAAAATTATAGATATCCATGTCTGTATCCTATGAAAAGAATTGGATAGACTTTAACCAAGTTGGAGAAGTAAATTTAGGATTGTCTAGCCTAAAATATAGGCTTTGTTGTTCCTATAAAATTCAGTGTGTAGGGCCCTGGGGGAATGTGTTAAATAAATAAATAGTTATCCTCCTAAGAACTGTCCCTTGGTATAGACAGAGCTCCCATGTTGATGTGTCATGAACAATAGGTTTGAATATAAACCCCAAGTTGAAAATTAACATCTAAGGGACAAATGCCGTAATCATGGGAGTTGGTTTCCTCTTGGAGTTGAGTGTCATATTTGCCCCTTAAGTAGGTCTGAAAACTGATCAAAGTAACACTTGTAGGGGTGGTTCACATTTTTTAGGCCACTCTTATTTTCCATTTCATCTACAACCCTTCATGTCTTAGCTTTATCGTAAATGTGTGGCATAAGTTTCTAATTTCCTAGTTGTTATGCTGTAGCTATAATATTCTCTATAGATCACATTCTTTCTCTGAGAGTTTACCTAATTACAGGGGAGCAAGTAATGGCAGGAGAGCAGAAAAGAATAAATTAATATTGGTTGAGCCCCTATGTGCCTCTTCTACATGTGGCCATTATGAAGATTCTCCCTTCATAAATTATTTCATTAAATGAATTTAGTTCTCATATATTAATATCCCCATTTTATAAGGAAAACTTAAGAAAATCAAGCCACTTGCCAAAGATCACATAAAAAATAAGTGAGGCCCACTTAGGACCACACAACGTTTCCAAAATACGCTCAGGTGTATCAATTAAGCATGTACCAAAGAAACTAGGAGTTGCTTGATAACACTAGCTTGGCAAATGCTTGTTTAAATAACATCAAGAACAGAGTGACAGTCATAAAGAACAGACTTGTGATTGCCAAGGGGGAGGGGGAAAGGAGAGGCTTGGACTGGGAGTTTGGAGTTAGTAGATGCAAACTATTACATAAGCAATTAGGTCCTACTGTACAACACAGCAAACTATATCCAGTCTTTTGGGATAAACTGTGATGGAAGATAATATAAGAAAGGGAATCTATCTATCTATCTATCTATCTATCTATCTATCTATCTATCTATCTATCTATCTATGTATCTATCTCTTCAGCAGAAATTGGCACAACATTGTAAATCAACTATACATTAATAAAATTTAAAAAAAATTTAAAAAGATTTCTTTATTACAGGACTCCTCTGAGCCATTAACATGATAAGGCTGATTGTTATTCTCTCACTGTAAGGGCAGTGAGTGTAAACTTTCACTATATTTTTTTTAGAGAGTAATTCTTATTCACTTTGGGAAATAAATATTAACACAAAGTATATTGCCTCCAAAAAGAAAGGATTTGATCGATCTAGAACAGGGCAATGACATGATCACAATCTTCCAGAATATGGTTTAGGCCAGGTGGCTGGTAACACATCAAACATGCCCTGCGATTCTGAGCACAAGTAAGGAGACTTTATTGATTTTTTCTGGTTGCTTGACAGCCTGAGCCCATGGGTGATGTAGGGCTACAAATCCCATCAAATTCACAGGAACTTTTCGACAGACTGTGTCTGCCTCCTATGTTGCGGTGATATGGTTGAACCCTTCTTGGATTTATACATTGATTATAATCTTGGATAACATGCCATGGCAATTTCTAACTTTCTGGCTGAAGAAAGGGCCCTACTGAGGAAAATAAAAAGCAAAAGACCAATGGAGTTTTCTTCTTCTCTGATGCATGTTATCTTTTTGTTTGGTAGTTATTTTTACCAAAGTATAATTTTATTGTATTGTAATAATTTGCTTGAAAAAGCAATTTTTATCATTTTTGTTGAAATTCCAGTAAAAATTCAAACACTATAAAATATATAAAAATAATAACTTATTTTCTCTTCTGATCCATCATATTTGTCTTTTTCTCCAAAGTCAGTATTGAGACCAATTTCTTGAAATTTTTTCAGATGTTTCCTATGTACATACACACATATATACATGAATGTGTTTATGAGCCTTTTTGTAAAGAGGTACATATGTTGAGAATTACTACACATAGTGTTTCTGGCCCTAGTGTTCTGAAGATTTCCTGAATTAAAGTCTTTTTCAGGTAACTTAAGATAGAATGGTCTAATATAATCCATTTCAAGTGAAAAACAAAGTTTGAGTAACTGGATTGGTCTCTAAAACACACACACACACACACACACACACACATCTGTATTAACTGATGTACCACACAACCCAAACCCAACCATTCTGTCCGACACCATTCTATGATCTGAGTATTAGTTCTCAGGGAAATACCAAGTGAGCAACGGGAAGTGACATGAATTGGGAGGAGGAGAGAAAAGCAGGGAGTGGTTGGCTTTTACTGTAAGGTTAGTATGAAACCATTTCAGGGTTTGACTTGTGACTAGGTGATTGTGCTAGTTGTTTAACCTACACTGTCCGACACAGTAGCCAAGAGCCACATGTGACTACTGAGTATTTGAAATATGGCCAGACTGACTTGAAATGTGCTATAAGTATAAAATATACACTGGATTTTTCAATTTAGAGGATGCAGAATGAAAAAGAAATGGTAAAATATCTAAAAAATATTTAAATTGGTTATATATTGAAATAGTTTCAAAGAACAGCATTAAATAAAATATGGTAATACAATTAATTTTGTCTGTGTCTTTTTAAATTTTTAATGTGGCTACTAGAAAATTTTAAAATACATATGAGACTCACATGATATTTCCACTGGACACCGTGATAGAGCCATGAATCTTGTCTGAGTAAGTGCACACTGGAGGTCTTGTCTCTTGGATTTCTCATAGCCCTGAAATTCCATTTGAATTTTTTTATAGAATTACTATGAAGCCTAGGATGACCCAACATTTTTAAATGGTTATTTAAAAAAATAGTATGGCTCTTAGAAATGAACTCTTCTTGTTTGCATACAAGGACTACTGCCTAGTCTGACAAGCAGTGAGAGATCATGGAAAAATTATAATCTGTGTCATGAGGTAGGAAATCGTGTACTGACCATGGACATATCATTTAACAGCAACTTTCTCATCTGTTAACGAAGAATCATATCATCTGGCCTATAATCTATCTTGAAGGTATTAAAAATATCACCTGAGAAAGTAAATAGGCATTTAATGAATTATCCAGTACTCTTTGACAGTTGATTAAAAAGTTATATTAAAACAAAGAGCTAAGTATGTTATGGAAAGTTTAAATTTAGAAGCTTTTGAAGAAACCATGTAGTCTAACATACATACATCTCTGCTTCATTTTGCCGATGAGGAAACTGAGTTTGGGTTCAATCCAGGTAAGTTAAAACCAATAGTAATTAGTTTGGCTAATCATGGATTTAAGATTGCAATCCAGATTTCATTTACTCATTTTTTTTAGTGAGCTCCTAAATGGGCTCTACCCCATCCATTCATTTATTCCATAAATATTTGCTTAGTATCTATTATGGGCCAGGGCTATGAAAGAGTCCAAATATAACTAATAGTTAACATTCATTGATTCCATACTAAGCACTGGTCACATTATATAATTTATCATGTTTAATCCGTCAACCAACCATTGAAACAGGCATTATTAGAGCATAAATACACAGCTCTAGGAGGTTAAGTAACCTTCCCCAGGTCACACAGTAAATAAGAGATAGAGCACAGATTTGACCTCTGTTTACTTCAACTTAAAAGGCTATGCTATCAACCCTGTGTTTCTTACAAAAAGTGGTGAAAAAAAATCTGGCAGAGAAAGCAGTTGGGTAGACAATAAACCAAAGCATAGTGTGTCTTTGTTTCCATAACAAGGATATGTACAGGGTTCTCCAGGGGGCCCAGACAAAGGATGGATTGTGCTTCTGCTTCTTCTGGAATCTTTCCCAACCCAGTAAATGGGACTACCACACACCCATTCCATTAAACCACTTCATGACTTAAGTTATCCTTGCTTGATACCCTCTTTGTTGCTTCTCACATCACCCAAATTGCTTCTCTCTCCAGTATGTGTCCCCATTCTACTTCGACTTCTCCCCACCTGCACTGTCGTTACATTCCTGCCTCCCCACCACACCACCTCCCCATGCCTGGAATATTAAAATGCCTACTGGTCGGCTACAAATCTTCTTGCATCCTCTCTACACAAAACTTCCTCCACCAAGCAACCAGAGCGATCTTTTGAAACTAAATTTGATGTCATTCCCCTGCATCAAACCTTTAAATGATTTCATATACACCTTACAATAAAAGCCTCAGTCTGTACATGGCCAACAAGCCCTTGCTTCCGTCTCCAATTTCCCATTCATGCCACAATCCCTTGCTAGCCTTGCTTTAACCACACTGGCTTCCTTTTAGTTTCTAGACAAGCCAAGCCTTTTCCCTCTGCCATGCTTCTGATGGAGTGGCCTCCTCTTGGCACTTTATGTACTTGGTTCCTCCTTATTTTCTAGATTCTATTTAAATGATTGCTGGCACCTCTAAGCAGATTTCCACTGTTTTCTACCTTCATAGCACTATCATCTGATTGAAAGTACATATTCATTTCTTCAGTGATATGTTTATTCATTCCACTAGGCTGCAAGCTCCATGAAGGGCAAGGATTCTGGTAATCTAGCTGCCCTCTGAATACTTAACCTTGTGCTTCGCACATAGTAGATGTTTAACAATTGTTTGTAGGATACAGGAATGATAACTCTTATTGAAAGGATGATGAAGGCATACTAAAAATGCAAATCAGTCATTCTCACATCTCTTGGTTTGATAACTATATTTCGTTTCCTCTCATGTTCCTGCTAGAAAAATCACAGGTAGCACATCATGCAGCTTTCTAGAATTGGAAAGGCCAATGTCTGGTGCTTGAAATGTTCAGTTTGGGTGATTTGCCTTATATACAGTCCAGCAGCCATGCATTATGGATGGTTCTCTTAAGTAAAAACTGTCAGAGAAATAAATCAGCAAGAGCTAGAAGCTGGCTGTCTCCATCTAGACACAGCTGTTTTTCTGGCTTTATGCAATTCTAACTCCCTGGCCACCTAATTCAACCAATCATTTTCTGGAGAGAATAGCACAGTAGTTGATATTTAATAAGACACTCAGTTCTCTCCCAGAAACAAAGGGATCTGAGTATCTGAGTTGGTTTTTACTTCCCTGTCATTTACTCCTAATCTGGGACTTACTTCCTTACTGCACTGCCCAAACTCTAGCATGGGAAAACTAGGGCCATTGATTGTTAGTGTATCAAAGCACTACTTTTTTTTTTTTTTTTAGGGTCACACTGGAGGCATTTGAAGGTTCCTAGGCTAGGGGTCTAGTCAGAGCTATAGCTGCTAGCCTACACCAGAGCCACAGCATCACCAGATTCAAACCATGTCTGCAACCTACACCACAGTTCATGGCAACGCCAAATCCTTAACCCACTGAGCGAGGCCAGGGATTGAACCCGCAACCTCATGGTTCCTAGTCAGATTCATTTCCACTGTGCCACAATGGGAACTCTGACACACCTTTTTTTTTTTAATCTGTTGCCCATTTTGTCAGGATAAGGGGGTAGAGATTGGAGAGAATAGAATGGAAGTTGGCCCTTGCTGAATACTTGTTGGCAACAGGAAATACTTTAACATCACTTCTTTTATTTTCAGAAAAAAATCCTGTCAGGGATATATGACTATCACCATTGTTTCCCCACTCTATGTTGAAGTGCAAAGAGTTTAATTAACTTACCTAAAGTTACACAACAGGTCAAAGGCAGAGCTGGTATTTGAAATAACATCTTTCTCTAAAGCCTATTCTCTCTGAAGAGAAGAGAGTGAACTTCAAGTTTATTTAGGGTTTTTCTGGCCAGCTAACACAGTTCAGGTTTTGGTCAAGGAGAAATTGAAATTATGGCCCCAAATAGTATTTCTGGACCATCTGAATAGCACCTGTGAAACATCCCTGACTCTCTACATCTGGAAATGAAAATAAATCAGGTAAATTTTAATGTGGAAGCTAGTTTGAAAGAAATATGACACATTTTGCCCTTATTTACTCAGAACTTCCTCTCCCTTTGGGTTTTTGGAAAGCACTGATTTGGCAGGGAGCAGTATTTGACAGATAACCCCAGAAAGAAGAGAGCCACAGATGGAGAGTATGAGCATAGAGTAGGGGTGCAGTGGGCTGGCGTGCGATGTTCACATCTGGGTCAAGTTCCACAAGCTGTCCTAAAACACTGGCCTATGCTTTACTGTTTACTACAAACACACTTCAGTTCCAGGGAGATCAAGACAGCTGCTTGGCAGGGCACACCTTCCAAAAACTGCATGATTTCTATGGATGAGCTGACAGATGCCTGACAGCAGGTAAGAGTGATGGGGTTGACCTTTCCCCACAAGAAGATGACGATGTCTACTCCTGTAGACAGTTGGTATTCAGAACAGAGGATGGATGCTCAAGTCAGGCAGGGTGAGGTCCTACTCATGCCCTGTGTATGGGGATCCTACCCTAGTCACACAATTTCTCTGAGCCCCAATTTCTTCACCTATAAAATAGAAATGCTAGGCATTTCCCACCCTTGTGGGGAAGATCAAATGGGATGGCGAAGGAGAACCACCTGGCATAGAAGATGCAGAAAATCACTTTGCTTTCCTTTCCTTCTATTTTCCTTGAAGTGTTTTTCAAATTTTTTGATTGAGTCACTCTTTGTGTTGGTTATAGCTTGTCTATAACCTCCCCCACCCCAATTTTCTGAAAACCCACTTTCAGAAAGGATAGTGTAATAAAAGAGAGAATGTCAGTCTCTACAATTCCAGCGGTTGATTGTGAGACACTGAGGCAGATCACTCCCCAGGACTCTGAATGGTGGCCTCGATGACATGCCCTTATTTTGCTTTTCCTTCCTTCCCTCTCTCACTTTCCTCATTCCCTGCCTCTTGATTTCTAGAATTGCCTGCAAAGGCCTTTTCTCAGGTTATAGATTTGGGCAAAAACAAATTAAGAATATTTTTCCACATTCTAATTGATACCATGATATAATCCATGCCTACCATTACGCTGAACACCTTCCAGGGATTTGTGTAATTCTCATAAATTTATTGTAATATAGATAAAGGATTTCAATACATCAGTTTTCCCATTGACAAATCTGGGATAATAATAATTCCAACCTCACAGGGGTTTCTGAAGGTTTAAGGAGACATGGCACATCAATGTGCTTAGTATGATGTCTACCACATAAAAGCAATTTTAAAATGTTACCAATTACTGCTTATTACATCATTTTTATTATGAGATTAAGAGTAATGAGGCACATGGGCCTCTATTAACCTTGTTGACTGAAATATCCTTTGGTCTTTCAGCCAGACTTTAGCACCTACTGCTCCCCTCCTTCTCCCTCCCCACTAACCACTATAGACTAAACCACATTTAGACTGTTATAGACACAATATATTAAAACACCAAATGTGTGCCATATCATGTTACTGAGTTTAACTTCACTTTCTTTCAATCCTTTACCCAACTTTTAATTTGCATTTATTTTTGAGAAAAAGAGAAAGTAGAGGGCTGAACAATCTTTGTAGTACTGAACATCAAAAGGATTAGCAGGGGGAAAAATTAAGTGTTGAGAAAGGATTTAAAGAAATATCAGGTACTGAGTGGGTAAAAGATCAAGAAGAGAGGGTTCATCTCAGCTTAATGGATGGCAGTGAAAGAAGGAACAAAAGTAAGACCTAGATAAGAAGATTAAGGAAGAGCCAAAATTGGATAAAAGGAAGGAAATTAAATCAGAAATACAGGAAATCAGAGAAGATTTGTAGGTAACTCAAAATGTCAAAGAGTCCTGAAACAGTCTGTGAAGCTGTGTCTTGAAGAGAACTAAGACGCAGCCATAATAGTATAGAATACTAGGAATGAAAGGGACTTTAAAGATGATCAAGCCCAACCATTCAATTTTATAAGCAAAGAAACTGAGGTTCAGTGTTGAAAGCACACTGTGTTCCCAAGGCTGCACCATTAGTAAGTTTCTAATGTGGGCTGGAGCCCAGGATTTCTTACTTTTAGCTCAGTGATTGGTTCTACTCTATTATTTCTGATAAAAGACCTTAATGAAAAAGAGTGATTTGATCTAACTGACAAATGAGGCATATGATTAGCAAATTAGATCATCTGAGCATTTAAAAGAATAATCTTTAATAAATCTTGTTATAAAAAAGGTTTACTTGGAATTGTTTATAATCACACAAAAATTGGAAACAATTTAATTATCCAGTTGTAGTAGCATGGTTAAATGATTGTGTTGCAACTATGAAAACAGACTTTTAAAAATAAAGTTTCTAAAGGATTTCAATAACTATAAAACTTTATACAATGTTGAAGGGAAAAAATTCAAGATATGCAATGAGAGCAGCAGTATGATCTCAATTATGTATAAAATACAAATAGAGAAAAACTGGGAAGGAACACACTAGAACATATGCTAGTAGTGGCCATAATTCTCTCTGTTTTGGTCGTAGATGAATTTTATTTTCTTTCTTTCTTTCTTTTTTTTTTTTTTGTCTTTTGTTGTTGTTGCTATTTCTTGGGCTGCTCCCGCGGCATATGGAGGTTCCCAGGCTAGGGGTTGAATCGGAGCTGTAGCCACCGGCCTACGCCAGAGCCACAGCAACGCGGGATCCGAGCCGCGTCTGCAACCTACACCACAGCTCATGGCAACGCTGGATCGTTAACCCACTGAGCAAGGGCAGGGACCGAACCCGCAACCTCATGGTTCCTAGTCGGACTCGTTAACCACTGCGCCACGACGGGAACTCCTATTTTCTTATTGATACTTTTTACCCTACACATTTTCCACAATAAACATTAATTTCTTTACTAATTAGAAAAAGCATTTAACTTTTTTTTCTTAGAAAGCTTGGTTTGAAATTATACTGCATATGATATTACAATTTGAGATCACATCCTGTTTCTACCTGCAGAATGAGGATGGGATTTTAGTGTTCTTTTATTCCTTCCAAATACTGCAGACCTACTTCATTCATACAATGACTCCTTACGCTGTCCAGAAATTTTGGACACCCTAATCATGCAGCAAGTGATGTAGAGTTTATGTTATCAACATGCATCTATTGTTCACACACTCATTTTTTTCAACTAGTATTTACTGAGTGTCAAGAACATATTGTTCTATGACAGATAATGTCTTTACCCTCAAGAGGTAACTTAACCCAAATGGAGAAGGCAGGTAATGAACAAAAGGACACATTAACTATAAAATATATGATATGATAGACTAGAAATGAAGTGAAAAGCCCTGCACTGCCCTTAATACAGGACAATTCTTTTTATTTTTTATTTTTTATTTTTTTGTCTTTTTAGGACTGCACCCATGGCCTTTGGAAATTCTAGGCTAGGGGTCGAATCAGAGCTCTAGCTGCTGGCCTACACCACAGCCACATGGGATCCGAGCTGCGTCTGTGACCTACACCACAGCTTACAGCAATGCTGGATCCTTAACCCACTGAGTGAAGCCAGGGATTGAACTTGCTCCTCATGTATGCTAGTGAGATTTGTTTCCATGAGCCACAATGGGGAAACCTTAATAAAAGACAATTCTGAAGGATCATCCCAGCTCCAGAATTCCTAGTAAGATTGGTTGAGGTTTCTCTTACAACTACATCACAGCTCAGCTTCTCTCTCTCCAATCCAGCTTCCCTCACCCTTTCACAGGTATTATTCTTCAGGGCCTTCCCAATCAACTTTATGCACACACACCTGCATGTCAGAATCTGCTGCACAAGGAACATGGCCAAAACCAGCCTCTCCTTGGAGAGAATATAGGATTTGAAATCTGAAAGATGAGGAAACGACAGCCATGAACAGGGCCAAAATACGAACAAAAGCAAAATCCTTGAAGCGGAGGGGGTGCTTTTGAATTTCAAAGAAAAGAAAGGAAGCCAATATAGCTATCTTGCCCAAATTTATACAGCCAGCTAGCAGAGGAATCAGGATTCAAACCTGAGTTTATCTGACACTGAAGTCTATGTTGTTCTTTCTGCCAAGTTATGAGCTTCCCTCAGATAATATGGATCTTTAGTGTATAAAATATGAGTGTTCTATTTTAAGCATGAAGCATTAGCTCTGCCAATATAATCACTGAGTTGTAAGTTCTTTGAATTGGCTTCTCAGATACCTCTGTGACTTTATTCTTAAAGTATCATTACTGTAAGTATCTTAGTAGTTTAATTATATCCAATTAAATGTTCTTTTGTATTATCTGCATGTATCTGTAGGCAGCATTTGCAAACCATGAACACACCATTAATTCTCCTGCATACTTTTTGAATACATTTATATGTAGATAATACATATGATCCTTGCCTTAGTCAGGCTATTAATTTAAAAATTAACCTGAGTTTTATTTTTTCATTTATTCCGGAAAATACATTTCATAAATGTTTTTATGGTACACCTGCAATAATGAAGCAAATTTGTCTTTGGTGCTCCTCAAAAGGTCAGTTATCTGAATTTAGCAAAATGATTGGATAGAACACACTGTATTTTGATCTCTAACAGTCCTCCCTCTGCCTCTGGAGGCTTAGTATACTCCATCTGAATTTACTAATTCATTTGTTCACTTATTCATCAAACAGTTCATCTACTGCATAGTACTAATATGATACATTCTATATATTAGGCACTGTGCTGATCACTTGGAATATATGTACTGTGAAATTCCCTCTTCTTGGCAAATTAAAATTGAATCAGTGGAGGAGGTGAGGACTTATCACAAATGCACATCAGTGAGTGCAGTTACAAAGTGAGTGCTTAGAGATCTCAAAACAAAGGAAGCTAACCTGGACCAGAAGGGGAGATAAGAGGCAATGGGGGTTATGTGGGTTGGAGTGAGGTGTATCAACAAATAAGCTTTCTTGGGAAACTGCAATATGAGCTGAGTCCTTAGATGATGGAGGCCAAAATAAGAAGACTCCCTTTGGCTGGAGTGGCTAGGGCATAATCAAGGAGATGAAAGAATTTAATATACCTGAGTTTTGCAAAATGAGCAAAGAGGAAGATGAAGCTGGAGAAGCAAGCAGGAGTAAGAGGATGGGGAATTTCGTACCCATGCTGAAAGTTTTAATTTTTTGCAATAGCAATGGAAAAGTATCAAATACCTCAAGAGGCAAGTCTCATATTGGATTCTAAATTAGCAAAGGCAAGTAGACCCTTTTCTTGCCCATGAGGGCTCATAGTCCAGTGGAGGATAACTGGTGGTTAAGAAGAAATCATGGTACAATATTATAAGGACTATGATGAAGACAAGTAATGGGTGCAGTGAGTGTGCTATGGAAGCCACCTAACACATATTGGGAGATCAGGGCAGGCTTTCTGGAGGAAGTACTGTCTGAGTTCAGTGTCAAGGGTACACATCTAAAATTGTTCAGACCCCAATTCCAATCCATGTGGGAAGGGGAAACCCACACCAAGAAGCAAATCTTGGCATATTGGATGGGTGTCCTATAATTCAACTCAGTTCTGATACTATCTAACCAGAGAAAGCATCAGATCCCATAGAATTAAGGACTCAGCCCCACAAGGCTGCCCCTTCCCAAAACATACACATTCAGATGCCAGTCTCAAGCCCAGATTGTTGCCTGCGCTTCTGAAGTTTCCAATGACACTTTCCAATTCAGAATGACAATTCCAAGTCCAATGCAACCCTAAGCATGATTGATTAAATCATAGGTCCTTGGTGATTGAACTCTATCTCCAGCCTCTCTCCCCTTCCTGGAGGTCAGGGGGTAGGAAGTGAAAGTTCCAACCTTCTAATCACATAGTTGACACAAGGGGCAACTGGCTCCCTTGCTTAGGTGCTTTCTAAAAGTCACCTCATCAAAATAACAAAAGACACCTTTATTCACTCTCAACACCTTGGAAATTCCAAGGATTTTAAGAGCTCTGTACCAGAAGTGGGGACTGAACAAAGAACAAATAGGTCAAAGGGTAGGCCTGTGGTTTTGCTAACTGTGTACACAACTGGACTCTATGGAATCAAAATACCAAAGATATTCACATTTCTTTGCAAAGGCTGGTGCCACTAGGAGACCTCTCCTAAAAGGCAAGACTTCATTGAGCCTCTACTGTTATGTAAGGTGAAATTGAGTTCAGCATTTGGAAAGACTGACAAATACTAGGCCACAAATATACAATTTTGCTTTTTTTTTTATGGCCACACCCACAGCATGTAGACATTCCCAGGGTCAAATCACAGCTGCAGCTGAGGCCTGCACCACAGCCATGGCAATGCCAAAATTTAGCCTCATCTGTGACCTATGCTACAGCTTGTAGCAACACTGGATCCTTAACCCATTGAACAAAGCCAGGGATCAAACCCACATCCTCATGGAGACAACATCAGGTCCTTACTCCTCAAAACCACCATGGGAACTCCAACACATCTTTGCTTTCATATTGAAGTTTTTCAGAATAATAAGGTATTCTATCTGAGCTAGAGCTAAGCATCATAAACATGTACCAAGTGTGAGTTGGGAATACCTCTCTGCCTAAGTACCTATTTGCCAAGGTAAGCTTGTATGAAACTGAGTTGGGAAAAAGGAATTTCTCCCTACTACCCATGCTCTACTATAGACTTCAGTGCAGCCATAGCACCCTAGAGGCTCAGAAAAGCTGGAAGAGAAGTCCTGAGCCCAGCAAACCAGCTGGAGGGAAGGCAGCACCCAGCAGTGGCAGAAGGGCCATGATTCCCTGAAATTCCTGGCAAGCAGTTTGATGAAATCTAACATGGGCATGAATGGAATTGCCCCTGCACACTTGCAAGCTCTCTCATTGGTTCTCTTAGAAATAACCTGCATAGTCTCCTGGGGGATGTCAGCTTAGGTCCTACAATTATTAAGGTAGGGATGTAAGTAATGCAAATTTGGGCATTAATGTTTGTGTGTCAGCATTGGTACTCAGAAAGTACTGATTGTCTAGCAGTTCTCATCGTGGCTCAGTGGTTAACGAATCCGACTAGGAACCATGAGGTTCCTAGTTCAATCCCTGGCCTCGCTCAGCGGGTTAAGGATCCGGCGTTGCTGTGAGCTGTGGTGTAGGTTGCAGACGCGGCTTGGATCCTGCACTGCTGTGGCTGTGGCATAGGCTGGTGGCTACAGCTCTTATTTGACTCCTAGCCTGGGAACCTCCATATGCCGGGGGAGTAGCCCTAGAAATAGCAAAAAGACAAAATAAAAAAATAGAAAGTACTGATGTCTGAAATATTTGATTTATTTTAGATTGGCTTGCACAGAGCAAAGCTCTGAGGAGAGGATACACAGGAAACATAAGGCATCATTGGCTGACTGCTAGATAACTATGGGTAAGTTGTGTTATTTCTTTGGGCTTTAGAATTCTCAAATATTAAATGGAGTGGAATGCGGAAATATATTAATGATCCTTAACCCAGCAGGCAAAAGGCTCAGAGCAGAGTGGAGTGCAACTTTTCTGAAAGATATCTGAGAAGCATCAGCCTGACAAAATCTGAAGTCTATTCAACCCCTCAGATTCTTTTATTATATATGTCCCATTTACCTGGCTGTGTTTTTGTTGGATTCTCTCTTCCCATCCTGATTCTCATCTCTTTAGCAGTTCAGAACCATGCCTCTTGTGGCAGTACACTGAAAAAAAAATTCTTTAAATACTGACTTCACCAGGTCAGGATTCTATTCTAAAAGTTTCAGTGGCTTCTATGACATGTGTGATGTTTCCATAGCTTTAAAAGTATGGATTTACAAGGTGTAATGAGGCTGTTGCAGACACAAGAGAGGAAAACCCAATAGATGTTAGTGACTAAAAAGGGAGAGTAAAAATGAGTCTAATTAATTGAGAAAATGGTGGTATTATTTACAGAGGAATGTTGAGAAGAAGAGCTAGTTTAGAAGTAAATTACCTCACTACTACAGGGGAAAGAAAGACACACCAAAAGTCACATAAAATAATGTAACAAATAAAATCAGTATTAGAGATATTTAGAAGTTTCTAAAAACAAAACAAAATCACCAAAAGGAACTACTGAAGCATCCTCAGCAAGAGCAGTCAAAAAAGATACCCAAAGGAGATGATACCCAAAGCAGTGAGTCTCTGAGGATGATTTTAAAATAGTGGTAGGGGTTAACCAGACAAAGAGGAAAGAGCATTAAAAGAGACAAATTCAGAAAATGCAAATGAAGGATAAAGACCAGGGAGGGACTCTGAGCTCAGGAGAACTGGCCACCTGCCAAGGGATGGACAGTGGCTCTCTTGGGGCTGATGTAATTCTGGGCATTTGAGACAAATGGCTACTTGGATAGGAAAGGGGCATCTTCTTCTGTTCCACAATGTAGTTATCGGAGCTCCTTTAGGAGAAAGGCACCGAAAAATGTTCCTTTTTTCCTGATGCATCTTACCTTGTAAAGTGTCACGTAACTGCCCCCAAAGCCCTTCCCTCTGAGTATCAGTAGTTGCTGTTCCACCAGCTGAAGATGTGAAGACAGCTTGACACAGACCCATCATTATGTTCTGTTAAGAACAGGGTTTCAATCTGCTATGGGCCTTGAAGTATATTTAACACTTAGATTGTACATTGAATATTTAGATTGTTTGGAGGAATACTGCCATTTTAAAAGAGTATGTCTTTCAATTCATGAACATGGGCTGTCTTTCCATTTAACTAGGACTTACTTAATTTATTTTAGTAATGTCTTATAGTTCTCATTGTGTAAGTTTTATACTTCCTTAAATTTATTCCTAGGCATTTTATTATTTCGGATGCTACGGTAAATGGAATAATTTTCTTAATTTCCTTTTTGAATTATTCCTTCTGGTGTTTAGAAATGCAACTGATTTTCATGTGTTGAATTTTGACCCTACACGTTTACTAAATTCATTTATTAGTTTAATAGTTTTGTTGTTGTTGTTGTTTTGTGTGTGTGTCTTCTTTGGGTTTTTCATACATAGAGTCATTTTATCTGAAAATAGAGATTTGTTTTACTTTCTTCTTTCTAATTTGAATGTCTTTTATTTCTTTTTCCTGCATAATTGGTCTTGCTAGGACTTCTACTGGATTGATGAATAGCAGTGGTGAAAGCAAACATGCTTGTCTTGTTCTTGATCTTAGTGGAAAAGCTTTCAGTCTCTCATCATTGAGTATGATGTCAATTATGGATTTTTCCTAAATACCCTTTGTCATGTTAAGAAAATTACCATTTATTCTTAGTTTGGCTAGGTACTTTTATCATGAAAGGGTGTTGAATTTTTTTTAAACACGTCCACCATGTCTCCTGATACGATCGTGTGTGTTTGTTTTTGTTTTTCCCTTCCTAGTGTATTACATTGGTAGATTTTCTTACATGAACTACACTTGAATTCCCCGGATAAATTTTACTTAATCATGGTAAATAATACCCTTATAATGTATTCTGGATTTGATTTCCTAATATTGTGCTGAGGATTTTTGTATCTCTATTCATTAGGAATATCGGCCTACATTTTTCTATTCATGTGGCATATTTGCCTGGCTTTGGTATTTGTTCTGTATTTGGGTCATTTGTTTTGCTCTGAAAATGCCAGTTGTTTTGTAGTTTTTGCAGTTCTCACCTCATTCTGGCCTTTACCTTCCTTAACTATTTGTACATCTGCCTTTATGATGTGCACTTCTTCTCTCCCTCTACACTTGCATCTTATGCACATAATTCTTTGTATATCTTTAACATATTAATTCATCAAAAAGCTTCCTATACAGTAATAGAGATACTTCCCATTTTTCCCTCTTCAGGATCAATCATGACTGCCGTCACTACTTCCTATTTTAGAGCTTATCACTTGTCTCTAAGCTCTATGAGGGCGGGAAAAAAATATGCTCTTCTCAGCACTGTACATAGCCCCTTGTACAGTAAATAGTGTGTGGTCAACACTAAATAAATATTTCTCCAATAAATAATAATGATAATAGCACTAATTGGGCACCTACATGCTAGAGACTATTCTAAGCACTTTTTAAGAATTAGCTCATTTTTTTTTTCCTTCTAGTAACCTGGGAAATAGATATTATAATTTTCCCCATTTGACAGGTACAAAAACTGAGGCATAGAAATGTTAAGTAACTTGTGCAGGGTCACAAAACTAGGAATTGGCAGAGATAGCATTCAAACCTAGGGAGTTTGACTTCAGAGTTATTCTTTTAACCACTGTGCCGTCCTGAGTAGACTAAATAAATGAAGGTGACTCAGGATATGTGCCGATTCATATATTTACTCTGAAGATTTCATGGTCTGAATTCCTAAATATACTTCAAGGCCCATAGCAGGTTATACCTGCTGTACTCTGTCTCATCACTACAAACCCCCATTCTTTTTGTATTTCTCACCTCTACTAATTCTACCCCTAGCATCCAGGCACTCAAATTTTCATTAACTCCTTTCCTCCCCCCCCCACTACCCTTTCTCAAACCTTATCCAGGATTCTGGGAAATCAGTGGTTCCAACTGAGTTGACATGTTAGACTTTCCCATCAATAAGCTGCAAAATAATTTACTATTGCTAATAATAAAATACCAAAGTTTATTAGTAATTTACTTTTTAACTAGTATTTTAAAACCGGAAAGTCAAAATCAACTCTGTAAGTCATCACTCTCACTCATATGAAGTCTGATTTTTTTTTTTTTTAATGTTAGAGAAATAGATGGAAGTGAGGTTAGCAAGCTTGGAATTCTGTCTATCATGAAATATGCCCATAGGTCTGAGTTGTTCAGCTGAACTTTATTTATCATGTGCAATACCTGGACAGCAAGGGTAGAGAACTGATTCTGTAGAATGAACCTCTACCACGTCTCTCATATTTCTACCCTTTCCCTTCCATACTCTTTATCATTAGGCCTGGTTTAGATTTAGACTGTTTTGCTATCTAGTTGATCTCCCAGCCTCTTACTTCTATCCTCTGTCCCATCTGCAGTCCATTGTCGACCTTACTGTAGATTGATCCTCCTAGAGCACAGCTCAGATGAGCTATCCCTTCCTTGTTCACTGATAATGTCCTCCCCTAGGTATTGGCAGTACCTATGAGTTGTCCTCACCAGATTTATCTAGAAGGACACCCCTTCCCTGCTCTGTAGGCCAGATAGACAGGACAATAGCGCCTTCCCTAAACCTTGCAGCCCTGGTCCTGCCTTCAGACCATTCCATTGATATAACCTTCCTCTGCTTTTTAAAAGACTCCTATCTTACAAAAGTCAGCTTGAAAACAAACTCTAAAGTTCCATGTGTACTTAAATGCAAAGATCTCCAAGCTATGCTGTTGAGGCAAAAAGCACTGTGCAAAAAATTATATATAATCTGCAAGACAGGGAAAAGAATAAGAATACATGTGTCTGCATTTTTTTTTTTTGATTTGCAGGAATAAACTTTGAAATGACATAAGACTACCTTGTTTAAATGAGGGAGCATAGATAGAGACAATGGGGAGGAGAGGTGAGAGGGAGGTTTTTCAATGGATACTGTATCAATCATTCTGATCCATGACAAGATATTGCCTTATCAGAAATAAGGGCTAATGCACAGTCATCAAAACTAAAGCAACCCTCTAGAAGGTATTTCTCAACATCCTGCTCTGTGTTCCCAAAGCACATCATAGACAACTTTCTCATAGCATATTTCATATCATGCTTTGGGTTTAAGTCATATGAGCTTCTTTCTTGACCTTTGAAATACATTTTAAAAACTGGAGCAGATATCCTCACTCACTTAGTCATTGTTTTACTCTCCCATTAGGCCTAGAAAGTGTGCCTTACAAATAGCTGGTGTTTAAGATATTTCTGAACTTGTCCCCCAACCTCAAGGGTCTAAAGGAGAGAAGATCCAGAGGAAGCATCTCTTCACTAGTTCTAGAGAAGAGATTGATTGTGTTTCCCTTCTCAGTATTCAGAAAGGAGAGAGCGCTTGATGAAAGATACATGAGTCTTATGATTCACTGACACTTCAGGCACACAGGTTTTATTAAATCACTCATTTATTCATTCACCTACTCATTCATTCAAGAAACATATGCAGTACCTGATTTATGTCAAGCACTGTGCAAGGCATTCATTGATGAGAGAGATGAGCAATAAGTATACACAAAATAAACTTATTGCTCTTACATATTGTGACCATTGCCAGAAAAGAAAGAGAGGGTAGTAGTAGAGACTAAACTTTTGTTTATGGACTTTCCAAATCCCATCAAAGTGCCTCCCCAAATGTCCAGCATTCCCAGGTAGTGATGATGATGATGTTTTGCTTAAGCAGAAATTTATTTCTCACACTTCTGGAGGCTGGGAAGTCCAAGTTCTAGGCACCAGTAAATCCAGGGTCTGATGAGGACACTCTGCCTGGTTTGCAGACAGCTGCCTTCTCATTGTTTCTCCACATGGCAGAGACAGAGTGAGCCTTATCAGGGCATGAATTCCATTAGTCGAGGCTTTACCTTCATGACTTAATTATCTCCCAAAGGCTCCCACCTCTTAATAATGTCATATTGGGGGTTAGAATTTCACCATATGAATTTTGAGGAGACACATTCAGTCCGCAACATTTTTTTCTCCTAAATCCATGTCCTTCTCAAAAGCAAAATACATTAATTCCATCCCAACAACCCTCAAAGTCTTAACTTGGTCCAATATCAACTCTAAAGTCCAAAGTCTTAGCTAAATACCATCTAAATCAGATTTAGATACTCAAGGTATGATTCATCCTGAGGCAAAAATATCTCTTTATCTCTGAATCTGTGAAACCAAGCAAGTTATATGCTTCTAAATACAGTGGTGAGACAGGCATAGGATAGGCATTCTCATTCTTAAAAGAGAGAAGCAGAAAAGAAGGAAGGTGTGATGGGCCCCAAGTAAGAATGACCTGTTCTAAGGCAAACAATGAAATCTTAAGGCTCAAGATTCATCCTGTTTGACTCAATGCTCTGCCTTCCAGATCCACTGGGGTGGCAAACCCAGTCTCCATAGCAGGGAGCTGGGGGTGCAGGAGGGGTTGTAGCTGAGTACGCCTGAGGCTCTGGGCAGCTTAAAACATAGGGTTAATTTCCCCTTTTTACAGTGAAAAAACTGAGGCTTGCTTGAAAGTTTTATGACTTGGTCACAAGATTACTCAGTGACAATATCAGAATACAGGTCAGGCAGAAGCAGACAGAGGTTTGTCCTTTTGACCTATCTTAAAGAGGTTATGGAAAAACCCAAGGTTTAAATAAAGGAAGGAAGCCAGAGTTAACAGAACATACTAGTAATTGAGACTTATGGTTCTAACTTTGGTCTTTGTGCATAACTTTGAACACCACCTCCCTTTAGTCTCTTCATCCATAAAGCAGAACCAGCAATATATCAGGCCAAACTGCTTCAAGGATTCTGTGATGGTTAAGGAATAAACTGTAAGGGCCTTAGTGAATACAAAGTCCTGGAAGATGCTAAACAATAAAATATTCTGGAAAGCTGTGAAATTGTGTTTGTTTTTAGCAAACTTGAAACCTATAGAACATACTGTGCAATTTCTCTCTTCGGTAAAGGGAGCAAACATGATGACAACACAGAGAAGTGCATGGATGTTACGTGTAAAATAATAGAAACTTGTTAAAAACAGCTTTTTCCCTCTGGGCCCATGCTTTTTTTAAAGGACATTTAGGGATGGAGGGGAGACAATTATTCTCTTGTCACTGTTGGCCTCAAAGAAGGGGTACTACTTTGTGACCTAATAGTATCTCTCTGCTAGGCACATTCCTCAAGACTGAAAATGACAGTTCCTACCCCCACCCCCCTGACCCAGGAATCACATCCCAGGTCTCCATGTCCCCGCCACTTTGTGCTGTGCTTTGTGAATCTGAGTGACAGGCCCATGGTTACAAGTGCATTAGGGATACCAAGTCACAATTAAGCCAGGGTCAGAGTGAGAGGGAGAAAGGTTTTAGTATTAAAAGAAGTATAGATATTTTGTGGAAGAGGATGCAGCTGCACACACATTTTTAAGGTAACATGTAAGCTTTCAAAAGAAAAACGAGAATTCTTTTGTGGCAGAGCACTTCAACTGTGTATTCTGACTACCCAGGAATGCCCACTGCAGGAACATTTGGGAGCAGACCCTCTGGAGATAAGAGGAAAAGTAAGAGCCAGGATTGCACATCCCTAACTCTGTTTCCCTCCACTTGGGATGTCCATGCCCCTTCCTGCCTCAGTTGTCACCTGAAGAAAATGAGGGTCATGAAAATATATTCCCCAATAACCTGACAGAGACCGCTTTAAAATCAACTGCAGTAATACACACAAAAATGTTTTTAAGGCATGAAATACTGGACAAGTAATGTTTGCTATTTTTAATTATTATAGTAGATAACAGTGTCTTCATGCCTTACTTAGCACTTAAGCATTTAAATTACAAAATATCTCTTTATACATGTTAGTGCTTCTTAGATTATTTCAGGTGATATTGATATTTTGTACTTAAAATAGGCCCCAATCTTTGGGCTTTTATTTCTTTGGTACCTCAAAAATAATACTCTGTGTGTTAGCCAGGGTCCTCCAGAGAAAGAGAACCAATAGAATAGATATAAATACAGAGAAAGATTTATTATGAAGGATTGGCTCCTGTGATTATGAAGTCTGCAAGCTGGAGGCCCGGGAAAGCTTGCAGTGTGTAGTTCCAGTACAAACACCAAGGCCTGAGAATGAGAGGCCAATGGTATTAAGTCCTGGTCCAAGCTCAAGGAATCAAGAGCAGAGAGAACAAATGTCCTAAGGCAGGAGAAGTTGGATGTCCCAGGTCAAGCAGAGAGCACGCTCATCCATCTTCTGCCCTTACCATTCTATTCGGACCCTCAACAAGATGATTATGTCCACCCATGTTGGTGAGGGTGTTGGTTTGCAAACTGGCCCCATACATAGAAGGCAGGGCAAGGCTGAAGATAGAAGTGGACTGCTCCAGGTTGACAGGTGGAAGTTTTTTTTGTTTGTTTCTTTTTGTCTTTTCTAGGGCCGCACCCATGGCATACAGAGGTTCCCATGCTAGGGGTCTAATTGGAGCTGTAGCCACCGGCCTATGCCAGGGCCACAGCAACAAGGGATCCAAGCCTCGTTGGCAACCTACATCGCAGCTCACAGAAATGCTGGATCCTTAACCCATTGATCGAGGCCAGGGACCAAACCCTCAACCTTATGGTTCCTAGTTGGATTTGTTAACCACTGCATCATGAGGGGAACTCCAATAGGCGGAAGTTTTAATAGGCAAGGGAATTTGTCCATGAGGTTATCTTGGGCAGCTTGCAAGATAAGTAGATCTCTGCACTTGCTCACTAGAATTTTAAAAGTTTATATAGAGACCTTAACTAGGTTCAGTCAGATAAACAGCCAGATGGCATCAACAACGCATTTCAAGATGGTGTCTGTGGGGCTTCCAGTGTTGGGGAAGGCAATAGGGAATGAACATTCCAAGGACAAGGGAGGGGGTGAGGAGCTGCCCATGACTGTGGTCTAGCTCTTGGGTCAACCTGCTATCCAGACCTCTCAAAGGCCTCCTCCAATAAGCAGTGATTTTATTTATTCAATCTCCTGATTCAAATGCTAGTCTCCTCCAGAAACACCCTCATAGACACACCCAGAGACAATGTTTTACCAGCTATCTGGACATTTGATAGCCTAACCAAGGTGACATAGAAAAACAACCATCATAGATCACAACAGATGCTTTTTAAATGATTTTAATAGACCCACAATTGAAAGTAGGGCTTCCTATGTGCATGGGGGAAGAGATAAGAGCACCGTAAGTGTCCTATGTTTTAACATCACAGGATTTGTGGTAGATGTTCAGGTTTCTGTCTGACTGAGAGTTTTTCTACCATTCTCTAGTAATCCATCCAAATTTTCCTTATGAAACCATTCCTTCTTTTTCCATTTCATGTGACTAGATTGGAGTTGCCCACCCCAGCTCAGGCTGGGCCTTGGCCTGAGCCGATTAGCTACAGTGATCGGTTCAGAAACGGGCAGCTGACCCCGTTTTGTTTTTTTTTTGTTTGTTTGTTTGTTTTGTTTGTCTTTTTGTCTTTTTTTTAGGGTCGCACCCATGGCACATAGACGTTCCCAGGCTAGGGGTCTAATCTGAGCTGTAGCTGTCAGCCTACACCAGAGCCACAGCAATGCCAGATCTGAGCCATGTCTGAGAACTACACCACAGCTCATGGCAACGCCGGAGCCTTAACCCACTGAGCGAGGCCAAGGATCGAACCCGCAATCCCATGGTTCCTAATCAGATTCTTTTCTGCTGCACCACAATGGGAACTCCCCCAATTTTGAACAACACAAATTAGGCCCAAGATTTCTGTGACACTGTAGGGGAAGAGAAATTCTCCTTCTGTGAAGGTAGGAGAATTATATAGGAAGATAAATCCAAGGTTGGCGCTACTGGCAGCCATTTTGTCACCACAAGGAGAAAGTGCCTGAGTCCAGAGCCATTACAGAAGAATAATGGAAAGAATGAGATCCAATCAGAATATATACCCTGAGCTGTCTGCTTTTAGCCATGATCAATGCATTGGGTTGTTTTAATCTATGAGCCAATTATTTCTCTTTGATTTAGTCGATTTGAATTTGGGCTTTGTCTCCTATACCTAAAAGAATTATGACTAAAGCAACACTTACAGAATTTTTTGATATACCTTGTTGGTTATCAGTCTTCTCTATGAGGCTAAAGACTGTAACAATGGAAGAGTCACATCAGTCTCTTGACTTTTAAATCCCCAGTAGCTAACAGAGTGTTTTCCATGCAATAGAAGGTCATTAAATATTGGTTGAGTAAATGTGTGGGGAAAATAAAAGACAGTGGACTGCCAGTACTCAAGAACTTTTGGTTTAGAATTTATTTATTCTCTGGAGTGCAACTGGATTGTTTGTTGGCATTGATTTCCAGGGATGTTTTAGCCTGAGGAGTGAGAAGGTTTGAAAGGGTACTTGTTTCCAAAAGGGATCTAATTTATCTTCCTCCTTTCCACTCGTGACCTCTTCTCAACTTCTTTCTACCATATACAATCCTTACTAAATTAAAAAAAATAGTCTTATCATTTTCTAATAGCTTGGTACTTTTGAATACATCATAAGGAAGATCAGAAAAAAATAAGAGAAACTCCTTCCCTCTTTTTGGAGACTGCCACATTTCTTCTTCTCTTTAAACTACAATGTGGATTTCTCAAATGTCTACTGAAGTTCTATTTGGACTGCAGTGTCTGCACAAGTCTCCCCCATACACTTTCCACCCCACCCTCAAACAAGCCCTACCAACTTGACTCATGCCTTGGGCTACTCTTTCTCTCTCTGAGGCAATTAAGGTTTATTCACTAGAGATTATGACCAATAAGCAAGACAAACTTTAAACTACATCCTTCCTTTCAACTACATTTCAAAGTTTGTTGAATTGGGGAAAATTCCTTTATTCATTTGCATTTCTACCTGTGCATCTAAATTCAGACACATTTATTTGGTTCCCAGGAAAACTATAGCAAGAGCAAATTTAGTGTGTAATGGATTGACCATACACCATTTAGGTTTTAAAGAGATGCTTCTAAGACTAACTTATCCAAGAATGCAACATCTTGGTTATTAATTAAAAATTGAAATCCCAAATACCAGATGAGTGTCATCAGTTAGAATAAGCAAGTAACAATGCATGAGGTCACCCATGGTAAGGATTATTCTTGAATTTTGCAATAAAATGATCTTTGGTTTTTGTCCATATCCTTAGTTTTCTAGAAACTGCAGAGTAGGTGTTCAGTAGGTACTCTCTTAAAAAGGCTTGGTTACCATATCGATCACTATAACTATTTAGGCTTAGTCCTGAAAGCTATACATTCCTTTCTTTATTAGCTGTAATCAGCATTCATTCTGAGTGCTATTATACTGCCTTGTAAACAATATTGTTTTGCAACCTTAAAGTCAGTAATTCTGTAGAAATTAAATTGGGTTTACAGTAAATCCATGATTACCATATAATCTGTGGAGTCTAAATAATGATGTACTTAGCTGTAGAACTGCATGTAAAACACAGAGCGAAGATTACATGGCTATTTGGGGCCTAGGAAAGAAAGGGACGCCAAATGTTTTGATGGTTGAAGAGCTGAGAAATCTTTTGGTTTTTAATGTCTCATTTTAAATTATGATCTTCAGACATCTCAATACTACTCTAGCTGCTTTAAAAATGGCCTTAAAATCTACTGCTAAATCTTATGCCTTACATCATGTGTTAGGAGCCTATTTTAATAAATTAGGACTTGTTAAAAATAGAAAACCCATCTGATTTAAAGTGATAATAGAAAAAAAATCAAGCAGACTTGCTTTTAGCAAATAATTTGTCTCTGTTTTAAGGGGGTCTTACATGAGAGTGTTTAAGCTTTAAGCAATGTTTTCATATCAAAAATCCTGCTAGTCAAATAAACATTTCATCCGAGGGTTCTTATCTTCTGGTTTGCCTTAAAATCTCAACCATGGTTAGACCTGATCTTAATTAATTTCAGTTAAATCAATGCATGTTGCTCTCCTAATTGAGTCCAAGATCATTGATACTTACAGTCAGTGTGACCCACAGAGATATCTATGCAAGTGATTTGATTGATCAAAGCCACACCATTGCTTCATTTCTGAGTCAAGCCTAAAACTCACGTCCTACCTCTAACCCAGAATCTTACCCATTGCATTAAGCACTGAAGATAAACTAGAGGTGAATTAGTTGTAGACTACAACCTCAAAGAACTCAAAATCTAGTGAAGAATTGGAGACAATTAGAAGAGGCATTACAATAACTCAAGAGCAAGGAAGCAATCAGAGAGGTGGTATTATGTGGTGGTGCGGAACCTGGGGCTGGGATTTCAATAGCGCAGAGCTTAAACCAACTCTTAGCTGTGAATCTTTAGCAAGACACTTACTAATGCTAAGTCTCATTCTTTTTTCTATAAAAAATTAACAAGTACAGTTGTTGTAAGGATGAAATGTGATGATCTGTTTAAGTTAAACTCTTAGCACAGTGGCTTGTACATGGGAAGAATTTGTGTATGTTAATTATTATGAATTCAGGAAAACAAAATATGGGATTGTTGTAGAGGACAGAAATGGATCACCAAGTTAGTGCAAGTGGAAAAGACTGGTAAGCGATGGCGCTTGTGAAGCATGATGAAAGACAACTATGGACATCAGAGGGAAAAAGGGGGAGAGATTGGAGTCTTTAGTAGGGTTGGAGTATATAAAGATGGAAAAACAACAAAGGGGAAAAGCGAGGCTCATAGGCAGCACATGCTGAACCTTCATTTGTGCTGAATTCAGATTTAAGGAATAAAAATTATTGCAAGTATTTACTGTGGGCTCACCAGGACCAGGATGTTAGAGAAGTGGGAGGCCCCAATGGCGAGTAGGTAAGTTAGAACCTTCTACTAGGGAGCCTTGGGTCCCAGATGGAGGGTACTGTATGTTGGGGGATCCCTGAAAACTTTGACCAGCAGAGATGGGAGATAATTGGAACTGAACTTCTAAGAAATTATTCTGGCAGCATTGGGCAAGTTACATTGCACAAAGGAAGAATACTTTGTAGCCAGACTAGAGAAAAGCCTACCATAAGAATAGTTCAACTGATGGAGATGAAGGTTTGAGCTAGGAGATGGTCACAATAACAAAACATAGGACATAATGGAAAGAGACAAGAAATGTGGTTTATTAGCCTTCCAGGGCTGCCATAACAAAGTACCACAAACCAGGGAGCTTAAAACAGCAGTAATTTATTCAGAAGTTCAAAATCAAGGAGTCATTAGAGCCACACTTTCTCTGAAGGTTCTAGAGAAGAATCTTTTTACATTTCCCTCCTGATTTCTAGTTGTTGTCAGCAGTGCTTGCTGTCCCTTAGCTTGTGGTGTCATTGAAGATACCCATCACTGGATTTAGGGCCCTTTCTCCTTTAGTATGAACTCATCTGAGTTAATTACATTAGCAAAGATTCTATCTCCAAATAAGGTCACAGTCACAGGTACAGGGGTTGGGACATGAACAATTCAACCTACTATAAGCAGGATCCACAAACTTGTGGAAAAGTTTAAGTTTTCCACAACTTAAGTGGAAAGTGCTAAGAGGTGGGGAGCCACAAAGGGATCCCCTCCATCCTCCTGCTTCCAGGATTTTTTCGACTCAAAGGAACAAAAGAGGAAGCTGTTTCTTTGGCCCTTGGATTGGATCAGTTGTGCTCATTGACAAGCCAGCCATGAGCAGCCTTGTGCGGGCTGTCCTTCACTGAGGCTAAAATAATGTGGGCACTCCTGCTCTGACAGCCCCCCCATCTCAGCTGAGGGAGGAAAGGTCTCCTAGGCAGAGGTTTAACACTGAGGGAAGGAAGAGGATATGGGTCCAAACTGAATACCAGGTTTACTCCTTTACACACTTGTCTGAGCCTCAGTGCCCTAATCTGCAAAATGGGTATATTGAGTTGATGTAACAATTAAATGTTCTTATCTTGGTGTTCTTGCATACTAAGCATACTCGGTGCTTTTCATATTGAATAATATGAATAATAATGAACTGGTGGCATCACAATGACTATTACCATTCCTTTGTTTAACAATAGCCATCTTTTAATGATGGTTGCTTCCACTAGACTGCCTCCCAGCCTACTGGAGACTGGACTTTACTCTCCTGCAATGATACATGTGGGGAAGCCTGGCACATTTGGCACTGGCATGCCTACTATTTTGAATAATTTTGAAGGCCACAGTCCAAGGGTACAGAAAGATGGCATAGGTCTCTTAGCCTCTAGGGCACATTATAATTCCAACGTAGTCTCTGTATTTCCCTTTCCCTTTGCTCCAGGAAAGTTTTATAAGTAAAATCTTTAAATTACTGGGCATATTTTTAAATTCATAGATCAAACCCCATTATGAAAAATACTAAAGGACATTTGAAATACATTTCTTATACTGAAATTTTATACTAAATGTTGTTTGAAACCTAAGCTGTGGCTGAGAAATACTTTCCTGAATAGCGTTTTATAAAAGCTGTTACTGTATTGGATGGCTGTTCCATAGCGTCACATCAGAGGATCTCATTGCTCCCTCCACCCATCTGGTGTATTTCTCAATGTGATTCACATAAGCACTTACTTATATTTATTTATTTTTGCCACACCCACAGCATGTAGAAGTTCCTAGGACAGGGATCAAGCCTGTGCCACAACAGCGACCTGAGCCCCTCCAGTGACAATTTCAGAATCCTTAACCTGATGTGCCACAAGGGAAACCCAGCATTTACTTTTAAAGGCCTTCCAGAGACAGTGTTCCTGACACTAGGCAAAGCTCCAGGTAGCTCAGCTGGGTGGGTCGAGCTCCTCAAGGACAGGAGATGCCTATCATTTGTTCTTATACCCCCAGGTCCCTGCCTAGTGCTTGGAGGCTAACCAAAAAAATTTGTGATAAATGAATGAATAACTAAATGCCTAAATGCTGAATTCATTAGCATGAAATTAGAAGGATCCTCAGGAGACTGTGCCCTCTATCTGTTTATTTATGAACATTCACCAAAATGTTTTATAGGTACTTAGTATTAAAGCAAAACTGGGGTCTCACAGGAGCAAAATGAGCTCACTGAATCATCTGAGTACCACCTGCAGGCCCATCAAGATATTGTTTCTAATTGGCATTTCTACAAGTGGTTAATTTTCCCCTATGCCTGACTTGCAAGCACTCAGGTACAAAATGTGTTCTTCTCTTGGAGACCATCTCAATAATCACTTTCCGTCTGAATCTTGGAACCAAAATCCCCCACTGATGGGTACAAATGAGGAAGAAATATGTCAGCACACATGGGCACTGGCTCATGGCAATGAAGATTTATTTGATCCAGCCAGCCAAGTGATCACCAGAAGCAAGTAATCAAGAGAATGAAATTCCATGGTAGGTTCTGCCAGTGCCTCTTTGTTCAAAAACATGCCTCTGCCCTATCCATATAGAGATCAAAGTTCAAAGGACAATGCATTTGTTAACTCAGATCTTGCTTGAAGATGTTGAACCTGAAAATATTGAGACTTTGGAGGTCAATTTTTGTTCCTAAATGACTTGAAACTTTTGTTTGTTGCTCAGTCGATGTTGCTGGGATTTATTTGGCTGCTGGCTCTGGGCTGCTATTTGAAAAGAGCAATACCATATGCAGCACATGCATATTCAAGGGTGCAGTTCTTTTTCTAGAGGGAGGGGGGAGTGCCAGGACTCATGGCTCACAATATGAATTTGCATCCCACTTTGCATAAATTTGCATGCAGACTTTATAAGCCTCTAATTTCAAGTATGTAAAATGAAACGAATCAATGCAATCTACTGCAATTGTTTTCCAAGGCATTAATCACATGAACTACATACCAGCTTTCCTTAACCAATTAATTTAATCATACCCAAGGTTAGGAGAGACAGAGAAGTGGTGAAAAATGGTTGCTAAGCATCTGGGTTAGGGCTGGAAGGATATATACTGGTTCAACCATGCCCTAGTATGTCTTCTTTCCAAGCCCTAAGTCTCCTATGGAAAATTACATTATGGTTTTTCCAGTATTTCATTTTCTGTCCCTTCAGTGAATAGCCTTAAGACATAATCTGAATAATGAAATGTGGGTAGAAATGATGTTTGTCCCCTGGAAGCAGAAGCTTTGTGAGTCAACACATGGTTAAATAGCTCTCATTTTCCCTGCTATGATATAAGCAATGTTCCATATAGAGACATCTCTATTTGTTTAAATCCCAGGGCCACTTTCAGGGTGAAGATGAGGGTGTTATAAGCTTCTGATATTTTCAGATCATTTGTTGCTGCAGCATATCCTAGCCTATTCTGACTGATGGTACATTTTCTGAATTATTACAATGAACTATAATTTGACTTCAGAGATTTGTGTCAGTTTTGTGTTCATAAGTACATATGCGCAACATTGGGGTAAAGATTAAAAAAAATGGAAAGATATGGTTCATGTCTTTATAACATGTGAGGCAACTGGGGAAATAATCTACATATTCAAGATTAAATATCACCACAATGATAAATAATACAGTATGTATCATACCCTCCCTATTTGAGCAAAATGGGATAAACTATTTAGATTCCTTTTTTTTCCTTTTTCTTTTTGGCTGCACCCCTGTCATGTGAAATTTCCAAGGCCAGGGATGGAAACTTGCAACACATCAGTGACAATGCCAGATCTTTAACCTGCTGAGCCACCAGGGAGCTCCCAGATTTCTTAAGATTGGCAAATCCATAAAAATTTGATCTGTATTTGTGTGACTTGCCATTTTCTCTTTGCAATACCTTGACATTCTTCATGGTCCATTACAGGAAAAGTCTCAATTAAATGCTAATTTTAATATGCCTCTCCATAGTACATTTCAATCCACTATTAATTTGAGTGAAAGGACTTGAAACCATAGGAGAGTGCAGAGTGAATTTTCAAAGAATGAAACCTTAAATCCTAAATCTGAGAAACCAGAGCTCTCTGTATTTCCAAAGTGCAAAAATGTATGGTAGAACCTGACAATAATCTAGGAACACAGTTTATAGAAATACAGGGTACAACTTTCCTTCCAGCCAACCAAATCTAGAGGCTTTGCTTCCGAACAATGCTGTCCGAAAATTCCAGTGTTGAGCAGCCTGACCTGAGGAGTACAGAAAGTCATAGGAAGAAGAAACATGGAAGACTGAAGATTATTTTTATCCCCATGAGGCAAAGATTAGAAATATATATAAGAGAACTACCAACCGAGATGAAGGAATTATAGATCACAAACATTTAGTTTCTTATTCTTTCCCCAGGCACACAGCGCCAAGAAATGGCTGTGCATTTTGTAAACTCTTCTGTACTAAGTACATTATTATTTATGCTCTCTAGATTACATGGTAATCATCCTTGAATTGAATCCAGTATAATCTCTACATAATTAGTGGTTTGAAGGTTGCTTAAGAACTTTAATAGACCTGTAGAAGAATGAATTTTCCCTAAAGGAAGAAAAAATATTTACAGAAATTTTACACTGTGTGAAACATACTCAAGAAAAGAAAATAAACATTTAGAATGCCAAAACATAGGGGAAGCAAAATAGAGAAATGGTGGTCTATCAAAGGAGTGGAGGTTTATTTTGCTTCCCCAATTGCTCAGAAGTTTGCTTGCATCTCTGATGTTTTTTGGGCAGAGATCATCCAGCAGTGTGAGACTCTCCTGGCGGTTCTCAGATTAAAGATACCACAAGACCGATTTTCCTTAACTAAATCAATTTCTTGCCCATAGCCAGAAACAGTATGATTAGAAGACTGATTTTAAAAATTGTTTTCTGGGCTCTTTCCCACCTCAGAAGTTTCAGAATCAGTCAGAAGTAGAGCTGAACTTTGAAAACTGGCTTGATTCCTAGAGTAATACACACCTGATAACTCCGCTTTTGTATGAAAACTGGTGTTTGGGTTTGAGGTATTTAAGTCAGCAAAGGGGTAAGGTAGGGACATCATAAAGGACAGTCATTCCAAATAAGTGTTACTTTAAATAAAATCATAGGACTTGTGATAAGATTGTGTTCTACGGCAATCAAGTGGACCTCATCTCCACTCCTGAAAGTATTCCAAGGATTCCTCTAAAATATCCCTTTAAGAAGAAAGAGACATTCCTCTAGCTGTTCTTTAGACCTATCAATTGGCTGAGCCTTAGCCATGCAGTGGTATGAGCAGGGCACCAGGGAACTGTCTTACCTTTTATGGGAGGAAAGAAGAGGTTTGTAGGCTAAGGTCCAATTTGTGATTTGTGATTACCCAGCACTTTCTCTTTGGAGAGGATGAAATACACAGTATCCAATCTCATCCTCTCCCAGGGGTCTCTTCAACTGCATATTTCTATTGGGAAGTCTGGAATTCTGATTGGAGCAGGGCTTTACTCAGATTCAGGGAGGAAAGTGTTAGGAAGAAATGTTGCCCATCTTGAGACTGAGAAAATGCACTGAATTACTCTCTGAATAAGATGCTCCCAGCCTCTTGGGTCAACCTAGCCTTCCTTATTCCTCCGGTGTATAGGAATTTCTCACTATTCTTTATGTCTTTCAAAACTTCACTGTAGCTTTGCAGTCCAGTTGGTGGTAATTTTCCATGGGTTTGAAAGAAAGCTTCAGATGTGACCTATGATCTCAATGTCACCATAATTTAGCCATCCCTAATATGCCCATTCTTCGGAACGCCAACTTTTATTGCTATAATAATTTTCACATTATTTATAAATAATATAGTGCCATAAATACTGACCTTCAGGGCCAGCACAAGATCTTTTTAATCAGGCTTTTGCCTGGTTGAAGTAAGATTCCAACTCTTCATAACATTTTATTGCAGATAGCTATGTTAAATTTTCTAAGAATATCTGGGACATTTAGGGACACAGGTATTATGCAGCCATAGAAGCCACATGGTAGGGCCTAGAAACAGGTAGAATGGAACACCACTGTCACCCTGTTGTATGGCAAGGAAAACCCCTGTCAGAGATATTTTGTACTAAGTTAAGAAAGCTGCATACTGTAAGGTCCTATATCTACAATGAAAATTATTTCTAGGGAGGCATTAATTTGACAAGACCCATGCCACTTTTTTTACCTTATTTTTTTCCCAAGGAAGAGGTGAGGTTATTTATCCATTTACAAAGGAAAACAAGCAAAGAAATGAACTTGAGATTTAAAAACGTGGCTAGCTCTGATACTGGGACAAAACTGAAAAACTAAATCATCATTTTTGCAGGAAAATTCTCTATTCAGAAGGTTCTGAAAAGGGAATTGTGCCTCAGTTGGGGTGTCAGCAGGAAACAATTTATACGCAGATGCTTGGGTTGAAGAGATTTTAATCTAGGAACTATTTGCATTCGGAGCCTGCAGGTTAAGGTGACCAACCAGGGAGGCTGAGGCACCCAAAGCTTAACAATAGCACAAAGTCACTACTACTCCTGCATATTGAGGGGCAAAAGAAAGAAACTGTTACTGAAGCCCAGTAAGAGATGGATTTATGGAAAGGGGTCAATATCTATATTAGTAAACTGGTATAGACATCACCTGACTATAATATCTAATAAAAAGGGAGCAGGAAAGAAGTGTCCTAAATTTTCTTTTCTCCCACCCTAAAATCTCCTGTTAGTGCCTTTCACGGGCTAAACCTAAGGAGACAATGAAGTCATGGAAGACTGAATGATGTATAAGTTCGTGCTCAAGGAGCTCAGAGTAGAGCAGAAAATGAATTGGGGGAGGTAAGAAGGCAAACACAGAAGAGCCACTGCACTGAGATAGCCTATTGTCCACCAAATGTTCTTTCTCTTGTCAAAAAGGATTCCATTTTGGTTTTAGGCAACATTGAGGTCTACACCTGCAAAGTGCAATGGAAAAGAGAGACCCTATGCTTGTCAAGGGACCAACTATTTGCCAGACCTCCAAGAGTGCATAGTCTTGTCTCATTTGCTTAACATGAAATCACAAAGCTTTTCTTTTTCCTACTAAGTCCCCCTTTTATGACTTTTCCTTATCCCACTATTCTGTTTTGATCCCCTATACTTTCTTATCCAAATATATGCTTTGCCCCCTTATATATCAGATAACATTATAAAAGTATCATCTTGATCAGATATATTTGTGACAGACACCAACATCTGGAACTAACGACAAGAGATGCCACGAAGTACTATCCTGTTTCTCCAGTGGATGAGAATCCACCATATTCTGGGGTGAAGCATGGTGTACGTAGACCAGGCTCACCAGGAAAATGTCACACGGGCCTTCTCTGCCATGCATTTCATCTCTGTCAAACGTGACCTGTTCACAAGAGGGAAGAATGAATTAATGAACAGGAAAACTTTCCACAAGCTAGAGGACAAGAGGAGGCTTAGAAGTGTAGGGCTGGTTCAGAAAGCAGACATCTTCCAAAAGTGAGGGAAATGGCATGAACAAAAGTAGGACCCTCATAAGTATCAGGACATTCTCAGAAAGCTACTTGTTGGTAGCCCATGATGATAAGACACTCTTCATCTTGGAGGCAGCATAGGACAGAACCCTGCTCTTCATGGGGTTTACAGTAATCTGGACTTCAGTAACCATGTGACTTTCCTCTTTCAAGGCTATGAGATCTTGCACAGTTATTTTACTTTTCTTCAAAAAATGCAGGAAATATGTAACATTTACATGGTATGAGAAGTAAATAGGAAAGAACGCACAAAGCATCAGACAGTAGGTATGTAGAAGGTATTAATTTTCTTTCTCTTCTTTTTAAAGTTTAAAACAGTTTTCTCTACTGCCTGATTTTGATATCCTCAAATAGGGACCAAACATACTTTCCTCTAAATCAAAGGGGGAATTAATTTAGAACCTGCATTTCTCATGTTTATGTTTGTCATTTCAAAGTTCTCTTTTGTTGCTAACCCAACCCATGTTATAAATATAATCAAAAGGGAAAAATATGCTCACTTAAAAAGGAAGAAAAACAAAGCTCAGGATCTATGTCAGTGAAGGGAAACCTGCTAAGGGGCTTACTTTCTTAGCAAAGAGGGTAAAGAAAGATCTGGGAAGAAGGGAGGAAGCAAAGGGAAGCAGAGATTTTTACAAATCTGTGAGCAAGTCATTTTATAAGTCAAAGTGAGGACAAGAATAAAGTGTTATTATGGCAATTTTCAGTCTGTTTTGCTATTTTGATGGCTGTGAAGATGTGGGGAATGGCATCCACTTTCTGAAATGGCATGTATTTATGTACTGGTAAAGAAAGCAACAGGCAAATCTGGGGAGCCTCAACATTGACAGGGCATTTCTCTGTAGATTAAGGCCTGTGATGCAGTTACAGTAGGTATGGAGCCTTGCGTTAGCGTCTTCCTAACATGGGCAGAGGATCGCCACCGCCTAATTCTGATGGTGGCATGTCCGTTTCCCATGGCTGTTGTAACAAATTACTCAAAACAAATATTTGGAATAATGACCACTTAGTGTCTCAAAACAACACATAATTTATGATCTTAGTTCTGGAGGTGAGAAGTCCAAAATGCATCAGGAGAACTTTGTTTCATCTGGAGACTTTTGGAAAGTCTCTGTGCTGTTTCCAACTTGTAGAGGCTGCCTCCATTCCTGGCCTCATGGCCCTACCTCACTCTGACCTCTGCTCCTCTCATGCCATGATGTTGTTACTCTGACCCTCCTGTCTTCCTCTTATTAGGACCTTTGTGATTATAGTAAGCCCATATCGAGAATCCAGGATAACCTCCTCATCTCAAGATCTTTAATTTGATCACCACCATAAAGTCTGTTTTTCCATGTGAGGTAATTCATTCACAGGTTTCAAGCAGAGGAAGTAGAAATGTTTGGGGGCTATGATTCAACCTACTATAGGCTATATCTCCAAAGGTTCCTTTATCTGCAAAGCTTCTCATATGATGCTGTGATGAGAAGCACAGCACTGGGGTCAGAAGACTTCCTTGGCAAAAATCCTTCCTTGATGCATCACCAGCTCAATGCCCTTGAGGAAGTATCTTTCTGAGGATAATTACAGTAACTACTTCTCAGATTGCCATGATTATTAAACTAACAAACAAAAGATTTTCACAGGGTCTGGGTCTTAGTGCCCAATTAAGGTTGGTATTGTTATTATTATCTTCATAATAAGTATTATTATTAAAATAAAGAGGAATAAAAAAAATCTATGACTCAGAGTCAAGATCAGGGGAAGCCATTTACTTATATACTTTTTAATTGCATGGTTACTTTTGGGACCCAATGAAAGTTTATGAAGACTTAGAAATTGAGATTTTAGTTTTGCAAGCCACCAAACTATCCCATTTTCACTGAAACTTTTATAGAAAAATTTATCCATCCATTAAATGGGTTTTTATTGAGGCAATGCAGTTTCTGAGCCTTCAACATAACTTCCTGTTTCATATAAAGATTGTTTATTTCTTCCTTTGTTAGTAACATTACGGATTTTGGAGAATTTTCTGAGAAAAACATGCAAATCAACCTTCCATGTGTTGATCCACACAGCAAACCTTATGAATCATTTCTGTTCCAAGGCTTCTCAACAGACAAACTTATTAATGAGGCAAAGATGGAGAGAGCACAGCCCTTTACCTAAAAGTCCACAGTTTGGCAAAGGCATGTCATATACACACATATGCAACTGACCAGAAGATGCAGAAACAGTTGTCCCTTCAAATTGTCTCTGCCCTCCTGTCTACTTGCCATAAGCTTTACATAGTCTCTAAGACTATGGGGTGAAATCAAAAGCATCCCGACTTTCTTCTGTGAACTTCCATATGCCTACAGTCAAGAAGAGGCAGGCCTGTTAGTTAACTAGAACACTTCCTAGGAAAGCCCCCAGAGTTTCGACTGAAAAGATGGAGGTGGTACTATTCCTTTAATTGAGGAACTTTGATGCTGAAAAAATGCTGAGAACACAGTTGTGAAAGGGTGTAAAATAGTATCAGGCAGCTTGAGATCATTAGTAATTCCCTGAGAGCTCCATCAGATAGGAAAGTTTATACCCTGCTAATCAGATTAATTTTACCTGGGACACATATTCTTGAATAGTTTGAAATTCCCCTTAGCTGTTCTCTTCACTCTCTCAATCATGGTTGGCCAAACCACAGCTATGGCTTCTGAGGCAGATACTGTGCCCTGTCCTGCTAGATTTCTTGGCTCAAGATGTCCATGCAGGTCATGGGCCTGGTGCACTCTTTGGATATCTGGTTAGGATCAGATTCAGGAAAGAGCAGGGCTACAAGGGCCCTAAGCAACCAGCAGTCCGCAATCTTTGTCTATCAGTGAAACTTACAGAGACAGTGGTGGGCCACAGTGGTATAGACAGTGCACACTAAGAATAGTACTCAGGTTTACGGGTCTGCTGGTCTTGAGTTCAGACTCTTCCTCCTCTCTATGTCATACACCAACAGTTAACATTAGCTGAAAGTCCTAGAATGACTTCAGTACACTGATTTTTAATGGCTTGTCATTTGGATCATTCATAGCAATATTTTCACTGGATCAAGATAATGGAAGATCAAGTAGGCTGCCTCCTGAGCTGACCATCTTCTCTGACCTGAAGGTACTTGGCCTAGAGTGCTGGTTCTCAAATTATTCACCCCAGACTGGCAACATACGCTGGCAACATCAGCATCACTCGGGAACTTGTTAGAAATGCCAATTCTTGGGTTCATTCAGACCTAGTAAATTATAAACTCTGGTATGGGATCCAGCCATCTGTATTTTAACAAGCACCCCGCCACCTGCCATACACCCCATGTGATTCTGATGAGCATTAAAATCTGACAGCCACTGGCCTTGAGAAAGCAGTGTTTTCTTTTTTTTTTTCTTTTTAGGGCTGTACCCTTGGCATATGGAGGTTCCCAGGCTATGGGTTGAACTGAGCTACAGCTGCCAGCCTACTCCACAGCCACAGCAACTCAGAATCTGAGCTGCATCTTCAACCTATATCACAGCTTATGGCAACACCGGATCCTTAACCCACTGAGTGAGGCCAGGGAGCGAACCTGCAGCCTCATGGTTCCTAGTCAGAATCATTTCACCTGCACCACAGTGGGAACTCCAAGAAAGCAGTGTTTTCATAGGCAGAATTGGAATTAGCCTTGGAAATGGTCAATGAGCATATAGATAGTTACAATATAATCATGTAAAAAAAAGTTATTCCTTTACAATGTGAGCAATTCTTTATCAAGGAACAATTAGAGACAAAAACACAAGTGTATGTGCAAAATATATCTGTGTAAAATGTAGCATTTAGCAAAAGCCTAACTAGATTTCTTTCCTATGACAGGCTTGCTGAGCCACTAGCAGCAGTGGCAAGCCACTATGTGGTTTGGAACTTTAAAAAATATATAAAACATTTGGTTTATTAATTTTGAAACTAATTAAGGTACAAAAATATAGTATCCCAAATTGTATAAGACATAGGGATAAAGCAGCCTATAAACACCAGATTGGGGACAAAAGCTGTAAAAATACCAGATATCACATTTTCACACCACCCCCTCTCACTATCAAATCCCCAGCAGGGTACTACAGAAAAATTGCCTGTCAACAGACTGAAATGAATAGTATATGATCGCTGGTACAATTCCCTTGGAATTCAACTTCCACTAAATGCAGAAAAAAAAAATCAAGGAAGGAGGTAGAATGGGAACAGAAATGGTTATGTACATTAGAAAAGTCAAAATCTGCAGTTTCCAAAAGGAAGTCATTCAGGGTCCTGTCCTCCATGACAGAAATGCCCTTGATTACAATTCTTAATGTGCAATTTTAGCGACTTCTTAGGTGTGAGGATACCAAGTTGCTGTCCTATCCCCATGACAGGCTCAGGATTAGACTCAGGGAGAATCACCAGGCTTTCTTGGCCTCACCAGTATCTCCTGGTTTATAATTTACCTCCAAAATGCTCCCTGTAGAGCAGTGTGAAAGCCTCACTGCAAATTACGATGTGTTTATGTCCCTCCTAATTCGCAGCAATGTTATTGTGGCAGACACTGTTGGTTGTCTATCCAATAGCCATTTCCCTTACATTCCTTGCTAAGAAAATGATTTTGCATATATTGTAAGAAAAAATTGAAAAGCTTTTAAGTGGAGCAAAAGACTATAAGATGTCTCCAATTGAAAACTGGGTATTGATTGGAGCTCACTCTCTCAAGGAATCTGTTATTATGTTATTTGTGCTTTTCATTGTCTTCAAGCTATTTTACAATCCTGTAGAGATAGAAATTAACTTATAGAACACTGGTGGTAAAACAAGTATTTCTTGTCTATGGGATGCAAATAAGTTCTGTTCCTTGGAGGTTCAGTTGACTTACCCCACCTCCACTCCCTCTACAGTAGAAGAGTCCAGTTTTGCCCTAATTAAATAAATTCAATTCAGAAACTGTGATAATCTTACATATTTGTTTTGGTCTTTGGATTCTCTTTGGAACTGTTTGTAATACCTTTTAAGGTTCTGCCCTTAGTTAATGCATTAAATAAAATCTTTGATACCTGTTCATTTCATATTTTTATGGGAGTCAAGATTAAATCTTTAAGAAACAATTGTCCTTGAACAATATATATATCCAAGGAATATGGGCCCCTTCCTAGTTTTAGGAGATAAACCATGATGTATCTGATCTAACCATGATAACAATAATCTTACTCTCCTTTTCTTCTGATCATGTGTTCACATTTTAGTCAATGAGAAATAAGGAAGGAGGTTCTGAGAGAAGATTATCTTTCTGACAATAAACAAAAGGAGAGGGAAGGCCAGAAGTGGGGAGTGGGAAAAGACCCTTCTCTCTTTTCTTTAGATGTTTTTTTGTGAGAGCAGAATGCTTGGAAGATATAATGGCCATTTTGCAATAGCAGTGAGGGAAAACCAAAGAGAATCTCAGAGAAGCAATCTCTTAGCACTGACATTGTTTATTCAGTCTTTGAAACAATCAATCAACTCATAACTGCTTCCTACAACAGAGCTGCTATATGAGGTCATAATTCCTCAGTGTTTAAGACACTTCAGTTGGTAATTCAGTTACAAGAAACTTAAACATTCTAATAACATAGTTACAGATTCGGAGAAAAAAGTACCCAGGAAAACTGACATGGAGTGAGAGGTTTTATAGAAGGTCATGTATGCAGTGGCAGAGGTGGTGGACAGAAAAAGGTGGTTGCAGTGAGCTGGGCATGTAATGTGGAATAGAATAGTGGGGTGGGATATGAGATGGGTAATGTGGAACAGTATAGTGGGGTGGGATATGAGATGAAGGTAGAGGTGGAAGAATTATAGTGAAGTAGCAATTAATAAAGAAATATCCATTTGTCTGTCCATTGTGCCTAAACTACTCATAGTCCCTCTGGTCCCAGTACTCTACTTCAGATCATATAACAGCAAAGCTAGACTAGAATCCAGATCTCCTCTCCCCCATGAGACATCTTCCTCAACTGTAAATGACTATTATATATGCCACATTAGCAATGATCTATGCATAATCATCTTCATCATTCCCATTTACTGAATGTTTATTACATCTGTGCATTTGATAAACATAGAGTCCTGTACATAATATTATTTAAACTGTATACCAACATCATGATTAGACGTGGTAGACTGTTCAGTTCCAATTTGCTTTTATCTCCCTGTATCCACAGCCTTGGTTAGTCAACTCTCACCTAATTCTGAGCTTGGCCATTGGGACAATGTGACTTATATTGGTCAGTGAGATAACTCAGAGTCTTGGAAAGCACTTGAGCATTGAAGTTTACCCTGTCTTGAAGCTTCTGGGAATCTTAAGATTTCCACTATATGAATAAGCCCAAATTAGTCTGCTAGGTACATGTGTACATTTTTTTCCTGTAACTGTGACCAAAAACCAACACCGACTGAGAGCCAGAACAAATCACCAGTCATGGGCAATTGTAGACCAACTCTCCATCAGCCACTCCTCCTGCAGAGTACAGCCACATGCATGAGTTCACTTGAGGCCAAATGAAGAAAAAAAAAAAAAACGGGGTTTGGTTGAGCCCAATCCAAATTGTCAAATCTTCGAATTGTGCAATAAAAATCATTTTTAAGCTACTGAGTTGTGGGCCACAAAATTGAATTGGTACATTGCAGTATATAATATTAGCATCCTGGTTTTACAGACAAGGAAAACTAAGACTGAGAAAAATCACCCAAGGCCACACAGCTATCAAGGGTTACATCTAGGATCCAAACTAAAGCCTACATGACTTCACTCCAAGTAATATTTTCTGAGCAAACCATTAATTGCAAGGGATCAGAGATGTACCCCTAAAACTTCCCTATATGTAAAATCTCAACCTTGAATTTATCTTTTTAACCAGTGGTAAGTGTGTATACCACTAGCTTGTCCCACTTATTAAGGAAAAAAGCTTTGTAAATATATTATTCCTGTGAAATGTAGCATTTCCTGTTTTGGTTTTTTTTTCCCTTTTTGTCCTGAATATACTTTTTCAGATTTGCAGGGTTGGCCAGGTTTCTAATAAACTAGAATTCTATGAGAAATTCCATATTCCCTATGACTCTGTGATTTCACCATGCTCTTCCTGGTACCTGTGCTCTTGCCTATGATGTTTCCTCTATCTGGAATACTCCCTTCACATCCTCCATGCCCACCCTCCTCACAGAAAAAAAAGAGAAAATAAAAAAGTAAACTCTCATTCTGATTCAGCTCCAGTTCCAGATTCCCTAGACATGTTACAGCCTATCTTTTGTGTTTTTTTTTGGCATTTTGTGCAAACTTCTGTTACAGTGCTTATATTTACTCTCGCAACTGTCTTCTCTACTCGACACATTTCTTAATAAACCCTTAACATCTAGTATAGAATCTGGAATATAGTAGGTGCTAAATAAATTTTGCTGAGTGAATGAATAAAAGAATCAATCAATAAAAAATAAAAATATTCTCCACCTATTTCTTTAGTTTTGTATGAAATAATTTCTCATCCCCCATCCTCTATTTCAATCAAATTGAATTACTTCTCCCTTTAGACTACCCTGCCTGTGGAAAAGATAGACTAGTTATTCATTCATCAAATATATTCTCTCCTGTTTATTCTCACTATAATACATTTTCCAGCATCTCTTGTAGTCATTTGTGGCCATGTGACTAAATTCCAGTTAAAAGAATATAGGCAGAAGTGATATTCCTCTTCAAGACCTGGCCCATATAACTATCCCAAGCATTTCCTTTCCATTCTCTTTCTCCTTTTATCAGCTCAATGAAGGTGAGCATAGTGACTTTGGAGGTATTAAAGTTGATGGCACCAAAAGATGGAAAGAATCTGGTCAATTAATCACCACTTAGCAGATAATCACCCACTGAACAGTCCTTTTGGACTTTATGAAAACAAGAATTAAGCTTCTACTCTGTTAAGCCACTGAGATTTTGAGACTTACTTGCTATACTGGGAAATTTTACCTTAATACACTGATGTATATTTGCTCCCTGTAGTCTTTCTATATCATATGTTCCTTTTGCTAATATATGTCTGATTATAGTCATCCATTGAGATACTTTATCAATTATTTCTTTCCTGACCCTTCCGGTTGGCACTGTTCTTCTTCTGAAATACTCTGTTTTATCTACACCCTCTCAGACATGTGCCATGGTCTGCTTGTACTACCAATATTTAAGTTACTTTTCTAAGCTTAAAAACACTAAAATGCATACAACTCCATGGCATGAAGTTTGTCTTATCTGTATGTTTCTCCTATAGCATTCAACATAGAGCTTCACACTGAGTAGACACACAAGATGTTTTATCAGATAAGGAGCTGCATTCGCTACACTCACCATGTTTTAGCTATCAAGTACATTCAACTTTATTTTTCTTGGCAAAAAGATTGAACTGCTTTCATTTTACTTGATTGCCAGGCTTCCCTCTTTTTCTTGCTTTTACTTCTTCCTAGTTATTTTTCCTAGCCATCCTTTAAATTGCTTCCAGTGCCATGTGAGCTCTCCTGTAGGCTCATGTCCAGAAGGATCCCCACATCCAATAGGCCCCATGTGGCTCCCTATAATTTTTTGGGTAACACTAACCACTGGGATTTTGATGAGTCTTATAGGAGATAACACAATGATTACATCTTTCTCCCCCCAGCCCCAAATGGTCTGTCATTTTAGAAAAAGTTAAATCATCTATTTCTGGCTGATGAAATCTAAATTAAGAGTTTTATAAAATAGAAATTCTGAAGGTTAGCTTCATCCACCTCATTTGTGCCACAGAGCCCTAATGGGAGTCATTTGAGGTTGGAAAAGCTAAATGTAATAGGTCCAGGATTTCCTGAATTACACACCAAAGACTGTAACATTTAGAAACAGAACTCAGAGCATTAAATCTGCTAGGAGGAGGAAGATTCAAATTCCTTTAAAGGATTTCATTTTTCTTTCTTGCCTTTTTACTCCCTTAAACAGAAATGAATTTAAGAGGATCTATGCCCAGTAGAAACTGGGCTTTGGTTTTCAACAATTTATATATCTAAGGCTTGCAAAAGCTTTCTGATTTTAGGTCATGTTAAAAACAATGAGCAAAAAGAATGAACACTTTTTTTCCATAGAAAATTCCAATTTTGATGTGAAAACTGTTTATCATTTATGTGCCCTCCTCCCTTTCAAATCCCCAGTCATACTCTACCAGGGCCTGGGATACCCTGGCATGGGAAACGCTGAGATTAGACAACTGTCCACAGGCCATAAGAAACAATGGAAGAGTGTAGTCAGACATGGTAAAAAGTGGGTGGCAAGCAAGGCTGAATGCTGATAAAGAGTTCAATAAGTCTCAAGGCAGAAAATATACAGTGGAACTATTTGATAAATGAAAAAAGGAATTCAGAATAGTGATTAGGAAATAGTTCCACGCTTATAGTGGAAAAGTCCCAGAGCCTTCAGCTGAACCATATGCAGCTAAGAAAGGAAAAGAGAAGCTAAAATACTGCTGGAGGAATACATTATCTATATCAAAGAGAGAGCAACCTCTGAAGGTTTTTTTTCAGGGAAAACCAAATTCAGAAATCTTATCCTTTTTCTCTCTCTTGCTTTGTTTCTCTATCAATCCTGCTTTCTTTAATAGCAATCGGTAAAGAAGACACTGCATCAAAAGTGCTGTCACCAGCCTGGATTATAACTCTGCCTTGGCTACTTAATTACCTTCTTGATGATCTTAGCCAATATTTACATCTTCTCTGGGCCTCAGTTCCCCAAGGGGTTAGGTTGGCTGATTTCTAGAGTCTTTCCTGGTTTTCAGGTTCTCTAATTCTTGACTTCAAAGTCTTTTTTCTACCCTAATTTACATTTCTTAGTGTCTGTTTGTCACAGGTGCAGCCCAGATGGATTTCTCAGATTTGCCAGCCCCCAGAATTCATCACCTTAATGGAGGAGGCTTGCTTAAGAGGCAGGAATCAATGAAGACCTACTGCTTGAAGTGGTCTGAATTGGGATGACAGGGATGAGAATTTTAGCTGGTCTGACTGCCCCTTGGTGAAATGAAGCCTCTGAAAGTTTTAGGGTTGCCTTGGTACTGAAAATTTAAGAAGGTTAATACTTTTGTGTGAGACTCAGAGGTGAAGAAATATTTATTATTTTCAGTAGGCTTATCTCAGAACCAGCTAGATTTGCTGTTTCTATTTGTAAGAAAAGTGCATTTTTGGTCAGGGTGGCACAGGAAGATGTTGGATGCAATCTCTTTAGAGCAGGTTTCACCAGATGGAATTTTCCTGGTTCATTTACCACAGTCCACAGTGAGACTTGAAGCCTTATAGACTCAAAAATGTGATTTGACAATAAACCTAGAGTATAGGTCTCTAAATGGATATTAACCAGATTCCCAGAGATTACTATAAAACTCTGGATGTCAATTTTATTAATTTATAGGAATGCATATATTCTGCCATGTATGTAGCATGACTGGTATATAATTTCCTACCAACTCTTTGGTTGAGATTGCTCGGTAAACAAATAACTATAATAAAGGAGTAAACTTAAGAGGAGTTCAACTAAAAAACTCTTGAGATGCTCTTATCTGGCACAGGAATAGCCTGTCAAAGGGAATATATTAAGTGTTTCTAAAGAGTTTTAATACTTCTGGCCTTTCCTAATTGTAAGGGACCCTAGAGACCTATAAATGACTACAGGCTTGGTGAACAAGAGCACAGGAACAAGGCACTTCATACTACTTGTAGTATTTGTAGAAGATCAAATTTTAATTATAGGAGATAAAATCAGTAGTTGTGGTGGTGTACACGTAAGTGGCCAAGCTTAGGATTTATATAAACCTGTATTTAAATTATAAATTAAATATCTCTTACAAAGCAAAAGACTAAAGATATGCAAGAGTGCAAGGGTTAGGGAGGCAGAAGTGGGGGTAAAATTCAGAAGGGGAAGTTCCTAGGAGCCTTATTGGAAGAGTACTCACGAATAAACTAAGGATCTTATTAATATCATCAGTCAGAAGATCTAGGGTGGAGATGGGTTGCATTTTTCTAACAAGCTGCTGGGTGTTTTTTTTCCTTCCGGTTTTATTGAGATATAATTGATGTACATCACTGTATAAGTTTAAGATATACACCGCAATGATCTGACTTATCATGGAAAGATTACAACAGTAAGTTTAGTGAACACTCATTTATACACACATACACACATAAAAGAAAAAAAATTTCCTTGTGATGAGAACTCCTAGGATTTAACCTCTTAATAACTTATATATATATATAACATTCAGTGGTGTTGATTATATTTATCATCTTGATATGTTATGTCCCTAGTACTAACTTACCTTATAACTGAATGTTTGTACATTTGGCTGCTTTCATCCAGTTCCCCCTTCCTTTACTTCCAGCCTCTGGTAACCACAAATCTGATCTTTCTTTCTATGAGTTTGTTAGTTTGGTTGACTGTTTTTTGATATATAATTGACCTACAACACTATGTTAGTTCCTGGTGCCCAAAAAAGTGATTTGATATTTCTATACACTACAGTAAAATCACCATGATAAAGTCTAGTTACCCTCTGTTGCTGCACAAAGATATTACATTATTATTGACTATATTCCCCATGCTGTACATTTCATACCTATGTTTCACTTATTTTGTAACTGGAAGATTGTACCTTTTAATCTCCCACACCTATTTCTCTCACCCCAGGACCCCACTCCCCTCTGGCAACCACCTGTTTGTTCCCTTTATCTATGATTCTGTTTCTGTTTCATTCATTTTTTTTAGATTCCATGTAAAACTAAAATTATATAGCATTTGTTTTTCTTTGACTTATTTTCACTTAATCTCTAAGTCCACAAATGGCAAAATTTCATTATTATTATGGCAGAACAATATTTCATTGCATACATATATACCACATTTTTTTGGATGTCTATTTTACCAATGTGGTACCTACATGCTCATATGTGTAGTGGAATCTGTGAAAACTCTAAGAGTTCATTTCTCACAGAAATGTAAAATACATTTCAATCTAGGTTTCTTTTGTTGTCACTGCTGCTTTTTTAAACCATTTTTTAAATTGAAGTATAGTCAGTTTACCATGTTGTGTTAGCTGCTTCAGGTGTACTGCAAAGTAATTTAGTTTATATATATATATATATATAATGTCTATATTTACATATATAAATATATGTATTATATTTATATAATTTATATTATACATTATACAATAATATAATGTATATTATATATGTAAATATATGTAAAGAATATATATATTTACATATATATCTTCTTTTCCATTATATGTTATTGAAAAACACTGAATGTAGTTTCCTGTGCTATGCAGTAGGTCTTTGTTAATTATCTATTTTACACACAGCTGTGTGTACATGTTAATCCCAAACTACTAATTTATCCCTCCCTACTTCTGCTGCTCCCTCTGGCAACCATTCGTTTGTTTTCTATGTCTATTAGTCTGTTTTTGTTTTGTGAATAAGTTCATTTGAATTATATTTTTAGATTCTATATATACATGATATCCTTTGATATTTGTCTTTCGCTGTCTGACTTACTTCACTTAGTATGATAACTCCAGGTCTATCTGTGTCACTGCAAATGACATTATTTCATTCTTTTTTTATGGATGAGTAATATTCCATTGTGTATATATTTGAGAATTTTTTGTTTGTTTCCTGAGGCAAGTTGGTATCACTATAAATTTCCCTTTAGAACTTCTTTTTCTATAACCCATAGGTTTTGGATTGCTATCTTTTCATTTTCATTTGTCTCTAGGTATTTCATATCATGAGTCTGCCCCTCCAACCAGTCTCATTCTTTTATGTCTTGTAGAAGATCTTTTCTGGTAGGTTTCAGACTTTTTCAACAATGGTTGTTCTGCAGATTATTGTACTTTTGATGTGCTCATATGAGAGGAGGTGAGCTTAGATTCCTTCTACTCTTTGGTTCCTTCTGCTCTCCTCTATCACATCTTCTTTGTTCATTCATCTATTATGGGCACTTAGCTTGTTACTATACCTTGGCTATTGTAAATAACACTGCAATTAACATAGGGGTTCAAATATCTTTTCAAATTTATGTTTTTGTTTCTTTTGGAAAAATATCCAGAGGAGGAATTGCTAGATTATATGGCAGTTCTAGTTTTAACTTTTAAAGAAACCATCATACTGTTTTCCACAGTGGCTACATTACCACCAACAGTGCTCAGGTTCCTTTCTCCACATCCTCAACAGCACTTGATATTTGTTGGCTTTTGAATAACAGAAATTCATACAGATGTATCTGAGATGATAGCTCATTGTGTTTTGATTTTCATTTACATGATGATTAGAAATGTTGATCATCTTTTCACATGTCTGTTGGCCATCTATTTGTCTTCTTTGTAATGTCTACTGACGTCCTCTGTCCATTTTAAAATCAAGTTGTTTTTCTGATATGGAATTATATATGTATTTGTATATTTTGGATATTAACCCTTTACCAGCTATATCATTTACACATATCTTCTCTAATTCAGTAGGCAGCTTTTTTGTTTTGTTGATAGCTTGCTTCACTTTGTAAAAGATTTCTAGTTTGATATAATTCCATCTATTTATTTTTGCTTTTGTTTCCATTCCCTGAGGAGGAAACATATCCAGAAAAATATTTCTAAGATAATGTCAAAAGCATATTTCTTTTGTTTTCTTCCAGGAGTTTTATGGTTTCAAGTCTTTCATATAAGTGAAATCCCTTTTGAGTTTCTTTTTGTAAATGATGTAAACAAAAGTAGTCTATTTTGATTCTTTTTCATGTAGCTGTCCAGGTTTCCCAATACCATTTAAAGAAGAATCTATTTTCCCCATTGTATATTACTAACTCTTTTGTTGTAAATTAATTGACAATGTAAATGTGGGTTCACTTCTGGGCTCCTATTTTGTTTCATTAATCTTTGTGTTTGCTTTTGTGCTAGTACTATACTATTTTGATTACTGCAGCTTTGTAGCATAGTTTGAAATCAAGGAGCATAATACCTCCGGATTTGTTCTTTCGTAAGAATACTTTGACTGCTCAAGATCTTTTGTGTTTCCATACAAATTATTGAATTATTTGTTCTAATTCTGTGAAAAATTTCTTTGGCATTTTGATAGAGATGCATTGAATCTGTAGAGTGCCTTGAGTAGTATGGTCATTTTAACAATATTAATTATTCTAGTCTAGGAGCCTGGTATATCTTTCCATTTGCTCATGTCATCTTTAAATTATTTCATCAGGATACTCATTTTTGGAGTACAGATCTTTTACTTCCTTAATTAGATTTATTCCTAGATATTTCATTCTTTTTGATGCAATTGTATATGGGGTTGTTTTCTTATTTTCTATTTCAGATAGTCTGTTGTTAGTGTATACAAAAGCTGATTTATGTATGCTAATTTCTATCTTGTAATTTTAACAAATTCATTAATGAGCTCTAATTGTTTTTTGTTGGAATTTTAAAGATTTTCTATGTAGAATATCATGTCATCTTCAAGCAGCAACAGTTTTACTTCTTTACAAATGGGATTCCATTTTTTTCTTATTCTTGTATGATTGCTGTGTCCAGAACTGCCAATACAATGTTAAATAAAAGTGGTGAAAGTGAGCATCCTTGTCTTGTTCCTGTTCTTGAAGAAAATCCTTTCAGCTTTCATCAAGTGAGTATGATACTGACTGTAGGTTTGTAATAAATGCCTTTTTTCATATTATGTTCCCTTTATATCCACTTTGTACGTAGTTTTTTTAATCATAAAATGGATATTGGAGGTCATCAAAAGCTTTTTCTGTGTCTGTTTAGATGATCATATGATTTTTAGTCTTATTATGGACAAATATGGAATATCACCCTAGTTGATTTGGTACTGGATCATCTTTGCATCCTAGTGACAGGTATCACTTTATGATGGCATATAGTCTTTTTAATGTATTGCTGAATTCAGTTTGCTAATATTTTTGGGGAGAATTCTGCGTCTATGTTCATCAGGGATGTTGCCCTAGAATTTTCTTTTTTTGTGATGTCTTTGGTTTTGATATCAGAGTGATGCTGACCTCATAAAATAAGTTCATAAGTGTTACTTCCTATTCAAATCTCTGGAATAGTTTGAGAAAAAGAGGCATTAAATTTCCTTTACTGTTGGGAGAATTCACTTGTGAAGCCATCTGGTCTTGGACTTGTTTGTTGCAAGTTTTTAAAGTACTGATTCAATTTTAGTACTAGTAATTGGTCTGTTCATATTTTCTATTTCCTCCTGTTTCAGTCTTAGGAGACTGTACATTTTTAAGAATTTTGTCCATTTCATTGGCATATAATTGTTCATATTAAATTCATGATTGTTTATATTTTTGTGGTGGTGCCATAACACTTTTAATTCCTTTTTTAGGTTTTTTTTGAGCTATCTCTATTTTCTTCCTTCATGAGTCTAGCTAAAGGCTTTTACATTTTATCTTTTCAAAAAATCAACTCTTTATTTGATCTCATTATTCTTTTAGTCTCTATTTGATTTAATTCTGCTCTGATATCTATTATTCCTTTCCTTTTCTAACTCTAGATTTTATGTGTTCTTTTTCTAATTCTGTTAGGTGTAAAGTTATGTTGTTTAACTGAGGTTTTTCTTGTTTGATTTCCTGAGGTAGGAAACTTCCCTCTTAGAATTGCTTTTTCTGCTTCCCATAGATTTTTGATAATTGTGTTTTCATTTTCATTTATCTTTGTTTTTTACATTAACCCACTTATTGTTTAATAGCACATGGTTTGGCTCCACTTATTTTTGGTTTCTGCATTTTTCCCCTTGTAGTTGATTTCTAGTCTCAAAATGTAGTCAGAGAAGATATTTGTTACTTCAGTCTTAAATTTATTGAGGTTTTTTTTTTTTGTGATCTAGCATGTAATCTGTCCTAAACAACGTACGATGTGTACTTGGAAAGACTATATATTCTGCTGCTTTTGGATGAAATAGTTTAAATATATCTGTTAAGTCCATCTAAACTAAAATGCCATTTAAAGCCAGTGTTTCCTTATTAATCTAGATAATTAGTCTGGATAGTTCATCTCTTGATATAAATAGGATGTTAAAGCCCCCTACTATTATTGTGCTACTGTCAATTTCTTCTTTTGTGTCTTGTTAATATTTGTTTTACATATTTAGGTGCTCTTATGTTAGGTGCATACATATTTATATTTTTTTTTGGTCTTTTTGTCTTTTTTTTAGGGCCACACCCACGGCATGTGGAGGTTTCAGGCTAGGGGTCTAATCAGAGCTGTAGCTGCTGGCCTATGCCACAGCCACAGCAATGCCAGATCCAAGCCATGTCTGTGACCTACACCACAGCTCATGGCAATGCCAGATCCTTGACCCGCTGAGCAAGGCCAAGGATCGAACCCGTAACCTCATGGTTCCTAGTTGGACTTGTTTCTGCTACACCATGTTGGGAACTCCACATATTTATAATTCTTATATATTCTTGTTGGATTGATCCCCTGATCATTATGTAATGTCCTTATTTGTCTCTTGTTACAGTCTTTGTTTTAAAGTTCATTTTGTCCAGTATAAGTATTGTTACTCTTGCTTTCTTTTCATTTCTATTTGCATGGAATACGTTTTCTATGTATTCTATCCTCTCACTTTCAGTCTGTGTATGTCTTCAGATGAAAGCAGGAGTCGTCTCTAGACAGAATAGATAACTCTGTTATTTAACCATTTCATCATTCTTTATGTTTTGAATTAAAGTGTTTATTTACAGTTTCAATAAGTCTTGAAAGGAATGTTCTTATTGCCTTTTTTTTTTTTTTTTTTGCTTTTTAAGGCCACACCCACAGCATATGGATGTTCCAGGCTAGGGGTCAAATCAGAACTATAGCTGCTGACCTACACCACAGTCATAGCAACACAGGATCCGACTCATGTCTGTGGCCTACACCACAGCTCACAGCAGTGCCGGATCCTTGACCCACTGAGCGAGACCATGGGTTGAACCTGCATCCTCATAGATACTAGTTAGATTCATTTCTATTGTACCACAAAGGGAACTCCTCTTATTGCCATTTTGTTAATTGCTTGGGGGTTGTTTTTATAATTTTCTTCCTTTCTTCTTTTGCTGTCTTCTCTTGTTATTTGATGACTATATTTGGTGTTATGTTTGGATTCCTTTATATTTTGTGGTGTATCTATTACAGATTTTTGGTTTGTAGTTATCATGAGGTTTAAATATATATTAACATATATTATAGATATTAATATATGATTGTGAATATATGTATGATTATTTTCACTTTATGAGCTCTTAATTTTGAAAGCATTCTAGCAACTCTGCATTTTGATTCTCCCCCCCATTTTTAATGTTTTTGATATCATATTTTATATTTTTTTTGTTTTGTATATCCCTTAACTACTAAAGTAGATGTAGATTATTTTACTCCTATTGTCTTTTAACATTCACACTAGCTTTATAAGTGGTTGATCTACTACATTTACTGTATATTTGCCTTACCAATGAGATTTTTCCTTTTGTCATTTACATATTATATTTTAAATTGTGGCCTTTTACCCCACTTACAGAAATCACTTTAACATTTCTTATAAAGCCTGGTTAGTAGTGCTGAACTTTTTTAGTTTTTACTTGCTTATAAAACTGTTGATCTCTCCTTCATATCTGAATTATAGCTTTGCTGGGTAAAGTAGCCTTGGTTATAGATTTTTTTTTCCTTTCAGTAATTTAAATATATCATGCTGCACCCTTCTGACCTGCAATGTTTCTTCTGAAAAGTCAATTGTCAGTCTCATGGGAATGCTCTCATATGTAACTAGTTGCTTTTTTCTTGCTGCTCTGAAGATTCTTTATCTTTAATTTTTGCCATTTCAATTGCAATATGTCTTTGTGTGAATCTCTTTGGACCAAAATGTTTACCAGAACCTAGATGTCAATTTTCTTTCCCAGTTTAAGGAAGTTTCAGTGATCATCACTTCAAATAAGTTCTCTGACCATTTCTCTCTCTTCTTCTTCTTCTGGGACTCCTCTAATACAAATGGTGGTATACTTAATGTTATCCCAGAGGTCTCTTAAACAGTCCTTATTTTGTTTTTAAATATTTTTTTTCCTCTTTTCTGTTCACCTTGGGTTATTTCCCTTACTCTGATTTCTTGCTTTCTGATCTGTCCATTCCTCTGTATCATCTAATCTACTATTGATTATTCTAGTGAGTTTTTTACTTCAGTTATTATATTTTTAGCTCTGGTTCTTCTTTATGTTTTCTTACTCGTTTTTAAACTTCTCACTCTGTTCATCCATCCTTTTCCCTAGTTCATTGAGCATCTTTCTGATCATTACCTTGAACTCTTTACTTGGTTGACTGCTTTTCTCCACTTCACTTTATTCTCTTTCTGGGGCTTTTTCTTTTTCCATTTAAAATGTATTCCTTTGTCACATCATTTTGCCTAATTCTCTGTGATTTATGTATATGTATACGGTAGGTTGGTTATGTTCCCGATCTTGTAGAAATGGCCTTATGTTGAAAATGTCCTATTGGACATAGAAGCATACTCTCCTCTGGTCATCAGAGGTGTGACCATGTCTTAGGTAGCAAGGAATGTTTTAGAATGATTTCAATTCATCAGAATAGAAATGTCCTCTAGGTGAACTAATTAATTTAACTAATTAAATTAACTAATTCAATGATTCAATGATATTTTAATTCATTTAATAATTAATTTACTGTAATATTTTAATTATAAAAGTGACAGCAGATCCATACCTGTGGTATGATGTGATGTTTCATTTATATATAAACCATTTAAATTTTAAAAAGTGAGCTGTGGTGCAGTCACCTTAAGAAAAAAAGTATGGAGATTCCTTAAAAAAAAAAAAAGAGCTACTATATGATCCAGGCATCTCAGTTTTGGGCATACATCCAGAGAAAATAAATCTGAAAAGATACATGTACCCCAATGTTTACTGGAGCACTGTTTACAATAGCCAAGACAGGGAAGTAAGCTAAATGTCCATCAATAGATAAATAGATGAAGATGCGAAATATATATAGTATACATATGCATATATATATATATATATATATATATACACGTAATATATATAAATGAATACTACTCAGTCATAAAAAAGGATGAAATGAGTCTTTTGCAGCAGCATGGATGGATCTAGAGATTATCATATTAAGTTAAGTAAGTCAGAAAGAGAAGACAAATACCACATAATATCACTTATGTGTGGAATCTAAAATATGGTAAATGAACTTATTTACAAAACAGAAATAGACTAACAAACATAGAAAACAAATTTGTGGTTACCAAAGGGGAAAGGAGGTGGGGGGGATAAATTAAGAGTTTGGAAATAGCAGATACACACTACTGTATAAAAAATAGCTAAATAGCTAGGCCCTACTGTATAGCATAGGGAACTATATTCAATATCCTATAATAAACTATAATGGAAATAATATAAAATATATATATATATATATATGTAAAACTGAGTCACTTAGATATACACCAGAAGCTAACACACCACTGAATATCAACATTATGTCAATAGGAAATGCATTAAAAAATGTAAATGAGCTGTTTTCAAGATAATACAGTGAATAATAGGAAAGGAAAATATAATACAATAGCAAAAATCACAACAGAGTTGCTCAACTGACTTATGGAACATGCAAACTTGGAGATTGAACATATACCCATTATCCAAATCATTCTCATTTTAACACAAAATTTCATATGAACGTCATTATAATGTTGTGAAGTTGATACTCCTGTTGGGAGGAGAAAATTTTTCCCTCTACCCATCTAGAATTCTTGTGGCTAGACTAACAGTAAAATTAAAACAAGACAGATTAGCAAGAGAAGAAGAAACACAATTTAATTCATGTACACAGAGGTCTCATAGAAACAGACCAAAGCAGGCAGCTTCTATATTTTTAAGACAAACAATAAATTTGTGAGGAATTGACAAGACAAAGAAACCTATGCTTTGAGGACTTAATAAATGAAGAATCTAAACAGGGTTTGAGCTTGGGGTAGTAAATTAAAGAAGTGACAAGTTTGTTTATATAGGCTTCTAGGCCCCACATCTCTGCTCTCAGGATTCTCAGATAAGGGTGTTCTACACCCAGATGCAGGGAGTGCACCTTTCCTACTTTCAGGGAGACAGAAAGAAATGTCCAAGTGTCCTTCTTGCATTGGCAGTTTCATAAGTTAACTCTAATTCAAAATAATCGATATGTTATTAAAGCATATTTTGAGGTGGCCTGCCCTGGGCCACAACCCTCTTAATCTCCATTTTAGAGATGGAAACTTTGGTAGAATTCTATGCCAGGGGGATTTGGGAAAATCTCAGGATATAGTCCACCAAATATGATGTACATTCACTGAGACACACATACCCTGCTTCTCTGGACACGGCTGGCTTTGAATACTCCCTTCCCTGTATTTTTATAGTTAATCCCCTTTGCTTTAACTCAGTCATGGTTCAGATGTATTAATACTATCAATAAGAATATTCTCTCTACCCTGGAAATCACTGTGCATCTTCAAGATGATTTTCTGTAACTTTGTCCTTATTGACTAAGCATTGGTTTTACCACAGAAAACTCAAGCCATGTTCATATTTTCAGTTTCTTATGAGGCAACTCACTGTAGCATCTATACACTGGATACTTTGGTCCCATTTAAATTGATTGCTTATTTCCACCAGGTTACTGATGGCAGAAATCCAAGAAAACTTTCACAATTGCAATTCTCTCAGTAGATTATAATAATTTATCACAACAATATCCATTATAATGATCACTTTATGTTTTCCCTTTGTAAAAAGTCCTTGTTACCGGGCTAAGACTTTGTACACAATAAGAGAAGATTAGCTCTTAAAAATTGAAGTCATCAATAAGTTTGATCTTATGGGCTTGGAAACCTTGGTGTGACTTAGTTTAATTGGGAAAGAGGTTCTGCTGACATAAATCTGAACAAACTTATGAGAGGCAAATCATTAAAATAACCCAAGTGCTTATATCCACAAACAAAAGAATCTGGAGAAAAATAATTTTGCACTAAAGGGTAATAAACATTTGAGAGAACTTAAAAAAAATAGAGATGGCAGAAACAACTTGTCCAAAAGATATAATTGGCAAGTGAGCTTAATAAAAAAAAGAAACAGTGGATAAATCAACTACAAAATAGGAACTATGATAAAAATAAAGATAAAAATAAAAGAGATGATTTTCTTTTTCTCAAGTGTCTATTAATCTTTCTTGTTTGGTGTATAGAATTTGTACTGCAGCTGACTTTCAGCTTACATTACTAAGAGTAAGAAAATGGCACATACATCTCTGGGCAAATATATTTACCCAATGGATTTAATAAGCATGAATATATGGTAATAATAGTATGGTCGAGAGAACAGAAAATGTATTTAACAAGATGACCAGAGAACTTGATTGTAATACCAGTTTTTTCACTAATTGTACTACTGTGTGTGAGTCATTCAGTATATATGTATCAATTATATATATATATCTTATATGTATGTATTAGTAAATGTGTATGTACATATATACTATATATATCATATTGTGCCTATACATATATATTATATATATTATTCTTCTTACCCTGACTATATAAAGTCCCTTTCAGATGCTTAAGTAAGACTGACTCTTCTTTAAGTTACTATTATGGACATATTATCACTATCAACACACATACATATTATAGATTATAATATAGAAAATTGGATCCAAAACTGCCTTGGGGTATGTCAAAAGGATTAATTCAGGTAAAGTTTGAAGGAATGATGTTAAAGAGACAGACCAGCCATGGTCTCATGATTCAGACAGGATCATTCCCTTTGGGGTTTAGAAGCCCAGTTTTATAAGTCAGATTTTTTCAGGCTCTTGTGCCTGATTCATGCTAATCAAATAACAAGTTACTTTGTTACAGAGAAATTATGACTTCAGCAGTTTGAAATTTCAAGCTCTCAAGAAACCCAGACTACCTGGACTAACACCTCAGTGTACTCCCTTCTACATGAATGCCCAAATCCTCTTGGACTGTTGTGTGTTGAGCTCAGAGCCAGAGTTAAGGGAGCTCAGTGATTTTTAAATTTTTAAGATTTGAAGGCCAGGCATACCCAGTTCTAGGCTGGGTAGATCAAGGTTAAGTGGATGCTTCCACCAGCTGGACAGAATGCTCTTTGGACAGGATTGGCAACAGAGACTTACTCTTCCTCTCTATTGTCCCATTTTCCAGTTTCTATATAGACCATCACCCTTTACTTACCATAGCATCGCCACTGCCAGCTGGCAGAGAGCAATGTTATTACTTAGGTTAACTCTTCCTGAAATTCCAATTTAGTCCACGTGTTCCACAGATGGGAAATCATGTTAGTCATCCTAGTCTATGAGTCTTCTGAGTAAAATAGTTAGAAGACATCTGAGAAAGAGACTCTTTTGTGTGTGAAACATTACCCCATCATGCATGCTCCTCTCTCTTTATGGGCTCACCTTTTCCTGATCCTTCTCCTAAATTCCGAGAGTAGTTTGAGAAGCTGCCTACGTACTACCCACAGTAAATGGGGACTGAAATAATCTGTTCATCTTTGGTCTCAACCTGTAGTAACTTGAGGAAGTGCACTTTGCAACATTCTTCAGAAATATGCGGTGGTGACAGCTCCCAAGGATCTGGGGGGAAACGGGTGGAAATCTGAAGCATCTGCTCACTGTTGCTACTCCCCAGGAGATGCCATAGGGAGCACTGATCTTATATTTGGAGGGTCCTGGCTTATGGAAGATGATGACTGGGTGTGCACAGGCTCCATGTTTGCCATAAGGCGGGAGGAGCATCCCACAGGATCTATTTGCGAACTGCTCTGTTGATGTCATTCACTGCTGTGCAGAAAACTGGAGGATTCTTAGCACTGTGTAGAACCAAATGGCATTTAAAACACCCTCAGAATCTGTGGTTGGGTAATGAACTTCATCTTTGATTCTAGAGGGTGGTTCTTCATTGGTACTGCTGAGCTAGTTCTCTCTTGCTGCCTGGAAAAGCAGAGATGAGACTATGGGGTGCAGAATTCCACATGGGAGGATTCCTACTTCCCCAATAAGGGCAGATTGTGTTGTTATTTTAGAGCTACCCCAACAGTTGGAGGAAAAAAAAAATGTTAGAGCATCCTCATTTTCTCCCAGAAGCATTTTTTGTAGCCACCTATTTGGAAGCTGTCCATGAATCTTCCAACTTTTTCTATCAGAGAATCCTCTCTAGATTCATCTTCTATCATTTTCCCCAAAGTCTTGCTCATCTTCATCATTAACTACACTGTTAATACCGTCTGAAGATCCCACACTATGTTTTTCTAGGTAGAATTTATCATTGCTTGGTGAAGTGTGTATACTCTTTTTTTTTTTTTTCCATTATCTAGCTCCTCCAACTACAGACTAAGTTTCATAAGTTCTGGGTCTTAATCTGCTTTATTTCCTGATGTATTTCAAGCATTAGAACAGAAACTAGTAAATAGCTTGCATTCAACAAATATTTGTTGAACAAACACTGAATGAATCTCGATTTGAGTCTCTAGTATGGTACACAGATCAAGATCAGCAGTCCCTGAACCTGGGTATCCATCAGAATCACTAGGAGGAACCTACAAATATATCAGATTCCAGGGCTCTACCTCAGATCTACTAAATCAAATATCAGAGAGAAGCCTCTTCAAGAATTTGTATTTTTAGTAAGCTTGCCAGTATTTCTGATGTGCAGTCAGGCCCGGGAACTAGTGGTCTAGACCACAGTTAAGGGAACACAGGAGGAAACATAAGATAGTGTGGTTAGCATGTAGATGGTAAGGCCAGCCTAGCTGTGACTCTCAACTTTGCCATTTACTTGCTACTATAGAACGCTAAGTTTTCTGAGCCTCTCGACTTCCTCATACTTAAAATGAGTAAATACTAGTAACATAAAATGCCAAAAACTTCCGTTACCTTGGTATGGAATAATTGGAAAAAAACAGCTAAGCTTTCCCATGGGGACACTACTTGGGGGTGTAGGTGCAGGAATAGGACTTCAGAATATTAGGACCAGCACCGCTGGGATATCCTGATACATCAGCCAAGGGCTGGGGTATAAGTTATTCCCAAATCCCTCTGTGTAACAACATAAGAACTATAATGTAATTTCCAAATGGCTTTTCACTGATACCAAAGAGTGAGGCAGCCTATGGATGGCTAGATCTGGGTCTGATTCAGGGACTGACAGCCACAGTTGAGCTATGTGGATGACCCTTCTTATTCCAATACTCATGCTACAGAATAACATTCCAACTTCTGCTTTCCCACAGTTGTGTTATTCAAGTTGGAACATAATTCAGGAAAGGAACATTGCTACAAGCTTAATGCACAGTCCCAATATCATTATCTTTCTCTCTAGTTGGACCCTCAGGAAGCATTTCACTTCTATTCTTACTTGATGGGATGTATCTATGAAACCTGCTCAGCAGATTATTGTAGGTGTGACACCCTTGTTTAGCCAGTAACAGAAACAGTATTAACTGTAACTAATGCATTTGGTCTTAGTGGATATAATACCAGCATAATTCCATAGCAATCCTCACATTCTCTTCTATTAAAATTCCATTAGATTTCCATGTGTCAAGCGTTAGTACCGTCTTGCAGCTACATATGTTATAGATAATATTTATCTATTTATTTATATGAATATACTGGGTAAAAAAATAGTTTGGACTGCTTCCTGTTTTTTCCTCATTATTAAACCTGTATGTTAATATAACAATTTACATTTGTGCAGTAGAATCTGAGCTGTATCTAGTTCACTGACTTTCCTAAGGAACTGTAGTGGGAGAAAAGCCTTTTGAGGAAGGGTAAGTATGTCCTGTCACTCAAATTAGACTCCAGTGGTGCATCAGTTACAGCACAGTTCCTTATTAGCAAATGTATTAACTATATCCTGTGTAGTTTGTCTTGTCTCTCACTGCAGTACAGCTCAACCGCACAGGGGCACCTAAAGATATAATCTGTTTTTTAAAAGTATGTCTAGGAGTTCCCGTCGTGGCGCAGTGGTTAACGAATCTGACTAGGAACCATAAGGTTGCGGGTTCGGTCCCTGCCCTTGCTCAGTGGGTTAACGATCCGGCGTTGCCATGAGCTGTGGTGTAGGTTGCAGACGCGGCTCGGATCCCGCGTTGCTGTGGCTCTGGAGTAGGCCGGTGGCTACAGCTCCGATTCAACCCCTAGCCTGGGAACCTCCATATGCCGTGGGAGCGGCCCAAGAAATAGCAACAACAACAACAACAACAAAAGACAAAAAGACAAAAAAAAAGTATGTCTAGATGAGAAATTACTAGAGATCAGAAGAATACATTTCCAGCGACCCAATCTGAGTCTAGCAATTAATTAACTATGCATAGAAATGTCACTTAAAGAAAAGTCTTTGTCAATATGCTGAAATTTCTTTTATAGATTTGTGATTAACTTCTAATTATAGACTAATTATCCTCTTAGTTATCATCGAGGATCTGGAGTGTTGACGCAGAATCTATATATGATGCCAAGGAGACAAGTGTGGATGGAATATACTCCTGTGTTGCCTAATGTGCTTCCTTCAACATGTGAACAAAGATAAAAGAAGGAATATGGTCTCCTTGCTACTTCAGGAGCAAAGCTGGCAGCTTGAGAATCCTGATGTGAAAATACAGTGTCAGAAAATACATTTTCTGACAACCAGGAAAATGACTTTGGTGAACTTTCTGATTTTACTTCAAAGGGAAGTCTAGGGTGATTAAGAGAGAGCAAAATGGGCTTTGTTTCTAGATGGAAGTTTTGAGATGAATCACTGAGGCAACTGGCTTGAAAGAGAGTGACTCTAGGTGTGTGCATGTGTGTGCAACAGAGACAGAGAAATAGGAACAGAAGAGATCATGTCCATGTGTGTTTGAGAGTTTGTCTGCCAGTCAAAGAGAGAAAAGAATACTTGTTTCCTCAGAAAATGAAATGGAAGTTTCAAGAGAACAGAAGACAATGTTATCACTACTGAGGGAAGGATTCAATCATATTTGGTGGCTGCTTTCTAGTTGCTTACATGCTACCTTGATAGATCTAATCTCACTGCTCCAGAGATATGCTTCCTTTTCTATTGTAAATAATAGCATCATCTCCTCTGCTCATTGGCCACAAGTTTTATTACCACTATAAACCTGAAAGTCACTTCTTGCTGCATTTAAATCAACTAAAAAGACAAAGTACCCAGCCGGATTGTATTTGACCCCCAAAAGCAAAAACCCTTCAACTCCCTTGGGAATCACAGTAAAGAACTGAAAATTTCTGGAAAAGGTATTGAGGTAGACAGTCAGTTGCCATCCACGGTAATGTAAGTTTCCACAGCCGAAGAGTTTTCCAAGGTCTGTTTTGTGTAATACCTAGTGCAGTAATGGTTTGTATTAGATGCTCAATAAATATTTTTGGAACAAATACACTGTCCTGTTTTTGTATATGATATTTCTGCTGAGTTCAGCTTTGCCAGGAACACTTTAACAACAAATTTTTAAAAATTTCTTCCTTCTATCTTCCTCCTGCCACACACATACACACACACTCCCTGCTGCTAAAAGAATTATACTCCAGCTTTCTTGTCTAGAACCTACAATCATTTTTCAGCATTTTTGACAGGAAAATATATGAAGTCTTAGAAAGAATGATTATCATAATGATTTATTGAGAAATATCAGAAGGGAGTATCAAAAGAGTCTGATTGAAGAAAGAAACCTGTAGTCTCTTTCTCTGGATGGCCTTTGTTTACTCTGTTGAAAATATTGTAAGGTAACATTTTCCTGAATGTAAACCAAAATCTTCTTGATGATGGGAGCAGAGCAATGACTAGTGCTGGGCTACCCAGGGATTTATAACCTTAGGTTAAATATTCTGATATACACCAAATCTTTCATCCTCCCTTTATTTTTATAGAAATTATGAACACACTGGTTGGACATTTTGTAAATCTTCAAGGGAAATGTAGCTGCATAATATATCAGATAACAACATGAAGTCCCCTTAAGTCTTAGGTTAATCTCAGAGCTTCCTTATTTCTCCCTGTTGTTTGTTTACCTGTGTTATTTCTACAGGAAATGAACAGCAGAAAATTTTCCATTATAAAATAAAGGGTGGGAGTACTTAGGGGTATAAAATGATGTTTCTATGAAACAATTAATGATGATAAGCAATGATTCTCTACCTTTATTGTTTAAGAGAGAGAAAGCACAGGCTATTGCAAGCCTGGATGAATGAGCCTTATTACTTATCTCTCTAATGCAGGTAAATTATATAATCCCTAGTGAAGTTTAATAGAAAGATGCTGAATAATTCAAGCCTTTTCCAAGGAGAACCAAATAAAAAGTTGACAAAGTTGTCACACTTCAGATTGCACCTCTGATCTGGACTTCCCTACATCCCTGAGTTGACCACATCAGCTCACATAGACAAAACTCACCAGAGACATTTATGGGGGGAATTCTAACGTCCTCTGGGCTGACACTGGAGCCTCTGCTCTGCACATCTTTTCTCTGATGGCAAGTCACATGGGAAGCCCAATTACAACCAGAAGGCTGCTTAGTAAGCACAAAGTCAGCTAAAGGGAAGCTAGTTATCTAATTCAAATGAGACAAGAATTTCATGTCTTCTCCTCTTTCCTCAAACCTCCCACTAACACTGGCTGATGACTTTTCCTAATTCATTGAATATGAGCCATGAAGTGGGAACAACATCATCTTTCTGTCACTGACGCTTACACCCCTTCCCTGCCTATTTACTATCCTTGCTCTGAAGGTCAAGCTCATATGCCTTCATGTTTTCTCAAGAACTTTCCTTCTCTGTTACCCACTCTCTCTCGTGCATCAACACTTAACTTATTCTCACCACGCAGATGTGTTTTAGCATTTTGGATCTTTTATACACAAAAACACTCCATTGTCCACATATCCCCTGCCAGCTTCTGTCCCACTTATTTCCCCCCATCATGACCAAATTTCTTGAAAAAGTCTCCATACAAATGCTGTCTGCACTTCCCCACATTACACTCACTCCTTAACATATTATAATCTACCTTGTGACCTAGATATACCTTCATCTGGTCAACATTATCTGTGATTTCCATGTTGGCCAATCCAAAAGACACTCTGTCTTTGTTACACTCAAACCCTCAGCATCATTTGACAGATATGCCTTTCCCTCCTGCTCTGGCATTCTGGCCTCTTTACTGCAGCCTGCACCATGCACCTGGTTGCCTTTCTCTTTCACTGACTGCTCTTCTATTCCCACAGCTCCCGCTCCTCCTGTACCTGACATCTCAATGTGGCAATTCTCCAGGGCTACAACTCAGATGTTTTCTTGCTCTATTCTTATCTCCAACTGCATAACAAATCATTTGGCTTTAAGTACCATAAGTATTCTAATATTTTTCACATTTATCTCTTTGCCCCAGACCCTTGAACTCCAACTCCAACTGACAGCCCCACTTGGATAATTCCAAGACATCTGAAACTTTAATGCACAAACATAACTCCAAGTCCCTTTGTCATAAGTATTTCCCCTTCACCTCTATCTTCTCCATCTCAGTAGGCATAGCACTTCATCCATCCAGATACTCAAGCCAGGAGCTCTCCACCATATTCAATCTACTTATAGGTACTTTCTATTATATGGCTGAATACATTTGACTTCTACCACCTTCATTCAAGCCTTTATTATCTGGGATATTGCAAAGCTTATAACCCAGTCTCCCCATTACAAGTCTCACTCTTCTAAAATCCATTCTCCAAATAACCACAAGCATGGCAGATTTAAACATACATCAGCTTACGTAACTGGCTATCTAAAATTTCTATTTTCTTTCCACTACACACAAAATTCAAATCAAATTCCCTATTGCCTACAAAATACTCTATGAGCTAAACCTTCACTGGCTGCAAACATACCTTACCACATGCTATCACTCAGTACATTCTAACCACACCGTCTTCTTTCAATTCCTGGAAATTCTAAGCTTCTATCTTCCTCAAGACTTTGAACACTCTTCCTTTTTCCTGAAATGCCCTCCAGTCATTCTCATTCTTCACAATGCTCCTCCTACTCATTCTTTCAGGTAGTGTCAACTAACATGTCTGGGACCTTCCCTTAACTAACCTACCTAAAGCAACATTCTCCCTTCACCTCGCTCACCGCACACCCTATTAGTCATCTCAGCCTTTGGTTCACTTCCTTAGTAATATTTAGCACAATTTGCAATTCTTTTGGCATGTTTTTTTAAGAGTGTTTACCTATGTTGGTCTGTCTCTCCCACTGGAATCTAAGTGCACAAGGGAAAGAAATTTCTCTGACCTGTTAACCTCACTGTTACCTCATTTCCTCAGAAAAAAATGTAGAGCACATGCAAAGTTCTCCAAATATATCTCCTGAAGTAATACATATATGTGAATGACTATCTTTAAATAAAGATTAGTGACATCTCCACATATTCATTACAACAACCATCTTTAGGGAAGGCATTTTCTAAAGAACACAATGGAAAAACCCATGCAGGGAATATGGAGTTCGGACCTCAGGTTCCATTAGAGGAGTCGTCCAGGTTTTACAAAAGTGCTTTGAGTTTGTGCGTGGGGGAGACAGGAAGAAGGCATGGAGAGGCATGTTTGGGAAAGTACAGAGAAAATCACAACCTTCTCAAGGGCAGCCCGTAATCTTTTAGCTTAGAAAGACAACACACAGTTATAGAAGATCTGCCTTTTCTCTAAAATCCCTTATTTCCGCCACTGGTTCCTTTATTTCTCTCCTCTCCCTTTTCTCTTTTTTCCATAACTCCCATATTTGTGGCCACAGGAGAAGCAATCACACAGAGGAAACAGAACTGCCAAATTGTTTAGCCACAAGAGATGTAAGAGCAAGCAGGTTAAGAGGACAAGATTCAAAAGAAAACCAATCCTAGGCTGCCAAACATTAGATTTCTTTCTTACTTAATTCTGTATTTGCAGAAGGCAGCAAGGCAGAAAGCTGAAGGCATGTGCTGATGTATCCAATCCCTGTGGCTGCTGTAAAAAATTACCGCACACTTAAAGCCATGCAGATTAATTTTGAAGGTCAGAAGCCCAAAATGGGTCTCACTGAGTTAAAAATGAGGTTCTGGCAGGGTTGCCTTCCTTCTGGTTATGTCAGGGAAAGATGATTTTTGCCTTTTCCAGGTTCTGCGCACTGCCTGAATTTCTTTTCTTATGGTTGCATCCCTTTGACCTTTGCTTCCACTGTCACATCTCCTTCCCTGACTCTGACCCTCTTATCTCCCTCTTACAATGACCCATGTCCTTGCTTGGGTCCACCCAGATAATCCAAGATGAACTCTCTATCTGGAGATCCTTAAGCTAATCACACCTGCAGAGTCCCTTTTGCCATTCACAGGTTGCGGGGACTAGGACATGGACATCTTTGGGGGAATATTATTCATGCCACCACAGCTGGGTTACAACTTTAGTTTTGTCACTCAGATACTACCGTATGCCAAGTAATTACATATTTCTCATTTCATCCTTACAAAATCCCTGAAATAGAGGTACTCTCATCTGTATTTTATATATGAAGCAACAGTAGTTTCCACTTGGCCTTATGGTCCTATGTTGGTAATACTGGTATAGCAAAAATACAAACCCCTGTGAGCTTAACTCCAAAGCCCACACATCTGGCTGCTATGTTGAACCAATTTCTGCAGTAACAGGTTTGGGCAAACAGGAAATGCTCAGTAAATGGTGAGCCACTAGTGTTTTTATACCAGTAAGTTCTACCTAACCTCAAACAACTATGGAACTCCTCTGAATTTTTAACTCCTCATAGGATTATATATTCATTCTTTCATTTGGCAATATTTAAAGGTCTAATTCTCTGCTAGGCACTGTCCTAGAAGTTGAACATTGTTATAAATGCTAATGTGCAGTTAAAATTATGCAATGCATTGGCTTAAGGTCTAACACATAGAAGATACCACTAAATTCTCATTCCCATCTCTCTTTTTTCCTTTGGGTTATACACTTCCTGAGGTTTCATCTGATTCCCTGATTTTTCTGATTTGTCTGTGTTTCTTTCATTAACATTCTTACAATATAGCACATGGCACTGATTCCATATAACATTTTCCAGGTAGAATTGGCTTCTATGTGGATTGTAATATGAATTACGGTAAGGCAAAGATTGATAGCTCTATCCTTCTAGTGGGCTGTTGCTGGTTTAATTATAATCTGTAGAAGTCCAAAAACCATGATTTTCAAGAAAAAAATTGGACTCTAAAACTGGGATTATATCTTTCCAAAGTGACTTAATCCTGTTTTCTAACATGTGGAAAGAATGTGTATGTATGAATGTGTAGGGGTGGGTGATGGGGTGGAGGATGAGAAGGTGAAGGAATCCCAGAGTCTGGTGAAAAAATACCAGAGTAGGACAAGTTATTCACTAAAGCTTGGCCAAGGGGAAGCTTTGAGAATCACTCATCAATGGAACCATATATGCAAAGAAGAGGCAGTCATTGTGTAGACAGACCCACGTGTGGCCTCAAATGTTCTCTGTGGTTTAAGGCAAGGGGCTTTTCATCAGTTTCCTATGATTTATTCCTTGACATATTTTTACTCCCTACTCTTCTTCTGTATCACCATTTTTTTAATCTTGCCATATCAAAGTATCCATTCTAAACACTATCATTATAAAAAATAAAATATAAACATTAACATTATAAAAAATAAAATGTAATAAAGATATATTGGACCTTTTCTTTTTCCTCAAAAGGAATATCTATGAAACAAAATTTCTCAGGTCAAATTTCTGAAATAAATCTTGGCACTAGGGCCCTGAAGAAGTAACAATCCAGCCTCTGTTTAAGTACCATGCTGCCACTAATGGACCACTAATAACTTGGCACCACTTGTCAGGAACTTGTGGAGTTCCTGCAAATTTAATCTAAAAATCTTCATAATTTAAAGAACTGCCGGGGAAAAAAAAAGTTATGAGACAAGCAGAGAAAGTCTTACAGCAGATCAGAGCAGGAGGTTATATTGGAAAGTAGAAACTGAAATTTCTAGTGTTAATAAATACCTTCTCTAAAGATGAAATTTAATGGCAGTGTTTTCAGTTTTAACATTATAGTCATCATTAAATGACTAAGTCTGAATATATGTTACATGACTAAGTCACAAATAAATGCCTTCATGGAAGGGAAGAGAAGCTAGAATATCTAAATAAAATTCCTAACTACCTGCCTCTTCCTACTCTGTTATACATCTAAATTTTACATAATTCTCAGTATAATGAAGTAATGTAAGGACATGGAGGGATCACTGGACTAGACATTAGAAGAGCTCATTTTTAGTCTGTTTTCTGGCAATAACTAATTGTATGATCTTAGAAAGAATACTTAATCACTGTGGCTCATTCTTCTCTACTAAATGAGTGGTTTGAACTAGATAAATTTTAAGACTCCTTCATTGTCTAAGGAGTCTTAAAATTTAGAATTTTAATTCTAAAACATTAAAAATGTGTGGCTATTGTGCATTAAGAGTTTTTAACATGTGTTTTTTAGACACCTATTCCATAGAATGTTAATAAAGTTACATGGAGAAAAAAACGTTCTGTGGCCCAAACAAAAGTGTGAAATCTAGAGTTCTAGAGTTAAGCAAAGTTAATCAGACTTCTTCACTGCAAGATATTTCTGAGCCATTGATATATACACACACATACATATGTACGGTCATTCATTTCATCAACAACAGTTTAATACGGGCCTTCCTTGTATCAGATACTAAAGATACTCTATTGGGTCTTGCCCTCATGGAGCTTATAATCTAGTGGGAAAGGTAGACATTTATCACATCATTATACAAATTAAGTATAGAACAATAGTTGTAGTACTGCTCTTGAGAGGTACATAATGCTATAAGTGTACACAGGGGAGCATTCAATCTGGTCAGGGAAGATCAGGAGAGATAATGGTGCTGAGAATTAAAAGATGAGTTTAGGTGAGGAGGAAAAGAGAAGAGATTTCTAGGCAGAAAAGAACATCTTTCAAGGCCCTGTGGTTGCCAGGAACAGGAAAAATCTCTTAAAAATGAAATGCACAGGGCAATGTTTCTTTCATTATTTGCTCTTAAAACACTTTTTCTTTCTTTTTCCCCAGAAAGTGCCTAGTTAAAATCATGTCCCCTGTAACAGACTTTGTATAACACCACTTTAGAGTAATTTAATGCGGCTGGCACAATCTTGGGCTCTGCTTAAGGGATCTTGTTTCTGGAATGCCAGTGGATCCTACTGCATGTGCCCTTGGCATGGGCCTGAAGTATACAGTTTTCCCACATTGTTTGTAGGATTCCTTAGTTTTATGATGTAGAGGATAGATGATGAATATACATGTGGATATGTGAAAAGCTTTTTTTGTTTGTAATTTTAAAGTAAAAATTATATTTAAGGCATACAGCAAAATGATCTGATGTACAATATACTTAGTAATATGATAATTAAAGTCAGTCCAATTAGCATATCTTATCACATACTTAATGTTTTTTGTGTGTTATGAGAGCACCTGAAACCTACTGTCTTAGCAAATAATCAGTATTATACGAACTATTATTAACTATAGTAATCATGTTGAATGGCAGATCTCTAGACTTAGTCCTTCTACATAATTGCAACTTTGTATCCTCTGACTAACATCTCTCAATTTCTCACAGCCATCCACATTTTCCCATACCTGGTAACCACCATTCTATTCTCTGTTTCTCTGTAATTGACTTTTTAAAGTTCCATATGTAAGTGAGATCACAGAGATTTTTTTCTTTCTGTCTGACTTATTTTCTTCACTTAATGACTGACAGCTTTATCCATGTTGTTGCAAAAGGCAGGATCTCCTTTTTTAAAGGCTGAATAATATTTATGTTATATTTTCTTTATCCATTCATCCATCAATAGATATTTAGACTGTCCTCGTATCTTGGCTATTGTGAATAATGCTGCAGTGAACACAGGAGTACCAATATCCCTTTGAAGTGATGATTTTATCTCCTTTAAGTATATACCCAGAATAAGGATTGCTGGATCATATTGTAGTTGTATTTTTAGATTTTTGAGAAACCTCCATACTGTTTCCCACAGTGGCTGCACAAATTTACATTCTCACCAACAGTATATGAGTGTTCCCTTTTCCCCACATTCTTGCCAACAGAATTGCTATTTCTGCTATTTCTTGCCTTTTTGATACAGCCATTCTGACAGGTGTGAGGTGCTGGTTTTGATTTGCCTTTTCCTGGTGATCAGTGATACTGAACACCTTTTTAATACCTGTTGGCCATTTGTATGTCTTCTTTGAAGAAAAAATGTCTGTTCAGTTTCTCTTCTCATTTTTAAATCAGGTCATTTGGTGTTTTGCTGCTAATGAATTATATGAATTACTTATATGTTTTGGATACTAATGCCTTATTTGATACATAGCTTACAAATATTTCCTCAGATAAAGGAACAGTCCTTAGGAAGCTGGCTAATGCAAGTGAAGATTTTTACATACTATATGTTTGTGATATAACTAGTGCTTAATTTCTGAAACTATATACAAAAGAGTACACGTGAAGGACGGAGAGATAAGAGACAGTATAGAGGAAAGTCTTATTTCAAAGCCCTTTTTTCTTAAGTACAGGGCAAACAACTTTCATAGAAAGGGAAAAAATGAGATTTTTGACAAAGCCAAGGTTCTCTTTTGAAATGGAGATATTTGCGACAATGAGAAGCCAAATAGTTCCCATAGTACAAGGTTATCATTATTGTGGTGAGCATGGAAATCATATTTCTTTTGTGGGGAGGATAAACTGATTCTGGGAATGCTTTTAGTAACCTCCCCCCCCAAAAAAAAAAACCTGAAAAAATTAAAAACAACCAAAACCCAACTAAGAAACAGCTATAGTGACCTAAAAAGAAGGCTTCATTTCTCTCCTATAAAAAGAAGACCAAGGGTAGGGCAGAGGCTGATTTTGGTCTAGGAACTGACAATGTTTCTGTAACTTTCCTTTTCTTCACGGCCAAAAGTTGATTGACACAGAGCCAATTATTCAATTATCACATCTACATTCAAGATAGAAAAGTGAAAATTCTCCCAGAGATTATTCCCCTCAAAGTTTCTTGTTAGACTTTACTGTCCAGAACTGGGTCTTATCCCCTTCCCCCTAGACTACCCCCTAACTGTAAGGAAGGCTTTAAAAGTGGGGATAGGACAGTCAAAATTGACTTGGAAAAATCTTAATTCATGATCAGAAGCTAGGCATGTCATTGTTCAACCAGATAGGATTTCATTAGCAAGGAAAAAGAAGAGAGATGGTTGCAGAACATCCAACAGAGTTTAATAGGGAATTCTATTCATTTGATATATGTTCTTTTTTTATATTTAGTAAATATGACTATAACACAGGTATCCAGATATCTATGGTCCTCAAGTGTCATATTTTCCTTTAACGCCCAGTTAGCAATGACTTAAACTTCTATCCTAACCTAATCAAAGAAATCTAGTATTTTCCTTCATTCCATTCCTAAGATTTTCTGAGAATCTCTGGGGGTATGTATGTATTTTACAAATGCATTGTGGCTTATCCCTTAGCCAGCTATCCAGCATTAGACTCCTGCTTTGATTATATACAAGTCCCCCCTGATTTTCTCAAAATTTGACCCAGGTCTTTCTTTTTATTGCCTTAGCAGAGTGAAGACCAGGGGGCGACAAGTTTATCCTGAAGGCTCAGGGACAGTCAAAAAAGATTTCAATTTGGGGGGAGGGTGGGAGTGGGGAGTCAGTATTTACATGCCCATTATGTCCTTAAAATCTCTAGACCCAGTGCTTTCTGAATGGTCATCCCCTGATCTTCACTCTGCTAAGGCAATAAAAAGAAAGACCTGGGTCAAATTTTGAGAAAAAAATCAGGATAAGGATAAAGACCTAGAGCTGAAGGATACAGTTACACAATAGCAGGGGACACCTGCAGATAATCAGAGAAGGAGTCTAATGCTGGATAGCTGGCTAAGGTGATAAGAACTGCCATGATGCATTTATAAAATATGTACACATCCCCCAGAGATTCTCATAAAACCTTAGGAATGGAATGAGGTCAAGGTCAGCGATATAAGCTATTATACATGGAAGAGATAATCAATTAGACCCTAATATCTAGTACAGGGAACTATATTCCCTGTACTAGATTTCTTTGATTAGGTTAGGATTGAAGTTTAGGTCATTGCTAACTGGAGAGTAAAGGAAATATGATACTTGGATATCTGCATTATAGTCATATTTACTAGATATGAAAAAAATAGAACATGAAGGGAGCAAGAATGAGAAGGGAGCATTGAATGAAAGCCCATTTGTGAATATATCTTCAGGGTTACCATGGAGGGCAGGTGTCACTGAATCTTTGGTTTTGGTAAAGAATGTGGGCTTACATTAATAGCAATATGGATGCAACTAGAGGTTATCATACTAAGGGAGGTCAAGGTTAGCAGATATGAGCTCTTATACATGGAAGAGGTAATTGATAAGACCCTACTGTATAGTACAGGGAACTATATTCAATGTCCTAAAATAAACCATAATGAAAAAGAATATAGAATGTGTGTGTGTGTGTGTGTGTGTATGTGTGTAGCTGAATCACTTTGCTATGCAGCAGAAATTAACACAATGTTTTAAATAATTAATACTTCAATAAAAATTTAATAAAGAATGTGGGCTTAGATTAAGCAGATATTTACAGCTATAATGCTACTAAATGGTAGAGACTATGTTTGAGACAAGATCATTTATTCCAAGTCCTTTGTTCTTCTCATGACAGCATTTACCTCTCTTCCTATATATCCTCTTATGTCAAATTAAAAAGTGACAATGGTGAATTGTTGTAAGAATTAGCTCTTCATCACCTGTGCCTGTCACTTATTGAGATCTGTTCAATTTGTGGCTTCTAATGGCAAAAGTACTTTCCCCAACCTCTTTCCCACTGTAGACAAGCCTGTGATGGATACACTTTAAAGGATCCTGAGAGACTCTTCTCTTTGTGGGGAAAAGTGAGAGAGGTGGAAGATAATGCATGAGGAAGAGGCTCTGGGATTTCATGACCCAAGACCTGCACAGATTATTAAACAGTTTCAAGTGTCTTAACTATGACATGGAGCCTCCAGAGAATAATGGGATCATTGTCACTACTCTCCCAGCAGAGGAAGCTGAATGACTTGAATACTCTCCAGCTTTCAGAGAAAATAAAAGGGGAAGGGAAGCAAATAGTGTTTATTTGCCTGGGCCATTGGTCCTGCCCAGCCATTGTGAATTCTCTAAGGCTTCATTGCTATAGATATGTTTGCACACACATATTTGCTTTGTGGAATAGTCAAGAATTCCTGAACAACTGGCTGAGATGCTCCTGCGAGGAACAGGTCTGCTATGAAGAGCAAGGCACTACTAATTTCTCCTTTTACATTATGCTACCTATTGACTGGCTCATTAATCTGTTTACCTTATTTAAATAAAAGTCATATAAATTTACTAGCTATCAATAGCAGGCATAACAGGCTAGGTTGTGCTGCTATAACAACCATAAATTTCAGTGTTTTATAACAACTAAGGTGTTTTTCTTGCTTTGGCTATGCATCCATTGAAGGTTAGTAAAAGCTTCTGGTCCATGTCATCCTCACTCAGGGACCAAAGATGATGGAGGCACCACCCTTTGGAATTCCATAAGTCAATGAGGTAGGTGGAAGGGGAGGTAGAGAATCATGTGTATTAAGTTTCATTCCACTTACATCTCCCTGGCCAAAGAAGATCACATGGCCTCAATTAATTTCAAGGTGAAAATGCAATTTTCTTTTGTGCTCAGAAGGAAAGGAAAACAGTTTATCAACAAAAATTAGTAATATCTGTTACAAAATTTATATGCAATTGCCAAAAAACAGATGATCCATTAATTTGATGCAGTGCACCACAAACTGGAAATGGCCTGAGTTTGCCTATTTACAAATTAAGCTTTTCTGTTGTACCAGTTCAAGTCCTGAGCCTAAAGGCAAACTTTCAAAGGGCCACACTTTAACGAATCCAACTAGGAACCATGAGGTTGCGGGTTCAGTCCCTGCCCTTGCTCAGTGGGTTAACGTTCCGGCGTTGTCGTGAGCTGTGGTGTAGGTTGCAGACGCGGCTCGGATCCGCGTTGCTGTGGTTCTGGTGTAGGCCGGTGGCTACAGCTCCGATTCAACCCCTAGCCTGGGAACCTCCATATGCCGCGGGAGCGGCCCAAGAAATAGCAACAACAAAAAGACAAAAGACAAAAAAAAAAAAAGAAAGGGTCACACTCCATAAGCCATTAATTCCAGGAAAATTCTTGGAGGCATCCACCACCATTTCTCTGATGCCTAACTTGAGCTAAAACATAGCAGCCATGTAAAAATGTAAAATAACTTTTGAAAACATAATGTGTTTAAGGATGCCCCCCAAGTTTTCATCTCAAGCCTATCTCTGAAATGCACTCTATCCCTATCCATTTTCCCCAAATGGAGCTCAGTGATTCAGTGAAGTTCAGGGACAGAATGAGAGTGTTATATTATTTGGTGATTAAAAAAAAAAAAAAAACTTGAAGTTTTATTACTTGTGTGTAATTCAAAAATTTGCAAACCAGAAGAGGTATTTCAGGTTGTTTCATTAAGAAGACTGAATGACTACCTATCCACTGGGAATATGCCCCCTTCCTTTCCCTTCTGTCAGTGAGGGGTTTTGGTAGGACTAGAGTTACAGTGAATTAGGAGACAGGATGACCTGGGAAGTGATGGATTCACTCATACTCACACTTTATACTCATGGGTTGAGGAGCATAAATAAATATCTATGAAGCCAACTGTGCAGAATGGTGAGTGCCAAGTTATTCTTAACCCTAGAAGGTCTCAGGGTTGGCGCCAAGAAGTTCATGAAGTCTTGGCATGAAATGCAAGATTGTTGACATTTGTGTGTGTGTGTGTGTGTGTGTATTCTTCCCAGAAGAAGCTTCATAGCTTTCACCAAAATTTCAAAGGAACCGTGAGCCATAAAGCATCAAGAAACCCAGTATGAAGATAAATAAGAAAGAAAGTCTATGCTCTCCAGAAACTTAAATGGACCTGTAGGTTTCACATTTCAAAAGGACAAGTGCAGGTTACTTTACATGATGGGTGTATCTCTAAAAGTCAGATATAAATCACAAAAAATTTAAACTGTGATGGTACTTATGTAAACTAAATCCTTCAGTAAAATGACATGGTCGGTCTCTTTTATAAATTGTATGTAAGTTCAAATTTTGTTACGCAGAAATATCTAAGATATTTCAGATAAATTGTACTTCATAGGTAGTATCAAATTACATGTTACAATTCAAAGGACATAGACACACGCACGTATGTACAGATTGTACACACACACAGATACACACTTCTTTTACATTACCAAACTAACAATCACAGAAGCCAAGTCAACATGTTCCTTGTATCATATGTCCCTTCTTTTATGACCATGCCATTCCCTTATACCCCTTTTCCCATGGTCCAGGATACTCTGACAATTTTCTCACTACTTCTTTCAATGGCAGGAACCTCTTGTCTGACATTATGACATATATAATGTCATGCATAAATACAGTTTACTTTCTACATAATAGAGCATAACATAATAAGCATAATTCAAAAATAAATATCCCATCCCTGTTTTCACAGGCATCTTATCCTAGATATAATTTTTCATTTTCCTTTAGAAGTTTAAACATAAAAATCACGGAAGAGCAGGAAAGACATAAGACTTACAGTTAAGAGACCTGTGTCCAATGTCTGGCTGCCGTGCTTGGCTCCACCCTTTAGCTGTTCCTTGAGACCAAGTCACTTATCATCTCTGAACTTGTTTCCCCATCTGCAGAATGAGAAAATAGTACCTAAGTAAGTATACGATTACATAAAGAGTTGATGTTAAAGAAAATGTTGTATGAATAATAATGCATGAACTTAGCACAGGGGATGGTAAATAGAAAATCCTCAGGTACTTAATAAATGTTACTTGAATCTGATAACAGCAAGTGCATTCAACCAAGAGATGGAATATTTACCATTAAGCTGTTTTCCTAGTATTTCCAGTTGGGGTCTAGAAATGAAATGCCTAAAGAGTCTATTTTCAGAATTTTCTAAAACTTCTCTGGGAAAGTTTTAAATAGCTAGGTGGGATATAGAACCAAAATAAGACACAAGTCTTGATCATTTACACTCCATTTGTTGTGAAAAGTAATAGCCTTGTGTGAAAAAAATGTTTCTCATATTGCATGAGAAAAAAAATTGAGCTCGTCAGTTATCTAAAATAACTGAATGACATGCTGAAATATATATAAAAGATTCCCAAAATCTTTTTTTTCCTAGTGGTTGAGAAATTGAGAGAGCTCTGAAAGTTCCATTATAATTACCATATGATACTGGCATTTCACATGGCCAACCTAATACACAATCATACCAAGTGTATGGTTTCAGAATAGGCATTTATGATTCTGAAGACTATCAAATTAACTGTGATATTGAAAAGACACTACTCCCAGCACTTTCCACAAAATTAGATGAATGTAATTTGCTTCTTCTCCCACGCCTACTGATTCAGTCCTTGATCTCTGCTTTCTTCCTTTCCCTTAACCACTGGAACAATGTGACTCCTATTCTCCAGCATGAGACTATGTGCCTTATTTTTCTTCTGAATCAAAAGAGTGTACTGGACCCAATCAACATGGACTCAACGGATATTCTCAGCTGGCTGAAAGTGGGAGGTGGAAAAGCTGATGATGGAAAGGCCTGGGTATTGTTAATGGGAATAGCAGAAGATCAAGATGGTAGAGAATTCTTGCAAGTTGGCGATTAATCATGGTTCACTTTTGACTCATTCCTTGGTCTAGACCATTCCTTCTATGTAAGTGCCCTTCCTACCCTCTCATCACAACACAGCAATCCTGTTTTGTTTTGTTTTGTTTTGCTTTTTTGTCTTTCGTAGGCTGCACCTGCAGCATATGGAAGTTCCCAGGCTAGGGTTCTAATCAGAGCTACAGCTGCCGGCCTATGCCAGAGCCACAGCAATGCCAGATCCAAGCCGCATCTGTGACCTACCCCACAGCTCACGGCAAGGCCGGATCCTTAACCCGCTGAGCGAGGCCAGGGATCGAACCTGCAACCTCATAGTTCCTAGATGGATTCGTTTCCACTGCACTACAATGGGAACTCCAATCTTGTTCATTTTTTTAAGGCCCTTAATCTTCCATAACACTCATTAAATGTATATAAATGTATATATATAATATATATAGTGTGCGTGTATATACACACTCAATCCTTTCTTGTGTTTTTTATATATAATATATATATTATATATACATAAAATCAATATACATATTACCAATTCTTTCCTTTTGTTCCAGTGTCATTTTTTTTACTGCCACTAGTTTACCATTTAGTACTTTGCATTAAACTGGGAACTTCTAGGAGGGCAAAGCCTGCAGCTTCTTCATCTTTGGGTATACAGTACTTGGCACATAGGAATCAGTCAATAAATGTTTATGGAACTGAATTGTATTATCCATCATCCTCAGTCTCACAAGTATGATAGCCTGACGAATATTAGTGACCTCAGATTTATAAGAATGGTATAATTAATCTACACCCACTGAATAGTGTCTCTGGCAGTCCTACAGTATATGAAAAGTAAATGAAAGGAGTGAAAATTTATGAGCAGGAGTTCCCTTTTTGGCTCAGCAGAAACTAATCTGACTAGTATTCATGAGGAGACAGGTTTGATCCCTGGCCTTACTCTGTGGGTTAAGGATCTGGTGAGGCCGTGAGCTGTGGTGTATGTAGCAGATGTGGCCTGGATCTGGCACTGCTGTGGCTGTGGCACAGGCCTGCAGCTACAGCTCTGATTTGACCCCTAGCCCAGGGAACTTCCATATGCCGCAAGTGAGACCCTAAAAAGGAAAAAAAAAAAAAAAGACTTTGTGAACAGTAAGCAAAACAAACATGAGAGCAAGGTGTAATTACTATCAGAATCACCCTAAACCCATGACAGATATTTTTTAAAGAGTTAAACAGCAGAAGGGACTATCAACTGACAGAGTCTGGAAAATGATAATCACCCTGTTTAACCTTTAAAGAATACATCTCTTCTCTCAATAAATACCTGCAGGGGATACAAAGAAAGAAGGGAAGAAAATAAAGGAGAATGAAGAAAACTGGTTGAGAAGAAAGGATGCAAAAGAGCTAGAAAAAAAAGGGGGAAAAACTAAGACAAGAAGCAACAGAGGGATGGATAAAGAGAGAAACATATACTCGTGGTGGGTATGGGCTCTGTGCTTGTAAGGCAACATATTTCTTGAACTAACTAAAGAATTTTCAAAAGATGAGGGAGACAAAAAGCCATGGCAAGGTCATACTGAGGTGAGAATCCTCTGGATTCATTTAGGGTGTGCTTTTACCTGGCTCCCTGTTGAGGTGCGTCTCCTAGAGGGGGACGTTTGGTGACACCATATATTACACCCCCTTTAGGAGATTTCACACTGCCTGCTTAAAGAGAGGGAATTTAAAATAAAGGAGGAAGGATTTATTAGTAATGTTGTAAATAATATACGTTTCCTTTGGCTTGAACAATCCCAGCAGTTTTGTCTCTTTCTCTGCTGTCAGGCAGGACTTTCCAAAGTGGGTCTCCAGAGAGCACTTTCAGATGGGATCAGCCATACATCTTTCCCTGAGCACCATTAACTTAGACACAACCACAATGTGGACTGGGAAAAAGTTAAACCTTTTAAAAAATATGCTCTTTTTGGTCAGGCCCAAGAAGGGAAAATATATACATACATACATATATATTTTAAATCTAATAGCATACTTTCTCTAAGAACTTGAGCTTTACAAACTGTGAACCTTTGCCCCATCACATTTGTTCACACAGCAGGGCTGGTTTTGTCACCCACACCTGGACCCGCCTGCCTGGGAATCACGCAGCTAATGACACTCTGCTTTGCAGATTTGCTCTGGGAAGGTTCTACATTCACAGATGAACTTTTTTCCCCCTCTTTGAGATGTTTTTCCTCCACTTCAAGGTCTTAATGGTTGAAAACTTGACATATTTTGAACAGAAATGAAGGGTTAGGAGTGGGGAGTACAGGAGAGAAAAAGAAGGACAAATGGCCAGAGAGCTACAGATGTAAATAAGCACCATGAGTTCATTTCACAAACATATCACACTCTTGACTGTGCATTGGCTCCATGAAAAGGGAAATCATAGCAGGTAGCATGTATTGAGCATGGCAGGGGCATCTGTAAGGGGCAAGTGGCAGGTATCTAGGTGAGAGGTGGGAGCTTCCTAAAATAAGGTACTCTTGCAGGAATAGAAGGAATTAAATGAGTTTGTAAGAGACTCATGAGTTAGGAATGACAAGACTTGGTTAACTACAAATATAGAGGGAAAGGAGATACTCATGGAAATGAATGTCCATGGTTTTGGCAAAATAGGAAGAGTAAATGGCACCTTCTTTATGTGCTTTACATAATTTTGCCTATTTCCATGTTATGGCATCATCTTCCATACCTAAATTGCCCTTTTGCAAGTCCATCGCCCCTACTAGACTATAATGTTCTTGCAGGTGAGGAGCATGTTTAACTTACTGCCATACGCCCTAATGCTAAATCTTTGTGAAAAGATGGTATGAATAAGAGAATAAATTAGACATGAATCACCCTTGGGCTGGATGGACATCATTTCCTTCGTTGGCTTTTTGTTCCCTAGGTCACTTTCCCTGCACTAACTTAGACTTTTGCAGGAATGGAATCCCTAAGGTTAGATTCTGCTTGAAGGGAATTCCTATAATAGGCCACACAAATGAATACAGGCCCAGACGCCTGAGGCCTAAATGAAAAATCAGCCCTCTGGATGAATGGTAACCTTAACTTGAGTGAAGAATACAAGGTCCAAACACGTTCTGCACCTCTCTGAGCCCCTGAGGCCTCTCACCTTCCAGTGCATTGCCAGGAATGAATAAGGCCGGGTCTCACAGAGAGCTGCAGGCAAGAAAGAATGATAGAGGTCTAAAAATATGTTTCTATTCTTTCTGTAAAGTAAATCCAATGAGCCTCCTTTCATTATCCTGTGAAAGGACAAAAGCTGTAAGTTTGTGTGTGCATATATTGCCCAAGATGGAATAAAGTAGAAAATTAGTTTCTTTAATTTTCCAGTTCCCTAATTTCCTCCTAATTGTATGACATATATACATTTTTTTTTCATATCTCCTTAAAGAGAAAAAAAAAATAGAATGTGAATTTTCTTTGAAAGTTTAAAGCTTGAAATTGTCATACTCAGGATATATATTTTGTGCAGTCTTTATTTTTCACAAGGTAGAAAGGTGCAGCTCAACAGAACCAAAAAATTGCTTCTGTTATATGGGGACTTCAATTTCTAATAACAGTGTGATAGGAAATAATCATTTCCCCTTGTCCATTGAACAAATTTACTGAGCAAGGCAGGATACCAGCCAGTGCTTAAAGTACTTATTCAGGACCAGGACTAGCCAGACAGCAAGAAGAAGGCCACAGAAAAGATAAATAGCTAATTACTCTTCTTTTCTCCCACTACCTTCTCCTGCCCCTCACCTCTTTCTTTTATTCCGTTTTATTGCAAACTAACATTTGTTCATGTAATTCTTCTGTACCAGTGCTCTTGACACAAACAGCAAGAGTTGCTTTATGAGGATACTTTTTTGGCAAAAGCCCCTCACTCAGAAATGGGGAGCAAACTCTAGATAGTTCTGCAGATTGACACTAACTGCCCACTTCTAAGCATGCTGATTTCCAGGCATCCAGAGACAATTTTAATAAAGAAAAAGAGAGATCACTAAATGTAACAGGCTCAACATCAACTACGATATTGCTAAGCAGGCACACAGTCACTGAGTAGTATTTAATATTACCAGACAAGGGTCAATGTAGAGACACCGGGTCAGATAGATACAGGCTCAAATTCACTAGGTCTGTGACCTAGGGCAACAACTTAACCTCCAAGAGACCCAGGATTATTATTTATAAAAAAGTGGATAACAATAAATAGCTTTAATATATATGGATTATGTGACACAATTATTTGATCCATATTAGGTCTACCATTGGTAATATTAATACTATTATTATCATTGTTATTATTAAATAAAAATTGTCCATTCACAAAAGAGGATTTGCTATCTTCTGCTACTGGCCCATTTTCTCCCATCAGCAGGGATCGATTATTCATCTTGAAATCTTCTTTAAACAGCTCTCTCTCCCCAGCCACCTACAGCACTCAAAGCTCTCCTTTGCATACATGGAATTGACAAGAAGACTCAATGTCCTTGTTCACAGATTCCAGAGACTGTATCTTTCTTCGGGAACCTTAAGAAAATTCCCTTTGCACACAGCTCTGTCACCTCTTAATGGCAAAACTCTCTCCCAACAGGGTCACAGAGTGAGATTTCCTCTCCTCACTACCTGCCAAACCTGCCACAATTAGGTGTGAACTTACTATCTCCCTCTTTGCATCTGCAGAGCTGGGCATGGAGTTCGATATGCGGTAGGTACTGAATAAAGGTTAAATTAATTGACTGACTGACTGATTGATTAACTGATTAAATGCCTTTCCTAGAGAATCATTCTCCTACATTAGGAAATTAGGGAATAATTCAGAAAGAAAAGATGTGAGCCCTGGTTAGAGAGTCCCCTGGTATCTACTATATCATTTTACCCACGGTCTCCTTAAAGATCCACTTCATTCCTTATTCTTCTATGTCTATTGCAATTTCAGCCATTCCTATCAGGTGCTATAATGAACAGGATTTTTTTTAATTATATATATTTTTTAAATTATACTCAATTTACAATGCTGTGCCAATTTCTGCTGTACAGCAAAGTGACCCAGATAGATCTATAGCTATAGATGTATATATAGATATAGATATAGATTTTTTCTAATATTATCTTCCATCATGTTCTACCCCAAGAGATTGGATATAGTTCCCTATGCTGTACAGTAGGAACTCACTGATTATCCATTCTAAATGTAATAGTCTGCATCTACTAACCCCCAAATTTCAGTCCATTCCATTCCCTCTCCTACTCCCCTTATCAACTACAGGTCTCTTCTCCATGTATGTGAGTCTGTTTCTATTTTGCAGATTGGTTCATTCGTGCCATATTTTAGACACTACATAGAAGTGATATCACAAAATATTTATCTTTTTCTTTCTGACCTATTTCACCTAGAATGAGAATATCTAGCTGCATCCATGTTGATTCAAATAGCATTATTTTGTTTATTTTTTATGGATGAATAGTATTCCATCATACATATGTACCACATCTTCTTAATCCATTCGTCTGTTGATGGACATTTAGGTTGTTTTCTTGTCTTGACTACTGCAAATAATGCTGCAATAAACATAGGGAGTGAATGTATCTTTTTGAATTATATATTTGTCAAGATATATGCCCAACAAGCTTTTAAGGTTGGCATACTGGAATTATTTCTTTCCATCCAGAGGCTATACTGGAAATTTGTTTAAGCTAACATGTGGTGTCCCATGATTTATGGCCTTATGATGTGAAAAGTCTAGCTCCGCACAAGCTTGATTAACTGAATCACAAAGAATAGAACACATTTGCAACAAACATTTGAACTAACTTAGGCTAGTTCTTTAAAAATTAAGGCAACCGAAATAGTAACATCCATTACTTTATATAATTTAACAATCATATTAAGCACTTATAATCTAAGGTGCACTCATGATAAATGGTCCCAAAAGGTTGTTGAAGCCACCTGAATAAGAATTTTGGAGTCCTTCACTGATAATTCCTTTCTGATAAGTTTGGAAAGTATTACCTGCCTTGCCTACCTCACAGACTACTTATGAAGATTCCGTGAAATAATGATGTGAAAGTCTTTATAAGATGTGAAGTGATACACAAATAGGAGTGGTTCATATGATTCCTACAGTCCTCTCCAAAGCAAGGCTGAGAGGCTTCCAGAGATACATCTCTTTAGCTAGAAGACTTCCTGTGTCAGGTCCTATGTTCTAAGACCACATGTGGAGACATGCAGTTGACACAATACTGGGCATAAAATATTATATAAGCAGCGCATATTCTTGGCCAGGAAAGGGGAGAGTGTCCAATATTTATCCACAGGAGGTCAGAGTATCATAACATCCATATTTCTTCCCAAAGTAGGGAAGCAGTTTTCAATTTGGAATTTAATTATGAAGTGATTCTTTCCCCCAAAGGGAGTTTCAGTTACAGCATCCTTTGCCATAGTGTGTTGAGAAGGATGTGCTCATACCCAGGGAGAGCAGCAAATTAAGAAGCAGAATATTGAGCAACACGTACTTATTTCTGGTTCAAAGAGGATGGTGGAGCTTTTTCATCTATGTCATTGAGTTACTACACTGGACTTGACCCTCTATCACACCAAAATAACTGTAAAACTGAGAAAATTAAAGGAAACAATAGTTTTCAGACACTAGACAACATGCAGGGTAGGACTGCGATCCCTAAGAGAGAGGGGACCATGAGCCTACAAAGCCTTGGGCTTCCTGCCTGGAGGCACTTTGTAAGTGAGGAACAGGGAGGGCTAACTGAGCAGAATACAGCCATCTCAATGAGTTGAGGAGAGATCAGAGGCGGTCGAGGCTGAGAGGGCTAGAATTTGAGAGGCAAAATACCAGAGAGAAATGAGATGCAGAGAAAGAGCTCTAGAAACCTGCGTGAAGGTCCCTTTGTTCTGTTGCCCACAACAAAGCCATGTTTGTGTAGGCTGACCCCGTGCAAGTCAAAAAAATGCTTCCATCAGGAGCTGAAAGCTGAATAATTCCAAGAGTTCACATGAGATGGAAGGTGAGAGAGAGTGTGTGTGTTTGACAGTGAGAGAGAGTGAAAGGGGAGAACAAGCATATGATATCCTGGAGCACATTGGTGTATAACAGAAATGGAATCAGAAAAATATCAATAGAATCCAAACCCAAAGAGAGAAAACTGACACCAGAAGATAGACTATTTTCTTGATAAAACATCTACATTAAGCTATAGCTTTAATATATTTATAGTATTTCATTTTTTATTGTTAAAACATAGATTTTTAACTATTGTTAAAGTGTAGATTTTTTAATATATTTTACTTTATTTTTTTATCATTATTTCCCCCAACACAATTTTTTTTTCCCCACTGGGTACAGCATGGGAACCCAGTTACACATACATGTATATGTGATTTTTTCCTCCCATTGTCATGCTCTGTTTTAAGTATCTAGACTTAGTTCTCAGTGCTACACAGCAGGATCTCATTGTTAATCCATTCCAAAAGCAATAGTTTGCATCCATTAACCCAAAGCTCCCAATCCATCCCACATCCCCTCCCTCCCCACCGGGCAAACACAAGTCTATTCTTCAAGTCCATGATTTTATTTTCTGTGGAAAGGTTCATTTGTGCTATATATTAGATACCAGATATGAGTGATAGCATATGGTATTTGTATCTTTCTGACTTAATTCACTCAGAATGAGAGTCTCTAGTTCCATTCATGTTGCTGCAAATGGCAGCTTTCCCACTAAAATCTGGAACAAGACAGGGATGCCCACTCTTACCGCTGCTATTCAACATAGAATTGGAAGTCCTAGCCACAGCAATCAGACAAACAAAAGATATAAAATGCTTCCAAATAGGAAGAGAAGAGATAAAACTGTCACTATAGTATTTCAAAGTGTAGGGTCAGTGATTCTCAAAAAAAAATCTTTGGATGGCTTTATAAAGTTCTAATTTATAAAATCATTGGGTTACTGTTATAAATATAGACTTTATGAAATGGTTCTGACAGCAGCCAGAATTGAGCATCTGGAGTAGGGAAAAGCAAATGAGCATGGAGTTGATACTGAGTGGCTGTGCATTCGTTCATCTGTATCAGTACTAATATTAACCCTCTACCATTATGAGTCCCTGGCTCTTCCCCAGAACCAACTTAAATATTCAACCAATTCTTCCTCAGGACCTCTTAAATCTTCTTGGAGTTCAAAATGTAAAGGATTAAAACAAGACAAAGCAGGGGACTTCTAGGACTTCAGACACCTGGTTTTTTTGTTTTGTTTTGTTTTTTTCTAAATGAATGTAAGAAGCTGTATTTAGAGACAAACTCTTCTCTTTTGTATAACATTGACAAAACATGTTGCTTTGCAGTGTACAAGTCCTTTTGTAGTGACAGTTTTGCTTCGATCATCATAGCTATCTATTTATTTATTTAGTTAGTTATTATTTTTTGTCTTTTTTAGGGCCGCACCTTCGGCACATGGAGGTTCCCACCTGTTTTGAATATTGCCGCCCATGTCGTAGTTTTTCTATAGATTTTCAGCATAATCCCTGGTAAACAGTCATCTTACCAGAGCATTACTTAGTGTATTTTATTTCAGATGGACTATACAGTAAATATGTATAATGTATTTAAAAAATGTGGCTAAGTCAATGTCATACTCTAAAGAGATGACAATTCAGAAAGCCCAAGACCACAAACCAGTTGATGCCAGAGAAATAGCCTATCTATAAAAAAGATTATATCAACAAAAAAGATCCAGACCCTTAACTACAGTTTCCTATTTTAGTCAGAATATTATTTGTGGAAAGGATTAAGAAAGGGAAGAGTAAACCTGGTCAGTGGGGCTAGCCTTATGCTTACTAGCAGCCAATATCTCCTAAAGAAATACATGTCTGGTCTCTTTTGGTGTCTGTGAGAATTGCACCTGCCCTACATTTCCTTCATTCATTAAACAATTACTGAATTTATACTGTCACCGGATATGATGCCAAGGTATAGGAAAAGAAAAGAAAGGTGTGGATATTTCATTTGCCTTCTTCAGTAGCCTCAACATTATCTCTATGCCATATAGTCTTTAAATAATTATCATCAGAAATCCAGGCAAGCAATCAACAAAGATAAATAAAGCCAAATAACTGCAATTGCCATGAATACGAGGACCTAATCAAACTTTTACACAACTGTATCATTTGCACATAGCATAGTTTCTGACATATAATAGGTGCTTATTAAATTTAAATTCCTCACTTTCTCTATCCTCCTCCAAGCCAGTAAGTCTGCGTTTTCCATCCATCCATCCTTTACTGCATGCTTTCCATAATCCTGGCATTTCACATTTTATATATCCTATCCATGTCAGCTAATGTTCTATCACTTAAATCACTAGAAGATATAACTCTGAGTGTGTTTATTTAAAAATGATTTGTTATAGAAATTTGAGTTACGTAACTCAAAGACTGGTTAAGCAGTCCATGTAAGGCTGCTATCTTCAGATCTGATGTTGAATTGAAGCCCACAGGGAATACACTGGGCATATGAAGACAGATGTAAGGTGAAGGAGAGCTAGAAGGCACAAGCACAAGCTAAAGCCCATGATAAGGGACTGAAACTTGCTAGTTGTTGTTCTCTCTGATCTTGGTAATATGGGTGTCCTTAAGTAGCTTGAGCCATTCGACACAGATTTAAATATATAACCTGTATCAAGAATTTGGGAAACTGAAGGAGGACAGAGGGGAGGGGGAGCAGTTACAGTCCTGCCGAGATAAGCAATAGTATTTTTGAACTATAAAACAGTATCAATTATAACACTACTTCCCTTCCACCTCTAAAATTTACTCAAGAATCTCTCTTGTGGACCACCCTAAACATACTAGGAAGAGAATTCTACAAGTCGACATTTTACAGGGCTACCATAGCATCCTACTTAATCTCATAATCCTAATAGGTTGGTGTTATTATTTCCATTGTACAGACAGAGACATCGAGATTGGAGAGTTTCTAATCTCATAGTAATGGGCACAGCTGGGATTTAATTGCAAAGTGCCTTTCTCACTTCAGCATTATGCGGGGGCGGGGGAGGGAACAGATGTTAATAGGAAGCAGAGTGGGCGAACCACTCTGTTTCAGGAGACAAAAAAAAAAAAAAATGGGGGAAAGAGCCAATCACTGCTGGGGCAGAGTTAAAGCTAAAAAAAAAACCTAGCTAGTGAGGTAGACATGGAAGGCATTTCTAGTAAGACACAGAAGGCTTTAAACAGGGTATTCTATATGAACGCCTGCTTTTGAAAAGTAGCATCAAATTGGATGCAGGAATCAAGATAGCCAGAGCCACAATCCAACTGCAGGAGGCACAATTCATTCAAAATACAATGTAATAGTGGTCTCTAGAATTGTGCAATCGATGGTTTTGAGGTCAGCAGGCCTTCTGATAGAAGGTTTAGCTATACATACACTACGGAGAACAGTACAACTTCAAACAAGTTGAGAAAATTTAATGAGTAGCTAGCTAAATGAGGGACTGTCTTTATTTACAGAGTACTTAATCAGTTTTTCCCACCCAAAAGTATATACACACACAGACACTCCATATGCTACTTGAATGTGGGAGAGAAAGTTGAGAATTGAGATGTCACGTGCACTTGTTCATACTCTTTGGCTACTGTTACTGCCACTACTGTCACGCCCGTATTTGGCAAGCTGTCCTAAAGTGAAGTTCTTGATGGCAACTGAACCTTTGTAATAAATCTTATCGCATCTAATTTTGATAGTTGAGACTCTTAATGCTCTATTACCACACCACATACCTGCAGTTATTAGAACTGCCCATTTCATATTCTAAGTGAGAACAGGAAGGAAATATCTGCTGTAAGAGGAAGAGTTGTTCTATTTATAGAAATGATGAATAGCATTAGGAAATGCAGGGTCATTTTTAACAACAGGTGTCAGAAGGTTTGGTGCATGAACAATAGCCTGAGCCTGATAATATCCAGAAGGAAAGGTCAGCATTGTGTCAGTGGTATAGTCAGTCCCAGGAATGCTGCAGTATTAAACATTTCTTGCTTCAGACAAGCGGACTGTTTATAGTTGTGAGCTCTGGAAGGATCCCTTTTCCACTTTGTTATAGTGAGGCTGGAGGAGCAAAGTGGGAGGGACAAGGTGGATGCCTCATTTCCATCAATACACACCTGCCATACCTGAAATGGATAACCCATTCCACTCAGCTCTCATGAACTTCCATTTGGGATAACCTATTCCACTTAAAAAAATAAATTGCTTTGTAAGAATTTGACTTATCCTTACTTGGAATCTTCCTGAGCTTTATCCTTTTCCTTGAAACTGTTGAGTATAGGAATGCTACAAAATTTGTCTGAGATCTCAGGGTGAAACATATTTTTGATGCCCCTCCCCCCCAAAAAAGGAACCAAGAGTCTCTCTCTGAAAACCATTCTTCAGATTTACTACCTTATCCTGCAATTTGGTATATCCCTAAACCAGTGCTATTAATGCTTCTGGGAATGTCCTTTGTTTTACTGAGGGGAAAAAAAAAAAAAAAAAAAACTCAGATGTCCAAAGGGGACCAGAATAATCTGTTCTCTCTCAAAACGGATGAACAACTCCACCAACATGAGAATCATTTTAATTTTGTCCTATTGTAACTTATAATGATTAGAGGGGAGAAGGCTCATTAAATACGCTGGATATAAAACGAATTCAATTTCATTGTTCTTAAAGTTGGCCAGCATTTGAACATGTAAATAACTGGAGGATAGTGCAGTATAAGCAATATCAGGAAACTGGGATGAAGTGTGCAGGAGAGCAGGGCTGGGTTGAACGTTTGCTAATAAAGCTTTCCAACACCAGGTGTGTGCTTGTTACAACACCTCCAAGTTCCTAATTCATTCCACTGCTGGGTTAATGATAATTAAAACAGATAATTGCAGAGAAAATCATCTAGTCCAACCACTTTCTATATGCAGAAACTAATAATTTAGGCCAAGTGACTTAGTCAAAGACAATGAGAGATGTGGGAATCCCAGAGCCCTTCCCACTCACTTTGTTTCATCCCCCTGCACTGGGAAACTTAAAAAGCTGGCCATACTTAAGATAAGTATAATTTACTCTTTTCCTTAGGAGTGTTAATTAAGAAATGGAACTTGAGGTAGGCCATTGAACCTATTTTTCTAAAGTCATTTTTCTCCATTTCTGTAATGTTTTTCAGATGCTTAGTATCCTTTTCTACCGGTTTCTGCTTTAAGGGGCTCAAGAGTACACTAGTGATTCAAAGCTGCATTGTCTCTTTTCTCCATTAAATAAATGTCTAACCACTGGCTTTGAGTTTAAAGGACCAGAAGACAATAGCTCAGGCTGCTCAGTGAGATCTCAATATAAATTGCGACATCTGGTTGTACAACAACTGCATTTCACGCAGATAATGTGCTTCTAATCTGTTTGCTGTGCCTAGTCTACATCCTGCTCCTGATTTCCAACCTGCAGTTGCTCAATGTCTCTAGGAGTCATCTAACCTCAAAACAGGATTTTTAAAGAATTTAAATATATAAAAAATGTTATTTCTATTTATATAGAGAGAATAGCAGCTTTATAAAGGTTTAATTGATATTATATAAACTGAATGTATTTTAAAATATAAAATTTGGTAAGTTTTCACAGACTTATGAGCTTATTAAAGCATCAGCATAGTCATGGTAATTATCTTTGAGATTATCACACTAAGTGAAGTAAGTCAGAAAGAAAAGGACAAATTACCTACTAATTATCTAATCTACCTAATCACCCCCCAAAGTCTCGAACACCATCATAATGGAGGTTAGGGCTTCTACATGAAGTTTGGGGAGACACAAACATTCAGTCCATAACAATACTGAATAGATCCATTTCTCCCAAAAGTTTTTTTGTGCCCTTTTGTTATTCCTTCATCCTGCTCCTCCCCACAATCACAAATTACCCATGGCCCCAAACACCCACTAATCGAGGTTTCTTTCACTACAGATTTCTTTCTATTCCCTCAGGTGACATAAATGAAACCATATAATATGCATTCACTTTTTTTTGTTGTTTTTTTTTTAGGGCTGCACCCATAGCATGTGGAGGTTCCCAGGCTAGGGGTCAAATCAGAGCTATAGCCACTGGCCCATGCCACAGCCACAGCAACACCAGATCCAAGCTGCATTGGCGACCTACGGCACAGCTCACAGCAGTGCTGGATCCTTAACCCACAGAGCGAGGCCAGGGAATGAACCTGCTTCCTCAAGGACACTAGTCAGATTTGTTTCTACTGAGACATGATGGGAACTCCAACATTCACATTTTTTAAGTCTGGTTTCTTTTATTCAGCATAGTTATATTGAGAATTTTCCAGGTGGTTCTATTTCACTTTTTCACTTTGTTTTGCTGGGTAGTATTCCATTGTATGGGTATCTCCCAATTGTTTATACATGCATTGCTGATGGGCATTTGTCTTTTTTCTAGTTTGATGCCATTATAAGAAACCTATTTTGAACAAACATTGTACAAATATTTGTATAGATATATGTGTTTGTTTCTCTTGACTAAATGCTTAGGAGTGAGATGGCAGGATAATAGGGTTAAATGAATGTTTCACTTTTTATAAGACTCTGGATCTCTTTTCCAAAGTAATTGGACTATTTTACAGTCCTGCTATCAGTGTAGGTGAGTTATAGTTCCTGTCCATCTTGGCAGCTCTTGGTATGGTCAGTTATTTATCTTTTAATGTTACCAATTTTTTATAGCTTTATTGAGATATCATTGATGTATAAGATACTTATTTACAACATGATGATTTGATACACATGCATATTATAAAATGATCACCATAATAAGATTAGTTAACACCTCCATCCTCTCTCACATTTTTTTTTTTTTGTGCAGGTGATGATTTTAAAAAGATTCTTTATTTGAAGCTGGTCATTTAACAACTTTCAATGGTATAACACAGAATCGTTAATTATAATCACCATGTTATACATGAGATCCCAGAACTTATTCATCTTATAACTGGAAGTTTATACTTTTTGACCAACATTGTTCCATTACCCCTATTCCCTCTCCCCTGACAACCACCATTTTACAGTTCAGCTTTTTAGATTCCACATAGAAAGAACAGCACACAGTATTTGTCATTCTCTGCCTCACTTATTTCACTTAGCATAATTCCTTCCAGGTTTATCCATGTTGTTACAGAAGACAAGTTGTTCTTCTTTATATGGCTCAGCAGTATTCCATTGTGTATATATATATGTGTATATATATATATATATCACATTTTCTTTTTCCATTTATTTATCCATTGACAAACACTTAGTGTGTTTCCAAGTCTTGGCAAGTGTGAATAATGCTATAATGAACATGGGGAGTAGAGATATTTCTTCAAGACAGTTATTTCATCTTTTTCAGATATATAGTCAGAAGTGAATCTGGATCAGAGGTTAGTTCTATTTTTTATTTTTGAGGAAATTCCACACTGTTTTCCATTGTGAATGTACCCAATTTACACTCCCAACTACAGTGCACAAGGGATCTTCTTTCTCCATATCCTTGCCAATACTTGTTACCTTTTGTCTTTTTGGTGACAACCATTCTAACAGATGTGAAGTGATAACTCATTGTGATTTGTATTCATATACACTTGAAGAGTCGTGATGTTGAGCATTTTTTATGTACCTTTTGCCATTTGTATGTACTTATTGAGTAAATGTATATTCAAGTCTTTGTCCATTTTAAAAACCAGATTTTTTCCTTTTTTTTTGCTTTTGAGTAGTATGAGTTCCTTATATATTTTGGATATTAACCTTTTTAAATTTTTACAAACTTTTTTATAATGATTTTTATTTTTTATGTTATACTGGGTTTACAGTGTTCTGTCAATTTTCTACTGTACAGCAAGGTGACCCAGTTACACATACCTTTTATTGAACAGGTGGTTTGCAAATTTTTTTCTCCCATTTCATAGATTATTATTATTTGGGGGGCTACATCCATGGCATGTGGGGGTTCCAGGCAAGGGAACGAATCCATGCCACAATAGTGGCCTGAACCATAGCAATGATAACACAGGAGCCTTAACTCACTAAGCCACAAGGAATTCCCATAGACTGCTTATTCATTTATGCTGATTATTTATTTTTCTGTGCAGAAGCTTTTCAGTTTGATGTAGTCTAATTTATTTATTGTTGCTTTTGTTGCTTGTACTTTTGGTGTCATATCCAGAAAATCATTGTCAAAACCAACGTCAAGGAGATTTTTCCCCTATGTTTTCTTCTAGGACTTTTACAGTATCAGGTCTCACAATTAAATCTTCAATCCATTTTAAGTTCATTTTTGTGAATGGTGTAAGATAGGGGTCCAACTTTGCAATTCTGCATGTGAATATCCAATTTTCCCAACATTATTGATAGAAGAGATTAGCTTCCCCCACTGAGTATTCTTGGCACTCTTTTCAAGTATCAGTTGACCACTTATGCGTGAATTTTTTTCTGGGTTCTTGATTCTGCTCCATTGGTCTATAAGTATGGTTTTTTTTAAATGTCAGAACCATACTGTTTTGATTACTATAGCTTTGTGATAGAGTTTGAAGCCAGGAATTGTGATACCTCCAGGTTTGTTCTTTGTTTTCAGGATTATTCTAGCTATTCAGATTTTTTTGTGATTGCATATGAATCTTATGATTTTTTCCTAGTACTATGAAAAATGAATTATCTATAAGGGTTGCAATGAACCTATAGATAGCTTTGGATACTATGGAAATTTTATAATATTAGTACTTTCTATCCATGAATGCTGGATATCTTTCCATTTATTTACATGTTCTCCAATTACTCACATCCAAGGAATGAATCCCACTTGATCATGGAATATGATATTTCTAATTTGCTGTTTAATTTAGTGTACTAGTATTTTATTGGTAAATTTGCATTTATATTCATCAGGGATATTTGCTGGTAGTTGCTAGTTAGTATTGCAACATAGTAATTTTGAGTTAAGGATCTTAAGTGGGGGGGTTATTTTAGATTATCCAAGTGGTCCCACTATAATCCTAAGTGTCATTATAAGAAGGATGCAGGAAACTTCAGGGTCAGAAGAAGGCCATATGGGGACACCAAGGATTCAAGTGATATGGCCCCGAGCCTAGGAATGCCAGACTCTAGACATTGAAAGATGTAAGAAATAGAAATTTTTTTCCTGGAACTTTGAGAAGAAAGTTACTCTATTGACATCATTGTTGTAGGCCCTTAAGACTTATCTTGAAATTTTGGCCTTTGGAAATATAAGAGAATAAATCTGTACTGTCTTAACCACAAAGTTTATGGCAATTTATTATAGCAGTAATCAGAATCTAATACACCGGAGTAGCCACAGATGACAAAACAAAATGTCTTTTCCTTTTCTCTTGGTCGTCAACTTCTGATCTAGTTTGTTACGTGTAGTTTACAAAGTAGTACCTGCAGGCCTCAAAATACTTTTTTGACAGGTGATTCAATCCCCAAATCTCCATACTAATAATCTCTTGAGATATTTTGCTTTTTTTTAAGCACTGTCTGCCACTCCAGACAGTGGCATTGCCATGCGTTTTTCTCTCTATCCCCTGTTATAGTCATCCCCACCAAGAAGGGTTTTTTGCCTCTTATTCCCTCCTTTGCCCCAATGTGAGGGCCTATAAGGTGGTGACATCTATTTTTCAGGCCTCTCAGAAATCAAACGCTCAAGAAGTGGGCCATGACATCCCTACCTGGCTTTATCACTAATCCACCTCTCCACAGTACTGGCAGCATCAGGACACATCAGCCACACTGGTGTCTTATTGGTCGGCCAATGGAGAGGTGAGTGACAGTCTCCTCTTAAAGCAGATGCCCACTGTAGGAATACTTTTCCTTGCTCATCAACCCCAAATTCCATTTTATTGAGTGAAATGGACCAGCTGTGTGCTTTCTTCCCCTTCCCTTTCCTCATGAACACCATTCCCCTGACTCTCTCAGGCCCCACTTATTGCTCCCATTGTCAAAGATCATCAAACAAGTTTAATTCTGCTCACACCAGGAACTGAGTGGGACTCTCACAGAAGAACCAGGCATTTTTTTTAAACTCAGTCTTGGGGAATTAAACAGCTTTGGTCTCTACAGGGTACCACTTCTAATATAATCTTTTCACTCTTCAGTGTTCTATAAGGAAAGAAAAGATCTCAATCAGTATCTCACAGTATCATATTATACTCATATTACTCTAATTTGAGATGCCTTTTAGATGTCTTTTTTTGTGTCCCAATTGACTATATGGCTGAGTCAATTAGAGAATGACATGTATGAAATCTGGTCCTTGAGTCTAACAACTTTCATTCCAATGCCCTTTCTGTTACCAAAATATCTCAAAAGCAGCTCTCCTTTGCCATGAGAGGGCCCATGTCAAATAGCCTGAAGGCAAACACAATTGTCGTGACTATGTGAAACAATCCAAATAAAACACAAGGACGTGGCTGATAGGTGATGACGAGTAAGTGGCTACATAGCCTCTATGATGAACAAAGATTTATCTTTTTTATCTCTCTGTTCACAGGTAATTCTGAAATAGGTGTTTTTATTTGACCTTTCTCAATCCCCTCAGTCACATCATCACATGCTTGCAAACACTTGACAGAACAGAAAGGTCTTATGTGTATCCAATAAGTTAGAAAAGGCATTTGAAATATACACTTCACAACTGCAACTAGCCAGTTCCTATACCCAACAGATGCCCAGTAAATGTTGTTGATCATCTGACTAAGAGTTTAAAGAATCTCTGGAGACTCCTTAGGAAAATAAAACCTGGCCCATGAATCTTCACTTTTATACTGACTAGACTTCTTAGCACAAAGGTTGGCACAAAATAGGCACTTGGGAAATGTTATTTGTGTTAAATGGAATTGAATCAGGTTATTTATACATCTATGCCTGACCCTATGCCAAAACCCTGATAGGGTGAATTAATGGATTTTAAAAAAAAGGGATGGATGATGTATCTCTAAGTACTGGCTGGAGGAGGAAATAGTGACTTATGCTAAGTGAAGGGTAAAGTGATGAGTTAGGAGAATTATTGACTTTGGAGGCCTTAATGCCTTAAGTGTAACACTGGCTATTTAATCTGAGGTAGAAGATAAGCTTCTATTTGGAAATGAGTCAAGAAACTCTCCCTTTCTGAAGAAACTCGGTACCTTAACCACCAGTAGTGTGTGTGTGTGTGTGTGTGTGTGTGTGTGTGTGTGAATATACATAAATGCACAGCACTGAGGTGATGATGAGTGTCACAATGACTGAGGATTCTAACTTAACACATTCCCTCATTTAGACAGATAGCACTGTTTTGACACAACAAGCTATCCTATGAGCATAGCCAAGTGTAAATGCCAAAGGATAAAGTCGTAGAGTTAACAAGGCATGACTTTTGAGATGACTGTTCTATCAAGACATATGTCTGGTCAATATACACACATATGTGTGTAACACATCCAAATATGCACCAAAAACAGAAGAGAAGAAATAAATGGGCCATAGAGAACAACCTCAGTGCTTGTACTCTTCTGAAGAAATGGACTGTATTCTACTGTAGACAAAATCATTCAGCTATGGTGACAGAAAACTTCCCAGTGGTTTTTTATGCTATACCTTGCCCAAAGCTCCCTGTAAACACTCCTTTGTCTTAAAATATCCCTAGTGAAAACAGACAACATCCTGGTCTGAAGCCATGCACATCCATTTTGTTCCCATGAAACCCATTGAAGGCTAATAGCTTAATATAGCTCTTGGAATGAGCCAAGCACATTTTTAATCTTTGGCCAGGATTTGACCCTGGGATGACTTTCCTTATATTTCTCAGGCCCTTGTTGCCTTATGCAGCTATCGAACTCCACCTTAACATCTGTTGCAGGTGCATTCTGGGAGCTATTAAAATAGTATTCTTTTTTAATCTTTTTAATTTTTTAAATTTAATTTTATTGGAGTATAGTTGACTTACAATGTTGTATTAGTTTTAGGTGTATAGCAAAATCAGGCATACATACAAATATATTAGTTCCTTTTTTTATAAAGGTTATTACAAACTCTAGAGTAGATTTTTCTATGCTATACAGTATGTTCTCGTTAATCATTCATTCTATACAGTAGTGTGTAAGTTTCATTACTACCCTCCCAATTCTTCCTTCCATCCATGGCAACCGTAAGTTCAGTTTTGAAAACTGCAAGTTTGTATCTGCCCTTCAAACAAGTTCTTTTGTATCATTTTCTTTTTTTTTCATCTTTTAAAATTATAGTTGATTTATAATGTTGTGCTAATTTCTACTGCACAGCATAGTGACCCAGTCATACATATATATACATTCTTCTTCTCATACTATCTTCCATTATGTTCTATCCCAAGAAATTGGATATAGTTCCCTGTGATGTACAGTAGGACCCTGTTGTCCATTTATTCTAAATGTAATAGTTTGCATCTACTAACCCCAGACTCCCAGTCCTTCCCATTCCCTCCCACCTCTCCCTTGGCAGCCACAAGTCTGTTCTCCATGTCTGTGAGTCTATTTCTGTTTTGTAGCTAAGTTCATTTGTGCCATGTTTTAGATTCTACATGTAAGTGATATCATCTGATATTTGTCTTTCTCTTTCTGACTTCACTTAGATAATGAGTGGATAGACGAAGGTATTACATGCAAATGGAAATCAAAGGAAAGCTGGACTAACATATCAGACTTTAAAATAAAAAGGTCAGAAGAGACAAAGAAGGACACTAAATAATGATCAAAGGATCAATCCAAGGAGATATAACAATTGTAAATACAGATGCACCCAGCATAGGGGCACCACAATATATAAGGAAAATTGCTAACAACCATAAAAGGAGAAACTGACAGTAATACAATAATAATGGGGGACTTTAACATCCCACTTACATCAATGGACAGATCATCCAGTCAGAATATCAACAAGGAAACACAGGTCTTAAATGATACCCTAGGCTAGACAGATTTTACTGATATTTATAGAACTTTCCATCTCAAAGCAGCAGAATATACATTCTTCTCAAGTGCACATTCAACATTCTCTAAGACAGATCATGTCTTAGGTTACAGATCAAGCCTTGGTAAATTTTTAAAAATTGAAATTATTTTAAGCATTCTCTCTTCTCACAATGCTATGAAACTAGAAATCAACTACAAGAAAAAAAAAACAGCAAAAACACAAACTCCTGGAAGCTAAACAATGTGATACTAAACAACCAATGGATCACTGAACAAATGAAAGAGGAAATCAAAAGATTCTTAGAGACAAATGGCAATGAAGATATGACAATTCAAAACCTATGGGACACAGCAAAAGCAATGCTGAGAAGGAAGTTTATAGCAACACAATCTTATCTCAAGAAACAAGAAATATCTCAAATAAACAAACTAACCTTTCAGAAGGAATAAGAGACAAAGCCCAAAATTAGTAGAAGGAAAGAAATCATGAAAATCAGGGCAAAAATAAATGAAATAGAGACAAGGAAAACAATAAAAAAAGATCAATAAAACCAAAGGTTTCAACAAAATTGATAAATCTTTAGCCAGACTCATCAAGAATTCTTTACATGTTTATAGGTGAAGACAATTTAAGAAATGTTGTTATACAGTCAACTGATATCATCAAAATGTATCAGAAAGTAGGGCAGGGAATTAATGAAGGGGGAGTATATAATAAAATAAGTAGAGCCATTTCATAGGTGAATTTTGACTCTCCATTTATTTTAGGTGGATGAGTTTCTGTAAACCAGTAGTAAAAGTCATAATATAGAGAAAGCTTTTTAGCCTAATGAAATTCATTTCCTGATCCTGCAACTTGTCTTTCTTGTGTGATAAATGTACTCTGTTGTACATTATATTGTTTATTTCATGACACATAAAAGCAATAACATTATGCAGCAAAAGTAAGGAAAGTCTCAATGTTGGACCAGAAAGGGAGTTGTTTTTTGTTTGTTTGTTTGTTTTGTCTTTTTGCCATTTCTTGGGCCGCTCCTGCGGCATATGGAGGCTCCCAGGTAGGGGTCCAATCAGAGCTGTAGCCACTGGCCTACGCCACAGCAACGCAGGATCTGAGCAGCATCTGCAACCTATGCCACAGCTCACGGCAACACCAGATACTTAACCCACTGAGCAAGGCCAGGGATTGAACCCACAGACTCATGGTTCCTAGTCAGATTCATTAACCACTGAGCCATGATGGGAACTCTAAGAAAGGGAGCTTTGAATGAATGCTTCTTGAGGGAGTCTGGCTAAGCTCTAATATAGCTCTCTTTCTTCTCAATTCAGTGGATTTTCCCCAGCAAAGAAGAAAGGAGGCTACATCTTGGACAAAAATGGAATGGAGCATACTTAAAATAAGGACTTAAAGACTCCATACCTTTTGACTATTGTGACTTTTATTCCCCAAGATAACTCCTGGTTACCACTGGCCTTAGAAGAGTAAACCAAAACTACAACCTCCTCAAGCTAGCCAAATGAAATTGTGTTCAAAATCTTTACTCATACAGATGGTCTGCTTGTGAGCTATCAGTCAACCATTTACACAGGGTCTAACTTAACACTTCATGCTTCACCTTCTCAAACCAACCTCTCCCCTGATAGCAAGTACACTTTTTACTTTTGCTAGGTCCAGCTGTGTGGTGAGAGTTTAAATGTATGTTCCATATTTATAGTTATATGTAATACATTAAACAGGGGAATGTGAAAATCTTAAGTGTGTATAATTAACACTAAGCATTTTAAATACTTTAATTATAGTTTTAGTTAAATTGAGCAGTTAATACATCTAGAGTGCATATACAATGAACCTACACATCTAAAATTCAACACCAAATGAATTCCAATTGAAGATGAGAAATAAAAAGTAAAAACCTCAGACAACACAATGATATGAGTTTGTCCACTATCTAATGCCTCTATATTTGTAGTCTGTTTATTAGAGCAAAGAGAAAAAAAGAGAAAGAAAACTTAATCTGAAGACTTAAGTCCATGTCTATAAAGTGGGTGTTTTGGAAAGCTGTGTTTCTTCTAAAGCTTTCTTCTTTCTCAATATTCTCAACTAGACTCTACTTTTTCTTAGAGTTTGTAGCAACAGAGCCCTGACTGGCCTGCAGTTAGGATAAGAGGGTGTGTGGAGATAGGATAATCGACAATGGTGTTTATCACATAGCACAGATTATTAAGGCCCCTTCAACATACCTGGCAGTCTGCATAAGTGCAACTCATTTAAGTACTATGATGCCTTGCCTCCCCCCACATGTTCTCCACCATCCTGATACTTGTCATAAAGTGTCCTTCCCTGTAGAGTTGCTTCTTTGCCTAAGGTTACTGAACATAGCTGCCCATCAGATTTAGCTGGGAGGCTTGCTAAGAAACAGATTCCCAAACACTGTCTTGGACCCACTGACTCAGGATCTTGAGGCAAGACATATGGAATCTATATTTTTAATCAGTTTTCCAGATGTGATACAATTAGTTCATCTGATCTAGTAGTTGAACACTACTGGTTTAGAAAGCAAAAAGGAAATATAGAGAAAAAAGAAGTAACAGTGTTGAAACACATAGAATAGAGAAGGTCCTAAACCTCATTATACTAATAGAAATAAGTTCATCAGATACACTAGTTGTCACCTTGAAAGGTTCGCAGAACACTTCTGTTGAAGGAATTACAGATTCGGATGCCTTCTGGGCAGGCACATAACGTAAAGGAGCAAGGCCAGATGAGTGGAACACACACGGCTTCCTTAGTCTGTATTTGATTTCTCACTTTTGATAGAAACATGGGAACAATAAATATCCCAGATGCCTTTTAACTCTTGTATGAGAAAAGCAATGGTGCAAGAATGGTAATAAAGCAATGGTGCCCATGGTCATGGGCACTCAGTTGTAGTGTTCAGAATAACAGGGAGGAGTGGGGACTTAGGCATCTGAAGAGTCCCTGCCACATCTAAAGTGGATAGCATGTATTATATCTAATTCCTTTCAATTTTTATGGAGGTAAAGCTTGTGTAAAAGGAGCCGGAATTAACAAAGGGAAGTTTAAAGTGAGGCTAGGACACACCTTTATCGATTCCTCTGTGGATGGGCATTTAGGTTGCTCCCATGTCTTGTCTACTGTAAATAGTGCAGAAATGAACAAGGCAGTGCATGTATCTTTTCAAGTTATGGTTCTCTCTGGATAGGGGTGCAGGCCTGGGATTTCTGGATCATACTGTAGTTATATTTTGTAGTTTTTTGAGGAAACTTCTTACTGTTTTCCATAGTATTTGTCCAATTTACATTCCCACCAACAGTGTAAGAGGGTTCCCTTTTCTCTGTACCCTCTCCAGCATTTATTATTTATAGACTTTTTGATGATGTCTACTTTGGCTGGTATGAGGTGGTACCTCAGAATAGTTTTGATTTTCATTTCTCTAGTAATTAGCTATGTTAAGTATCTTTTCATATATTTTTCATTGACAGAGGAGTGGATAAAGAAGATGTGGTATGTATATACGATGGAATATTAGCCATAAAAATGGAATAATGTCATTCGCAGCAGCATGGATGGACCTAAAGATTATCATGTTAAGTGAAGTTATTCAGACAGTAAAAGATAAGTATTATATGCTATCACTTATATGTGGAATCTAAAAAAATGATGCAACAGTTCCCATTGTGGCTCAGCAGTACCCAACCTGACTAGTATCCATGAGGGATATGGATTTGATTCCTGGCCTCACTAGGTGGGTTAAGGATCAGGCATTGCCATGAGCTATGGGGTAGGTTGCGGACATGGTTTGGATCCTGCATTGCTGTGGCTGTGGTTTAGGACGTAGCTCTTATTCAACCCCTATTCCTGGGAACTTCCATATGCCACAGGTGCAGCCTTATAAAGACTAATAATAATAATAATAAAATTTTAAAATGATGCAAATTAACTCATTTGCAGAACAGAAACAGATTCATAGACTTTGAAAACAAACTTATGGTTATCAAAGGGGACAAGTGGTGGGGTTTTGGATTGTCATGTACACACTGTGCTATATGGAATGACTGGCCAATGGGAACCTTTTATATAGCACAATGAACTCTACTCAATATTCTGTGATAATCCATATAGGAAAATATTCTGAAAAAAGAATGGATGTGTGTACATGTATAACTGAATCACACTGTTGTACAGAATAATCACAACATTGTAAATCAACTATATGTCAATAAAACTTTTAAAGATGAAAGAAAGAGGGGAGGAGACAAGATAGCAGAAGAATAGGGGGACACGCTTGCTCTCTCCCACAAACACAACAAAAAAAGCACATCTACAGGATAAATGACTCAAACAGAACAGCAACCAATTGCTGGCAGAAGAACCTAAACTCCAATAACAGCAAGAAGTTCGTGACATTACTAGGTAAAACAAGAGAAAAGAGGAGAATGAGAGAAGGTGAATCCGAGCTGGATAGGCGCTCCTGAAAGGGAACTGAGGAGGAGAAAGAGATCCCGCACCCTGGAAAGTCACCTACTGGGGGAAAGATCAAATGAACCAGAGGAATCTCCAGATGCAGAGAAGAGTGTAGCAGTAAGTTGGAGTTCTGAAAAGCAGATCGAGATCCGAACGGACCATCTGAACTATGACACAGTCACCAAAAATTGAGATGCCTGGGCACCGAGTCCTTGGCTCCGGAGGTTAGTCCCCGGGAAAGGGCTGGGGGGGTGGAGCAGACCGGAGACTGCTTGGGAGGTCTAGAAACCCGTCTGTCAAGTTTGACGGGGGAGAGACTGCCTGGGAGACTAGAAAACAAAGCTGTTGCAGAGGAAGGGAGCAATACTTTAGGGGCAGGGAAGTGGAGAGCCACATCAGAGGGAACCTGGGAGAAGAGCCTGGTCTGTGCCCATGCTGGGGAGGGGAGAGAAGAAGGGTGGTGGCCATAGAATACTTCCCATGCCACAGCAAGCTTACAGGCCCGCTAGCTAGCAGAAAGCTGTGCTTCCCAGTGCATCCCCTTCCCCCACCCCTACAACCCCCTACACACTCGCCAGACCTGGGGCTGCCTGCCATCCGGAAGGGCTGGCCTCAACAATTGCCTGAAGCCTACCACCGCAGGGGCTGTCCCTGCACAGGCCTGCTTGCCCTTTGGAGGGGCTATACCCCCGAAGAGCAGCACTAAACACCACCAGCCCCCAAGAAAAGGCCTGCAGCCCAGAAAAGCTAGAACAAGCCTAGCCAGGCCGTGAAAAGATCTGCCTAATTCTTGGATGGTCTTTCTGAGTCAGGCTGCCCTGGGGAGGAGCCTCTTTGGTTGGCAGCAGCCCAGCTAGCCTCCCAAGCCCTCAGAGGGTGCCAAGCTCTCGTGGATCAGCTGCATAGGACTGCCAGCACCAGGCAGGACCCCCTGCAGCCCAGAAAAGCTGCAACAAGCCTGGCTGGGCCATGAAAAGATCTCAGACGGTCTTTCTGAGTCAGGCTGCCCTGGGGAGATGCCTCTTGGGTTGGCAGCAGCCCAGCTAGCTGCCCAAGCCCTCAGGGGGTGCTGAACTCTTGGAGAACAGCTGCAAAGGACTGCCAGATCTCTTCAGGACCCCCTGCAGGCTAGAAAAGCTACAACAAGCTTGGCCAGACTGTGAAAAGATCTGCCTACATTCTCAGGCCGTCTCCTGAGTTGGGCTGCCCTAGGGAAGAGCCTCTTAGGTTCTCAGTGACCCAGATAGCTGCTCCAGCCCCCAAGGGGTGCTGCACTCCTGAGGAACAGCTGCCCAATACCACCAACCCCCTGCAAGAACCCCACAGCCTAAAAATACCAGAGCAAGCTCTGCATGACCAAGTGAAATCTGCTACCATCGTGGTGTGGACCTCCCAGTCCTGTCTGCCCTCAGGAAGTCCTCCTTTGCTTCAAAAAAACAGTTAGTCCCATCAACACTTCAGAAAAGCCACACTGCCTCAAAAAAGACTGACCAACAACGCCAGCCCTCAGGAAGTATTCCACAGCAGTGACAAGGCAAACACCACCTGGTCATGGAGAGTACAACTCCACCAGGAAAAAGAAAACAACAAGCAAGATGAAGAAGCTGAGAAACCACCCCCAGTTAAACCAACAGGAGAACTCACCTAAAACAGTCAACAATGAAAACGATCTCTGCAGTCTGACAGACCTGGCATTCAAAAGAGAAATAGTGAAAATACTGAAGGAACTAAGAGAAGATATGAACAGTAATGCAGATACCCTCAGAAAGGAACTAGAAAAGATAAGGAGGAGCCAAGAAAAACTAGAACATTCATTTGCAGAGATACAAACTGAACTAAGGGCAGTAAAAACCAGAATGAATAATGCAGAAGAACAAATCAGTGATATGGAAGATAGAATAATGGAAATCACCCAATCAGGTCAGCAGACAGAAGACCAAATCAAAAAACAGGAAAGCAATATAAGAGACCTATGGGATAATATAAAGTGGGCCAATCTATGCATAATAGGAATTCCAGAAGGAGTAGAAAAAGATAAGGGAAGGGAAAATATAGTTGGAGAAATTATTGCTGGAAACTTCCCAAATCTAAAGGATACTGGGTTCAAGATACAGGAAGCACAGAGGGCCCCAAACAAACTGAACCCAAATAGACCCACAGCAAGACACATCATAATAAAAATGGCAAAAGTTAGTGATAAAGAGAGGATCCTAAAGGCCGCAAGAGAAAAACAGAATGTTACCTACAAGGGAACCCCCATAAGATTATCAGTTGACTTCTCTACAGAAACACTACAGGCCAGGAGGGAATGGCAAGAGATATTTAAAGTGCTAAAAGGAAAAAATATGCAACCTAGAATACTCTATCCAGCAAGAATATCATTTAAAATAGAAGGGGAAATAAAAATTTTTTCCAACAAACAAAAACTAAAAGAATAAGGCAACACAAAACCCAGGTTAAAAGAAATACTGAAAGGGCTTCCCTAAACCAAAAATAAAGGAAGGAAAGGGAAGAAAAAAGAAAAGAAAAATAAAGAAGAAGAAGAACTAGGACTGAGGAAACCACAGTCAGAGAGCAGTCACTCAAATAAGCCAGCATACAGATTTAATCATGAACATGCTTCAAACAAAATAAAATTAAAAAGAAAAAAATAAAAAAGAGTCATCAAAACCACAAAATGTGGGCAAGAGATGTTAGGAAGTAAATAACCCTTTTTGTTTGTTTGTATGTTTCTCTTCTTAATTTTAATATAGTAATGAAGGGTTTGAACTTACAGGACCATCAGGCTAAAATACACAATTATAGGAAGGGGTTAGCATACTTAAAAAACAGGGCAACCACAAGCCAAAACCAAATATTGCATTTGCAAAAAATGAAAAAAAAAAAAACACTCAAGCAGATAATAACAGGAGACCATCCAACCAAAAAAAAAATAAAAAAAAATAAAGAAAGAATGGAGAACCATAGAATCAACTGGAATGTGAGGTTCAAAATGGCAATAAATAATCATCCATCAATTATCACCTTAAATGTCAATGGACTGAATGCCCCAATCAAAAGACACAGAGTGGTTGAGTGGATAAAAAGGCAAAAACCTTCAATATGCTGCCTACAAGAAACTCACCTTAGGACAAAGGATACATACAGATTGAAAGTGAAAGGGTGGGGAAAAATATTTCAAGCCAATAGACATGACAGAAAAGCAGGAGTCACAACACTCATATCAGACAAAATAGACTTTAAAACAAAAATCATAAAGAAAGACAAAGAAGGACACTACTTAATGATTAAGAGATCCATCCAAGGAGAGGATGTTACTATTGTCAACATATATGCCCCAAATATAGGAGCACCCAGATACATACAACAAATATTAAAAGACATAAGGGGAGATATTGATGGGAATACAATCATAGTAGGAGACCTTAATACCCCCCTCACATCAATGGACAGATCCTCTAGACAGAAAACCAATAAAGCAACAGAGATCCTAAAGGAAACAATAGAAAAGTTATACTTAATTGATATCTTCAGGACACTACATCCAAAAAAAAATCAGAATACACATTCTTCTCAAATGCACATGGAACATTCTCAAGAATCGACCACATATTGGGACACAAAGCTAACCTCAATAAATTTAGGAGCATAGAAATTATCTCAAGTATCTTCTCTGACCACAACGCCATGAAAGTAGAAATCAACCATGGGAAAAGGAAAGAGAAGAAACCTACTACATGGAGACTAAACAACATGCTACTAAAAAACCAATGGGTCAATGAGGAAATCAAGAAGGAAATTAAAAAATACCTTGAAACAAAGGATAATGAAGACACAACCGCTCAAAATCTATGGGATGCTGCGAAAGCAGTGCTCAGAGGGAAATTTATAGCAATACAGGCCTTTCTCAAAAAAGAAGAAAGATCCCAAATGTACAACTTAACCCTCCACCTAAATGAATTAGAAAAAGAAGAACAAAAAAGGCCTAAAGTCAGCAGAAGGAAGGAAATTATAAAGATCAAAGAAGAAATCAATAAAAGAGAGACTCAAAAAACAATAGAGAAAATTAAAAAAACCAAGAGCTGGTTCTTTGAAAAGGTGAACAAAATTGACAAACCCCTGGCCAGACTCACTAAAAAGAGGAGAGAAAGAACCCAAATAACCAAAATTAGAAATGAAAAAGGAGAAATCACAACGGATACAGCAGAAATACAAAAAACCATAAGAGAATACTATGAACAACTCTATGGCAACAAGTTTGACAATCTGGAAGAAATGGACAATTTTCTAGAATCTTACAGCCTGCCAAAACTGAATCAAGTAGAAACAGACCAACTGAACAGACTGATCAGTAGAAATGAAATAGAAGAGGTCATAAAATCACTCCCTACAAATAAAAGTCCAGGACCAGATGGCTTCACAGGTGAACTTTATCAAACATATAAAGAGGAATTGGGGCCCATCCTCCTTAAACTCTTTCAAAAGGTGGAAGAAGAAGGAATACTCCCAAAGACATTCTATGATGCCACCATCACCCTCATTCCAAAACCAGACAGAGATACCACCAAAAAAGAAAACTATCGCCCAATATCATTGATGAATATAGATGCAAAAATTCTCAACAACATCTTAGCCAACCGAATCCAACAACATACCAAAAAAATTCTATACCATGACCAGGTTGGGTTCATCCCAGGTTCACAAGGATGGTTCAACACATGCAAATCAATCAACATCACATACCACATTAACAAAAGAAAAGTCAAAAACCATATGATCATCTCAATAGACGCAGAAAAAGCATTTGACAAAGTCCAACATCCATTCATGATCAAGACCCTCGCCAAACTGGGTATAGAGGGAACATTTATGATAAACCCACAGCAAATATAATACTCAGTGGGGAAAAATTGAACGCCTTCTCACTCAAATCTGGAACAAGACAGGGATGCCCACTCTTACCACTGCTCTTCAACATAGGTTTGGAAGTCCTAGCCACCGCAATTAGACAAACCAAAGAAATAAAAGGCATCCATATAGGAAGAGAAGAGATCAAACTGTCACTGTATGCAGATGACATGATACTATACATAGAAAACCCTAAGGACTCAACCCCAAAACTCCTTGAACTGATTCATAAATTCAGCAAAGTAGCAGGATATAAGATTAACATTCAGAAGTCAGTTGCATTTCTGTATACCAGCAATGAAATCTTAGAAAAGGAACACAAAAATATAATACCTTTTAAAATTGCACCTCACAAAATCAAATACCTCAGAATACACCTGACCAAGGAGGTAAAGGACCTATATGCCGAGAACTATAAAACTTTAATCAAAGAAATCAAAGAAGATGTAAAGAAATGGAAAGATATTCCATGCTCCTGGATTGAGAAAATCAATATTGTAAAAATGGCCATCCTACCCAAAGCAATCTACACATTCAATGCAATCCCTATCCAATTACCCAGGACATTTTTCACAGAACTAGAACAAACAATCCAAACATTTCTATGGAACCACAAAAGACCCAGAATCACCAAAGCAATCCTGAGAAACAAAAACCAAGCAGGAGGCATCATCTCCCAGACTTCAAGAAATACTACAAAGCCACAGTCATCAAAACAGTGTGGTACTGGGATCAAAACAGACAGACAGACCAATGGAACAGAATAGAGAATCCGGAAATAAACCCTGACACCTAGGGTCAATTAATCTTTGACAAGGGAGGCAAGAACATCAAATGGGAAAAAGAAAGTCTATTCAGCAAGCATTGCTGGGAAACCTGGACAGCTGCATGCAAAGCAATGAAACGAGAACACACCCTCACACCATGCACAAAAATAAACTCCAAATGGCTGAAAGACTTAAATATACGACAGGACACCATCAAACTCCTAGAAGAAAACATAGGCAAAACACTCTCTGACATCAACCTCATGAATATTTTCTCAGGTCAGTCTCCCAAAGCAATAGAAATTAGAGCAAAAATAAACCCCTGAGACCTAATCAAACTGAGAAGCTTTTGCACAGCAAAGGAAACCAAAAAGAAAAGAAAAATACAACTTACAGAATGGGAGAAAATAGTTTCAAATGATGAAACCGACAAGGGCTTAATCTCTAGAATATATAAACAACTTATACAACCCAACAGCAAAAAAGCCAATTAATCAATGGAAAAATGGGCAAAAGACCTGAATAGACATTTCTCCAAAGTAGATATACAGATGGCCATCAAACACATGAAGAAATGCTCAACATTGCTGATTATAAGAGAAATGCAAATCAAAACTACCATGAGCTACCACTTCACACCAGTCAGAATGGCCATCATTAATAAATCCACAAATAACAAGTGCTGGAGGGGCTGTGGAGAAAAGGGAACCCTCCTGCACTGTTGGGGGGAATGTAAACTGGTACAGCCACTATGGAGAACAGTTTGGAGATACCTTAGAAATCTATACATAGAACTTCCACATGACCCTGCAATCCCACCCTTGGGCATATACATCGGGACAAAACTCTACTTAAAAGAGACACATACACCCACATGTTCATTGCAGCCCTCTTCACAATAGCCAGGACATGGAAACAACCCAAATGTCCATCGACAGAGGATTGGATTCGGAAGAGGTGGTATATATACACAATGGAATACTACTCAACCATAAAGAAGAATGACATCATGCCATTTGCAGCCACATGGATGGAACTAGAGAATCTCATACTGAGTGAAATGAGCCAGAAAGACAAAGACAAATACCATATGATATCACTTATAAGTGGAATCTAATATCCAGCACAAATGAACATCTCCTCAGAAAAGAAAATCATGGACTTGGAGAAAAGACTTGTGGCTGCCTGATGGGAGGGGGAGGGAGTGGGAGAGATCGGGAGCTTGGGCTTATCAGACACAACTTAGAATAGATTTACAAGGAGATCCTGCTGAGTAGCATTGAGAACTTTGTCTAGATACTCATGTTGCAACAGAACAAAGGGTGGGGAAAAAATGTAAATGTAATGTATACATGTAAGGATAACTTGATCCTCTTGCTGTACAGTGGGAAAAAAACATAAAGATGAAAGAAAGAAAGAAAGAAAGAAAAGAAAAGAAAAGAAAAGGAAAGGAAAGGAAAGGAAAGGAAAGGAAAGGAAAGGAAAGGAAAGGAAAGGAAAGGAAAGGAAAGGAAAGGAAGGAAAGGAAAGGAAAGGAAAGGACAGGACAGGAAAGGAAGAAAGAAAGAAAGAAAGAAAGAAAGAAAGAAAGAAAGAAAGAAAGAAAGAAAGAAAGAAAGAAAGAAAGAAAGAAAGAAAGAAAGAAAGAAAGAAAACGAATGAACGAACGAGAAGGAAGGAAGGAAAGAAAGAAGGAAAGAGAGAAAAGGAGGGAGGAAGTGAGGGAGGGGCAGAATGGGGAAGCATTCAGTTTAAGTGGGATCTAGCCTAACAGTAAGGAAAGGCTTTCCCTAATGTTTTCTCCATGGCAAAGTAGAGACAAATAACTTAGTGTTTTACCACATTGAGATTTTGATGAAAGAAACTGGAATTTGGAATCAGGCAAATCCGAAATAGAATCCAGCAATCAAATTAATGTTTTCATTTTTCGATTGGAGGTAATATCTAATGTGTATGGGTTTTGAGGTTTCTATATGAAAATGCGTAGGAAGGCAGTGAGGACATGTCCTGTTACACAGGGAACACTGGATAAATAACAATTTTTTCTTGAACTTCCCATATTTGGGTCATAGCACACTCCCGTATTATTTTCTTTACATCATTGGCTTATGAATATTTTAGGAAACTGCTTGCTTTATCTCAACCATTTACGCCATTTATAAAACTGAGCCAACTCAGACAGTGTTTCCTTAGGTTTCTTCAGTCTAATATTTCTCTGAGGTATTTTACTTAAGATTTGAATATCAGCCAGGCATTAGAAGATATTCTGCGGCCGTTGGTTTTTTTAAAAGTATTTTTCATCTCAAAGTTGATGATACAGTTTTGCAACAACAAGAATTTATGCTCTTACATTTTCCTTGATATAACCTGGTGGCTATCCGGACTTTCTCGTTTGGCCATTACACACATACTCAGAAGATACACGACATCACTGTTATTACAAAGTCTCTAAGATTTATTTTGCCTTTGTATTTCTTTCATGGTATTTTAGAGTTTTTCATAACTTTGTTTTATCCTCTAACAATCAAAAGTAGTAAAACAGAAACTAAATTCTCATTTAGAAATAATTTCGCAGTATGCTAATGTGGGTAAAAACCAGAATACTAGTAGCAAATCCTTGTTTGATTCATTCATTCACAAGCACTAACTGGAGGACTACCATAGCTTAGAAATAGAGCTTGCTGCATTCAAATATGCAGGAAAATGGTAATATAAGGCCCTCCACAAATAAGTAATCTATGACAGCTTCTATTCAGGAATCAATTATATACCTGATGGCTGCATAACCCTCTGTCTGACAATTATTATGAAGGCACCAATGACCACATCTTGATAATCATTTACACTACTCATGTCTGCTCTGCATGACATACATTCCCTATATTTGGCATCTAAAAAGAAAAGCAAAACAGTATGACATTACCTATAGATTCAATGGTTAATTTTGTATTCCATCATTCTTATCTTCATGAGGTTATCTTCCCTGGTAGCAGTGCTACTAGAATTATATTGGCACATATCCAGTGACAACTTTTGCATTTGTTTGTTTGTTTGTTTTTTAGGGCCACACCCCCGGCATATGGAAGTTCCCAGCCTGGGGGTCGAATTGGAGCTGTAGATGCTGGCCTATGCCACAGCCACAGCATAGCTAGATCCAAGCTTCATCTGGTTACCACCGAGCCACAACAGGAACCCTGCATTTGTTGACATAGTTGTTTATTTGTCATTTACATCTGGTTTCCATTGATATCAGTCCATTTACTTAAATTACATACCCTCTATACTATGACAGAGATCATTATCTCCTAAAAAAATGTACTTTCGATTCATCCTGGGCATATGGCTATACTATATATCCCAGCCTCCACTGAGGCTGAGTATGACCCATGTACCTGAGGTCTAGGCCTGACCTGTAAAAACATCTACAACTGGCCTCTTAAAAGCCTTGCATATACACCACCTCTTTACATCCATGTCTTAGTTATATGCCACAAGATGTCCACAGGGATGCTCAGGATGGTCTTAAAAACCAGGTAACTAAAAACACGTCAGTGCCACCATATGCCTGGGTCGCTTAATTTCTTCATGGAGGAGAGATGCCCTACTAAACGTATTTCCCTGGACAAAAAAGAGTATTCTTGCCATTTAAGCCACTTTACTTAGCAATTATTTGTTCCTACAGCCTAACCTACCCTAGTTAATATGCCTAATTACACAAATGTCTGCATTACTTTGGCCCTTTTGAAAATCAATTGGTCATCTAAGTGTGCATCTATTTTTCAACTCTATACTATTCATTGATCTATATTAATTCTTACCAGTACCACAATATTGTGTTTACTGTAGCTCTATAGTAAGTTTTGAAATCCATTTGTGCAACTTCTCTAATTTTGTTCCTTTTCAGAAAATGTTAAGCTATTTTTTTAATGCCTTCTGAGAATGTACAGAATATCTAGGACAATTTGGGTAAGTCACTATCTTGAAATGAGCCTTTAAATCCATGAAATAGTTATATGTGTGTGTGTAGGTATGTATGCATGAAGCAGGGAGACCAACGTGAGTATGAAGGGAAGATGAGGTTGGACATGTGGACATAGTGAAAAATGTTTTGTGGAGGAGAGTCTTGTATATGAGGTCATAGAGTTCAGATTCCATTCAGTAGGTAATAGGGAGATTTCTGCTTCTTCCTGAGCAGGGGCACAATGTGATAAATATGCTTGGTGGAAAGAGATAGCATTAGAGTAGCATGCAGTGTAAATGGAGAAAAGAAGATGCTTGCAGCTTTTTCACTGATTCTTATAGGAGATGACAGGACCAGCCCTGGCATGCTGGCTGGGTGCAGTGTAGAGAGAAACCACAAGGGTTGAGACCTATGGGTAGAATGCTAGCATGATTCCTTTCCTCAGAGCTTCTAGAGGTCACCCTGCACATCATTCAGGATATATCCAAGAAAATAGCATCATCCCAGTGCTTAAGGCAAGTGGAAGCCAGGATAATTTCAAGAACATTTCTGTGCTTTCTTATAATCATTCTTTTTCTTTTTCTCATGCCAAAGATGCCTCACTTTTCATATGGTGCTTGTTTTTCAGCATAGAGGCCAGAAAATAATTAGGGGGTATGCAGTCTCTGCCATGTGTTTGTCTAACGCTCTTAAAAGGGAACACATTTCAAAGATCCCAGCACTCTTTGTCTCTGCCATACTTCTAGCTCCTGTCTCTCTGGTACTTCTGTTCAAGTTGTATCGGTTCTGCCTTCTTGTAGGAATTTTCAAAGAAAGACACTTCTATCAACACCCTTTTCTCCTGTTAAATGAATATCTAAGATGTTATTTTCTGGCAGCTTATCTGATGGTGCTGAGATCAGAGGAACTGTGATTTTCAGCAATAGGAAGTCTGATCCCAAGATGACATACAGTAGGGCTCCGGCTTCAATAGAATCCCCCTGGTGGCACACTGCCAGCTAAGCCAGCCTTATCTGAATCCCTCTCAGCACACTGCCTATACTCCCTCAGCAGTTGTTAACATCAGCAAGATTCTCTCTCTCTCTCTCTCTCTCTCTCTCTCTCTCTCTCACACACACACACACACACACACACACACACACACACAGACTTATATGGATGGGTAGGCTAGAGGGCAAAATGATCTCTTGGAATCCATGGATGGATAATATATACTAATTAACATGGACTGAGTCATTTAGTTTTGCCCTCATTGGTCCATCATTTTTGAAATGCTCACCAATCAAGAGCATAGACACTTCCTCTGGTGAGAGAGAGCTGTGGACCTGGCTAACCTGAGTATTGGCCTTGGTCTGTCACCACCCTACATTGCCATCATCATCATCATCTTTGCAACAGTTATTTTACTGCATACACAGGGGTAACCTCAATTTTATCAAGGACTGTTTTTCAGTACTACATCATAAGGGAGCCTGCCTATTTAATATGAACCTTCAGGTAGGTCAGTAATGGAGCCACCACTGAAGCAGGGAACCACCATGTATATGAAGGGATGGTGAGGCTGGATAGGCAGATATTGATCTATGAAAGAATGTCCTGAACACTGGGCCCTAAATAAAGAGATACAAGAAGGCTATCTGTGATTTGTTAAAGATAATCAACAGAGTAAGGTGGTATCAGAGATAATTTCCATTTCACTTCTGATCACATTCTCTGATCTACTCATACATCAGAATGGGGAGTCTGAATATCAAGTAAGCCAAACCACATTACACCTATTGGGCCTGATCAGTAATATTCTCTCTTATGGGAATTTGGAATAGAGATACAGAGATTAAGGAGCTATAAGCTTAAAAGTCCTGTACTCAAAGGAACCACTTCGAATTGACCCTAAAAGGGCCATGGGAAAGCATAAGAAATGGGGAAAATCCAGGCCACAGAGAAAGCAGTAAGCAGATGTGCAGAGAAGGACAAGAGTTAAAAAAATCACACAGTAAAACAAGAAGCAGAAATTCTGTGAAGCTTTACCATTCCTCCAAGGACTAGTAATGCCTGCTACAATTGGGTACCACTGGTAACTATTGGAATAAATCCCTCTTCACCTGAGCTTCTTCACAAAGAAAAATTCTGCCCCTTAAGAAATAAAATTCCTTAACAAAAGGGGTGGCCTTGAATGTTATTAGTGGACTCCACAGAAAAAGAGAAGACCATGAGAAACTAGTCCTCCGTTGGTATTATAAACTCCTGAAGAAAAAATCATATTTAATTACCTATTATATTTTTCCAAATGTTTAACACAATGCATGATGCAGAGTAGTTGCATGATCGATATTTGTGGTTGAGATTAGTTGTTTCTTAGCAACTGAGATGGGTATAGGGAGGAATGAGGACCAATCAGTTTTAAGTGGCTTACTTCCAGGTTGAAGAAGCTGAGGGAGGTTTTGAAGCCTGGTGAAAACATCCAGCAGGGCAGGATCTGTACCTCTTTTTTCTTTCTTCTTCTTCTTTTTTTTTTTAAAAAATTAAAGTATAGTTGATTTACAATGTTGTGCCAATTTCTGCTGTACAGCAAAGTGACTCAGTCATACACACACACATATATATACACATATAATTTTTAATATTATCTCCCATCATCATCTATCCAGGAGACTGGATGTAGTTCCCTGTGCTCTACATAGGATCTCATTGCTTATCCATTCTCAATGTGACCTCTTTCTTTCTTGAATGAACACCTCCTTTTACATGTTGCTGAGCACAGGGAAGCACTCAGGGAGTAAGTTTGATCTGTGACTGACTTTAGGATGCACACCAGGAGTCAGTTTCTCTCTGGGTGGGTTATTTCTTGAAACACTTCAGAAATGGGCCACTGCTCACCACCTCTACTGCTCTACCCTCATCCAAGCCACCATCACACTTGCCCTCCTAGGTATTCACAAGGCTTCTCTCTCCATTTACTCCACTTTCCACTCAATGCCTTCCTCTCTAGAAAGCGTTCCCTATTCACACAATCAAAAATATCACCCCATTATTTTATCTCCTTTTACTGTTTTATTTTTCTGCAATGTACTTATTGCTCCCTCATATTCCATATGTTTATCAGTTAAAATAATTGTTTTTCCTAGTAGGATGTATGTTTAATAAGAGCAGAGAGCACTCAGTTTTATTCATTATTATAACCCCAAAACCTAGAATAATGACTGGGACATTATAGGTGCCCAATAAATATTTGCTAAATAAATAAATGGATGAATGAGAGATTTTAAGGAACCAAAATGTCCCTGAGGAAAGAATCCACATCTAATTTATCTTTGTCATTCTTCCTGCATTGATACAGGACTTTGTACATAGTAGGTGCTCAATAATGTTTATTATTACATGAATTTTAGGCATGCATACTTCATACTCTTCTGGGACTTGCAAATTCAATGAGCAGAGACCTTGTCACAGTAATGCTTAAGTGCTGGGTCATGTGTATGGCTTTTAAGTTCCATGGAGAACAGTGAATTCGTTATTCCGTTTGAGAATAACAGCTCATATACATCTCCTGGACGCTTCAACAGAAAAGTATTAAATAATTGTAACTGAGAATGGCTCAAAGTACATGCTTCTCTCTTCCATCACCAGATCCAGTTATTCCCTTCCTTTCTAGAACAACATGTATGTGGGAAGCTCCTGACAAATATGGTCACATCATTGTAATCTCATCTTTCTTTCTTGGCATGTGTTGTCCCCAAGGTTTGATGGCTTATAGGCTATTTCACCCACCACCTCCAAACTCCCACCTGAGAGGTGGGAACTTTGTTACTCTCACACCAGAAAAATAAAGGAAGTAATAATTCTTAAAGCATTGCTAGGGCAGAAATTCTCACCTTGACTGCCCATGAGAGTTCCCTGGGAAACTTCTAAAAGTTCCAGTACCTGGGCTGCACCCAGTCCAATTAAACCAAAACCTCGGTGGGCAGAGCCCAGCCTTTGGTATTTTTTAAAGTCCTCTAGGCAATTTCAGTGAGCAGTTGGAGTTGAAAGCCATTGGAGAAACTCCTTCCTCTGGAGGGCTTTTCTAGGATTCAGCAAAACATAGGGCCATTTAAACTTTCACACAGTCTGATGAGGAAACAGAGATTAACTTTCCTGAACAACGATGTGACTGTACCTCTTTTGACTTCCAAGCACAGGCTGCAGTTTTCCCTTGCATTTAATAGGTTTATATTTTTCCATCAAACACATAGGCCCTGTAAACCACAATTATGGCTACAAATAATATACATGCATTATGAGAACTGTACCCTATGGATAATCTCTGTTTTCTTCTCCTTATCTCACACTCCAACTATACCTTTCCTCTCTTTCTTTGAAGCACAGTTTCTACCTCTCTCTCTGTAAAAATCTATATCCACATCAAGGACAGGATTATTGGTCTAGCTGGAGATAACAATGGGAAATTCATGAAATTTCTCCTCAGGGTCTTAGAGTAGATACTGTTGAGACCCCACCCCTATTCCTTCAACCCACCTCTGAGAAGGTGGGTTGTAGGTACCATCTGGCATTGATGGTGATATACCCCTGATGCATGCATCCTTCTACTTCCGGCCTCATAAGGTTTTCTGCAGCACCACAAGAATTTAGGGTACATTGGCAGTATCAAGGGTCCAATGTCTCCAAAGGCAACTTGAACCAATAAATGGTGAATAAACCTTAGTTTCTCAAGCCCTCATTCTGAACCATATTCAACATTTCTCAGAATCTCCCCAGTAGGACTGAGTTTCAGTTGCCATAGCAATAGCCCCAATAACCAATGCATTCTTTATTATCTTCTCTCCCTTCCCTGTGTCACTATCCTCACTCTTTCTCTTAGGCCTCCAAGGATGACTTACCAATAAACTACCTGGACCCAAGGTCTTACAAGCTTTCTTCGCATTTACTAGCCATGCTGGAATAAAGAAGGTGGAGAGAACTGTGGTCTTTAGATTAGAACATTTTAGGGCCAGATTATATAGATGATCAGCTCCAGAAAGCAGTTAGAACCTCCTCGTGCTTGGAGCTTAGTATGAATTCCATACTCACCATGGACACAGTCCTTCAGAAGTGAGTATCTATTTCTGAGTCAATAGGAATGACAGTGCAGGGCCAATTGCCTGCTGTTCTTTGTGACAAAGACCATTTCTTAAGCTATAAAAAATGGTAAATTGGAGTTCCCATCATGGCGCAGTGGTTAACGAATCTGACTAGGAACCATGAGGTTGCGGGTTCGATCCCTGCCCTTGCTCAGTGGGTTAAGGATCCAGTGTTGCCGTGAGCTGTGGTGTAGGTTGCATACGCGGCTCAGATCCCACGTTGCTATCTATGGCTCTGGCGTAGGCCAGCGGCTACAGCTCTGATTTGACCCCTAGCCTGGGAATCTCCATATGCTGTGGGAGTGGCCCTAGAAAAGGCAAAAAGACAAAAAAAAAACAAAAACAAACAAACAAAAAAAATGGTAAATTGCTAAGCCTTCTCAGTGACAAGCCCGAGGTCCTGCTGTTTACTGAGAGCCTCAGTTAAACAGTACCTTGCAGCTCTGTCTGGTACCTAGAAGCCAGCTCCAGAACAGTCAGTTGTGTAAAAGTCCATGAGGTTTATTTATAATAATTATACATTCAAACACAGATGTTTGACATTTATCATATTGAATATCTGAGATATCATCTTATTCCCACATTTTACCCTAACAAAAATCTTTATAATCACATCCTCATTCTAAAAAAAAAATAATAATTTGGAAAATCTATCTGGTACTGATGAAGATGTGGAGAAATAGGGACTTTCCTACTCTGGTAGGAATATATTCCACTGGAGTAATTTCTGGAGAGCAATTTGGTAATAGCTATAAAAACTGAATGTGCAATCGTTCCTGGATTGAGGGAAGCAATGATGCAAAAATTAAATAGAGGGAAGATAGTGCATTGGAAGGAATGTAGATATGAGTTAAATATGACTTCATTGTGTGACCCTGAATACATCATTTAGATAATCTCTCTGATCTTCACCTCCCTCATCTCTAAAACAGGAAATGTAATCCCTATATTCCTCATTAGTTTTGAAGTTTAGAGATAACCCACACAAAGCACTCATGGTAGAGTCTGTCACTTTTAGCAGGACAAGTCAAAGGGGAGGGAATTTTTGTCCTTAAAGAAAAAAAAAATGTGTGTTGAAACCAAGGCTGGGTAGAATTTAAGAAAATTCTAAAGTTACCATTGTTGTTGGAACTTAAAAATCCTGTGGGGAAAGATTTGTGCAGGAGGATGGAGATTTTGTATCTGTTTGTGACAGCCCTTATAAATATTTTTATTTTCTGAAATAAAATGATGAAAAAAATCCTACTAATTAGACATAATATACATAAGAATCTATATATCCTAAATTAATATATTATTAATATCTTATATTTTGCTCACCAGAACTTTATGAGTATCCTCCTCTGTAATTTCAATAAAAATGTTTTAAAATTCATTTTGGCCTGTTGCAGAAAAAATACACATCCTAAGACTAGGAATTTTGTTTCTAATGTCTTCTGATTTTTGGTTACTTTGATTATTGTTGTTATTACTTTGTCTAATCCATCATTCAAATATCCAATACCTTTCTGATTTTATGTCATGAATCTCTGACTTCTATATTCTAGAGTTAACAAAATCCTAAAAGTCAAGAGTAACTTGGATGCTTGATATGGGGAAATGTTTGAGCAAACAATATTTATCTACCCTCCCCCAGTACCAACATAGGTCCGGGAATTATTCCAAACTCCCTCTCTCAACATCTAGAGTTATAAATTCTCAATTCAACCCATGTTAATTGCATATCAGAGAAAATTAGAATAGCATTTACTTATAATATGGATTTACCAGCAACTTACCTACCCCCATCATAAATACACACACAGACACACACATACACAAACTTGCTTAACATTGATGGAACAGCTACTACATGTCACATGTTCTGGTAGACTCTGTACCAGTTAGGGTTCAGTCAGGGAGGCAGAAGCATTGTGCTTGCTATGTTTTAAGCAATTTATGAAACCTTTATACAATTATGGGAGTTGCTAGGAAAGGAAAGGTCTAGAAGGGGGTGCTGCTGATTTAGAGGAAGTAACTAACCAGCACACCCCCACCCCTCAAAGTTCTAGTGCAGGTAGACAAGATGAGACACTACAGGAAATATGAGAAGCTAAGTACGACTAGTAGCAGAAGTTTTTAAGAGCTGTGATCTTTATGTAGCTATTATTTCTGTAGGTCCACAGCCAAGCATCTGGTGGAGATGTTTGGCTAACAGGCTTAGCAGTTGGGAAGAAGAGTTGGATGCAGAGCAAGAGAGAATGAGGACAAGCTGGGCATCTCCATGCATGTTTGTTCACCCTCCAAATCTTGCACAAACTCCTGCTTTGGCTAACTATAACCTGTAATCATTCAGGAAAGGAGATTCTTGGAAATTCATTGGCCAGTTTAACCAATCCAAATAAGTCCATATCTTGTCAACTTGTTGGCCATATAAGCCTACTTTAACCACATTTAATTTCCAGATAGAGCCAATAGCAAAATGATGTTTTGCCACACATGATGAAACTATCCTTAATATAAACAATAATGTACAATATAGGCCTTCTCAAAAGAGGATGCACTAAGTTTACTGTCTCCATATCCATCTTTGGATGATCACTCCTCTTCTGAGTCCTTTGATATCTAAACATTAAACACTATGAATACATTTTATACTGGAGAATGAGTATTTACACATCAAAGCAAGATCACTTTTAAAATGACTACTAGAGGTCTTTATTTCTGTAACCTGTCAGGCCATCATAACTGGCATTATAACTTCTTTCTTGCATTACCCATCTGTATTCTCTTTGTCATCTGCAAGTACCTTAGCTGGTCACGGTCCCTTGCCTGATGGCATGTGGCCCAGACATTTGCTCCTTAAAGGTACATGCCATTAGCAGTCTTGCATCTAACAGATTGTTGTAGTATTCCATTGATTTTAACATAAGACATGGAGGAGCACTAAGTAGCATTCAGAGAACCTCTTGCTTTCCAGACATACTCTCCCTTTCTCACATCATTCTTGAGCAGCCCAGTTTCCCCACTGACTGTCAGTATCAATAACCCCCTCCAATGCAATTATTCTCTTCTCTGCCTGTAGGTTCACTGGGATGAGGAATTTCAAATGACCAGTAATGGTCTCAACTTCCAGTTTAGCAAATCTTCATGTGCCCTTTGATAAAAATAGTCTTCTATTGTTCATTAAGAATGCTAAATCAGTAGAGCCCAAAGTTGTGGGGACAAATCTTGTCAGTGGATCATGAGAAGTAGAAGGGAAGAGTCATTCCCATTGGTCAGTGATTTAGGGCATATATTCATCCTAAAGAATTTTACACTAGCCCTGAAAAGCAGTGCTACACATTTGGTGCCACAACTCAGTCTTCAAAAGTATAGTTTATCATCCTTCCAGATGAACTGCTTCAGGATAATGAGGATCATAACAACAATAATGAATGTGATGGTGAATAATTTCCATGATAAAAAGTAAAACTGTGTGGAAAACTATGACACTGAATAAGACATTTTGGAAATCTATGGGTGGTGGCTTTGGCAGAATCAACAAAGGCAGGAAATACAGATTCATATTCAGAAAATGTGTCTATTTCACTGAGAATAAAATGCTATTCCTTCCATGATGGAAGTGATCCAAAGTAATAAACCTTTCCACCAAGTGTTTGGCTGATGTCCCTTGGGAGTGGTGACACATTGTGGACTCAGGGGCTGGCCTCTGATGTTGGTAGGTTGGGCACTCAGTAAAGGCTGAAGCCAAACTGTTGTTTGTGAGTAAAAGTCCATGTTGCTGAGCCCATGAATAACTCCCATTTCTGCCACCATAGCTTCTTTCATCATGAACCCACTAGGCAAAAGTGGGGATGTCTGGGGAAAAAGACTGACCAACATCCACAGCATGAGTCACCTTATCCACCTGGTTATTAAGATTAACATCTGTTGGAGATGCTCTTTAGTAAACAACCACATAGGACACAAATATCTTTATACTTCAAGCCTATTTTGAAGAGTTTTATCCACATACCAATTCTGGACTTCTTGACACAGTTTTTCAATTCCGTTCTTTCCAAGCCTCTGACTATCAAGTCAAACCATCAGCCACCACCCATGAATCAGTACAGGGCCACAGAATTTGCCACTTTCCCTAGGCAAAATGAATAACCAGATGCACTGCTTTAGAAATGGAAGAGAGGCCATATGCAGCAAATTTACCCTTTCTTTGGGAGGGATATTGATGAGAGACAAATCCAGATGGCCTTGGGGGCTCATCTCCTTCCCTTTTGGGAAGCTTAACAGAGAGTTTAGATTCACTGAGCTAGACTACAGGAAATAAGGCTTTTGGCTAATTTCATCATCCCATTCAGCAAGCAAGGTTGTTTCCTGAACCCTGAGTAGGTAGACCCTAGTCTCCAGTATGCATCTTCTTTAGCAAATTCCTAGATCCAGAGATCTCCTGTTTTACTTCTTTTTACTGCAAGAAACCAGGCACTCTCTCCCTCCTTAGGCTAAATTACATAATGGAGTGAGTAAGAAGGACTTCTTTTTTTTGCACATCTAGCAGCTTTTGGCTAAAGCAAATTTCTGCTGGGCTTTTGGTCAAGGTGCATATGAGGCATCTATGTCCAGCCTGTGATAAGGAGTAATGAGAACTTGGGGGACTGTGTGCACTCTACTACTTATCTGATTTAAATTTTTTACCAAATAAGTCCTATGTTATATCTGCAACCCATAGTATGGTGATTAATATCCATGACCACTCACATAGCTGGTATTTTGACATGTCCCAGACTACCAGATGCCTAAAAGCTTGACCAAATTGGTAGGCACCTGCACTTTTGTGAGCAATATTTTCTACACTCTGGCACACAGATGTATAGGGAAGTGTCTACTTCCTACTTAACAAGTCCAAGAAACATAATGTCGTCAACTTGTCATACCATCTTGATGTCTTTTGGAATGGGAAATCAGAGAAGTTCCTGAGGAAAAAAGTTATAAGAAGGGGATGAATAGTTGTTACAGTTGACATGGAACAGTGTGTTGCTAACTACCAGCTGAAAGCAAATTTCCTTTGATGTCTCCACTCAGAGTTATTTATCAGGTTACTATATACAAATGCCAGGGGATGTATTGATTAGCCCACTAAAAAAAAAATCACATCTGTAACAGGCTACAAATGGAGTTCCCTTTCATCTGATTAAGTTTATGACAATCCACTGTCATTCTCTAAGATCTGTCATCTGCACAGTCCACAGAGGCATATTGGATGAGCATGTGGTAGGAATCATCACTTCTGCATCTTTTAAGTCCTCGATAGTGGGAAAAAACTCTTTAATTCATCCAAAAATTCAGTGTTGATTTTGGATTACTGATTTAGTAGGAAGAGAAAGCTATAGAGGTTTTCATTTTGGCTTTCCTATCATAAAGGTTCTCACCCCATAGACTAGGGAACCACTATGGGGATCCTGCTAGGTGCTTAGCTATCTACTTCAACTATGCATTTAATAACCAGGACAATAACTACTGCCTGACATAGTCTACAAGTGTCCCACTTGCCACTCACAACATTTAAATCTGCTCAGATAAGAGTCCAATGCCATATTGCTAACCTTCATGTTATATTTCCCTAGAACTACTTCTAGCAGTACCAATATTTGTCTCAGTGTTCAAAAAGGAGTGATATAGGATAAGAAATTTATTGCAGAAATTAGATTTTACACAATTGGGGGAACTGGAGCTGGAAGTGGAGGACTTAAAGAAGTTACTAACCAGTCTTCTCATTACACGGGCAAGGTAGACAAGACGGAGCTTTCAGGGAAATCTGATAAACTAGGCTCATCCAATAACTAAACTGGAACCCCAAGTAGGGGCCACATATGAGGAACATGTAGCTACCACCTCTGTGCATCTATAGCCAAACATATGGTAGTGTGCCTGGGACACTTCTGGTCAACAGAATTGCAAGTTGGGAGGCAGAACTTGACTTGGAATGAAAGAAAACAAATATAAGCTGGAATTTGCCTGACATTTCTTTGTCTTTTCATCACTATATCTGGCTCTGAATTTCTTCATAAAGTAATGGCTCTGCTGTAGCTCCACTTCTCAAATACCTGCAAGTTCCTCTTTTGACAGCTAGAGCCATAGAAGAGAGAACCTGGAGCCATAGAAGAGAGCCATAGAAGAGAGAACCTGGAGCCATAGAAGAGAGCCATAGAAGAGAGAACCTGGAAAATGTGGTTCTTGCCTTAACCAAGATGACAATAGAACAACCCAGCATAATAATATTGATACAGAGTGAATGAAACATAGTATAGAAAAGAAGGGGGAGCCAGCAGAGGAGGCTAAGACAGAACAGTCAGGAAGAAGATAGGAGAACCATGACAATGTGGTTTACTAGACACCACACGCAGAAGGTGCCTTAAGAGAAAGGCGTCATCAGTTCTGCCAAGTGTGGATGAAAAGTCAAAATGAATTTTCAAACTGGCCATATGACTTGAGCACATGAAGATTATTGTGGATCTTCAAGGGAGTAGAATGTTGATGGTGATGATGAAAGCATGACTGAAATGATGTAAAGAGAAAAAAATGAAAATAGGAGAGTGAAAAATTTTTGCAAGAATTTTTGCTATAAAACGTTGTACATAAAAGAGTTATAGTGAAGGAGTACTCTACATCAAATAAGATTTTATTGTATGTATTTATTAAGATAAGAGCTCATAATATCTTGGATGCTGATTAAGTGTATAGAGAAAAAAATAATGATGCAAGAGAAGGAAAGGATGGGGAATAATTGAAGGAGCAAAGTCATGGAATAGGCAAAAAAAAAAGGAACAAAGTACAGATGAAGAAGGGCTTGTTTCTTTGGCATATGGGCAGCTGATCCATTTTGTAAGAGGGAAGGCAGTGTAAACGAGCACAAATACAAGTAGAAAGGTTGATTTGTTGTCTGTGGGAAGATAAAGCCATGCCTTTCTCATTGCTTCTGTTTGCTTAGTGAAATAAAACCCTAGGTCATTAGATAGGAGTGACAAGGGGAGACAGTATTGAAAGTTTGAGGCAAGAGGCGAAATTGTGAAATGGTTGTCTTGGAGAATGAAATACAAATTGATTCAGGGAAACGGTTGCATGTTTGGCAGCACTGGAGTCTCACTTAAGACTTGTGGGGATAACTGTAAAATTGAGACCAATCACATTGTTTTCCTGTTGTTCTGCAGCCATGTCTGCTATTTGGGTACAGGAAGGGAACTGCCCTTGGGTACAGGAGGAGAAGTCAACTGAGTTGACTTTGTTTTTCCTAGGAATGGAATGCTGCTCACACTAAATTTAGTCCCAATAGGGATTTATGAGTAAGTACCTTACATGGTTATTGAAACAGAAGTAGATGTTCAGAACTCCAAGTTATTATCTCCATCTCTTTGGGACCATGTGATTCTGCTCTCTGCCTTTTTAAGTACAATTGACTTTATGATTTCTCTTTCTGCCAACAAGATTGTTCTTTCTTTTTCTACATGGGATAGAAAGTGGTCATCCCAGCCCAAGCTAGGTTAACCTCCTACCTCCAAAGCCTAGAAGAGGGTAACTAGAGCCTCTATGTTCCAATTCCAGATTGCTAAGGGGAAAAATCAGATTAGCCTATCTTGGGTCAGCTTTTGGGAGAAAAAGCTTTATGGAGGAAAAGTGGTACAAATTAACTGCCAGTTCCTGCTGATCAAGAAAAGTATCTGGTTTGAGTCTGGGAATTTATGGACAATCCAAAATTTTAGTGTTGCCGAAATGGGATACTGAAGTAAGTTTACATTTCCCAGAATTTCTTAGTAATAATTAGAGAACTGATTAGAGGTGGAGGAGACATTGGAAAAGGAAGTTCTGTTTCTTGTGTGTCCTAGTGAACTTTGACCTTATCTAAGTTCAGTTTCAAAAGGTATGGAATAATTGTGGATTGCAAAGCGGAGATGAGGCTTCTTTCAAGAATAGAGCTTTTTGGATTTCCTACTATGGTGCAGTGGGTTAAAGATCTGGTGTTGCTGCAACTGTGGTAGAGGTTGCAGCTGCAGCTCAGATTTGATCCCTGGACTGGGAACTCTCATATGCCGTGGGTGCAACCAGAAAAAGAAAGTAGAGGTGCTTTATTTTAGCAAAGGTTCTAAGACAAACTTAAGGGTCAAAACAGGCTTAAGAATCAACACTACATATTTTAGCTGCACACCAATGACCACCTTTTGACATACACATTGACAAAAGAATATTAGTCTTGAATTTATCTTTTCAGATATAAATGACATAGGACTACTGCCATATTCTGACCTGGAAGAACATATAAGAGGTCACATGGAGCAGTGGAAACACTAGGATAAAATGAAAGTGTTTGATCTGTCAAGTCCTATCTTTGCCACTAATCAGCTGTATGATCTTTCTTAACCCACCTGAGCCTTCTGGAACACTGTATCCTCAGGGTTTCCTCTAGTTTCAAAACTTGTGAGTTGAGTAACTCCCAGAGAGAATGGTCCTGAGAGCATGAGCAATCTCAGTAAGATATGCCCTAAGGACTTTTAGTAGGGCTCACGCCTAATTCAGAAGTCTGTTGCATACAGCCATGTACAACAAGCAGAACAACCCAGAGGCTTGGTTGAGGCAGTGAGTGCTTACAGTGTGATTTCTGAATGAACAGTAAATTTAAACTCAGAGAACCCCTGCTGTTAATTTAGATTAATAATAATGGGGCAACCTTGCAAGTTTACGTTGCAGAAGCGCCTTAAAAATGTGAAGTTCCTTTCTGTTTGCTCACTATCCTGGTTTTTATTGAAATATTGTGATGAAAATAATACAAGACTTTCTCCCACCACCTTGAGAATTTTTAGAAACTATGATACTGATGCAAAGCAAGTTGCTGCACTGCTTCACTCAGGCATACAAGATGTGGAATGGGAATGGTAATTGGATCCCAGTACACTAATTGGATCCCAATACACTAAATGAAGTATCTGCTTACACGACCACTCAGAAATGCTGATGTAAAAACACACCTGGTTGGTTTTCTTTTCAATTTCTTTTTAAAGGTGGTTCCTCAAGATACATGTGAAAATCAGACCATGTGTGCTCTGAAAATATTAATTTACCCTCTAGGCTATAATCATATCCAAAACTATATCTGCCCAGTATCTCTGCTATTATTGAGAATAACCAGGGTAAACAGCTCCATGGGCCTCAAGAATATAACTTCAATTTAAAAAACACTCATTCTTCAGCCCATTCCCTGTCTTAAGTCAAAGCTGGTAAAACTGTTAGGTATCAGAGTTCTCATAGAAAGCTCTAAAACATGTAAAGCACTATTCAAAAGTAATCTCCAACTTATTTAGACATGTGTGGGCAGTAAACCACATCTGGGTTAGAGTCAGAAAGAATTAGACATGCAAGGTGGTAGATATAAGAAAGTCCTATCCCAGGACTGATAAGGACTCTCCCCAAAGGTACATTCCTTGGAAAGTAGCCAGGGTCCTGAGAAGCAAAGAACTGTTAAGTCTTCCAAGAACACTCCATCACAGTGGTAACACAGGAATGTGCTGAAACTTTGGATGGATGTCCCAATCTGCTCCAGGATCAGGAGAAAGTGAAGCAATAATATAAACATTTGTTACAATGACTTGAGTGAACTGAAAGATGATATATGAATATAGACAGGCCTCATGGCAATCTCAAGTGCATATAGAAATAGAGCCACAGAGGATTTCAACATTGCAAAACTGAACCAATAACCACAAACCAAGGTATTGTTTTTCTTGTGTGTTGGTTCAACCATGTACTTGGCCACTTCCATGCATGTGAAGATAATTACCATCTGCTGCCAAGTAGAGGAAGTTCTTTTGTAGCGTTAGGTCAAAGGCAAGAATTTTTGAGATACTGAAAGTGGTTTCAATAAATATTACACTCTGGACAGATAGGAAATCTATTATAATGATGATAATGATAAAACTCAGCAATGTAAACACATAATAATGGGCCTCTTCCATCTCTTCCTTGATGAAAGAACAAGTTTTCACACACATGAAGATGAATATCTAACTCTATGATTGGCTTAGATTTCCAGCACAGGGGAAGTATTTAAAGGATTTCTAGACATAAGAGAGTTGGACAGGAAAAGGGAAATGGAGATATATTTTTTTCTCAGTGCAGAGGTTTTTTTTGGCGGGGGGGGGGTTATTTGTTTGTTTTCATTTTGGCAAAGTTCTGTCCATATAAATATTCCATTGCAATTCCAATCTCTTTCTGACTGGATGGCCACTCTGCCTGACTACCCACTCTTTAAGGAGGAAGTCATGAGCCCAGAATGATCTAAGACTGCACCCTGAAAAAGGCAGCAGGCAGTTGGATGAGTTACTGTGTCCTACCCCCACCCTGGAATTATCTGAGAATTTCACAGCCAGAACTATGAATCATTTCCTATAGTTCCAAGTCTGCAGTACTTAATCCAGGATAAATCTTTGTTCTTTGTATTCTGTTTGTGGTTATTTCACAGCCTCCTGATGAGAGGTTGGTTAAGCTGATTTAATTCTCCAGTTTCCAATGAAAAGAGGTTAGGAAAGGATGACAGCCTGCATCATCCACCACTGGATTCCAAAATTAATAAAATGTGAAGCCAAGTTAGTGGTAACAAGTGTTCATGTCCAACCAGAAACTACTTTATTTCTGCATCCACCAAGCATGTGCTACCATGATGTAAACACTATTACTTGAAACCACATTGATTCCCTCCGGAAAGTTATATTTCATCACCATTTTTGGGTATGGGTATGCTTCCTTTCCTACATATTAGGAGAACATCTTTACTAAAAATATTTGGGTAAAGCCTACCTCACAGACCTGTGGCATCTCTGATCAACTGTTTTCTTCCAAGAGACAGCATTAAATTTCCCAACTCAGATTCCGATGTGACTGCGAGGGCTCTGTCACTGTTCAATAGAGTTCCCACCCTTCTTTGCCTCCTTGTTTTTTCTATTTGTGAAACACACAGGCAGGTGTACACACCCACAATGCATCACACTTGACTGTATTCTCCAATTTATCCCTCTTCACAGTCTGTGAGATAGGTACTATGTTTATCTTTCTACAGATGAAATTCAGTGAGTAGACATGCCACAACCACACAAAGAGCAGGCAGCAGAGCTGCCTTTGAGTTATACTGGTGGTTTTAACCTCTACACTCTCCTAATTGCCTTTTTGAAATATTTTGTGCAGGCTCTCTTTTTATAGTTGAGAAATTGGGCCACAGTGATGAAACCCTCTTTCTCAAGAGCCCAAAGCTTCTTGAATCCTTGGCTGGAGCTTTTTCTCAATTCAATATTGGTTTCCTCATGCTGTTTAGCTATTGAGGTTCTTGGAAAATAAGTGTGCTATTACCACAAAATTACAACATATATTACTGAATGCAGTAAAGAGTAATTATGTAAGAGCAGCCATCTGTCTTCATGCTTTATCTACCTCACTTGCACTACCAAAAACGAAAAGGTTCTACTGCAAGAGAAAAAATACGTAACTGTGGACCCATGTCAAGGAGGCCCTGCCCAGGTGCTCTGACAGATTTTGCGGAAGAAAGCTGTTCCATTTGTTTCTCCCAACAACCACTGAAATAGAAGTGCTACTTTCTTGAAATAAGACAAAGCATGTTTGTTTGAGGCAGTGGCTAGGGTCTGAATGATGTAGAAGTGTTTTTAGAATAAGACACTAGAAATCACTTATGTGGTGAGTCAGCCAAATGGCTGAATAGCACAATGTTTCCTGAGAGGTGAAGTGAGAGACATTGGTCATCTCCCTGCCATCAGAAAGGAACTTTCAGACATAGGATTCTCCAGTGCCCTATGTGTGTATGTGTGTGTCTGTATCTGTGAGTGTCTCTGTGTTTAAGTTCCAAGAGACAAAGGGGTACAGAGAAACAGAGATCAAATATCAACTGAGATGAAGAAAGGGATCTAACATGTGTTTGCCTTCAGGGAATCGAGAGTTTGTGATTCTTTGGGTATTTTTGTTTCACATTTTGGTGCAAAATCCCATAAAAATGGGCAGAGCAGGGTACATGGGGGCATAAGACAAAAATTAACTTTTAGAAATAAGAATGTCTATATTATGGAAGCAATGACTTGTTTCACAATTTGGATAATTTTAATTTTGTTTTAAAGTACATTTAGGAGATGGGATTAAGATGGCAGAATAGAAGGACTGCAGCTAAACTTCTCTCCTAAAAACAACAAAATTAACAACTAAAGGCTGAGAATCTTCACCCAAATGGACTGGAATCTTTCATAAAGATACCCTACTCCAGAAGACAAAGAAGAGGCCACATCAAGAGGTAGGAGGGGCAACCTACTATATATACAACAACCCCATACCTTCTGGGTGGGAAGCCCCACAGACTGGAAACTAACTTGTTCACAGAGACTCACCTACAGCAGTGAGAGTTCTGAACCCCACATCAAACCCCCATGCATGGGGAACTGGCACTGGGAGAAAGAGCCCCTAGAGCATCTGGCATTGAAGGCCAGTGGGGCTTATGTTCAGGAGCTCCATGGGGAGTGGGGGAAACAGAGACCCAATTCTTAAAAGGTGTACACAGGCTTTCACGTGCACTAGGTCCCAGGGCAAAGCAAAGGCTCCATAGGAATCTGGGTCAAACCTGAATACAATTCTTGGAGGACATACTGGGAAAGCAAGGGTGAATGTGGATTGTTGTGGGGGAAGGACATTGGAAGCAAAACACTTGGGAATATTCCACAGCATGCCTTTCTCTGGAGGTGGCCATTTTGGGAAAATCTGGCCCCACCCATCAGCACTCAGAAACCTCAGGCCAATCAGCAACCCAGGTGGGATCACAGCCCCACCAATGAGTAAATAGGCTATCTAAAACTGCCCCAGGCATGCAGCCACCTCTAACTTCACCCAGAGACAAAGCCCCACCCTCCAGAGGGATAGGAATCAGCTCTACCTACCTCCACCTACCAGGAGGGAATCAGTCCCTCCCCATCAGGAAGCCTACAGCAAGCCCCCACACCAACTTCAGCCACAAGGGGGGCAGACACCAGAAGTAAGAGAGGCTACAACTCTATTATCTGCAAAAAGGTCACCACACCAAAAACCTATAATAATGAAAACACAGAGAACTATAACTCAGATGACCGAGAAAGAAGACAACCCCAGGAAAACAGCTAAGTGATGAGGAGATTCTCAGCCTCCAGGAAAAAGACTTCAGACTGTCTGGGATGCTGAAGATGATGCAAGACATTGGAAATAAACTGGAGGCTGAGATGGTAATTTACAGGAAACATTGAGCAAAGAGATACAAGATATAAAACTTAAACAAGAAGAGATGCAAAATACAATAACTGAAATAAAAAATTCCCTAGAAGCAGCTAACAGCAGAATATAGGAGGCAGAAGAATGAATAAGCGAGGTGGAGGACAGATTAGTGGAAATCACAGATGCAGAACAGAAAAGAGAAAAAAGATTGAAAACAAATGAAGACAGCCTCAGAGAACCCTGGGACAATGTTAAATGCACCAACATCCATATTATAGGGGTGCCAGAAGGAGAAGAGAGAGAGAAGGGGGCAGAAAAAAATATTCCAAGAGATAATATCTGAAAAATTCCCTAACATGGGAAAGGAACAACTCACTCAAATCCAGGAAGCACAACGAGTACCATATAAAATAAACCCAAGGAGGAATATCCTGAGACACATATTAATTGAACTGACCAAAATTAAAGACAAAGAAAAATATGGAAAGCAGCTCGGGAAAAGAAACAAATAACATACAAGGAAATCCAAATAAGGTTATTGGCAGATTTTTCAGCAGAAACTCTGCAGGCCAGAAGGGAGTGGCATGATATATTTAATCTGATGAAAGGAAAAAACCTCAAACCAAGATTATTTTACCCAGCAAGGCTTTCATTCAGATTTGAAGAAGAAATCAAAACCTTCACAGATAAGCAAAAGCTAAGAGAATTCAGCAACACTAAATCAGCTTTACATCAAATACTAAAGGAACTTCTCTAGGCAGAAAAGAAAAGACAGCAACAGGAAACAAAAATTCTACAAATGACAAGACTCACCAATAAAGGTATTTATACAGTGAAAATACGAAATCATCCATGCACAATTATGCCAACAAAATCAGAAATTGTGAGACGAGAGGGTACAAATGCAGGACACTGGAGATGAACTTGCAATTAAGAGACCAACAACTTAAAACAATCTCATATATAGAGTCTTATATAAAAACTTCAGAATAACTGCAAACCAAAAGTCTACAACTGATACACAAACAAATAAGACAAAATAACTCAAATACAACACTAAAGATAGTCATCAAAAAATAAGAGAACAAGAGAAGATGGGAAGAAAAAAGAGCAACAAAAACACATCCAAAGCAATTAATAAAATGGCAATAAGCACATACACATCAATAATTACCTTAAAGGTTAACGAACTAAGCGCCCCAATCAAAAGACATAGACTGGCTCAATGGGTACGAAAATAAGACCCATATATATGCTGTCTTCAAGAGACCCATTTCACTTATAGGGAAACATACAAAAAAAGTGAGAGGATGGAAGAAAATATTCCATGCAAATGGGAATCAAAGGAAAGCTGGAGTAGAAATACTCATATTGGACAAAGTAAACTTTAAAATGAAGAAAATTTTAAGGGACAAGGAAGATCACTACCTAATGATCAAAGGATCAATCCAAGAAGAAGATATGACAACTTGAAATATCTATGCACCCAACCTAGGTTCACCACAACTGCTACCAACCTTAAAAGGAGAAATCAACAATAACACAATAATAGTGGGGGACTTTAACACTTCACTTTCATCAATGGACAGATCATTCAGACAGAAAGTCAATAATGAAACACAGGCCCTGAATGAAGCATTAGACCAGATGGACTTCATAGATATTTATAGGACATTACATCCAAGAGCAATAGAATACATATTCTTCTCAAGTCCACATGGAACAATCTCTAAGATTGATCACATCCTGGGCTAAAAATCAAACCTCAGTCACTTAAAGAAAACTGAAATCCTATCAAGCATCTTTTCTGACCACAATGACATACAACTGGAATTTAACAACAAGAAAAAAACTGCAAAAAAACACAAACACGTGGAGACTAAACAACATGCTACTAATCAATCAATGGATCACTGAAGAAATCAAAGAGGAAATTAAAAAATACCTAGATGCAAATGACAACAAAGATATGACACTCCAAAACCTATGGGATGCAGCAAAAGCTGTTCTAAGAGGAAAGTTTATAGCAATACAAGCCCATCTCAGGAAACAAGAAAAGGCTCAAATAAACAAGCTAACATTACATCTAAAGCAGGTAGAGAGAGAAGAACAGGCAAGAGCTAAATTTAGCATAAGGAAAGAAATCATAAAGATCAGAGCAGAAATCAATGAAATAGAAATGAAGAAAACTGTAGAAAAGATCAATGAAATGGAAAGCTGGTTCTTTGAAAAGATCAACAAAATTGATAAACCTTTAGCCAGACTTATAGAGAAAAAAAGAGAGAAGACTCAAATCAACAAAATAAGAAATGAAAAAGGAGAAGTAACAACGGACATCACAGAAATACAAAGGATCAGAAGAGACTACTATATGCGACTATATACCAATAACACAGAAAACCTAGAAGAAATGGACAAATTCTTAGAAAGGTACAAACAACCAAGACTAAACCAAGATGAAATAGAAAAGATGAACAAACCGATCACAAGTACTAAAATTGAATCTGTGATTTAAAAACTTCCAACAAACAAAAATCCAGCACCAGATTTCACAGGTAAATTCTATCAAACATTTAGAGAATAGCTAATACCTATCCTTCTGAAAATATTCCAAAAAATCACAGAGGAAGGGACACCCATTCTATCAGGCCACCATCACCCTGATACCAAAACCAGACAAAGGTACCACAAAAAAATAAAACTACAGGCCAATTTCACTGGTGAACATTGATGCAAAAAACCTCAACAAAATACTAGCAAACTGCATCCAACAATACATTAAAAGGATTGTACATCATGATCAAGTGGGATTTATCCCAGGGATACAAGGGTTCTTCAATATCCACAAATCAATCCGTGTGATACACCACATTAACAAACTGAAGAATAAAAACCATATGATCCTCTCAATAGACACAGAAAAAGCCTGTGACAAAATCTAACCCATTTCTGATAAAAACCCTTCTGAAAGTGGGCATAGAGGAAACCTATCTCAATATCACAAAGGCCATATATGACAAACCCAGAGCGAACATCATTCTCAATGGTGAAAAGCTGAAAGAATTCCCACTGAGATGAGGAATAAGACAAGGATGTCTGCTCTTGCCTACTATTCAACATAGTTCTGCAAGTCCTAGCCACAGCAATCAGAGAAGTAAAAGAAATAAAAGGAATCCAAATTGGAAAGGAAGAAGTAAAACTATTGCTATTTGCAGATGACATGATACTATACCTAGAGAATCCTGAAGAATCGACCAGAAAATTGTTACAGCTCTCAATGAATTTGGCAAAGTCACAGGATACAAAATTAATGCACAGAAATCGACAGCATTTCTATATACTAGCAATGAAAGATCAGAAAGAGAAATTAGGGAAGCACTCCTGTTTACCATCACATCAAAAAGAATAAAATACCTAGGAGTAAACCTCCCTAAAGAGGCAAAAGAACTGTACTCTGAAAACTATAAGACACTGATGAAATAAATCAAAGACAACACAAATAGATTTAAAGACATACCATGATCGTGGATAGGAAGAGTCAATATTATCAAAATGACTATACTACCTAAGGCAATCTACAGAATCAATGCAATCCCTATCAAATTACCAAGGACATTTTTCAAAGAACTCGAACAAAATATTGTAAAGTTTGTTTGGAAGCACAAAAGACCCAGAATAGCCAAGGACATCCGGAAAAAGAAAAATGGAGCTGGAGAATTCAGGCTTCTGGGCTTCAGACTATACTACCAAGTAACAATCCTGAAAACCATATGGTACTTGCACAAAGACAGAAATATAGATCAGTGGAACAGGATAGAAAGCCCAGAATGAAACCCACACACCTACAGCCAACTAATCTATGACAAAGCAGGCAATAAAATACAATGGGGAAAAGACAGTCTTTTCAACAAGTGGTGCTGGGAAAACTGGACAGCCACAGGGAAAAGAATGAAATTGGAACATGCCCTAACACCATACGCAAAACTAAACTCAAAATGGATTAAAGACCTAGATAGAAGACCAGACACTATCAAACTCTTAGAGGAAAACATAGGCCAAACACTCTCTGATGTAAAAGACAGCAACATCTTCTCAGATCCACCTCTTAGAGTACTGACAACAAAAACAAAAATAAACAAATGGGACCTAATCAAATTTCAAAGTTTCTGCACAACAAAGGAAACCCTAAAGAAAACGAAAAGACAACCCACAGAATGGGAGAACATCTTTGCAAATGAATCGACTGACAAGGGATTGATCTCCAAAATTTACAAACACCTTCTGCAGCTCCATACCAAAAAAACAAACAACCCTGTCCAAAAATGGGCAGAAGATCTAAACAGACAATTCTCCAAAGAAGACATAGGGATGGCCAAAAAAACACATGAAAAGATGTTCAACATCACTCATCATTAGAGAAATGCAAATCAAAACCACTCTGAGGTACCATCTGAAACCAGCCAGAATGGCCATCATCCAAAAGACTATAAACAATAAGTGTTGGAGAGGATGTGGAGGAAAAGGAACACTAGTACACTGTTGATGGGATTGTAAATTGGTGCAACCACTGTGGAAAGCAGTATGGAGATGCCTCAGAAAACTAAACATAGAACTCCCATTTGATCCAGCAATCCCACTCCTGGGCATCTATCCAGAGAAAACCACGACTCTCAAAGACACATGTACTCCGATGTTCACTGCAGCACTATTTACAATAGCCAAGACATGGAAACAACCTAAATGCCCATTGACAGAGGAGTGGATCCAGAAGAGGTGGTACATATACACAATGGCATATTACTCAGCCATTAAAAGGAACGAAATACCAGCATTTTTAGCAACACGGATGGACCTAGAAATTTTCATGTTAAGTGAATTCAGCCATACAATGAGACACCAACATCCAATGCTTTCACTGACATGTGGAATCTGAAAAAAGGACAGACTGAACTTTGCAGAACAGATACTGACTCACAGACTTTGAAAAACTTATGGTTACCAAAGGAGACAGTTTGGGGAGTGGGGGGATACACTGGGGGAGTATGATGGAAATATTATAAAACTGGATTGTAATGATCATTATACAACTATAAATGTAATAAATTCATTGAGTAAAAAAAATTTTAAATGTACTAAAAATAAGTAAAAAATAAAGTGCATTTATAATAAATGTATTATTTCTACAGACCTTATCAACTATTCTCATGTTTTTATGAAGTCTATACTAAAACTACACACACACACAACTAAAGTCTGACCCACCTACCCTCAAGTCCCAACCTCAAAATACCACATGTCCCAAGTGCACTCTATTCTGGCAAGATGGAATTTCTTGCTGATCCTTGAATGCCAAGCCTTTGCCTTCTCTTCTCATGCTATTTCCTCTGCTTTGGGAGCCCTTTATCATTTTTCAGACTACAAAAGTTCTACATGTATTTCAAAGCCCAGCTTAAGTACCACCTTCTCTCAAAGTATACCCTCCCCACCTCCACTGCTCTTGATCTCTATCCCATGCCCTCTCCCATCACAAACACATGCATACAGCCCTTATGCATTAATTATGGATGGCTGTGATGTCTGCCTCTCCAGCTTGTCTCAACTCCACCTCTACTCCACATATTTTAAATTCCTCCAGTACAAAGGCTGTGTCTTCTGTCTTCCCAGCCCCACCCCCACTTGTTCCTTGTGCCAGGGAAGAGCAAGTCTTTCATGTAGATTTGTTGAATGATAACTGACTTAATTGTTTGATTGATTGGATTGAATGAAACAAATTCACATATCTGATCTGTACAGATGAAATATATTGAGCTAATATAACCCCCTGTCTGAAAGCAGGTCATTGGCAATGCTTCTTGCCAGGTCCTCCACTCTACAGTAATGAGTGAAATCAAGTCAAGCACACAAACCTCCACCCTAATGTTTAACCTCTATGCTGATTCTTTTCTATTTGCCCCTGTAGATCCATTCTCTACCCTGTACTGCCCTGTGCTCTAGAGGACTAAACACTAGGAATCACATCACCCAGGCTGTTTCACTCTGCAGCTTTCAGCTAACTGTTCACTAATGGGAAGCACTGGAGGAAACCTAGAGGGCAGGAGAAAAGAGAAGTCAGGATATTCATTTCCCTCTATAACTCTGCTGGAATACAGTTAAGAAGTAGCTATGATCAATCCTCTGTCTAGGCCCAATGCTGCTGTCAAATACCCTCTTTTTCATGGTATATTAGTTTCCTGTGGCTGCTACAACAAATGACTACAAACTTGATGGCTTAAACCACAGAAATGTATCATCCTACTGTTCTGTAGGTCAGACATCCAACAAGGTCTCCACGGGCTAAAATCAAGATGCTGGCAAGACTAGGTTCCAAACTGGAGGCACAATGGAGAGTCCATTTCCCTACCATCCTCCCTGTCCTTTATTTTATTTTATTTTTTTTGAATAATGCCTCCTTTCCTCTACGTTCAAAGCCAGCAATGTGGCATTTCTCAGACACTGCTTCCTTCATCATATCTCTTTCTGACCTTAGCAGGGAGAGGTTCTCTTCCTTCAAGGACTCATGTGATTAGGTTGAACCTATTAGAATCATTCAGAATAACGTTCCCATCTCAAGGTCTTCAAACTTAATGACATCTGCTAAGTCCTTTCTGCCACAAAGGCGGCATATTCATAGGCTCCAGGGATTAGGCACAGCATCTTTGAGGTGCCATTATTTTTTCTACTCTACATCAGGTTAGCTCTACTGTTCCAGTAACCCTCTTCCCTCTATCTTCCTCTTCAAGCCTAGAGGTGTCAATGGCTTTTTGATGTTGCTAATCTCTGAAGCCTCATCATTTGATGTTGGTTCCTCTACCCTACTCTCAGCTCTCCAAACAGTTCATTTTTATTTGTTATTCTTTTCCTTTTTTTTTTTTTTTTTTTTTTTAGGGCTGCACCCATGACATATGGAAGTTCCCAGGCTAGGGACTAAAACAGAGCTATAGCTACTGGCCCATGCCATAGTCACAGCAATGCAGGATCCAAGCCACATCTTTGACCTACACCACAGCTCAAAGCAATACCAGATCCCCAACCCACTGAGCAAGCCCAGGGATTGAACCCGCATCCTCATGAACACTAGTCGGATTTGTTTCTACTGCACCTCCAAACAGTTGATTTATTAAATTTTCTCCACTTAACCCTATGAGCATGACATATGATTTTTGCCAGGACCCTAATACCCTAATGCTCACTCATTCATCATAGAAAACTCTGTGGCTGGAGTCTCACTACAATTAAAAGGCCATTGATGATCCCATTAACCTGTGATAATCTTCAGCAGAGTCCAAGTTATCAGCTGTCTGGATGAATTAGGACTAGGTATACCTACCACTTGCTTTCCTTACACATCTCTGTGAGTGAAAATGATGATGAGATGGATTTTCATACTTGGGAGATATGAAGATGTGGTTTTCTCAGCAAAGCTGATACCCAGGGAGCTCCATTACTTAAGGCACTATTTAAACATGAATTCACCTAGGTCCTCCTCCACAACCAAAAGGATGAGGCACCTGAATTTCTGTTGAAAAATGAATAACATCAAGGCCCTGCTGGGTTGAGAGCAAGACAAGTGAGGTTCATTCCAATATGTTCTTCCTTTCAAAAGATGTGTTTCTCATCCTTTCACCTCTACATTATTGCCTCATGATAAGGAACATCTGCTTTGGCAAGGAACAAAACTTGCCATAGGTCTTGAACCTAAATTATTTGACATCTCCATGACTCACTGGAGATACCATCCACATGGTGAATGCAATGAGCTATACGAATTTTCACATTCTGTCTAGTGCCCAGTAAGCTCAATAAGTTCCTAGGGGATGTATTAAATCCTGCCTATTTTTCAAGGTCAAGGCCAAATCCTCACCTCAGGAACATTTCCTCAATTTCCCCAGACTTCAAAGATTTCATTTTCCTTTAAGTTTTTACAAATCTTGAATCTAATATAGTAAATATTTATAACTTATTAACAGTAAAGGACATAGTTTCCTCCAGAGAGGTACCTTCTTCTGCTCCTTTAGCATTTCTCTTTGTGCCAAACCTAGTGGTGAGTATAGCATAGATGCTCAGAAAACATTTTTCAATTTATGTTTTTCTAAATAGATTGCTGTCTTGAAGGGTACATCTCTTCGATCTTTCCTCCAGCTGTCCCTGGCTCCATTTGACATTCTGAGCTCAGAGAGAAGGTAGTACAGAACCCATCTATACAAGGAAACAAAGTCTCTCCTCATTAAACAAAGTCGCAAAAATGTCTCAGTTTTCTAAACAATGGAAAACTGTCCTATTTTTAAATGCTATGCCCAATACACTAATAGTGATCTATCAGAAAGAGAAATGATGAAAACAATCTCATTTAAAATTACATCAATTGGAGTTCCTGTCATGGTGCAGCAGAAACAAATCCGACTAGGAACCATGAAGTTGCAGGTTCAATCCCTGGCCTCACTCAGTGGGTTAAGGATCCAGTGTTACCTTGAGCTGTGGTATAGGTCGCAGAAGCGGCTTCGATCCTGCGTTGCTGTGGCTGTGGCATAAGCCAGCAGCTATAGCTCTAATTTGACCCCTAGCTGGGGAAACTCCATGTGCCACAGCTGTGCCCCTAAAAAGCAAAACAAAACAAAACAAAAAAAGAAACAAACAAATAAATAAATAAAATTACAGCAAAAATAATAAAATACCTAGGAACAAATTTAACAAAGGAGATGAAGGACTTGTACTCTGAAAGCTATAGGACAATGATGAAAGAAATTAAAGACAGCAAGAACAAATGGAAATATATCCTGTGCTCATGGATTGGAAGAACTAATAACATCTAAATGTCCATACTACCTAAAGACATCTCCAGATTCAATGCACTTCATACCAAAACACCAACACAACTACTCACAGAACTAAAACAAATAATCTTAAAATCTGTATGGAATCACAAAAGACCCTGAACAGCCAAAGCAATCTTGAGAAAGAACAAAGCTGGAAGTATCACACTCCCTGATTTCAAACAATATTACAAAGCTATAGTATTCAAAACAGACACATAGATCAATGGAACAAAATAGCCCATAAGTAAACTTACACTTATATGGTCAACTCATCTACAACAAAGGAAGGAAAACATACAATGAGAAAAATAAAGCATATTTAATAAACAGTGTTGGGAAAACTGGACACCCTCATGCAAAAGAAACATACTGAACCATTTTCTTATACTACACACAACAGTAAACTCAAAATGTATTATAGACTTAAGTGTAAAACCCCAAACCATAAAACTCTTAGGATAAAAACAGAGGGAGTATGCTATTTAACATTGGTCTTATCAGTATTTTTTTGGATCTGTTTCCTCAGGCAAGGACAACAAAAGCAAAAATAAACAAATGGGAAAAGCTGAAAAGCTTTTGCAATCAAGGAAACTATCAATAAAACAAAAACCTACAGAATGGGAGAACATATGTACAATGATACATCCAATAAGCAGTTACTATCCAAATTATATAAAGAAAGTACACAGATGAATACCAAAAAATAATTTGATTTAAAAATGAGCAGAGGACCTGAATAGATATTTCTCCATATAAGATATACAGTCAAAAGACACATGAAAAGAAGACATTCAAAATCAATAACCATCAGGGAAATGCAAATCAAAATCACAATGTCATCACTTCACACTTGTCAGAATGGCTATTATCAAAAAGAAGATAACAAATGCCAATGAGTATGTGAGAAAAAGGTAACTCTTGTGCACTGTTGGTGGGGATTTAAATCAGTACAGCCACTAAGGATACAGCATGGGGTTTCCTCAAAAGATTAAAAGTTGAACTGCCACAAAATCCAGCATTTCCACTTATGGATATTTACCTGAAGAAAACAAAAACATTAATTTAAAAAGATATGTGCACCCCTATGTAAATTGCATTGCAGCACCATTTACAAGAGCCAAGATATGGATGCAATCTAAATTTCCACTGATATATACATACACACATATATATGTATAGTGGAATAGTAGCCATTAAAAAGAGAACTGTCTTGTCATTTGTGACAATATGGATGAATAATCTAGAGGGTATTATGGTATTATGCTAAGTGAAGTAAGTCAGGCAGAGAAAGTCAAATATTGTATGATCTTATTTACAGGTGGAATCTAAAAAAAATGGAGAAACAAAACAGAAACAGACTTATAGAGAGAGCAAATTGATTGTCAGAGGGGAGGGGCTAAGAAGGTTCATCAAAATAGGTAAAGATTAAAAAGTACAGACTTATAGGTAGAAAATAAATTGCAGGGATATAATATCCAGCATGAGGGATACAATTAATAATGTTATAATAATTTTGTATGGTGACAATTACTGATCTAATGGTGATCATGTCATAATGTATTTGATTGTCAAATCACTATTTTGTACATCTGAAACTATACTCAGGTAGATGGATGGATGGATAGATGAGTAGATGCATAGGTAGGTAAGTAAGTAGGTAGGTAGATAGAAAGAAAGATAGATGGAGAAAAATAAATGATTTGCCCTAATATCAGACCATTTGTCAGGCTATGTACTATAATTTCGACTTTAGGAAAAGTGCTAATTTCTATATTCCTTATAGAAATAAGGATAGTGTAGGTTATGCTGCAAGAACAAGTAAGTCCATGATTTCAGGTGCTTAATACAACAAAGGTTAATGTTTCTCTTACATGAAATCTGCTGCAATTTAGGTGACTCTATAGGGCACACATCCTCCATGCAGACCCTTATCAATCCAGGCTGATGCACGATTCTCCACCCTCAAGTTGCACTGTCTGGAACACACCAAAAGAGAATGGTAGAGAGCCTCATGCTAACTATTAGATCTTTAGGTGATACACATCACTTCTGGTTACAACTCAATGATCAAAACAAGAGTCACATTGCCCTGTCTAATGGCAAATAGTAGGAGAGATTGTGATTCTATTCATTCGGAAGGAGAGAAGTAAGACAGAGGTGAGCATGGGAAGTTCTATTACATTCCTTAGGATACTTGTCTTTGTCTGACTTCACAATGAATGATGAGTTTACCTCCTCCTAAACTACATATCCCTTGAAGGCAGAGATTCCATCTGATCTATCCCCAATTCAACCTCCCAGTTCTCCCTTTCTAGCACAATCCCTGAAACACTATCCAAACATATTTATAAGTTCATTTTTTTTTTAATTTACCCAATAGTTACTGAATGCTTACCATGTGCCTGGTATTGTTCTAGGTGATGGTGATATGACCCGGAACAAAATAGATAATGTATCTCCAACCTCATGAAACTTAGATTTTAGTGTTAAAGGAAGAAAAAAATAGACAAAATGTATAGTAAGGTGGTTGTTGATGAGTACTCTAAAGAAAAGTAAAGCAATGGAAGAGGTTGTTAAATGCAAAGGTGGCAGGGGTGGGAGGAGTACTGACCAGAGAGTCTTTGGCAGCCTGTGGTAACAGAGATAAACAAGGATAAAGATTTAATGAGATTAGTCTTGATGGTCTCAAGGAGGTAGTAGTGGTGATGCCATGAGTTTGAGAGCAGGAGGAAGAAGTGGGGCCCTTGCCAGAATAATGAAAAGTTTGGAGGTTCCCTTTTCAACTTCTATACATATAGATGCCAAGTCCAGAAAAGAGCTGGAGTTTCTGACTGTCCTTTTGACTTGCAACCAGAAGCATGGAGACAAACCAGACGGCATTTTAACTGACTCCCAGGCATAAATTTAATTGGTTTTCTCCATCATACTCTTCAGGTATTTTTGGTTTGTTTGTTTTTCTCCTTTTTTTGACTCAAGTAGAAATTCCCAATAGCATCTGTAGTCCATTAAGATGTCCTTTCTTAAGGCTATTACTGCTTCTCTATACTCTCTCTTCACCCTCAGGTGAAATTTCTGCCTTATGATTTGTTGGACTGAAGACTTTAAAAATCTGTGAATTAAAGACCTCTTTGAAGAATGTTCCTTCTGTGTGATTTTCTTTTTCACATTCCTTCATGCTTTTATCCCCTTAACCCCACACAGATAACCATCTGGACTATGGTATGAATGCAACATAAGATATATCTTTTGTTCAGCTATCTATGGTAAGTGGGTGATCTTTGTTCAGGTGACAGCTAAGAATTTTTCTTTAACAGAATAGATTTTAGAAATTTCCATTATTTTTATTAACACCTGTAATACCTAAATCCTCCTTGCAATGAGAAAAGGAAAGTAGAGAAGCAGGTGGCCCCAGTTCTGACTCTGAGCTCTAGGTATTAAAGTTCTATGTATGTTTTTGAGACCAGAACAAGTTTTAGTTAGTGAGTTTTCCAATTATTAGTAAATCATTATCATCAGTTTTATAGTAATTGTCATTTTTATTACTTTATGTAGGCATAGTAATAAGTGCTATGTGTGTATTACATTTACACATATTACATTTTATTATGTAAGAGTGGAGTAGGCACATATTATCCTCATTTTATATATAAGAAGGCTCCTAGAAGCTAATAATTTGTCTAAGTTTATATTGCTAAGAAGCAGTTGTTTTGCTCACTAATGTGTCCCAAAGACATGCAGTACCAGCTACTCAGACATTAAATAAGTATATGCATATAAATGTGTGTATAAATAAATAAATAAATAAAATAAACAGAGTATTTGTTTAAAATTGGTGCTCCTACATCCTAAATCCTCAGAAAATTGGTAGTTCCTACACAAACATGATTATTTTAAACTCTAAACTTCCTATACTTAACACATTTGCCAACAGTGTTCATTCACAATTTAGTCGTAATTGTCCACTTAGTTAACAGTGGATAATACACACAAGATTCTTGCCATTACTGACTTTACTGCTTAGCAGACAGTAACTTGAGAGCCCACTACAGATTTTTAAAATGATTTTAAAAATTGATTGCCTTCCATCACCGTGGGCTTGTCTTAGACCAATGGGTTCTCAGTCAGGCAGTTTTGTCCCCCAGGAGATATTGTACAATGTCTGAAGATATTTTAGGTTGTTACAACAAGGGAGGAGGTTCTATTAGCATCTAATGGATACAGCCAAGGATGCTGCTAAACATCCAGCAAAGAACAAGTCAGCCTAACACAACACGGAATCATCTACCCCAGTGTCAGAGTGCAGAGGCTGCAGATGCTGCCCTAGACAAACTAGAAATGATGCAGAGGTGGCTCATTTTCCTGATCTATCTTTCAGTATCAACCTCTTCACCCCACCATAACTTCTATATAGACAGACATATGTATATTTCCAGGGCCCTTATGTTCAGCTCTCCTCTGGGAAGCCTTTGTTTAACAAGAACTCATTCTCCAGACCCCTTCAAAAACTCATTTCTCTTTTGATCCTACTGAAAGAGGCTTGCAAGATGATTGACTAACCAATCTCATATATTAAGTACTTTCAACTTAGCTTTGAGCTTAAAATGAATCATACTGGCCAATTACCCACTGAATGGAGGAGGTCTAAAAAAAGTTTAGAATAATATTTTTCTCTCATTTTCCCCCCAGAGTATAATATTTTATTTTCATTGGCCAAACAAAGCGCATCCTCCAACCTTGTCATCTAAAATGAAAGTATCCCAAGGGGCCCTCCAGGATAGCAGGTGGATGGTATAATTCAGTCAGAAGATAAGGAAAGAAGTTTAATCTCCCCAAATTGCCAAGAATTTTCCCCTGATTAGGAAATAGAATTCTGAAACTCTGCATAATTTAAAAATATTTCATGTGCTAATGGAAAAGGACTGAGAATAGAAATAAATCTCTGCTATAAATAATCAATGCTATCAAAATGTCATGGTAAAACACTCCTCTGATAGGGACAAAGACAAATCACTTTCTAGGGTTTTATCTGGAGAGCATCAGGCTGTGTGTGCACCAGAATGACTTCTTATTCATTTTGCTTATTTATTAGTTTGAATATCTGTCTCCAACAACTTCTGTTAATGACTATCCAGATTTAAAATGAAATGCTGTATTTGTATATATATATGCATATAATATATACCCCACCCATGTGTGCATGCACACACACACACATATAAACTGTAGCAAAATTGCACCAAAGAGACATGGAAAAAATAGTAGCTGTTGATGGGCAATTGAGAAGGTGGTACCACTCTCAAAGTTCTAGTTGATGCTACAATTATTTAATATGTTCATCTTACCAAAAGATTCACTATTATTTGAAAACAACGTTTGTCTTATTCGTCTTTCTACTTCATTTGCTCAGCACAGTGGCCAGCATATAGTAAGGGCTCAATCAATACTTATTGCTACCATGAATGACTACATGAGTTCATTCATTTTGATTTATAAATACCAAATCTCCACATTTCCTGACAGTGTGAGATTAGAAACAGAAAGAAACACACACACACACACACATACAAAGGAAAAGAATGATGTATGCTAGGAATGTAACATTCCAATAAGAATAATTTGGTAAACTATAATACAACTTAGATTAAATCAGAGGGAAGAACAAGCTGATATAAAATGTAATTATTAGAATAAATTAATGAAAGAAGGAAGGAAGAAATAAATGAATGAGAAAGTGAGTACATGGCCATTTGTGCTCTTCCAAGTAATCCAAATTTGAGTGCCCATGCTGAGATGCTCCCTTTGGTCCTGGGGTTGTAAAGACGAGTAAAACAAAACCACAGCCTTTACAAGAGGTTGGAGTTGGAGAGTGCTCCTCAGCCTTTGGCTGCACATTTGAATCACCTGGAGAGATTTTTAGGTACTAGTACTCAAGTACTTGTCTGCTCCCAGAGCAATTAAACCAGAACCTCTGGGAAGGAGGCCCACTCAAGCATCAATAGTTTCTAAAGCTCCCAAGGTGATCTCAATTACAGTCAAGGCTGAGAACCATGGGTTTCCAGCCTAGTGGAGAAAAGTAATAAAATCAAGTTCATTGAAGAAAGGTCTGTAGAACATACCTTCAGAAAAGGACTGAATGGGAACTAGTATTTATGCAGCATCTACTCTATCCTAAGCAAGGTGCCCTGTGTTTTATTTCTGTCTCATTTCACTCTCATGGCATCCCTAGGAGTTAAGTATTATTATTCACAATTTAAACACCAGAAAATTAAAGCATAGATGGTAGAGACAAAATCCTTGCTATAAATGAATTCTCAAGAAACCACAAAAAAGACAGATCCTAAGAAAGAGATATTATGGGGAAAAGAGGAAGTTCAAATGGAACCCAGGAGACTTGAGTTCATGTCTAATTGCTGTCACCGATTGGATGACAGTCGCTTGACTTGTTAAGGTCACTAGAAATGGGAGTAACAAGGTAAAATCTAGAATCCTATAATTTTAGTGAAAGTACCCTGGAAACAAATTTAATAGCAATGTGGTAGCTGCAATCAAAGAGGGTTAAGAGATGTCACAGATGGAGGTCTGGCCACCAGTCTAGGCTTCAAGAGGTATTAGAATCTGGCTGAGGTTGCCACAGTTTACAGTTAGTCCTTGACTTTCTAAATTCAAAAATATATCTGTGAGGATACTGGTTTGGCTCTGATGGATTGATACATAATGATTCAAGATTAAAGAGTCTGATGTATACACCAGTCTGCCAAAGTATTTCTATATAAAATGAGAAGTGTTTCAATTAATTTTTATCAGGCCAAGGTCACTTGGTGTATAAATCAAATCAAATCAGGTGGTGTGAAAGAATTTTCTTTTTGGTCCCTACAGCATTATTTACTTCTTTTGCCCTGCAAGGACTATGTACCCTTCCCAGAATAGAACAGATAAACACTCTTTTTTTTTTTTTTTGAGATTTCTTATACTACATTCCATCAATTCCATATCTTTCTATTAATATTGTCTTTTTATACTACACTTGCTATTTCAGCTTTCCATTAATCAGCTTCAGCTGTTTCACTATAAAAGCTTTAGTTTATATCTGATTGTGTTACACCTTTAATCATATAATTACAAAGCATCAAGTTACAGGCTCAGCTGTGTTCATAGATTCAAGTTCATTCCACATCAAGTTCTTGAAGGAAACAAAAATAGAACTGAGAGGAGGAGACAAAGAATCCTTGTCCAGGCTCTTCCTCCAATGTCTGTACCACTTTGGGCAAATTATTTAATATTTCTGAGCATGAAGACTCTCTTTGTGAAAAAGGGATAAAAAGATTACCACTATCTCTTTTTGCCTGTAAAATTTTTAAATAATACATCAATTTAACCGCACAGTAGACACAGAGGAATTCAGTAATATGTTTTTCCCAATTTTCCACCCGATCATCTTGACTGGGTTTGATATACTCAGACAATCTCTAAAACTGAATTACTGCAACAAATTACCAATCTCATTTGCTTTACTTAAATTCTCCTTAAGTGCACTTTCAACTTTCTCTTAACATTTTGAAGGTATTTTTCTCTCTCCCTCAGGTTCCAACAACCCTCTGTACAGAGCTCTATAATTTCCCATGATCTTTTAGAACCTCTTGTAAACTTGGTGATGTCTCTAAGAAAGAGGCAGACTGTGTGGTACTGTTATTTCCCCTTCCCAAATGACAGATAAGTAACACAGTGGGTAGGTGATGGACTCAAGTAACTTTCTCTTGATTCCAAGTGTTCTCTCCACCGAGCTGTGAGTTTCTTGACTCTCTCCACTTTCACCAATTTGTATGAGGCTCTAGGCAGTCATTCCATCCCCTGGGTTCTACTTTTCCCTTTAAAGCGAAAGCTTAGAAGTTGCTTCTCCGTGACCCTTAGCTTTGGTGAGATGTTTTAGGGCCTAAGAGGGCATAAAAATGGAGAAAGACTGAAAAGCATAAAACATATCAACTAAAATTAATTAAAGAGTCTCTGAATCAGTCCCACAGGCATAAAGTTTAAGGGGTTAGGGGTCTTTTAATCTATAAAGAAAGAAGACCAAGCAGCAAACTCATTAACTCTCTTTCTCCACATGCAGGGTTAGGACAAGGGACAGTGAACAGCTGTTCTCAGAACTAAATGTTAGAGACTATGTAACCACAGGGATTTAGATCAGAGCTTCCTTACTGCAAGGATAATTAAGCATGAGAACAGAACTCAGAAAGCAAGTTTCCTGTGTAGTCACTACTCCTGATAAAAGCCTTCATTCTCATAGGCAGGAGAAGGGGCGGGGGGAACACAGGTGATAGAAAGATTTATCTTACCCCCACCTTGGGTGATATAACAGCTTCTTGGGGTAGCAGAGATGAGGGGAGAATAGTTTTGAATGCAGACTCAATACTACAGTATTATGTATTTGGAAAACTCAGATGGCTTTATTATTTTCATAGTGTAAACTAAAACAGTCAAGTGTATCATGAGCAAGGAGGAATCTTAATGGAGTGGTGATAAGAATCACAGTAATAGTTTGTGTTTATAAAATGAGTGCAGAAGTAGGGAGATTGTTGGAAGAAAAAGGAAGGAAGGAAAGAGTGAAAGAAAGTGAAAGAAAGGGGGAAGAAGGGAGGAAGAGAATGGAAGCATCTTGGTGGGGTTTGTATTTTTTTTTTTTTTTGTCTTTTTAGGTCTGCACCCACAGCATATGGAGAGTCCCAGGCTAGGGGTCAAATTGGAGCTATAGCCCCTGGCCTGTGCCACAGCCACAGCCACGGCCACACCAGATCTGAGCCACATCTGCAAACTATACCACAGCTCACAGCATCACCGGATTCTTAACTCACTGAGCAAGGCCAGGGATCGAACCTGCAACCTTATGGTTCCTAGTTGGATTCGTTAACCACTGAGCCATGACGGGAACTCCAAGAATGGAAGCATCTTGATGCCTGCTTACATCCTGTTTCCAATGACAGGTAGAATCAGCTTGGAGGCAGAACACCAGACTAGAAGTCCAGACCTCTTCCCTATTGTGATATATGTAACAAGAGGGGATTGAATAATGGGCCCCAGTAGAATAAAGAACAAGTAACAAAGAGGTCTCAGGGCTGAGGTTTACTCAGTAAAAGTAAAGCTTAAGTTTCCTTGAGCACAAGAAATAAAGAACATGAGTGTAGAAAGAATTAAAAAGGTTAGGGAAAAAAACCCCTCAGCTTCCTGTCAACACAGGATGTGGTATACCTAACCTCATACAATTTTTTAATCAATATACAAAAGACTACACACTAAGTATTAAATAGAGCCATAATGTATTTATCAATAATAGAACCATGGAAACTGTTCCTTAAAATCTAGTCTTTGCACATATGAAGTACATTTTTGGTCACTTGAAACTGCTATGGACATGCAATTAAAAAATGTTTTTTTCCCAAAATGACCCTGTTTCCACCCCTGTGTGAAGCAGATGCATGGAAAGTTTCAAATTTTAAATTTACTCTGTGTTGAGGTTATCCATGTGCAAAAATAATCTTAAATGATTTTTTCAGCATAAAGCTGAGGGTCAGCTTCTTTTACTTCTTCTTCAGCTGCCCAAGTGTCAGAAACAGCTGAACAGATGTTTCTCTCAACATTCAACAACCAGAAAAACTCACCTTTGGGATGAAATCAAGCATGAACATTTAAAGCCCAAAGGATAATTTTTCAGCAAGTTGCAAGCAAGTGGAACATGTTAGGGAGGCCACTGACTGTGAAATCTCAGGAGTGGATCCCTCTTGGCAAAGAAACTGATGGCCAAGCCAGGTTAAGTCACTGTACTTACTCAGAATGTACAACATGTATATGATAAGAAGACATGGCATCTGCTTTCAAGTGGATTGGATCCTAATGAGCAATCAAACAACAATATGAATCAGCAAAGGCCAATTAAATTCTATCTTTTTATCATTTTTTTTTTTAATTTGGCTGCAAATGAGTGACTTACCTGCCTGGTAGATCCTATTTGGGAAGAAATGCAAGATGCTATCTCTGTGTTGTGTCCAAATTGAAGAATGCTCAAGATACTATAGGTTAAGCATGAGTTGAATGCTACTCAAGGTGCTACCTGTGTGTTACATGCAAGTTGAAGGATGCTCAAGGGACCACTTGTACACATGTTGAAGGATGTTGCAATGATTCATTTTACATGTCAACTTGATTGAGACATGGGGTGCTCAGATTTTGGTCACACATTGTTCTGGATATTCTTGTGAGGGCATTTCTGGATGAAATTAACATTTGTATTGGTAAGGTAAAGACTTTTATCCTCTATAATATGGGTGGGCCTCATCTAATTAGTTGAAGGCCTACACAGAAAAACACCGTCACCCACCCCACCCTCCTCCCAAGTAAGAGAGAATTTGCTAGAAAACTGCCATCAGACTTCATCAGCAACATTGGCTTTTCATGCCTGGTGATCCTTGAACTTGCAAATTGGCTCTCTTCCTGGGTTTCCAGCCTGCTGGCCCACCTGCAGATTGGATCTGAAAGCCTTCATAACTACATGAGCCAAGTTTTTATTATCTATCTATCTACCTACCTATCTCTCTATCTACCTACCTTCCTACTGGTCTATATATATCCTATTGGTTCTGTTTCTCTGAAGAACCCTAATACAGATGCTATGGTACTGTGTGTTAAATGTGAGTTGAAGGACGCCTTTCTTGTCTCCCTCTTTTTTTTCTACTGACACCCCACCCCCACTGCTACATGCTGCCTCACAAACTAAGACTTGCCCTGATGCCCAGCCTAGCATGACATCCCCAAAGTCAGCCAATCCCTGGGTTACAAAACAAGGTCAGGACACATCTAACACAGTCTCAAGTATAATACTCATAGATAAAAGAAATAGACAAGCAGTTAAGAGGGCCAGGTTCTAATGCTGCTCTGTGATAATTCAAAATGGATTAAACTTGAGAAAGTTCTACAGTAACCACTGTGGGTTTTAGCTTTGATTAGTAAAATAATGAGGGTGTTTGAAAAAACCATGTATAATTTCTCAGGCAGAATATAAAAAGGGAATTTTAGTGAATGAGAAGCCCTGATTTCCCCCCACTCCACTTTCCCTTCAGGCCTTGTGGTCCTCTAAGACCTCTGTGCTGAATCTGGGGCCTGACAGTATGAAAACCACTATTTTAAATACTCACAAAGAGTAGGTTCTTTTCCAAGTTCTGTGGCTGACTTGCTAGATAACAGACCAAGCCTTACTTGACCAAACTGTGCATTGGTGTCTTCAACAAAGAAACTCAGATGCAGATAGGCTCATGCTGGCCTGCATCCCAGCAATCTTGGAGCAACCTTGGGAGGCTACATTAGGCTCTACCTACTAAGTGCCTTGAGCTTCCAAGAAAAGAAGGACAAGTTAGGGGTAGAGGTGATGGAAGGCTACCTGAGGCCTGACAACCTCACTGAGTGGAACACACTGCCCTAATTACTGCAGACAATAGTGCTCCTCTGGAAAAGAGTCTGTTTAGACATTACAGTCCAAGGAAGGGCATTTTCAGATAAGAAGGATGATTTAAGAGTCAAGAATATAGTAATTTATTTGAGGGTAGAGAAAAAGAGGTGGAAAAAAATGCCTTTCAAATGATCAGCTCTTCCCCAGGGGATGTTTACTTACTCTTCCCAAACTGAGGAAGGCAGTTTAACTGTTCATGATTTTATTCACTTGACAAGGCAAACCATTGTTGCTTCTTCCCTCTCCCTAACCCTCAATACAATGGACTGCTCAATCTTGACCAAAGCATTCCCCACCCTGAGGCTAGAATGATCTTTCCAAAACACAAATATGGCTACATCACTTCCCCACTTAAAGTACTATAATGGATTTCCATTCTTATGGGCCGTAGAGACTTTTAAGTGTTTGCAACCTGGTTTGCTGAAAAGGTGAGCCTAAAGTGGCTCTTGCTTTTGTCTCCAAGTCTCCTTTATTGCCAGCTTTCCTAGCTACTGTCACACAGGAACAGGCTCTCCCACCTCTGGCACTTCTAATTTGTCATATTCTTACTTAGAACAATGTGCCCCTTGCAGACACTCTCTGTATCAGTCTTCAGTGTCCAGCTGAAAACACATTTTTTCAAAGGATACATTTTCTCACACCTGGACTGTGTGATTGCCCTGCCTGTGACTCCATGTGTCCCCTGCTATAATGTTCATCTACTTACGGTTAACACCTGTTAACTGTCTTTTCAGCCACACTCTTAAGTCCCCTGAGAGAAGGTGTATTATCTGTCTTGTTTTTCATCATAGTAGTTAGAAAGTTCTGAGCACTGGAGAGTTCAATGAATGAGTGAACCCATTTCACTCCAGGAAAGAGAAGCTCGAAAGGGCTTTGGCTTCCCTCCCATGGCTTTTTGGGAGAGCAGATTGTACAAAGCTGAGGTTGTTGTGAAGATGTGTAAGCACAGGGAAGGAAGGGCATTATAGGAGTGTTATCCTGAGGGTGAGAAAGAGAAAGACAGAGAGATAAGAAGAGATAAGATGTAAAGGTCATAGGTACTACATTGTCTAGGGCCCTGAGCACAATTTACAGTAACAGACAGCACTATTATTAATGTTATCTTTCACATATTTAAGACATGATCTTATTGTAAAAGTTTAGAGAGGTTTTTACAATGTATATTTTGTTTTAGCTAGTCTCTTGCTCAGCTAAGTCAAGTCAAAAGCAAAGCTATATGCCCAGTTGAACTTACAGGACAGAAAAGTCCTCTACTAAATATACTTATAGGTCCTATGATGCTTTTGAAGATTCATGGCTCTTATAGGACTGTTCTGCCAGAGGCATGCTTAGGAATCAATAGGAGCAATTCTGACCTTTTTAAGTGAGTGTCTCAAAGACATTGTAATTTACATTTATAGCTGAAAAGATCACTCACTTTAGTTGTCCCGTTTGAGACAACAGAGAGACTAAATAGAAAAATAGGATTTAGTCCAGGGGTATGAAGGCTGCTGCACTTGAGCACAACAGAAAAGAAAAGACACTCAAAGAGAAGGCAGCAGCATCTGAGAGTAAAGGAAAGGCTTCACTCACCAAAGTGCTCAGGAAGCCCTTCTTCCATGTGTTCAAGATGAGTTCCTTGAAAGCTGAGAGTTTCAATTTATTAGTGGGTCATAAATCCAATTTGGAGGGTGGAGAGCCACATTATTCTTGTTCTTGTTGATGGTATTTTATACTTTTAAGGACTTTTCTACATTAAAAAATGTTTAGAAATTAATTCTGTTGCATTTTCACTTTTTCATAGATGCTAAGGGTAATTATTATTTTATAAGTTTTTCAGTTATATCTACTGAGTGTGTCTGTCTAGAGTAGTGATATAAAATATACTTATTTGGGGGATCAGGATGTGAAGCACTGTGCTTATATGGTTGTGATACAGCATCCTCTACTCTCTGGGATCAGGCTACAAAAGGACTTGGGCTGAAACACAGATGATCTCTTGTATCACATTCCCAGTCAATTTGGATGAAAGCTGATTGTTATTAAAATTTTAGTGCCATGGTCAGAGAGATTAAGAAAAAGGCACCAACTAAGAAAAGATGGTAAAATATCTCAATATCAAGAAACGGAGAGAAGTTAAGTCAAAGAGGCAGAGCAGGGGCAAGTAAGCACTACCAAATTAGCCGTCTTGGGTTTAGTCAGCTCTAGTGGAGGTGAGACATTCATGGGAGAATCCTGGAGTGCATGCAGGAATGAGCATGTGGATAGACCTACAAGGTCCTCAGGCTTCTGAGGCAAGAGGATTTCTTTTTTTTTTTTAATTAATTTTTTTTTTGGTCTTTTTAGGGCCACACCTGCACCATGGGGAGATTCCCAAGCTAAGCGTTGAATCAGAGCTGTGGCCGCCAGCCTACACCATAGCCATAGCAATGCCAGATTCAAGCTGCGTCTGTGACTTAGACCACAGCTTGTGGCAATGCCAGATCCCTAACCCACTGAGCAAGGCCAGGGATGGAACCTGCATCCTCATGGATGCAAGTCAGATTTGTTTCCACTGAGCCACAGTGGGAACTCCTGGAGCAAGAGGATTTCTTACTGTGCAAAAGAGCTCTGCAGAAATGATGAGACTACCTTTTTTTTCTTTTTTGTCTTTTTGCCTTTTCTAGGGCTGCTCCTGTGGCATATAGAGGTTCCCAGGCTAGGGGTCAAATTGGAGCTGTAGCCACCAGCCTATGCCAGAGCCACAGCAATGTGGGAGCCAAGCCGCTTCTGTGACCTACACCACAGCTCACCGCAACACCGGATCCTTAACCCACTGAGCAAGGCCAGGGACCGAACCCGCAACCTCATGGTTCCTAGTCGGATTCATTAACCACTGCGCCACGACAGGAACTTCGGGACTACCATTTCTATTCAATTACCCTTATTCTACAAATTGGATCTAAGCAGAGAAAAATGCACCCCAGAACATTAAGATACATGAGCCAGGAGAGTCAAACTGAGTGTAAACATGTCATGGATTAGGCTACAGTATAGAGCAAAAAATTCTTATCTAAGTAAGAACTGGGGAAATATGGGCCCATTCCTTCCCTATGCTATGGGACTTGCCCAAGCTATGCATTGTAGAAAATGAGTGTTTGGGGATTTGAAAGTAAAAGAGGCTGTCTTCTGGGAGTCCCATGGATATCCTTTCCCAGAAAGTTTATTATAAGGCTTCACAGGAGGTTTTGCATACTCATACATGTTATTTTTCTCCACAAACTATGACTGTCCCCTCTATCCAGGATAATCTGGCCCACAAGTGGTAAATGGAGAAAATGGAATGCCTGAGAAATGGCTCACAGTGGCGACTATAGGTGGTAAGAAAGGCAGACACACAAGTTATCCAGGCCATGCAATGTCCACCTATGCCATGATCTCACTGGTAAGCTAGATCACCATCAGAAGCTATTTGGATGAGCTTGTTCTCGGAGCAGAGGATTGAGTTGTTGAACTTGATAGATTTTTTTTTGCTCAAATTTGGGTGGCCTTGAGTATCTCTCAACAAGGAATAAACCAAACAGAGGTACTAGAAAAAAGTTTAAAGACCAGCACCATGGTCTTCTCTGTCCATTTCTCCATCATTTGCTAGTCTCTGCCTTTGCTGTCACTCATTCTCCGTCTTTCTCCCTTTTTCCAATCTCTTCTTCACTAGAAATTATTTATAAGGACTTCCAAAAACATAAACAACTCGTACACGATTTAAAGAGAACTTTAACAGATGTCTCTGAGTTCATTCCTAAGTACCCAGTGGGTCTGCAACAGTGTATAGAACCATGCTAACATCACATTATCACTGCATATTCATCCTCCTGGAAAAAGCATATCTATTTTCCAGTCAAAAGCATTTCATGTTTTATGGTTTTTTGTCTCTTTAAATAACAATTTTATAAAGTTGTTGGGTTTATTTTGTTTTTGCTTGTTTTGTTTTTGTTTTCTATGGCTGCACTCATGGCATATGGAAGTTCCCAGGCTAGGGGTCAAATCAGAGCTACAGCCACTGGCCTACTCCACAGCCACAGCAATGTGGGATCCAAGCTTCATCTGTGACCCTACACCACAGCTCATAGCAATGCAGGATACTTAATCCACTGAGCGAGGCCAGGGATCAAACCTACATCCTCACGGATACTAGTCAGAGTCATTTCTGCTATGCCACAACAGAAACTCCCCTTTATAAAGTTTTTCGAAAAGTTGTCTCTGTGTAATCTGCTTAGATAAAATTACTGTTTATTCTAAGTTGTCACAGACTGTTCAATATATTACTGTACACATATATTTGTTACTTTGATAAAGTAATTCTCAGTTTATCTTAAGTCAACCAAATTAACTCCCATTTAGCTATATTTTTCCATCTCAATAACAAAAAAATACATGATAATATAACAAGCTATTCATTAAAAGTTTTAGCGTAACTAAAGTTCAGAGCATAGTAAGCAACTTACAATTTCTACTTCTATTATTCAATTACCATATGTGCAATTTTTTTTTTAATTTTACATTGAAAAAATTTTTAATTTTGCATTTATTATTCTAAGGAAATTTAAGAGTTTATTATATTTTGGTGATTTCCTTTTCTGAATATCTTTTTTTTTTTTCTTTTTACAGCAGCACCTGTGGCATATGGAAGTTTCCAGGCTAGGTGTTGAATTAGTGCTGCAGCTGCCAGCCTATGCTGCAGCCGTGGCAACATTAGACCCAAGCTGCATCTATAACCTGTACTGTACCTTGCACCAATGTGGGATCCTTAACCCACAGAGAGAGGCCAGGGATCGAACCCACATTCTCACAGATATTATGTTGGGCTGTTTACCTGCTGAGCCACAATGGGAACTCTCTCTCTATTTTTAAATTAACTTACACTTCATTAGCCCTTGACTTATATACACTCATTTCAAGATTTTTCCCATTGACTCCTCCACAAGTTCAGAGCAAAAGTCAGCCAGCATTTTGCCTAACCATCTGACGTGTGCCACCTTGTGGTCAAAGCAATACCATCAGGCATAAAGGTCACAGGCATAGGCATAAAGATGGTGCTGAAAGAAACCACTGACACTACCATCTCAGTAACCTGTCAGTGTCTAGGAATCCAAAGCTGATTGACTATGCAGGTTTCCTGTGCCTTTCCATAAAATAAGGATAAAACTTGAATTTCAGATTGAAAGTATTGGAGATGAAACTCAGGGAAGAAAAAAAAAGCAATGCGCTCTAAGCAATCATCTGATTGACCGATACCAGCAAAACCAACATCTAGTTACTCATTTTAACAAAATGCTCTCTAGGGAAAAAATCAAATGCTAAAGGTTACAATCATGCAAATTATACAATCCATCATGAAATTGTACTTCTCAAAAACAGTCACTTGATTGATTAAGCTCCAAGGTAAAACTGCGGGCAACACTCTCTATAGTATAGATGCGTAGGGCAGAAAAAGCAAAAAAACAGTCACAGGACTAAAATGCTTCTGAATGGTTTTCAAGACCTATTTTTGTTGGTTTTTTTAGTCCTTACCCAGCACCAATCTATTCCTTTTTTTGTTTTGTTTTGTTTTGTTTTGTTTTTTGGTTTTTTGGCTTTTTGGATTTTTAGGGCCTCACCTATTGCATATGGAGGTTCCCAGGCTAGGGGTCAAATTGGAACTGTAGCTGCCAGTCTACACCACAGCCACAGCAATGCTGGATCCTTAACCCACTAATTGAGGCCAGGGATCTAATCCAACTCCTCATGGATGCTAGTCAGGTTCATTAACCGCTTAGCCACAACTGGAACTCCAGCACCAATTCTGGATTCATTCTTCAGTGAATCTCCATTTATTCATTCAGCAACTGTATTTTGAATAACTACCATGTGACAGGCATTCTTTTAGGAACAAAGATAAAACAGGAAACAAGGCAACCAAGAGTTTTTCTCTCTTGAACATTATATGTCAGTGAAGGTAGACAGCAAAAAAGAACAGTAGATTACAAATTCATAAGTTAATTTTAGATGGTGAAAAATGGTATCAAGTAAACAAAGCTGGTGAAGTTCCCACCATGGTGCAGAAGGTTAAAGGATCCAACATTGCTGCAGCTGTGGCTTAGGTTGTACCTGGCCTGGGAACTCTCATATGCCATGGGTGCAGCCATTAAAAAAAGGAGAGAAAAGAAAGCAAATCTGGCTATAATAAGATAGAGAATGATGGTGGAGGTAGAGGAGACACTTTCAGATTAGCTGGCCAGGCAAGGCTCTTGGAAGGCATGGTTTTAGAGCTCTGGCCTGAATGTTTCTGTCTCTGATATGAGACAGAAAATAGAATTCCAGGCAAAGTGGACAGCAAACGTGAATGTCCTCAAGTAAAACAGAATATTGTGTAGTTGAAGGATCACAAGGAGGCCATCACTCTGGCTGGAAATCATCATGAGAAGGGAGGGGAGTAGTAAGAGATGAGAGTAAAGTTGTAGGTAAGAAGCAATGGTAAAGAATAGTATTTTATATTAAGGGTAAAATCAAGCCAAGAAACCAAAGGAAAGCTTGACTAAGGGCCTGAAATGGTCTAATACATGTTTTAAGAAAAATTACTTTGGCCATTCGATGACGATCAGATCAAGGTTCCAGGATCAGAAACAGGGACACCAGTACAAAGCTTATTAAATTTGTACAGGTGAAAGGTATTTATGAATGGAAATGGGATGATAGCAGAGGAGGTGAAAAGAGTCAGGTTCCAGAAGTATTTTTAAGATAGAACCAATAGACTTTGCTCATCAATTGGATTTGGTTGAGGAGAGAAGGAAAGGAGCCAAGGCTAACGTTTTCCATGGGGGAATGAGGGAGGGTACCAATAGTTATATCTAGCCACACAAAGTTTGAAGGACCTGTTAGAAAAGTCCTTCTAATCAAGAACTTCTAAAAACCTGGGGTAGTTCTCACCAACTAACTCCTGAATTTGTACCATGAGCAAAGACTGAATATTAAGAACAATGTTTTGGAGTTCCCACTGTGGCTCAGCAGGTTGAGAATCTGATTAGTATTCATGAGAACGTGGGTTCACTCCCTGGCGTTGCTCAGTGGGTTAAAGGATCTGTCATTGCCTTGAATTGAAGCATAGGTCACAGATGCGGCTTAGATCTGATATTGTTGTAGTTATGGCTGTGGCTGGCAGCTGCAGCTCCAAATCAACCCCTAGCCTGGGAACTTCCATATGTCACAGATGTGCCCTGGGGGAAAAAAAAAAAAAAAGGTTGTTTTAACTTCTTTTAATTGCTTCTACTCTACTGCTTTACTAAGGAATCCTGGATTGCATGGAATTATAGGAGTATCCATCTATTCCATGAGTGTTTATTGAGATTGGTACTGAGCTGGGGCTCCTGGAACAAGAGTGAGCCAAGTTTACTCTCTAGTGCAGGAGAGAAAAACAAGTCAAATGATCACACAACTGTACAACTACATTCTGTGATATGAAGGGAGAATACAGCAGCTTCTGATCTCACCTGGAAGGCTGGAAGAGGTGTCTGTGAATAAGGAATGTTTGAGCTGAGATCAAAGTATAAGTCACAGTATAAAAATGCTAAAGGGAGAAAAGCAGAATAGCTTTTCAGGAAGAGGAATAAATTACTGCACAAGTCCTTTGGAGAAACTGGCAAGGACCCATATGAACTGACCCCAAAAGAAAAAAGGAAAATGTGGTGGGATATCAGGAAGGAGAAACAAGAAGGGACCAGAGTATACGTGGCCATAATAAGGAGTTTAAGCTTTATCCTAAGGATAGTGGGAAGCAGGAAATAACAAAATCAAATCTTGCTTTTAAAAAATTATTCTAGTGGTTTATATGTTTAAGTATACACTTACCTTATAGATAATAAGATAGATAGGAGTTCCCATCATGGTGTAGCAGAAATGAATCTGACTAGGAACCACAAGGTTGTAGGTTCGATCCCTGGCCTCACTCAGTGGGTTAAGGGTCCAGCGTTGCCATGAGCTGTGGTGTTTTGCAGATATGGCTCGGATCTGGCGTTGCTGTGGCATAAGCCTGGGAACCTCCATATGCCATGGGTGCGGCCCTAAAAAGCAAAGAAGATAGATAGATAATCCGAATGTAATTTTACTCTCAGTTTATGAATCATGATGGTTAATGCAGTTTAAACCACTGAGATTTCACTGTGTTCTCAAAAAACAAACAAAAAAAGATTATTCTGCTACACTATGGATTAGAGGCAAGGCAAGAATCAGGACTTTAGAAACACTATTCCTTACAACAATATTCCACAACCAATCCCACCCCTCAAAACATACACATACACAAAAATCCTGTTCTGTAATTCAAAATAAAAGCAATCATGTAACATGATATAAAATTTAATTTTGTGTTTAAATGACCCAAATGAACATGGGTAGTGATATTAAAATAGCTCTTACCCCTTTTCCCCCCTTTTGTATATTTATGTGGATGGAGGAGGAAATGTGTCCTCAACTTGCTGGTACCATAAGCACATGCTTAGATTACCTGTTGATTAATCCACTATTAAGTAGAGGGAGGCAGTGGTTCAGGTGAGAGATCCTGGTCCCTTGGATGAGGGTGTTGAGAATGAACAAATTGAGGAGGTAAATAGACATATTTTGGTGATGAATTGCTAATAGAAAGATGAGGGAAGGGAGCAAGGATGACCGCCAGGCTGCAGGTTGAGCAACTAGATGAATAATGCTATTCAATGGACAGGGGACAGTGGAGCAGGACATATTTAAGGAAGATTCTTAGTGATCATCTGGCCCAAGTTGAGGAAATGAATGGCATTGAGTGCTTCTCTGACCCATGGTAGACATAGGTTAACCAGAGGAAGCATTCTTTCCTGCTGAGCCTTAGAGTCAGTACTTCAGACAGTCCTATTTACCGCCACAGATTAAGTACAACCCCCTCATTTAGAAGGTAACTAGGAGACCCAATTTTAAAAATACAGTCCTATAGAAAAGGCATTTTATTGTTGTTGTTTTGTTTTGGTCATGTCTGTGGTCTATGGAAGTTCCTAGGCCAGGGATCAAACTCACACCACAGCAATGACCCAAGCCACTGCAGTGACAATGCCAGATCCTTAACCTGATGTGCCAGAAGGGAACTCCCAGAAAAGACATTTTGAATAAAAGTAGCCTCTTAAATTATTTTTTTACTTAACATTTTAATGAAAACATTTAATCTAAATTCTGCCTATCTGCTCTATGCTTAACTATTTTCTTGTATCTGTATTCATAACCTGGAAAGCAATGGCAAACCATCAGAAAAATAAAGATAAATCCACATTAAATAGAAAGGTATTGATTGAGCATAAATACCAATTAAAACATGTTAATAAACAGTTGCATGCTCCCATCTGATGTCCTTAGATCTCCCAGTACTGTGTGTAGTGCTGGAAAGAAAATGAGAAATCATATAGTTCATGATTTTGAAGATGAGGACTGAGCTTCACAGAGGTGACACTCCAGACTCAGGGTCACAAAGCCCGTTAGTGATGAAGGCCAAGCAGAAACCAGTGCTTCCGGATTCCCAGATGGGTGACCTCTCCTGTACCTCACTGTCTCCACAAGAACAGAAACACACTCACAAACCCTAATTGGAAGACAAATAGGAAAACTCAGGAGCACTCAACCGGCCGAACTGGGAGTAAGTATTATCCACCACTGTTAGCAATTCCCCACCACACTATTTTTGCAAAAGATATGCCTCTTCCTACTATGCTGCCAGTACTCTAGCCAACACCTCATGTCTAATAACCAACCTAACCAGAAGGTAATAGAATTTGTACTCGTACCTCCTTACAATTTTGTAAAAGGGATCAAAAGTCATGATAGAATGATGATTAAGAATAAAATTCCATCTAATAAAGTTCAATGTTCATATATCCAGATTTACAAAGAGATAAATTAAGAGAGACTACTCAACACCAGACTTTCTTATAGGTTTGCTTTTAAAAGCGTGCTCCATTAGAACTTTCTAAATATTTATAGATCATTAAGTATTTGACATGAAGATTGGGGGTGGAGAGAACAGAGCCTTAAATTAGAGTGTTAAAATATTCAAATCAGTGATGGAAAGGGATTTTTAAAAATAAAAACTATGGAAATTAAATGGTAACATAATAGAAAAGACAATCTTGGGCATCAAAATAATTTTATATGAATTGAAAGTGCTGGTTCCTTAGGAGGGAGGTAGTATTTGCTTGTCTGATCCTTGCATTTTGTTCATCATAATTCAGTGATTTTAAATATAACAACGTTTTGAAGGAGCTCTGGGATATGTGTCCTAGGAACTTGCTGAAATGGCCATGTTTTTCACTTTGGGAATTTTTTTTTTCATTTTAAAGCTGCACCTGCAGCAATGGAACTTCCCAGGTTAAGGGTTGAATCAGAGCTGCACCTGAGGCCTATGTGACAGCCACGACAACACCAGATTCTAGCCACATATGTGACCTATACTTCAGTTTGTGGTAGGTCCTTAACCCCCTGAGTGAGGCCAGGAATCGAACCTGCACCCTCAAGGAGATGATGTCGGGTTCTTAACCCATTGAGCTATAGTGGGAACTCCACACTTTTGGAATATTTTTACTTTTGTCCTAACCACTGCAAAATTAGAAGATAATGTTTCAAATACAATTATATTTGACACAGAGATGTGCCAGTTTGATGATTCCTTTTATTAAGATTTCCTCTTGGGAGTTCCCGTTGTGGCGCAGTGGTTAAGGAATCCGACTAGGAACCATGAGGTTGAGGGTTCAGTCCCTGGCCTTGCTCAGTGGGTTAAGGATCCGGCGTTGCCATGAGCTGTGGTGTAGGTTGCAGACGTGCTCGGATCCCACATTGCTGTGGCTCTGGTGTAGGCTGGTGGCTACAGCTCCAATTCGACCCCTAGCCTGGGAACCTCCATATGCCATGGGAGTGGTCCCAGAAATGGCAAAAAGACAAAAAAAAAAAAAGATTTCCCCTCAAGTGTTTCATATAGTCACTCTCACTCACACCCGAAACACTCCTACTCAATAGTGTACTTGGTCTTCAAATTACACTCTGCTTTGGGCTTTGTTGAACTTATACAGGTTTTGGGCAAAAGCAATCAAATTTGAGCTATAATAGAGCTTAGAAAGCTTTCCAATGAAGAGGACAAACAACTAAGTTTGACTTTTTGATGCATGCTGTCTATGATCGTTTCTAAACATTTGGAACTAATAGAATGCAGCCCCTTTAAGAAATGAGCAAGAAAAAGTGGATCCTTCTCTAGGTTGGAAGTTCATATTTTGTTGCTTAAGAACAGTGGTTTAGGAATAGTGGCAGTTCATGTTTTGTTGTGAAATAGTTAAAAAACACTTGGAAGAAAGGAAGGGAAAAGAGGTTTGGAAATCCAAATTAGGGGAAAATTGGCTTAGATGGGAGAAAAAGTGAATGTTTGAGGTCATTTAATGCTCAAAGCACATAACAAAACATGGCAACTAAATGCAAAACATGATCTGGGCTATACCCTGATACAAGACAGAGAGAGATAGAGAGAGGAAACTGGAGGAAGCTGGAGAGGGAACAAGAAAAGAAGAGAGTAAAAAAATGTAGGGGGAAATAAAAAAAGGAAGAAAAAGAGAGACAAATACTACAAAGTACACTTGGGGTAGATAGTTGAAATTTAAATAGCATTATATCAATGTCAGATTCCCTGAACTAATATACTATAATATATCTTTGTTCTTCAAAGATACATGTTGACATTTAATGGTGAAGGGCCAAGATGTCTATAATATAATTTAAAATGGTTCAGAAAATAATAATGAGGAAATAATAATAAAGACACAATTAAATTGATAAAGCAAATACATACAGCAAAAATCTAAACAATTGATGAGTATAGGTGAAAAGCATCCCAAAGTGCATTGTATTTTTCTTACAATTCTTCTGCAAGCTTGAATTTGTTCAAGATAAAAAAAGTTCACTGAAAAATTCATATAGCAAAGAGATATTAAGGAATTAAATAGCCCTTGTAGTTTAAATATAAATTAAGAGAAGAAAAATCTGAATAAATTCATAAATGTTATTTCTTTCCTCAAATTGTCTGAAATGTTTCTCTAAAGACATAGGAAAAATAATGGTTAGTTAATGCATTCAAACAAAGGTCATATAGATGCTGTTTAAAGATATTGACTTAGGGAGTTCCCGTTGTGGCTCAGTGGTTAACAAATCTGACTAGGAACCATGAGGTGGCAGGTTCAGTCCCTGGCCTTGCTCAGTGGGTTAAGGATCTGGTGTTGCTGTGAGCTGTGGTGTAGATTGCAGACACGGCTTGGATCCCGCATTGCTGTGGCTCTGGCGCAGGCCGGCGGCTACAGCTCTTATTAGATCCCTAGCCTGGGAACCTCCATGTGCCGCAGGTGAGGCCCTGAAAAAGGCAAAAAGACAAAAAAAGTAAAAAGAAAAAAAAGATATTGACTTAGGAGTAAGGGTGTCTAAGTTCAAAATGGGGATCTGCCATTATTTGAGCTTTGACAAATTATTGAATTACTCCAGGCCTCAGTTTCTTCATTTATAAAACAGGGGTAATAAGTTGGTAAGATTGTTTTAAGAGTCAAATGAAATAATCTCCAGTAAATGCTTAGAACATACCTGTCACATGGTAAGCATTCATTAAGTGTAAAATATTCTTATTTTAAAATACAAATTAGACAATTGTAGCTAAAAATATGAATAAAATTAGAAAATCAATTTTAAGATAAAGAAGACAAAAAAGGAGACTACCAAGACTAAATGTTTATTCCCCCACCCCCACCAAATTCATATGTTGAAACCATACCCCTCAAAGTGATAGCACTAGGATATAGGGCCTTAGGGAGGTGATTAGGTCACAAGGATGGAGCCCTCATGAAAGGGATTAGTGCCCTTTTAAAAGAGGTCCCAAGAGCTCTCTTTCTCCTTCTGCCATGCAAAATTACAGTGAAAAGACAACTGTCTAGGAAGCTAGTTCTCTCCAGACAGTCATCTGCTGGTGCCTTTGGCTTTGAGTTCCCAGACCTCCAGAACTGTTAGAAATAAGTGTTTGTGGTCTATAAGCCATGCAGTTTATGGTATGTTTGCTATAGAAGCTAAAAAGGACTAAAACATAGACTATAGTTAACATAGATGTTAGAGATATGCTTCAAATTTAGATCTGAGCACCTGAACACCAAAGCGAAAAGAGGATGCAGACAACAGGATCTAGATAGATAGATAGATAGATAGATAGATAGATAGGGATTTATTATAAAGAATTGGCTCATGTGATTATGGAGACTGAGCAGTGCCAAGATCTGTAGTTCACCAGCCTGAGAACTAGGAGAACCAATGGTGTGAGTTGCTGTCAGAGAACAAATGCAGGAGAAGAATGATCCCAGCCTAAAGACCACCAGGCAGAGAGTGAATTCTCCCTTGCTCAGCCTTTTGTTTTTTTTTTTTTTTCAGCCTTCAATAGACTCAGTGAGGTCCACCCACATAGAGGAGGCCAATCTGTTCTACCGTCAATCAATTCAAAGGTTAATCCCATCCAGAAACATCCTCTCAGACACACCTAGAACAATGTTTAACCAAATATTTGGACACCCCATTGCCCAGTCAAGTTGACACATACAATTAACCATCACAGGATGATTCATAACTATGCCTCAAGGGAGGTAACACTTGTCTTAGCATTAAATTCTAAAAGAATTAATTTAGGAAGCACTGAATATTCTAGAGAAAATGTTCTGAGCTAGATTTCTTCCATAGATAGAATTATGGGTTTGATTTGGCTTTGAAAAAAAGTTTTCTGATAAAAGCTAAGGGAATATCATTACAAGAAAATTCAGTAAGATATAATTCTGCAAGCAGCTAAGGTAAAAAGAGTTCCACTGTGTATTATGATGAGAATAACCTGATCCAAGAATAGAACCTGTAGTATCTAGAGGAGGAGGTGAACAGCAGATTCTTTGAATGATGCTTCATTAATCTCTCTTCTCTTAACAGGGCTTTGTGAAAGAGAAAATGGCAGATAATTACAGATTTTACTCTGTGCAAGGCCAGAGGGGAGTGTTTCGTGTTGCTCCTAAAGGTGGATCCTTTTGTTTAAGAGCAGGGTTGTGACTTGCATGACCCTATGAGTATCTCCTTAAATGTTGTGCCCTAGGTTCCTCTCTTGCCTCACCCTAGTCTCGATTCTGTTTAGGAAAAGAAGAAAGTTCAAGAACAAAAACTAATCACATATGTTATTGCCACCATATTTCATATCTGTGACAGCCATTAGTAGGGGACAAACCATATCCCCCTGACCAACAGAACAAAACAAATTCCATTCAGAGAGTAGATGGGGCAGACAGTGGATCAAGAATACCACCTTCTGTTTAATGATTACATTACAGTAATGATTCATTTCCCAAAGATTGAAGTGCTTTCAAACTACAGATCATTGTTACTTCTTCTTTTTTTTTTTTAAATGCTCCAGGTAGGGATTAAACCTGCACCTCTGCAGCAACCAGAGCCACTGCAGTTGGATTTTTAACCCACTGTGCCATAGCAGAAACTCCCACTGTTATTCCTCTTAACAAGAGCTCAGAAGGCATTGTGCTTGCACAGAGGTGGCATCTCCATAAACTATATGGTTGTCAATGTACATACTGTACTTAGAATAACACATTTTAAGCTTCAATACTTTTAACCCCAAAATCACAAACTGGCAGGGTGATTCTCAAAAGCAACCTTCAAGTGCCAAAAACAACAAGAAAAGGAATCCTACCACCCTTCAACCATGCTATTCCCCATCCAAAGCCCTGAGACAGAGAGGCACTTTGTGGCCACCCTAACTACCATCGTGGCTCACATATTTCATTCAGGGACAACACAGACACAGAGGAAGACGAGCTGAACTATCTGAAAGAGTGATGTCTAGTTGGGGAGGTGCAGGCTACCTGGCACGGTCTCTCTCTCACAAAGGTTTGCATCCAAGACCCACAGGTCCCCCAGATAAGCTGAAGCAGCACTCAGTGGGAAGCAAATTTTAGTCCATGGTTTTGTGGTCCTAATGGAAAAAAAGAACTGTTACAGAAAGGAATTGGGTTTTCACAACTTTGGAAGACAAAGAACTTTTGTCAAAATAGAGCAGCTCAGCCCTCAGTGTGCTCTGGACTGGAATGTAATAAAGATGATCTCTCTAATATCTTATATTTATTCCAGATTGCGTTAGGAGAAATTTTCATGGTACCAAGAAATGTGGAATGATCTACTGTCCTCATGTATGTCCTGAGTGGCAGTGAGGAGCTACCAATGTAGAGTTACATTTTCCATAGATTAGCTTTTTAGCTAGAAATTATATGAGAGTGTGTGTGTGTGTCTTTATGTGCTTGTTTGCTTTCATTTATTCAGATCATTTCTAAATATTGCCATATGGTAATTGAGTTGTAATGGTGCAGCCTCTCAGAAAGGAAGACGGAGTATGAAACAGGTCTCTAAACAATTCAACTCAGCCAGCGGTGGCCATAAAGGGGAGGGAAGAGGAGGGAAACATTCTATTTACCATCTCTCCCCTTGGAAAAATGTCGTTTCCGGGGAGGTCAGAATCCCACACTTGAGTGCCAGTCAGAATTAGAACAATCTATTCAAATGTCCTTTATGAGCCCGGAACAACTGTGGAGCTCTGTAGAAATTGTGTGGATCAGCAAGTATTTGGAATAAAACAGCTGTGCCTGGTGGTTGCTTTATTCAGTTAACACCGTTAATGGCCCAAAACAGAAAACAGGAGCCTAGGAAACACCTTCTCTTCCTCCCTGGAAAGCCTCCTCCATCCCTCAACCTTGAAGTGGCCCTTTCTGGCACAGGTTCAGAGAGGGTGAATATGCTGGAGGCACAGGTTTTACTGGGGGGTGAGAAGGCATGGGGGGGGGTTGTTCATGTTTTCCTGTCCTTTTGAACTCTCCATACCCTTCTCCTATCCCCTCCCCACTCCAGAAAAATTGGAGAATCCTGTGTTACCATTTGTTTAGGAAAAAGGATGGGCAAAGGAAGAGAAGACACATTATAAAATCCTGCTTGTTTTCTTTCTGGTACTTTCCTTATATCTCACAGTGGGGCCAGTGAGTTCCCCAAAGGCTGATTGGCTTTGCAAATTCCAGTCAGCTTCAAACAAAACAAGCCAAAACCAAACCCAGAGCATTCCACCGGGCAGTGAAATTAACAATCCAAAAACAACAGCTGGGGGGCAAAGGAGGGTCAAGGGGGCTGGGGGAGGACACTTCTGCTCTGGGAGGATAGTGAAGAGCCTCTTTGTATATATACCAATTATTCTGGATGATAAAATGCTACCTGCAATAAAAGGCATGCTCCAATGGCTTCTGCATGCTAATGAGCTCCTGATCCACATTGCCTGGCCTGGAAGGGGGAAGGCACTTGGAAACATCTTGCCTCCGCCAAGCTGATTCCTCTCAGTAGCTGCTAACAAATATTTCAGCTAGAAGACTAAGTAATAATTGCTAACTGGCACCAAAAGACTTAATGAGTCTTCTAGAAACAAACGGGTGCAGTAGACTGTTCTTTGTTTAACAAAGTAGCCAACCTAACCTACTTACCTTCCCTAAGCCAGCAAGTTCCCCTAGGAGGACCCTGCTGGCCTGATCACTGTCTTTAACCACTCCTTCTCATGGCATTTGCAACAAGTCTCACTGAACTGATAGGAGAGTGTGGTGAACATATCTCTAGTTATGTCATTCCTACCAAAAAACACAAAAGAAACAAAAAAAAAACCACCACCAAAAGCACTAATTCCCTAGAGGAAGTCAGTCATCTAGACAGGGGTCTGTCAATTCATACAGGAAAACTCCACCCAAGTAAATATAATGGCTATGAAAAGAAAGAGAGCAATAGAATCAGGGATCATCTTTTCTTCTCAGCAAATGTACTTTCAGCAAAAATCAACATCTACCCACTCTTATGCAAACACATGAACCTTGAAACCTGTGGCCTCATCATTTCTCTTGGAAATTAACAGGAAGCATGTTTGGAAAAACATCATGTGCCCTTTCATCTTCTTTCCACAGGCCTGTTTCTCTTCTGCCTGTGTGCCTCTCCAACTCTTTCTTTCTTGGACAATGTACTTAGAAGGGAAGAGCACAGACTTTGAAGTTTTCTCCAGTCAAGAACTATTTGTTTGCAGGGATCTAAGACCACTTATGTGAAGTAGATCTAAATGATTTAGTGAATTTTTTAACTGAATAAAGATACATAAAATGAGTATAGCTTTAAAGATGTGCTAAAATCCATCTGAGAAGATGAGCACATGTTCTACTCAGCATAAATCTCACTCAACTGATCAGTTACCCCAAATCATGCCCCTCCTCCTCCTAAGTTTCCCTTCTTTGCAAGTGAAACTATCACCAACCCAGTTTCCCAAGTTGTAGACCTATTAAACATCCTAGTTTCCTACTCCTCACCTTCTGCATTGAGTTATTTAGTAGAATACATTCATATATGCATAGCAGGCAGTGCCAACAGCTGATATTCATAGCTCCATTCAAGTTGCTGAGAACTGACTTTAGGTGCTCAGTGTTCTGTTGGGATCTTAGTTTGATCTGCTATAACAGAATACCATGGAGTGATGAGCTTAACACAAACCTTTCTTTTGCACAGTTCTAGAGACTAGAAGTTCAAGATCAGGGTGTCTGCATAGTTGGAACCTTGATGAAGCCTCTCTTCCTGGTTTACCTCTTTCTGCCTCCCATTACTTTGTATCCTCAGGTGTTGGGAGAGAGATTGCAAGAGAGACTGAGGGAGGAGAAAGGGGGAGAGAGAGATGGAGGGAAGGAAAGAGGGAGAAAGAGAATGCATGTGTGCAACCTCGCTCTTCTAGTAAGGATGCTAATCTTATCATGGAGGCTCCATTTTCATGGCCTAATTACCTCCTAAAGTCCCCACCTCTACATTGGAGCCAGATAGATGAATTCTGGAGGGACACATATATTTATTCCATAGCAGTGGAAAACTACAAAATAAGAGTAGTCAGTGTTTTACCTTGTCAAAGCCTGCATTCTAGAGCTGCCATACAAAGTACCGCAGACAATGGCTTCAACAACAGAAATTTATCTTCTCACATTTCTGGAGGCTACTGGTCTGAATGCAAAGTGTTGTGGGGGGTTTCTTTTGAAGCCTTATCTCCTTGCCTTGTTGATGGCCATCTTCTCCCTATATCTCTACATGGTCTTCCCTAAGTGAGTGTGTGTGTCCTGATGTCCTCTTCTTATAAGGATATTAGTCACTGGATTAGACTCCACCCCAATGACCTCATTTTTAACTTAAGTATCTCTTTTGAGGCTCTTTCTCCAAATATAGTCACAATCTGAGGTATTGGGGGTTAAGACTTCAACATATGAATTTGAAAGGCATATAATTCAGCCCTCAAAAGTCTTTTCATTCATATCTTTCTTGTTGTTGTTCTCACGGGTCTTCAGGACAATTCCTAGGGATCAGGGCAGGTATTAGTATTGGACTGATGAGAAAACTGGAAGCCAGAGATATTGAATGATGCCCAAATTCACCAGGCTGTTGCTAGTCAGAGACCAGACTTGACTCTTCTCTTCCCTCAAACATTATCATAATTTCCATTGTAGAGTAAAATTCTGTGTCCATGATTATATCAACTTTACACAATGGCCTACTTTTCCTTTCCAATGTTTTCTAAGCACCCTCATCATTTTTCTTATCAAAGCTAATTCTGCAGTGTTTTTCAGTCCTTTCCATTAGATGTACATGCACTCTTTCCACCCTCACTCATATCCAATTTTAAATGAAATATAAAGTCAGCATCTTTTTATCTGTTGTTCTGCTTCTGCAGCATAATTGTTGGGACAGAAACTTGTCATCATGATGTGTTACCCACTGAGGAAGCCTACATCCTATATGCCTAATAAACTTATGATGTAGTCCCCCATTAATCCTCCTAGCTCCAGAGGAAGAGGAGGTGACATGCATCGATTTCCATTCCCTAAATGGAAAACATAGAAATTTTAGCTAATTTATCTTAAACTATGTTCTCCAACCAAGGTTTCGGTCTCTTTGGGGTAAAGTAATTTTATTATGCCTACTTTATAATGGCTTAGGTTTCTTTATTTGGTGTCCCATTTTATACAGGACTGAGGAGGTGACACCGACTATGACTTGGAACAAGAGAAGCTGGATGGTATTCATTTACCTGGGAAAGACAGATAGTTGGAAAATAGCTGTGAAAAATTCAAATAATAACTGTAACTAACAATAAGCATTATGAATTATTGTGAACTCACTTGAGTCAGGCATTGAAGTGAACTCTTTTATTTCCTTTCTCACTAACCCTAGTTAATACTCTGATAAGGTAGTTTACTCTAATTCAATGGACAATGATAACAGAACATAAGCTTCCTGAAGGCAAGGACTATCTGGTTTCCTTCACCACTTTAGGGAAGCTTCTTCTATTGAACACTGTCAGTTTCACTTCTAGCCTCCTGTACAAAATGGGAAATAGTCTGAATAAATCTAGGCCATTGTAAAATACCAAAAATAAAATTACAGTACTTCCAAACATATTGACATTTTGGCTTGGGAACAGAGATTTAGATAAATCCCCTATACCTAGCAGTGCCTAACACGTTGCAGGTGCTTGATAAGCATTTGTTCATGGTATGAGTAAATGAATGAACACCTACTTTGTACAGGTGGAAAAAGTAAGGCATCACCTATTTCCCTCCCAAAAAGATTTGTCTTAATATGTCAAAATTTCTAGCTTAATTAGTTATCTTATTTCTAATAGCCACATTAAAAACATACTATACGGGTAGCTTGTGTCCCATGAGTATACTGGTGCCATATTTCCAAACAGCATTTGTTCACTTCTGGTCTCTGTATCACATTTTGGCAACTTGCAATATTTCAAACTTCTTCATTATTTTTGTGTTTGTTATGGTGATTTGTGATCAGTGATTTTTGATGTTCCTATTGTGAAAATGTTACAACTCAAGGAAGGCTGAAATGATGCTTAGTATTTTTTCGCAATAAAATATTTTTAAGTTAAAAAAATACCATATGGGTATATAGCAAGCTTATAACAAAATTTAAAAAGATTCAGGATCTTAATTCTTAAAGAAAGGTGGTTATGGCTGAACTCCACAGTGGAAAGAGGCAGCCTACTCATTAAATCTGCTTTCTGTTCAGCCAAGAAGTGTTCTTTTCCAAAGTAAGAACTAATCACTGATCCCTGCACAATTAGTCATGTTTCAGGAATCCTGGGGACAACTTGAGAGTCTCAAAAACATTTGCAAAACTTTCTAGTTTAGCCTAGAACACCTCTGAAAGAAAAAATATCATGGCTGAGTCAAAAGCTACAGCAAGTGAGGTTGTCCTTTTGAGACACCATAGCAAGTGGATTACTGTTTAGCAATTAAATGTAATGAGAAAGAGTTTTAAACTCCCTGAGCACACTGAGGAATAAACATTTCAAGATGGTATAACCTTGCTAAGAAGAGTTAACTGCCAAGCCAGTATCTCTCCATTCACTTCTGTTCTTCAAGATTCTCTAATTCAAGAGTTAATATGCAAAATATTTTAACAATTATTACAGCATGAATAATGAGCACTCAGGACGGACTCTGCCCATATACATGACAAACCAAAACAACAGTGTGGCCATTTAGGTGTACGTTAACTGACTATTGGACATCTGGCAGATCTGCTTTCAGCTCCTTGTCTTCTGAAGTCCATTTCTAGGACTATCTCCTGGATCCCCTGATCAGAGAGCTTCTCCTATGGTGATGAGGGAAGACTTCTGACCTGGGAGTCAGAGAGACTGGATTTCAGTCTTAGTTCTATGACCTTAGGAAAATCATTTCATTGTCCTGGGTTCCACTTGCTTCTTTGGTAAAGCAAGGAGATTGAAGTGGTATTTTCCAACAAGAATGCTAGGATCACTGGCAAAGAAAAAGCAGTTATTTAGGGTGTATGTCTGTCTCATACACGTTAGGAATTTAAGCATTCATAGCCTCTGGGCACTAAATGCCAATAGCACTTCCCAGTCATTGTGACACACCAAAATTTCCCACAAATTTCCACTTTGTTTCAGAATAACTGGACTAGATGGTCTCTATGGTCTTTTCCAGTGTTAACCTTTCAATATTTCTTACATGCACGGTAACAATTCTATATAGTGAAGCCTGTTTTACACCAAACTATGGCCTTTGCTTATTCTCCACAAAGACAAGCTTACTTGTGCATCAGGTAAAACATTTTCTAACGTTTCCTGATGTATATACGAAGGAGACCACAGCATCTAGGTAAATGACTACACTACAGTGGAAAAATAATCAATAGCCCATCAGAGCAAAAGTCCAACAAATTCATGGTTCTAAACTTTTTGGAAGTGTATCAATAGGGTTCAATTGGAAGAAACAGATACCTGTCTCAATATTTCAAGTAAAATCAGATTCAGTACAGGGAATTAGGTGCTTTAAATATTTTCAATGATATAGAGGAACAAGTTCTACGCTGAGCCTTCAGAAATGATTCCTAGAAAAATATACAGGAAAAAATGGTTCATCAAAGGAGCTGCTATTGTTGCCTCTATCAGAAAGTTGGGAATAAGAAGGCATTTTCAGAAACTATGGGCTTCAAGAACATATTCTCATAACAGTAACAGTGATCCTGTATCAGAAAATCACTGTGTTCACTGCCACTGTCACCATCCTGCCTCTTATCACTCATGAAGCTCTTGGATGATCCATAGAAAGAAAATGCAGAAAACTCCAACATGACTACCAACACACCTGGTACCAGAAAACAACCAAAGCAGCAGGAACATGACACCTGCCTCACTTTGGCCTTCCGTATAGCTAGAAGAACTGAACTTACTCAATAATATAGCCACAGATAAGTTTGTAAGTTTGGAGAATATAGATTTAAACCACCCAGCCTCTGTGATGCAGGAAGATGGGATAGAAGAAGTTTGATATTAAGAGCTAATCTGCCATATCCACCACAGATAACATGGGTCTCTTGTCACAAACTTATGAAAACTATGGACTCTCTCTGGGACAAAAAAAAAGTACATAATGTATATATAAAATTTTGCATATATTTTCTTATTTAAAACTCATTTTTATTTTTTCCACTATGGTTGATTTACAGTGTTCTTTCAATTTTCTACTGTACAGCAAAGTGACCCAGTCATACATATATACATACATACACACATATATATATATATATCTTTTTCTCACATTATCCTCCATCATGTTCCCTCACAAGTGACTGTAGCATACAGAAGGATCTCATTGCTTATCCACTCCAAATGCAGTAATTTGCATCTATTAACCCCAGATTCCCAGTCCATCCTACTCCCTCCCCCTCCCCTTGGCAACCACAAGTCTCTTCTCCAAGTCCATGAGTTTCTTTTCTGTGGAAAGGTTCATTTGTGCCATATATTAGATTCCATATATAAGTGATATCATATGGTATTTGTCTTTCTCTTTCTTACTTATTTCACTTGGTATGAGAGTTTCCAGTCCTAGCCATGTTCCTTCAAATAGCATTATTTTGTTCTTTTTATGGCTGAGTAGTATTCCATTGTGTATATATACATCAAATCTTCTTAATCCAGTCATCTGTCAATGGACATTTAGGGTGTTTCCATGTCTTGGCTATTGCGAATAGTGTTGCAATGAACATACAGGTGCATGTATCTTTTTCAGGGAAAGTCTTGTCTGGATATGTGCCTAAGAGTGGGGTTGCTGGGTCATATGGTAGTTCTGTATTTAGTTTTCTGAGGTGGTTGTACCAATTTACATTCCTACCAACAGTGCAGGAGGGTCCGCTTTTCTCCACACCCTCTCCAGCATTTGCTATTTGTAGACATAGTGATGATGGCCATCCTGACCTGTGTGAAGTGGTACCCCACTGTAGTTTTGGTTTGCCTTTCTCTAATAATCAGTGATGTTGAGCATTTTTTCATGTGCCTGTTGGCCATCTATATGTCTTCTTTGGAGAAATGTCTATTCAGGTCTTCTGCCCATTTTTCAATTGGATCTTTGGTTTTATGCTCTTGAGTTGTATTAAGTTGTTTGTATATTTTAGAGATTAAGCCCTTGTCGGTTGCATTGTTAAAAACTATTTTCTTCCATTCTACAGGTTGTCTTCTTGGTTTTTGCAGTGCAAAAGCTGGTAAATTTGATTAGGTCCCATTGATTTATTTTTGTTTTTATTTCTTTTGCCTTGGAATACTGATGTAAGAAGACTATTTTTACGATTGATATCAGAGAATGTTTTGCCTATGTTCTCTTCTAAGATGGTGATGGTGTCTTTGCCTTACATTTAAGTCTTTAAGCCATTTTGGGTTTATTTTTGTGCATGGTGTGATGGTGTGTTCTAGTTTCATTGATTTGCATGTAGCTGTCCTGTTTTCCCAGCACCACTTGCTGAAAAGACTTCTTACCACTTTATAATCTTGCCTCCTTTGTTGAAGATTAATTGACCATAGATGTCCAGGTTTATTTTTGGATTCTCTATTCTCTTCCATTGGTCTGTATGTTTCTTTTGGCACCAGTACCACACTGTCTTGATTTGTAATATTTCCTAAAGTCTGGGAGAGTTATGCCTCCTGCTCAGTTTTTGTTCCTCAGGATTGCTTTGGCAATTCTGGGTCTTTTGTGGTTACATATAAATTTTTGGATTGTTTATTCTAGTTCTGTGAAAAATGTCATAGGTAATTTGATAGGGATTGCACTGAATCTGTAGATTTGGATAGTATGGCCATTTAAACAATATTAGTTATTCCAGTCTAGGAACAAGGAATATCTTTCCATTTCTTAGAATTCTCTTTAATTTCCTTGATTAATGTTTTATAGTTCCCAGCATATAAGTTGTTCACTTTCCTGGTCAGGTTTATTCCTAGGTATTTAATTTTTGGGTGTGTGATTTTAAAAAGTATTGTATTTTTACATTCCTTTTCTGTTAGTATACAGAATCACACCTGATTTCTTGATGTTACTCTTGTATCCTTATACTTTGCTGAGTTCATTGATCAGTTGGAGTAGTTTTTGTGTGGAGTCTTTAGGGTGTTCTATATATAGTATCATGTCATCTGCATACAGTGACAATATTACCTTTTCTCTTCCAACTTACATACATTTTATTTCTTTTGTTTGTCTGATTGCTGTTGCTAGGAATTCTGACACTATTTTTTTTTTGGTCTTTTAGGGCCACACCCATAGTGTATGGAGGTTCCCAGGCTAGGGGTCCAGTTGGAGCTGTAACTGCCAGTCCACGCCAGAGCCACAGCAATGTGGGATTGGCGCTGCATCTGCAACCTATACCACAGCTCGTGGCAACTTTGGATCTTTAACCCACTGAGCGAGGCCAGGGATTGAACCTGCATCCTCATGGATGCTATTTGGGTTTGCTAATCACTGAGCCACAAGAGGAACCCCTGATACTATTTTAAATAAAGGTGGTGAGACTGGGCATCCTTGTCTTGTTCCAGATTTTAGTGGAAGGCTTTCAGCTTTTCTCCATTGAGTATTATAATAGCTGTGGGTTTGTCATAATTGGCTTTGATTATATTAAGTTGTGTTCTCTCTATACCCAATTTGTTAAGAGTTTTTATCACGAATGGATTTTGGAGTTTGTCATATGCTTTCTCTGCTTCTGTTGAGATGATGTTGTTTTTGACTTGTATTTTGTTAATGTGGTTTATGACATTAATTGATTTGTGTATGTTGAACCATCCTCGTGAAATTGGAATGAATTCCACTTGGTCGTGGTACATGATTTTTTATATATGTTGTTAGATTTGGTTTCCTAAAATTTTATTGACAATTTTTGCATATAAATTCATCAAGAGGAGTTTCCATTGTGGCGCAGTGGTTAACGAATCTGCCTAGGAACCATGAGGTTGCGGGTTCAATCCCTGGCCTTGCTCAGTGGATTAAGGATCCGGTATTGCCATGGGCTGTGGTGTAGGTCGCAGACGCAACTTGGATCCCGCACTGCTGTGGCTGTGGCTGTGGCTGGCAGCTATAGCTCAGATTAGAACTCTAGCCTGGGAACCTCCATATGCCATGGGAGTGGCCCTAGAAAAAGGCAAAAAAAAATGAATTCATCAAGATACTGGCCTATAATTTTCTTTTTTGGTAGTCTGATTTTGGTACTAGGGTAATGGCAACATCATAGAATGTCTTTGGGAGTGTTCCTCATTCTTCAACCTTTTGGAAAAGTTTAGGAAGGATGGACATAAGTTCATCTTCATATGTTTGGTCGAATTTACCTGTGAAGCCATCTGGTCCTAGACTTTTGTTTGTAGAGAGTGTTTGTATTAAATATTCAATTTCATTTCTGGTGATCTGTCTGTTCAGTTGATCTGTTTTTTGGTGATTAAGTTTTGGCATGCAGTTAAGTCTCTGCAAAGTTGTCCATTTCTTCTAGGTTGTCAGATTTGCTGGCATGTAACTGTTCATAGTGTTCTTTTATGGCTTTTTATATTTCTGCAGTATCCGTTGATCATTTTTCATTTCTCATTTTGTTTATGTTAATTCTTTCTCTCCTCTTCTTGGTGAGTCTGGCCAGAAGTTTGTCAATTTTGTTTACCTTTTCAAAGAACCAGCTCTTGGTTTTACTGATTTTTTCCTCTTGCTTTTTAAATCTCTATTTTATTGATTTCATCTCTGATCTTTATGATTTCCTTCCTTCTGCTGACTTAAGGTTTCATTTGTTCTTTTTTTTTTTCTAACTCTTTAGGTGAAAAGTGTAAGTTGTTCATTTGAGATGTTTCTTCTTTCTGAGGGAGGCCAGTATTGCTATGAACTTCACTCTAAGAATTGCTTTTGTGCCATCCCATAGATTTTAAATGTTTGTGGTTTCATTATCATTTGTCTAGAGGCATTTTTAAATTTCCCTTTTGATTTCCTTTTGATCCATTGTTGTTTAGTCTCTGTGTAGTCAGTTTTTTTCTCATTTCTTTTCCTGTGGTTGATTTATAGTTTCATGCCATTGTGGTCAGAGTAGATCCCTGACAATAATTTCTGTACAGTTAAATTTGTTGAGGTTAGTTTTTGTGCCTCAGTATGTGGTCAGTCCTTGAGAATGTTCCATGTGCACTTGAAAATAATGTATATTCTGATTTTTTTTGGATGTAATGTCCTGAAAATGTCAATTAAGTCTAACTTTTCTATTGTGTCATTTAGGGTATCTGTTGCCTTATTGATTTTCTGTCTAGATGTTAAAGTTTCCTACTATTATTGTATTCCCGTCAATTTCTTCTTTTATGTCTGTTAGTATTTGTTGTATTATCTAAGTACTTCTATATTTTGGGCATATACATTAATGTGTTTATGCAAAATACAGGAAAGCAGGAGGTACAAATCTCATATCAGACCAAATAGACGTTAAAACAAAAGCCATAAAGATAGACACAGAAGGACAGGAATTAATTAAAAAGGATCCATTCAGCCTTTTGGCTCTTTCTATTCAGGTCTTCACTGGACAGGATGAGGCTCACCCAAATTAGGGAGGGCGATATTCTTACTCATTCTATGGCTTCACACATTAATCTCATCCAGAAACACCCGTACAGACACATCAATATCTGGCCACTGCATGGCCCAATCAGGCAGACATAAAATTAACCATCACACAGGAATCATGGGTGTAAGTCCTATGCCTTGCTTGCATCATAATAACATTAAGCCCCCTTTCCAGATCTGTTTTCGAAGCTGTCATCCATGCTCTTATTTATATTACTATAATAATTTTACCTATTGTTATTTAATATGCCCTCTCAAAATATTTTTAATTTATAATGATCCTTTAGAGCTAAATAGAGGCTCAGTTGGGGGAAATTTTTGCCTTGAACAGGACACATGGCCATGTGAAACATTTTGGCTGTGACAACTGCTGTAGGGGAGGTGAGTGAAGGGGGCAGACTTATGGCAGAGATGCTAGAGATGCTACTAAAGCTCTTTCAAGGCACAGGACAGCTCCCAACAATAAAGAATCCAAATGTCCAAAATGTCAATTGTGTGAAGGATCAGGAAATGTTTTAATGTTTAAGTGTCCTTAGGGTCCAAGGTGGGTTTGGGGGAGATCCATACATACCATGAAAATGTATGCAAAATTTTGATTGCCAACAGGCACATGAAAAAATGCTCAACATCACTGATTATTAGAGAAAGGCAAACCAAAACTACAGTGGGGTACCACTTCACACAGGTCAGGATGGCCATCATCACTATGTCTACAAATAGCAAATGCTGGAGAGGGTGTGGAGAAAAGCGGACCCTCCTGCACTGTTGGTAGGAATGTAAATTGGTACAACCACCTCAGAAAACTAAATACAGAACTACCATATGACCCAGCAACCCCACTCTTAGGCACATATCCAGACAAGACTTTCCCTGAAAAAGATACATGCACCTGTATGTTCATTGCAACACTATTCGCAACAGCCAAGACATGGAAACACCCTAAATGTCCATTGACAGATGACTGGATTAAGAAGATTTGATGTATATATACACAATGGAATACTACTCAGCCATAAAAAGAACAAAATAATGCTATTTGAAGGAACATGGCTAGGACTGGAAACTCTCATACCAAGTGAAATAAGTAAGAAAGAGAAAGACAAATACCATATGATATCACTTATATATGGAATCTAATATATGGCACAAATGAACCTTTCCACAGAAAAGAAACTCATGGACTTGGAGAAGAGACTTGTGGTTGCCAAGGGGAGGGGGAGGGAGTAGGATGGACTGGGAATCTGGGGTTAATAGATGCAAATTACTGCATTTGGAGTGGATAAGCAATGAGATCCTTCTGTATGCTACAGTCACTTGTGAGGGAACATGATGGAGGATAATGTGAGAAAAAGATATATATATATATATGTGTGTATGTATGTATATATGTATGACTGGGTCACTTTGCTGTACAGTAGAAAATTGAAAGAACACTGTAAATCAACTATAGTGGAAAAAATAAAAGTCATAAAATAAAAATAATAATAATAATAAAAATCTTTTTAAAAAGAAAGAACCAAAAGTCTGAGTAAAAGGGAACTTCTCCTGAAGCACTGAGCTGAGGTCTTGGTCTTTTCCAGCCCTCAGATTAACACTGAAACATCAACTTTTCTTGGGTGTACCAAGCCTGCTAGTTTTCAGATTGGAACTTTCACCTTCAGCTCTCCCTGTTTTCAGGTCATCATACTCACATTGGTTCTCCTGGATTAACAGTTTTAATGGAAGACCTTGCAACTTGTCAGCCTCCACATTTACATAAGCCAACCAATCCAGAGTATCTGTGTCTACATGTGTGTATACACATATATACATCTTAATTCATTTTAAGTTTGGGACACACATGTGTCTGTGTGTGTATGTGTTCTCGTTCTCTGGAGAACCCTGACTAACACCGCCTAGTTTAACTATTAGCTCTACATTCAATTTATAACAAGTCAGTTAATCTCGCTGAGATTCAATTTCCCCACCTATAAAATGGGGATGATGGCAACACTTATGTCACAAGATTACTGTTCAACTGAGGCAATGCAAACTAAATAGTACCCTTTTCATATAATTTATAAGAACTATATGTTCTTCAAAGATTTCCCCCACTTCCTCTTTTTTTTACCGAACCCACTTGAGTCACTGAGAACAAATATCTACGGCCATGTTTGTTCCCTACCTCAAAGAGTGGAACCAACTTTACTCTGTTCCACTTTACTGAAGGTTAAGTCTTCTGATGTAATTTTACGAGAATTATTTCTACTTGGTATCATTCTTAAAGATGAATTTATTTAAGTTTGACTCTTCAAACCGTAGCAAGTTTTCATCTTCTGGGATAAGTTTTTGTTTTTGAATTGGAGACTATTAAAGAAAACAATTATTGGGAACCAAAATAAAAGTCATTTCTCTGCCAAACCATAAGCACTGAAATTGTTTCTATCAGTGGAAATAGTCCAAGAATTTGAAAAACAAATCTGAGTGAAAACCAACAAAATCAAGTTAGCAATTTCCTTTTTTAGTTTTTTTTAGAGATACCATAAACTAGAAGATGTCTTTTTTTTAGGGAAATTCTCATCTTCCAGAAGGAGCCATTATTTTCACATATCAATGCTTACTGCTAAAAAGAGAAAGCTTAATGGGTGAACATTGTGATAAAAGCAAATGCCCTTCCAAACAGATTTTAAAAGAAAATTACAATTCAGTAAACTCCCTTTCCTCTCTTGTTCTGTTTGCATTTCCATTTTCTACTGTTACTAACTCCAAAAGCCATATTTTTCACTGTGCTCTCATTCTGTTCATTTTTGCAATATGGATAAGTCTTTTTGGTTCAAGGGACTTTATACTGCGGGAAAGAGGTTCTAGCTTCTAGATTTAAAGTCTAATTTGGAATCCTCCTGTGCCAAATTCATCTACCTCTACAAATACATTATAATGAAACACTGAAGGTATTATTAAGTATCAGTGTAATCCACAGCTGTTCAAATGTATCTGGAGGGGCAAAGGTTTTCTCTTAGGTTTGAATTGCCCCAAGACAATAATAAAGATAATTTCCTATTAAAGCAAATGAGTTAATAAAAAAATAATAATCCCTGAATCTCAAAGAAAGCAACCCACCAGGGAATATTTATCAAAAGCTCTGCATAGAATTATAATAATTATCATAATTGATTCTATCATTGCAAAATCATAAAAATCATAGATTGTTATGACAGCATTCTATAACCTATGTTATATATGGTGTTACTTAATATTCAAGGAATAGATAATAAGTAATGGTACAAATCAGCTTTGAAAAATACTAATCCTCTTTTCATTTTGTTGACTATAGTTTTAATTTTTTCATTTTATTAGACTATAGTTGATTTACAGTGTTGTGTCAATTTCTGCTGTATAGCATAGGGACCTAGTCATACATATATATAAAGTATGAGGAAAAGAATGTGTATGACCCTTCCTTCTTGAAGGGTCATATTGTATGTATCATACTAAATGACTGAGAAATCCTGGAATAGAGAAATTTGACTTTGTTTCCCATTGTTTCCTTAGCTAATTTGTTGCAGAACTCCTCTTTCAAAAAACATCCCTCAACATAAGTCAGAACAGAACTCTTTGCAGACCATGGTTTAGAAAATTCTGGAATAAAATCTACCTCCTATATCACCCACCTCCCTTGCAGGACATTTGGTCCATGCCAAAAAGTCCCTGATATCTGGTCCTGTCCAGAATACCCTATGCCAAAAGTTTCTTGAAATGTGGTCCTCTCCAAAACATCCGTGAGCATACTTGGTCCATGCCAAATATCAAGGACCTTTTGGTGTGAACAAAATGGGCAGTTTGAACAGGATAAAATGGTTTTGCAAATATCAAGGACATTTTAGTGCTGACTTCATCCTAGTGAACACATGTGCATGAACACACACATACACAAATGTATAGTTGGTTCTTCAGATTTCTAAAGAGTGAGGGCTTGGGAATAAGAATACCTAGATTTATATTCTGGCTTCATAATTTATGAGCTATGTAATCTGGAGCAAATTATTTGACCTCACTAATCCTTAATCTTTTGTACCATAAATTGAGCATGATAATTGTGACTATTTCATTGAATTAGTGTGATGTTTAGGTGAGGTGGTGACTACATGTCTGACACATAATGAGTTTTCAAAAAATAAATACATACATGAATTATACCAATAAATCTGATGCATTTATTGAAGCATTTCTCCTTCTGCTTTATAAGCTTTCCCTTTAGATAAGGCTGATGTATAAATTCTTTTGGCGAAGACTCTGTGAGTTTTGATGGCAAAACTGAGACAGACAGTTGAATTGGTCCATCTTCAGTTTTAATTATTGCTGCTGTTATAATGTTGCGACTGTGAGCTGGTCCCGTACTCTTTATGAACCTCAGCATTTATGAACTTAATTTTTCAACTGTCTGGCACCTCCCAGTGTTCCATCCCCATCTCAGGTCATCCTTCTTTCTTCTTGTCTACACCAGAGTTAATGAAAATCCTGCCCCCAACCAGACTAGCTTAGTTATCCAAATTTTCTTCCCCTATAATAATATTCATCACACTATATTCTAATGTTATTTTTATTCTCAGCCTTACTGGAATGACTGAGTCTGTTTTTCACTCTCTCCCTGATGTTTGTCATAGAAGAGAACATACTGGCTGTTTTATGAATAAATGGCTGATTTGGAGATCTTCACTCAACCCTTCAATCTCATCTCCTATTTTGCACATACCACATATGTCTCTCATACATACATCTTGCACAATTATAGCAGGAGAGCTCCTATGCTGTTTGAGAAAAAAATTTCCATGAGCTAATGGAAGGAAGCTTAGAATCAAATTTATACCGACTTAAAGAAAATAAGGAAGTATGAAATTTGTTATTACAAAGTTAATACCACCACAAAGGTATGAAGATTTCCATTTTATGAGTGCAATTTAGGGAATTAAAGTAACTTCACCCATCATCACAAGAGTAGTAAAAGGCAGAGGTGGGATTCAAATTCTAGGTGTTATAACCTTTAGCAATCCCCCTTCAATTTTCACAGCACCATCCTGTCTAACTTAGATATTATTCCAATAAAAAATAAGATACTCAGAAAAATATTCTGAGTCTAAAAACTTCAAAACATATGGAGTGCAGTAGTACCAGTAGATCAATGCCAGACATCATCTTCAGAAAAACGGGGCCAGTGCTATGTCAAAGCAGCATCCTCACCAGCAGGAGGTCTTACCAGGCATAGGAATTCTGTTCCATGGGTCCCTTTTGGAAGAACCCTTTGAAGGAGTGGGAAAAGCTCAAAATTTGAATCAATTTTAATCATTTCTCTGTCACTTTAATGTTGTGTGATTGTGGGCTAGTTACCTACCCCTTCTGAACCTAAATGTTTTATCTAAAGTAGGGACAATTCTACCTATTTGTCAAGGCTTATGTGAGGATCCAGTGACTTCACAGCTATGAAGCCCAGTGAATATTCCCTTTCCCCTCTTCTCTTTGACCTGAGGTTCTGATAAGAAAACAGACTTCTTCAAGAATACCTACTTTTCCCTTTTGATAATCTTCCTGATGATCGATGCTGTCATAGGGACTACCTCCGGTTGTTAGCATCTCAACCCTGGGAAGAGGTGTAAGGTTGATAGAGGAAAGTAGTAAATTCTTCTTCCAGTTTGGCTTTAAACCAATGAATCAGAAATGGCATGGAGCTTTGTGCACAGAGGTCACACTGGAATCCCATGTGCCCTGATGTGGGCTAAAGCCAGGCCATGCTGTCTGAAGGGTCCCCTAGATTGTGAAACTCAACCCTCTTCATCCTCCCCACAAACATGCTGGCATCTGTGGCTTTAGGCAACTACCATTATAGCATTCATCCATCTTTGTGTTGAGAGCTCCCAAGGCCAGCCGAAAACCAAACTCCCTGGCAAGGCTCAACTGAAAGGGAATTAAGTTTAGATCCATAAGTTGGAATTGTGAGGTTTGCTAGAGACTCAAAAAGAGAACAGTTGGGAGCCTCTTTCATTTGATGCTCTTTGCACTGAAGAGATATCTTTGCCATGCAGTACTCCTATGCAACCTAACAAAGCCTCTGTAAAGGAATCTGGCTCCACACATTGAATGCCTATTGATTTCATCAGTAATCCTTTATAAGGATCAATTAATGGTGAGAAGGAAAGCAAAACTGTCTAAAGAGTGGGGCAACTAAAAAAAGGTGAGGCTGGAATGTTCAGCCCTCCTAAAGTGTGATAAGGATAAGGATGCAAGAGATCCAACCAATTATGTCACTAAGACAACTAAGGGGTAAAGAGAGGAAAAGAAACACAGGACATTATTGACAAAAAAAAAAAAAAAAAAAACAAGAAGATGGTCCATAACAAAAGGGGTGTTTCCTCAGTCCTTCAGGAAAATATATTGTACCATTCTCTTCCAATGTCCATGTCTACTTCACTTTTTTAAAAGTTATGGATAACTAATTCCAGGAACTGGCTTTCTTTACACTTTTGTTTATTCAAAATGTGTGCTTATATATTTAATTTAATACCTTGTATGAGAGCTGCAGAAAAAAAAATTGTGAGCAAAAATAGACACAGTCTGGCTCTCAGAAAGTTCAAATTCTAATTTGGAAGGCAGACATTAATCAAATACTCAACTTCATGAATGTTTGGTTACCGATATGTAAGTGTTCTGAATAAAGAAAACTGGTGGTATGAAGGGAAACTGACCTACACAGGGAAGGGGTGCCAAGAAAGGCTCCCCTATGGAAGTGACTCATAGGCTGATAGCGCAAGTATAAGTAATGAAGCAAAAGAGCATCAGAAGAGGGACATATGAGAAGGATGTCAGGTAACTCACTGAACTGACAGGAAGACTGAAGGAACAAGCTGAGAACATCAGAAATCAAGGGAAGCTGGAGGCAGAAACACCTCTGGATTTACAGCCATGCCTGCTCAGTGATACAGCTACTGAGGACAATAGTTGAATCTCATTGTCCTTTGTCTTCTTGTCACTAAGTCAAGATTCAAATGTGGAATGGGATTACCCTCTTGTCAAAGCTCAGATGTACAAGAAGGAAGAGGCTTCTCTTCTACCAACCCACATGATGAAAGTTCCTCAAACTAGAAAAGCAGGTGAAATGCTAGAGAGCTAAAAGAAAAAGAGTCCAACATCAAGTCAGAATGGAGTAGAGTTATTTCTGAGAATAAGAAAAAGATGCACAGTAGCCCTGTGCATCCCTAAGCTCTGAAGATTAGAGAAACTGTGAGGGATAGAGGGGACTAGAAATCTAGGCAGAGTGGTTGTGATTCAGGTCTTTGTAGGCCATATAAGGAAGAGGGCTTTTGCCTTGATGCAATAAGCCATTGATGAATTTACAAGGAGGGCAGAGGTGTATTCGATTGCAATTTGGAAAGAGAATTTGGAGAAGTGTATAAAGAACAGAGGGTGGGGGCACAGGAGTGGATGGAGGTCAGTGTAGTGGATGCTGTTATGTATATCTCAGGTACCCCATCAGGACTGAGGTGGACCCCTCCAGCTACAGGAGTGTTAGTTGCTGACAACCCATAGTTAAAACACTCACTGGGAATAACTCTTGATTAAAGGAAGTTGCACACTGGCCCCCAGCACCATTTCAAACTCTGTCCCCATTCTAATAATCACTAACACTTCTGCTACTATGGGCATCTGTCACAATGTGTGATGTGTTGGGAGCTGGCTGCCTCTGGAGCTCAGATTCTTAAGGCTGGAGCAGCTGTTTCAGCTCAGGGTATCCTGTCTGATTCTTTGTAGCCATGTAAACTAAATTTCCAAAAGTCAGCTCACTTTATGGCTTTTTTTCCTTTCTCTCTCTTTTTTTAAAGCTGCTGCCGCCCAAGCACAGGTTGCCAAGAGGCTTGATTCCAAACATAGGGCTTTTAAAAGGTGACAGAGGAGATGATGTCATGTCATCTAAGGTAAAAAGCTCTTTCTTCCCCCAGAGTGGTTTAACTAATAAAATTAATTTGCCTGTTTAAAATTTAAAATAAAGACAAGATGTTTCGATTTTTCAATAAAGAAGTTTGGCAGGAACAAAGGAGTTATTTGCATGCTGATGGGGCTGGTGTGAAGCCAACATGCAGACAGATCTTCCTGATGCCACATGGAAGAGCTGTTGGTTGCATAGGGAGCCACAGAGTTGCAGCCCTCTGAAAGGGAGAAATGAGGTGGGAGCTTGTGGGAGCTTCGGGCATAGAGCACTCCACCCTCTTGGGCCATTAAGAGAAGTGATTAATTCATAACCATTCTAAAGGGTGTCACATGGGCCTGGCAGTGCCAGTCTCCCAGTAGCTCTCTCCCCATAGCTGAAGCCCAGTTCTCTCTGACATTTGTGGCAACCATCAAACAGATGAACTTTTCAAAGCTTCATGGATTCCTGGCAGCAACCCTATAATGCCCCCATCTCTTGCCTTCTCTTCCCAGCTGACCAGAGATGGACCCAGAATTTCCTCCACAGCCATGATGGCCAGAGCTCAGTCTCAAAATGGCAATTCCATCTTCCCAACTTCTGTTTATACCTTCCAGCCTCCCCACAATCTATTGTTCAAAAGGATGGCTATAACTCTCTGCTAGGTGACATTGACACTGAATTTTAATTCAAAGTCAAAGAATCTTGGAAAACCTCAGAAACTTGTAAGGATTTTCCAAAGGATCTGCCCACCCAACAGCCCATTTTTTACCAGAATGTAATTAATCATTGCAAGTTTATAACATATTCTGCTTTAAAAAGTACTCTCGCATACACTACTGTATTTGACATATATGTTATCAGCCCATTTTATAGGCAAGTAAACTAATGAATATGAGGAGGATGAAAATATTTTTTTGCAACTCTCCCATTAGAAACCTGGAAACTTTTCTACCCAACCCAACTGAATCTTCACAATAGCCCTGCAAACTAAAACTTTATCAAACAGTATCCCATTTACACATGAGAAAAGGGAGACTTGGCATTTATATAACCACTCCAACTCACAAAAGTGATCTTGGGTTTGTGCTTATACCAGGTGGACTTCATATTTTTTCCCAACACTGGCTTTGAGGAGAGTTTACTTCATATTCAAGGCAGATGGCTACGTCCATTTGATCCTTTCATTCCTCAGCTGCCCTCCCAAGCTAGAATGTCTAACAAACTCTGCTCTGCAAGCATCTTCCTTTGTGCCCCTGTTTAACATACATGCACACAGACACACACAATCCCTTTAATACACCTGGAAAGAAAAGTCACTCATACCACAGTTCTCATCTTCAGTTGGCATTAAAATAGGGAATAGATCCAATACTGTCATCACCATCAGTGCCATCTCCATTACCTTACCATTATCATCATCATCATTATCTTCATCAAGCCCTGTCTTTGGAGCTCCTTCAAGCACTTCTTCTTCCTTATGGGCATTTTTGGAACATGAAGCAGACACGGTCCTTGCTTTTAAGCTGCACTTTGTGGTAATGTTCAGTAGGAATTTAGTCTCTAAGGCTGGTGGAAATTAATGAACATTTAGGATAAGTGACTTAGGGAAATTCAATGGTTGAACCAAAGTAATAGGAATTTGTTTACTAGACAACCCTCATAAATAGCATAAAATGAACATGCTACTTTAAAAAGGAATTAATTAACATTTAACTGCTGTGCATTTTTCTATCCATTAACTAAACATCTCTACAAATGATTTGTGGAATGGATAATTTATTCCTACCCTTTTGGTTTTCATCATTAATGGTGGAAGTGAGAGCAGGAAAATGCTTGATGCATCAGTAAAATAACGATTCAGTCAAGGTTCAGAAGAGTCCTCTAAGAATGTGAACAGTGCAGAACTGGAGATAACCCTTTATTCTCAGACTCTTTCCCCCTGAAGTTCACTTTTCAGGACAGGAGCGCTCCCTAGAAATGCTGAGAATCAACTGGTATTCCCAAAAGGGCCAGCCATATCCTCACTACCTGGCAGAGTTCCTTCCATATCATGAACATGTCAAAAATATATGCTGAGTTAATTAGCTAATGATCTAATGTACCTTGATAGAAGGTCTCTTTGCCAACATTATTTCTCATTCCACATTCCAATTACCAGTTTTTTACTCCAAAATCGACCCTGAAATACACTATGGGGCAACAGTATATCACTTCTCCATTTTCAATCTTTTTTTGAATCCCACTAGCATTCTGAAAACCAGACAATTACCCAACGCTTCTTCCACCTCCTCAAACCCCCAAAACACTTTTTTCTTTCTCTCCAGTGCTGCTTGCTGTTGGCTTTCTTGTCCTACTGGTTGTGACCTGGCAGACAGGGACACTGCACAGTGGCATCCTTAGCCATTTGCTCAGGAATGCATCCACAGTGGGTGCCCAATGCAGCTGTTCCTTTTTTGAACGTAATCGAACCTTACCTGGCCTCTGGAAACCTAAGGTGTACCTTAATTTGAAGCATTTGAGAGGCAGTCCTTTCTAGAGGCAGAGAGATGGACTCAAAGAAAATGAGATGAACCTCCCCATCAGCTGTGTCCAAGACCCCACCTATTCCATCATTAGTGAGGCCAGGGTGAGGGAGAGACAACTCTGCAATCAGGATCTCAGGCTTCAAGGATGTAAGTGATAAATCTGTAAGCTGAGTTAATGGAGCCTATATCTCAGTATGACTTCTATGCATTGTGTGGGCAAATACCAAAATAGGGCCATCCAAGAGGCACTGTGGTTTGGTGGGGAGAAGAGAGGTCTGGAAAGCAGGGCAGGTGAAATAATCAGCACCATTTTCATTACCTTACAAAAAACCATTAGTGTTCTGCTTAAAGAAAGAAAGTTCTGTGTTTAGGATGGAAATGTAAAATTGGGTTGTGATGATGGTTGTACAACTATAAATATAATAAAATTCATTGAGTTTAAAAAAAGAAAAGAAAAGAAAGTTCTCTCTGGCCATATTAATTCGTTTCCCAGGTTAGGCTTTGCACTGTGTGTCTGTGTGCATGCACGTGTGCAGATTTATGTGGGAGACTTTCTTCTTTTTGCTATACAGTTGATGTGTGCATTTGTCTGGGACTTATTATGTGGCTGAAAATTGAAAGCAGCTGGAAATTCATGGGGCAAAAAGGCAGATCTCATTACCAGAAACATTAGAGACATGGCCCATTGGGAGGTAAATTGTACAATGATAAAGTCATAGACTCATGTGGCCTTTAACCCACCACCCCGACCACCCTGTCAGATTTATAATTCTGTCTACTTTTGGCTTCTACCACCACAATATCTCTTGGTTCTTCTCTTGTCATTCAGTCCTCTCTTTGCTCAAATCATAGTCCTCAACCTGCCTAAGAATATAAATGTACCCCCATGTTTCTATAGTGCTCTTCTATCCTAACTACAGAATTTTGTTGTGTAAATGCATCCATTCCTAATACTTGCCAGGTGCACTTTTCAACTTCCATCCCAGACCTTCTCCCAGACTCCAAAATCATTGTGAAAGATGTCAAAACTGTTGCACCTCCTGTGTTTATTGGTCAGTTGGTGGCATCAGTATGCACTCAGTTTCCCAAGATGTGGCCTTAGTTTCATCTTCCGTTCCACCTGTATTCCCACTCTGTGGTCAAGTCATACTGGCTTTTTTATGAATGATGTTCTTGTCTAAAAATGATTATCGTGTGCCAGGAAACTGCCTTAAGCTTTGCAGCCCTGTGAGGAAGGCACTAAAACTACCTTCATTGTAAAAAAAAATAAGGAATAGATGTCAAGAGTTTCTAGATCTTTCATTAGACCCCACAGTTCATAAATGGCAAATCCAAAATTTAAACTCAGGATTCTTGGTTTCAGCATCTCTGTACTTGGACCATTTACTCTGCTGTATCTACATACTGATTCTACTGCCCTATCAAGTCAGGTCTCTCAATTAACAGCCATCTCATATGCAAATCAATCAACATCATACACCACGTTAACAAAAGAAAGATCAAAAACCATATGATCATCTCAATAGATGCAGAAAAAGCATTTGACAAAGTCCAACATCCATTCATGATCAAAACTCTTACCAAAGTGTGTATAGAGGGAATATACCTTCACATAATAAAAGCCATTTACAACAAACCCACAGCAAATATGATACTCAATGGAGAAAAGCTGAAAGCCTTCCCACTAAATTCTGGAACAAGACAAGAATGGCCACTCTCAACGCTTTTATTCAACATAGTATTGGAAGTCCTAGCCACAGCAATCAGACAAACAAAAGAAATAAAATGTATCCAAATTGGAAGAGAAGAGGTAATTGTCACTGTATACAGATGACATGATACTATATGTAAAACGCCCTAAAGTTTCTTATACTATATAAAAACTAATGATCAACAAATTCATCAAAGTAGTAGGATGTAAGATTAACATTCAGAAATCAGTCACATTTCTGTATACTAACAATGAAATATTAGAAAAGGAATATAAAAATATGATACCTTTTAAAATTGCACCTCACAAAATCAAATACCTGGGAATAAACCTGACCAAGGAGGTGAAAGACTTATATGCTGAGAACTATAAAATATTAATCAAGGAAATTAAAGAGGATTCAAAGAAATAGAAAGATATTCCATGCCCCTGGGTTGGAAAAATGGCCATACTACCCAAAGCAATCCATAGATTCAATTCAATCCCTATCCAATTACTCAGGACATTTTTCACAGAACTAGAACAAACAATCCAAAAATTTATACAGAACCACAAAAGACCCAGAATTGCCAAAGCAATCTGAGGAACAAAAACCAAGCAGGAGGCATAACTCTCCCAGACTTCAGGCAATATTACAAAGCCACAGTCATCAAGACAGTGTGGTACTGGTACAAAAACAGACAGACCAATTGAACAGAATAGAGAACCCAGAAATAAACCCAGACACATAAGGTCAATTAATCTTCAACAAAGGAGGGAAGAATATAAAATGGGAAAAAGATAGTCTTTTCAGCAAGTAGTGCTGGGAAACCTGGACAGCTGCATGCAAATCAATGAAATTAGAACACACCCTCACACTATGCAAAAAAATAAACTCAAAATGGCTTAAAGACTTAAACATAAGACACCATCACCATCTTAGAAGAGAACATAGGCAAAACATCCTCTGACATCAATCGTACAAATATTTTTCTTACTTCAGTATTCCAAGGCAACAGAAATGAAAACAAAAATAAACCAATGGGACCTAATTAAACTGACAAGTTTTTGCACAACAAAGGAAACCATTAAAAAAAAAAAAACTTACGGAGTGGGAGAAAATAGTTTCAAATGATGCAACTGACAAGGGCTTAATCTCTAAAATATAAAAACAATTTATGCAACTCAGCAGCAAAAAAGGCAACAGCACAATTGAAAAATGGGAAAAATCCTGAATAGACATTTCTCCAAAGAAGATATATGGATGGTCAACAAGCACATGAAAAAATGCTCAATATCATTGATTATCAGAGAAATGCAAACAAAAACTACAATGAGGTACCACCTCACACTGGTCAGAATGTCCAGTCATTAATAAGCCCACAAATAACAAATGCTGGAGTGGGTATGGAGAAAAGGGAACCCTCCAGGACTGTTGGTGGGAATGTAAATTGGTACAACTACTGTGGAAAGCAGTATGGATGAACCTCAGAAAACTATCTCTAGAACTACCATATGACCCAGAAATCCCACTCTTGGGCATATATTTGGACAAAACTTTCCTTAAAATAGACACATGTACCTGCATGCTCATTGCAGTTCTATTCACAATAGTCAAGACATGGAAACAACCTAAATGTCCATTGATAGATGAATGGATTAAGAAGATTTGGTATATATACACAATGGAATACTAATCTACCATAAAAAAGAATAATACCATTTGCAGCAACATGGATGGAGCTAGAGACTCTCATACTAAGTGAAGTAAGTCAGAAAGAGAAAGACAAATACCATATGATATCACTTATATCTGGAATCTAATATATGGCACAAATGAACCTTTCCACAGAAAAGAAAACCTTGGACATGGAGATAGACTTGTGGTTGCCAAGGGGGAGGGGGAGGGAGTTGGATGGACTCAGAATTTGGGGTTAATAGATGCAAACTATTGCCTTTGGAATGGATAAACAATGAGATTCTGCTGTATAGCACTGGGAACTATATATAGTCACTTATGATGGAGCATGATAATGTGAGGAAAAAAGAATGTATATAGTATGTGTGACTGGATCAGCTTGCTGTACAGGAAAAAACTGACAGAATACTGTAAACCAGTTATAATGGAAAATAATAACAACCATGAAAAAAAGTTATCTCTATCTTATACCTTCGCATCAGATTTTACTTTCCAAATTACAAACCTCTAATATCTATGATCTAATCTGATCAAAGATCTATCTGGTATCCACTAAAATTCAAATTTCCACACCCTCTAAGGTCTTTGAAAATATACCCCCCCGGCCTATCCCCAGTCTTAACCTCCTTCTGCTCTTCCCTGCCTCTGTCCCCACCCTCAATTTTTGCTTTTCCTTGATCCCAAAATAATTATTCTTCTAAACAGTGTATATTGAGTATCTAGGGTGAACAATCTTTTTTTTAAATCTTTTAATGATTTTTATTTTTTTCCCATTATAGCTGGTTTACAGTGTTCTGTCAATTTTCTACTGTAGAGCAAGGTGGGATGGATAGGGTGACCAATCTTTAAAAAAGGCTTTATACACACACACACACACACACACACATATATTCACTAATTACCATAGCAGTCTAACAGTGTAAATATTATTCTTACCTACTTCTTGCTAATGAGAACATCTGGGCTCTGGAAAATTAAAACTTGCCTAAGGCTCCTTTGGGCATGAATGGTGAGTCAAAATGTGAACATAGAAATCAAAATTCACATGCTTCTTCCTATTCAACCAATAAACACATTTATGTAAGTGTCCAGATAATTCCTGGAGGTATTCTCTGGATGGCAAACCTACTCTTTGTCATAAATTGTGTTGTACAGTGTCTTCTGGGTACTCAATAATACGTTTTCTGTTCAAAATGAATCACTGATCTGACGGTGAACAAACTGTGGCTCGTCTCCCTCTTTCTTCAGGTGTATCTGCATTCTGACTACCTCTAACAAGGTCTTCAGGGCTGGATCAGTGACTAGGAGAGCTTCATTTCCTCAACCCTACTATTTCTATCTGACTATGACTCTTTTAGTTCTTGGGTCCTTTGTCATTTTTTTAGAAGGATAAGAGGGAGGATTACAAAATAACATAACAAAGTTCAGCTGTCTTATATTTACACCTGAGGGAAAGAAATATATTACTGATATCGGGCATCAGTAGCTGCCCATCAGGTGAGAGCTAGACTCAGGATGGTCAGATGATATTAACAGTCTGTCTTCTCTTTCAATTAGTTCCATAGCTATGGGAATAGTATTTTGGGTGATGTAGATGATGTGATGTGACAAACTTTTTTTTTGTCTTTTTGTCTTTTCTAGGGCCACACCCACGGCTTTTGGAGGTTCCCAGGCTAGGGGTCTAATCAGAGCTGTAGCCGCCATCTATGCCAAAGGTGCAGCAACGCTGAATCCCAGCCATGTCTGTGACCTACACCACAGCTCACAGCAATGCTGGATCCTTAACCTGCTGAGAGAGGCCAGGGGTCAAACCCACAACCTCATGGTTCCTAGACACATTCGTTAACCACCGAGCCATGACAGGAA